>NC_133037.1:19730000-20330000 GCF_048771995.1 Taeniopygia guttata | reverse complement strand
TTAATAGACTTCAGCTGAATTTTTCCTCTATTTGTATTTCTGGTTCTTTTGGGAACCTGTGTGAAGTTTACTGCTGGCAATGTCGTGTTTCTTGAGGAAGCAGCCCTTGAAGCAGCCCCTTGGTGATTTTATTTGATGCCCTTCAGTTTTCCCATAGAAATAGTGATTAATTGTGCCCAGTCAATGTTCTCCATTCCAGGAATTGTTAATGCACCTCTTACCTTCATTGCATTTGACTTTCTTTTCTGGATCCAGCCCAGTATAGTTTCCCTACATTTGATCATCCTTGCTGCCCATTTTCCATAGTTGTATTCCTGAATACAAGCCAGCCAATGCTCTGTTCTGGATTGGTTTCATTATATGTAGGCATGGTGTTTAAAGGCTAACACTTTAAAAGATTGTTGGAAAGCTCAAGCCTGTATTCTAGGAATTCAGATATTTTTAAGCATTTACTGAGTGAAGGGTCTATGTAGCTTTTGGCTGAGCAGTGCCTAAAGTCAGTGCTTTAAAATTGTATTTAGAGTTTTTAAGTAGTCCTTTCTCATTTTGTTTTTTTTTTTTTAAATGAGCTTAATGAAAGGCTTCAATGAGTAATTTGGGTTACCTTGCTGAAAATTCTTTCCAGGGAACTGGCCTGTGTTTAAAGCTGCACAAAAATCTTAGAAATATGCCGTAGAGAGTAATGCTATGCTGGCAAAGGTAGAAACCTGGCCAAGCAGCCTGGTTTCTAGTTTTCATTTTAGTTACAGGACCTAGGTCCAAAAAGGAGAACAGTTGTTTTACAGTCTATTGCTTTATTTTTCAAATTAACTAGACTTATTTCCAGGTTTAGGGGATGTTTCTGGTTCTTTTTATAAAGCCATAATGAACTCAAGTGATGTCCTGACCAGCCACTGATTGCATTACTAATTGCTCTTTTAGAAAGCAGCATTAAAATGTCTCTGAAGCAAAGTGATCTTTAGGGAGACGTGGAGCAGATTCTGAAATGTATTAATCTCGTTCACTTCAGACTCTTCTGCTGGTAGTATTTTGGCCACTGACAAAAATGAAAAACAGAACGGTTAGTGGAACTTAGGTGTGGAGATGCAGGTGGATTGTGTAATTTGTAACTTTTTTTTCAGTGTACAGAGCCCCAAAAGCTATTCAACATTGCCAATGAGCTGCTTCACACGGAAGAAGCATATGTTAAAAGACTCCATCTCTTGGACCAGGTAATTCCATTTTGAATTAACTCTCCTCTCTTTTCAGTGGGCAGCAAAGATGTCTCCTGTCCATTGCCTAAGCTATAGCTCAATACAAACACTGTGTGTAGGTGGAAGATGGAGTTTGCTTGTCAGGCTGTGTGCCATGGGTCCCAGATGCGAGATTTGGGCAAGAGGGTTCTCTGAAAGGAACCAGAGGATTGGGATGGCAGAAAGTGAAATGGGAAAGCAGCAGTCCAAGACACAGACACTGCCATCATTTGGTTCCTCCCTGGGTATATGGGGAGAGGAAATCACAGGGATAATGAAGGCACTAAGAAATTATTAAATCTGTGATTGCTCTTTGATGTGCAAGAAGTTGACGTTTTACTAAAATCAGGCCACATGTGTTAGTCCTGTGCCTACAGCAAGCTATTTTTTTACCCCTCTGTTTAGTAATGGTTGCCCATCATGTTTACACATGGTGATGAAGTGAAACTGGTGCGACAAGTCTGAACTTTCTTCCCCATAGACTTTGAGCTGATGCTACACAATTCAGCCATTTCTATAATTATCTCAAAGAAAAACCCATGAATGTGTAGGAAAGAAATAAAAATGAGGATGAGAGACATTGCTAGCCAAGTGCTTTTAAAAATTAGTAGAAGAAAAAACCAAAAAACTGTCACCTGGCAAGAAATATTGTTAGAAGCTGTAACTTGGAGAACCCTTCATCCTAAAACTCTTGGAGCTGTATGGAAGACTTACAGTGCTTGTATTAGATTAACAGAAACTGTTTCTAGACCATAGAAATCTAGGGAATGTCTTTCCCTTTTGTTCAGTATGGTGTAATTTTTCCTACTGAAAAAAAACCCCAATCACATTATTTATTTTACTTCGTGTAAATAGCAGTAAATGCTTTTCAGGGACTGGATGTTCTTTGCAGCTTGCACTCAAATATGAGATATCTGATCTTCTCCATACTTTCAATATTTTTTGAATTACAGCTCAGATTTTCCTAGTTTTTTCAATAGCCTATAATGATATATCTAACCCTGGGTGAAAGTGGGCTTAAGATTTGTGAACCTCCTTAACTACAAGAACTGGCTACCAGGGGTCAAAATCTGCAGCTCTGTTCTAAACAGTCTGCTTTGCAAAACTGCAATCAAAAATCAGCACGTCTAGGGCTGTTTTTGGTAAAAAAATGTTGGTACTGTCTTGTTGCCTTCTGCAGGTTTTTTGCACTAAATTGTCCAAAGCAGGGATCTCATCTGAAGTGATAACAGGCATCTTCTCAAATATTTCTTCCATCTATTGTTTCCATGGACAATTTCTTCTTCCTGAGCTCAAAACAAGAATTACACAAGAATGGTAGGTAGCTGTCATTACAATTATTTTAAAAATACATTCTCAAGAAACTGTAGCAACCATAAGGCCTAGTCTAATTTCAAATTTTTTATTGGTTAATGCAGTAGTTATGTTAGTTATTTACTAACCCTCAAACATTTGTGAAGTCTCTCAAACATTTCTGATTCAAGGAGTAGGCCTGAGCACTCACAACTTCCAGAATACATTGTGAGTGTTTTTTTAGTTGCAAGTATTACCAGAGCTGTTTTCCTTACTGCATTCCCACTCTCCTATTATTGCAGTACTATGAAATTACAGTACTAGGAAGGAATGAAATTGCTTCTTTTGGCCCCATAGCTGAAATAAATATTTTCAAATACCAATAAAAATTCAGCTACTATAAGAAGTTGCAGGTGGGACTTGATTTTAGAGGTCTTTTCCAACCCTAATGATTCTGTGATTCTGTAAGTTGTAGATAAGGCAGAAATGCAGTGATAGGTAGAAAGGTTAATTGTAAGTCAGATCTAGGAAACCCGATTTGAGGGGACACACTGGCTGCATGGTGTCCTGCAGTGGCAGGTGCAGATAGTGCTGAACTTTCCAGGTACCCTGATTGACTAAGACAAGACCAGGGCATGCCTGGTTGAGTCCAGTCTTCATACGTTTGGTAGTGACCAGAAGGAGTCTCAGCATCTCTGTGTCTGACTTGCACTTGCAGGGACAACTGTAACAAAGGGCAGGAAAACTGCAGAGTCTGGGAGTCAGAAAAGGATAGAAGCTTGTCAGCTGGAGGGTCTTGCAGGCAGACTGGGGGAGAATAGCTGGCTCGCTGCCTGCCCATGACTTTGGCAGAGAAAGATGTGTGGCTACTGCTGCTCCAGCCTGGGATTACTGGCCCCTAGGGATTACCCCGCTAAATTAAACTATCTCTTTGCATTAAAACCAATTCAGATGTTTGGCTGTGGTGGAAAAGCTTATTTTATTAAGTAAAAGTTTCCCACAAGATTTTGTGTTGGGCAGAAGAGATACAGATGTTCCTTTAATAATGTGTAGTCAGTCTGTTCTTAAAACAATGAGGGCAGAAATGTCATCCCTTGTACAACAGGATTCCTGTTTGAGGTTTCATCTAGGATATTGCATAGATTACCTTAAACTAAACTTAGGGTGTCTTGATTGCACATATGTGTAAGTGCTTGTGCATGTGGGAGACAACTGTGGGAATCTTAGAGCTGTGTTTTCTCTCTGAAGATACCATTGATTTCCAGACATTTCAATACTTACCTGTCTCTTTACCATAGGAGTGTCAACCCACGACTAGGAGATATCCTGCAGAAACTTGCTCCTTTTCTGAAAATGTATGGAGAATATGTAAAGAATTTTGACAGGGCAATGGACATAGTGAACACATGTATGCAGCGGTCCTCTTCCTTCAAAGATGTTGTTCAGAATATACAGGTATGTTCTTCATTGGCATAATAGGACTTGAAGATTGTAATGGTTTAGGAATTATACTCTCCAGTTTAGAGACTCCAAAACCCCACTCTTACTCCTTTGCTTCTTCCCTCTGCCCGTTTCCCCTCCCCTTTTCCCTGGAGCATCTGAAGAGGAGAGCTGGAGGCACAAAAGGCAAAAATCATGGGTTGAGGTAAGAACAATTCACTGGAAACACCAATGAGATAAGAAAACAAACAGAAAGATCAACAATATTAATAGTAAAAATAAAGGTGTAGTAAAGAGAGAGTGCAGAGCTCAATCCAGCTGCAGCTATGCCACCCAGACCACTCCCTCTAGTCAGGACCAGTATAACCCAAAATGCACTGTGTGCTGCACTTACTCCACCATAAGGAACCTTCTCCTCTGAAAGGAGACCCTCTCTTCCAGCCTGGCACTGACCTGAAATGTTGTCCAATAACACTGGGGCCCCACACCCCTCCTGGCTACTGGAAAAAATTAACTTTCTGCTGGCTACACTCAGGAGTGAGAGATCCTCACTTGATTCAGTGTATTTATTTGTTCCCCAGTTCATGACACACATTGTCAAGATAACAAGACATACTAAAATTATGCAATTTTAGTGGCATTCCTTTCTTCTCTTTTGCTGGTACACAGATTCCATGCACAGATTTTATTCCACTCAAGTTTTTGGGTTTTTTTTAAAATATGACTTTAAACTTACAGAGGGCAGGGTTAGATGGGATATTGGAAAGTAATTCTTCCCTGTGAGGGTGGTGAGGCCCTGGCACAGGCTGCCCAGAGAAGCTGCGGCTGCCCCTGGATCCCTGGAAGTGTTCAAGACCAGGCTGGATGGGGCTTGGAGCAACCTGGGACAATGGATGTTGGTTGGGCTGGATGGTCTTCAAGGACTCTTCCAACCCAAACCATTCTATGATTCTGTGGTTTAAGAGGAGTATCAGATCACAGAATGAAACTTCACCTTTGGCCCAGTTATTCTGACTCTTTGGGATTTGTCTTCCTCATTTCTAACTATATATTTTTTTAAATAAATACAGTTTCATTCTGAGGTGGATGTGCTTAAGTTTGGATATGTCACTGACAGCATATGCTGTTCATCTAGTTTTCCTGAGGCTTCCAAAGTGGCAAGCAACTCTCAGGATCAGCTCCACAGGAGGGTGCTTAACACGGATTTTTATGTTTTCTCATAATTGCACAAAAAGCTGAGCAGGGAGAGGGGAAGAGCTCTGGTTATGCTGATGTATCCATAAAACTCCTCTATCCTGCTCATCCCCTGGGCCAGCTGAAGGGATGCAAGCTCCAGGATGCTCATAAGCATCCCTGTGCCAGTCCTGCAAAGGCAGATACCATCCTTTGGGAGGGGAGGGCTGGCGAGGAGTGGGTTAAGCTGAGCAGGGAGCACAGCTGCCTGCCCTAAATGGGAGGACTGTGGCTGGGCCAGCTGTCAGGAATCAAGTAATCCCCTAGCAAGCTGGGAGAGCAGAGGCCCTGTGTGGAGGTTTAGGGCTGTGTCAGAGACTTTGTCAGAAGTTTGGAGAAGAAAGGACTGGGGGAAATCCTTTCCTGCCATGCTGCTACTCTACAGGGCCTTTTCTTACCCTTTTTCTGCCTGTACCCATCCTGCTCCCACTAAGGACATGCACACCAGCACTGTGTTTTGATGTCTTCAGCCTGTGGCAAGCCATGACTTTCTGCAGGGTAATCCATTTGGGACTGTTTTCCCTACAGCACAGGTAACTCCCTTCTCTAAAATTCACCTGTCTCTTCCTACCAACAAGCTTCCAACACAAATTATGTGTGTCACCTGTCGGTCTGCACGGTTCCAGACCATGGGCAGCTGTTGCTTGAGCAGGACTCTTGCCAGGCAGTGTGGACACTGGCGATGCAGGCAGGAGATGCACCTCGTAAACCTGCTGATGACAGAATTGCACTGTAGGTAATTTAGTCACACCTACACTGCACCTTTTGCTCCATTGCTCAGTGATCATAGCTGCAGGAGGCAGAGATTGGACCCAGAATGTTTAGTCCACTCATCTGACATATCTCTGCACTATCAAAAGCCACTGATAGCTTTCAACATACCACTTGAAGTGTGTTGTGATCCTTCAGGGATGCACTGTCTACCTAAGCTGCTAATGGAATAGTGTTTATATAATATACAGCATAAGGCATTCACTGTTACTAATTATGTTAAATTAGGGAAAGCAGAAAACAAAAATCAAATGTTACTAATAAGTTGATGACTGTGACTTATTAAATGTAGTCCTTTGAATTTCTGGAAGGATAGGTAATATTTTTTCTCTCAGACATTCATCCCATTATCTCCAGTCTTGCTGTGGGAATGGAGCGAGTCAGCAGTGTGGTGTGGGCTGGAATATTTATGAGGAAATTGCAGATACTTGAAAGAAGTTCCTTTCTCTGAGAAATGCACAGTGAAATTAACATGGTTGTAGAGAGGCTGTTTACACTGGAACAGACCACATTAGTGGGCTGATGTAAAAATAATGCTGTGTGTAGAAGAGCTTGTGTGTGTCTGTGGTTAACATGCTCCTGTGGAGTCAGATTACATCGCTAGCAGAAACTTCCTGTGTGCTTTAAAGCAAGTTACTGGTTCTTACTGAGATTCTCTTCTCTCCTCTTTTAAGCAGAAATATTCTTTAGCTTCACAGGATCCTATGAAAACAAGTACACTGCTATACTCAGTGCCATTGTAAGCAGAGCACATTGGTGCCTTATTGGATGATGTTTAGTGTAACCAGACTCAAACCTCCTCCCCTTCTTGGCCAAGTGAAAAAGAAGCAGAATTTGAGAGAGCTCTGCCTTTCAAAGCTGATGTGTGAGCAGTGTGTCTACTGCTCATACAGTGAGCTCTGGCAAGCAATACATTCCAGGGGGCATTCTGATTTCGTGAAGTTTAGAGAGTAATGCTGCACAGGGCCATGGATGGGAAGAGCTTTTCTGAGCCTTCTGAAAGAAGGTAGTTGCATATCGGCAGAAAATGCTGGACATGGGATGAAGATTCACATAAAATCTGCCAGATCTGATATCTGCTGTCAGGCTCTCCAGCTCTGGAGAGGCTGGATCCGAGCCCAGTGATCTGAAGGTGAACAAGGCCAAGTGCCAGGTCCTATCCTTAGGTCACAACAGCCCCTGAGCCTCCAGGCTGAGCCAGAGGGGCTGGAAAGGGCCGGCAGGAAAGGCCCTGGCGGTGCTGGTGGCAGTGGCTGAACAGGAGGAGCCCAGGTGGGTAAGAAGGACCAGGGCACCTTGGCCTGTTCCAGCCCTGGTGTGGCAGCAGGGCCAGGGCAGTGCCCATCCCTTGTGCTGGGCATTGCTTGAATCCTGGGGTCAGTTTTGAGCCCCTCACAATAAGAAAGAGTTTGAGGGGATAGAGTGTGTTCAGAAAAGGGAAGGGAACTGGGAAAGGAGCTCAGTCTGGAGAAAAGGAGGCTCTGGAGGAGCCTTCTTGCTCTGCACAGCTCCCTGACAGGAAGGGGCAGATGGGGGAGAGATTGGGCTCTGCTTCCAGGGAACAAGAAACAGGACAAGAGGAAATGACCTCAAGCTGTGCCAGGGGAAGGTTTAGATTGGATATTGGGGAAAATTTCTTGATGGAGAGGGTTGTCCAGCCCTGGCTCAGGCTGCCCAGGGCAGTGATGGAATCACTGTCCCTGGAGAGATTTAAAAGACATGCAGATGTTGCACTTGGGGACTTGATTTAGTTGGCCTTGGCAGTGAAAGGTTTATGTTTAGACTCAATCATCTCAAGGGTCTTTTGATGAGTCTTTAAGGGTCTTTAATGAGTCTGATGATCCATAATGGCTTGCGAAGCTCCTGTACACTCCTCTAGCTGTATGTGGTCATTTTTCGTTGCTGTTATATACCAAGGGCAGGAAAAAATGAAACCCTTCTGTTCTTGTTTGCTCTCCATTACAGAAACAGGAGGTGTGTGGAAACCTGACCTTGCAGCATCACATGCTTGAACCAGTGCAAAGGATTCCTCGTTATGAGCTTCTCCTGAAGGACTATTTAAAGAAACTTCCAGAAGAATCTCCAGACAGGAAAGATGCTGAAAGTACATGTAAACGCCTCTGTCTAAAAGCACAGTGAAATCTTGGGCAGTTTTTCCTCACGTTTTCAGATACAACCAGGACTATGGTAGAAATGGAGATTTGAATTAATCAAATTATTGCCAAACAAAAGGATTTTGAATGCTTTTGGAGTTGAGAAGAAAAGGGTTGGAATGCCTGCTCTAGGAATGAAAGTAGCTTTGGCAAATAAACAGTGACAATATGTTGAAGTTTGAGGTAGTGGAACATCCAACTTTTTAGTTTAATCCATTGTGTGGCTAAGGACAAAGACAGGAAGACATCCTTGCAGTAGCCAGAGGAAGAAAGGAAGAATGGTTTCAAATTTGTATTGTACTTAAATGTGTATTTCTTGCCAAGAAAGCCAGATAGACTGTTTATATGATGAAACAAGAGAAATGGACTTCTCTCGATTACAAGGAGTTTTTGATCTCAACGAAAACAGTGTCCATATCGCCATAAGCAGGCAAGCCCTGTTTTAGGAAAACAGTCTTAAAAATATGCTTGGGAAGACTTAAGTGAGACTTGACTTTTGATAGGTGACTCCTAGTAAGTGAGGGTTCTTTGTCACTCTGTGCTTTGGCTCATCTAGATTTTTAGGAGAGAAAGATGAAACATAGATCAGTTGAACAGGCAGAACTGATTGTCTCTATAATTGCTTATGTATCATTAATTTTGAAGGCAAAACTACTCAGAGAGGTGAACCTGTCCCCCAGGGTGCTATTAAAGATATAATCTAGAGAATGCATAACTGTTGTACCTTTATTGCAGAGTCACTGGAGCTGATATCGACAGCAGCAAACCATTCCAATGCAGCCATCCGGAAGATGGTGAGTAGCAATTCCATAACAGAATTATTATCTGACTGAAACACTTGACAAAACTGAGGACCTCCCATTGCAATAGGCTCAGTACGGTAACTGGAGAGGACTATCTGACTGTCACTCAGGCTTTAAACATGTATTGGATGTCTGAGTTCTTTTGATTGTAAATGCAGTTTTCTGTGGCTTGTTGGGCATAAATCCCACTTCCCTCATTCTTGAGGACCCCATGAGTTGGAAAAGGAAGTTTTCATAAAACTTATTTGCTTTTCCTTGAAAACTGTTGAAAGTATTCCAATTAGGCCCATTCACAAGATGTCCCTGCAGATTTTCCACACTGGTTTTTTAGCCCTACTGTTCTTCAACAGGATGAAGGTAGCTTTGATTTGATTTTGGCCCGTCTTAAGTGGGCCAGAATGTTCATTTTGCATGCATCAATAGCTTCAGAAATCTGTGCTTCAAAAGCTGGGAAGACTGGATATTTTGGACATTAGCACATGTTTTACATATAGAAGGGCTAGTGCATTAAAATAAATGGGCTTTACAGCTGCAGATGTTATCCTTTTGGTGCACCCAGGTGTCTCAGGACATTTTGTATCAAACAGACTTGAAATGCTGTGTATCTGGCATAGCACCCATCGAACATTTGGGGGTCCAAGGTTTATATTCACTTCCCTATCATACCATTACTTCCTCCCCCAGCTGATGGGGACACCATGAGACCACGTTTCCTGTGGCTGCTGTGGGGAAGTAGCCAGCTGATGTCTGTGTATTGCGAGTATGTCTGAAAACATAGTTAGGAAACCATCTGTTTCTATTTGAGTCTGGCATGTTCTCTTGATAAGAATATATTTTGGTGGAAATTTTTCTGGTTTTGGGCCTCTTAACAACTCCTGGGGGCTTTGTACAGTATCTCTGCAGATAATCAGGAATATGAAACAACTAGTTGGCTCATTATTTTCTGTGTCAGTTGCTTTTTCTGTTAGTACACAAGAACCCATTGGAAAAGGCTGCTATAATAATTTTGCCAGACTGAAAGTGAATGCTATAGCAAAATCCCCCAAAGTTAGTGGAGGGTTGAATTAATTGTTGGCTGCTTACTCCTCTTGTGGTGCAGTAGAAAAAATAAATCATGCTTCCATTATTTGGTAACATACAGGTGTCCAACTTGGCTATTGATTTGATTGGACATTGCTTCTTTAGAAAAGAAGAAAAGAAAAGAAGTTCCAAAGATTAATATTTGGACCTGAGGGTCTTAGAGATTTATTTCAGACTTTATGATTCTATGATACATATTTATTGTTGAATAGTAATAGTCTAAAAGTATCAAATAAATTTATCTCAAAGTGTCACTAAATGGTACAATCCAAGTATAACTAATCCAGTGTGACTAATCCAGAGTGGGGAATAGCACTGAAGAGTATGCAATGGGTTTTAATATAAATGCAAAGCTACAGTGGAAGTGAAAGACTGTTTTCTTTCAACTTACATACATTTACCACAGAAGTTAAACAGTGGGCAGTAGAAAACATGGAATAATTTTGTTATTTATTTATTTAAATTGCTGGGGGTTTGTACTGGCAGGAAAAGATGCACAAGCTTTTGGAAGTCTATGAGCGCCTGGGTGGTGAAGAGGATATTGTTAACCCAGCCAACGAGCTCATTAAAGAAGGACACATTCAGAAACTTTCAGCTAAGAATGGCACAGCACAGGACAGGTATTTATTCCTGGTGAGTGTTTCAGTTGCTCTTCTATTTTCAGGGCTGTGCTCAGGTTGAACGGGTCTTAGAGCATACTGGTCTAGTGGAAGGGGTCCCTTCTCATGGCAGGGGGTGGCATGAGATAGACTTTAAGGACCCTTCCTACCCAAACCATCCTTTGAATCTATGATTCTGTGGTATATTTCCATCTTCCTAGGCTTAAAGCCAAAAGGCATTCACCAGCTGAGCCCAACTACTTCTTCTGAGTAGCAGTTTTCTCTTGTAGCTTTTTCCTCAAGGATTTCCTTCTTTCTTCCATGCTGTGCCTTTGCTGGCCCAAAGGGGTTTTTCCCATCTCCCTCCTCAGAGGCTGAGTTTTTGCAGAGTGCCACAGGAGGTGGTTTCCAGCCAAACCACCTTCCTGCAGGAGATGGCCTGCTCTCACTAGCACTGGGAAAAGAGCTCTCATGCTTTCAAGGCAGTCCAATTCAGAGGGGGAGCAGAAGGGAGAAGTGACTGGCTGACGTGGTGTTTCTGTCTGCCCACTTCTTTCTGTAATGACCCATTCACCTCAATTTCACCTTAAATCTTTTCTTGAGAGCTATATCTTAGAGTAAAACACACTAGAGCCCTTAACTTTCACAGTGCAGGCTATGTCCAGCATGTAACTGCCTAAGTTAAAACTCTTGCCTTATTGCAGTTTAACAGCATGGTGCTGTACTGTGTGCCAAAGCTGAGGCTGATCGGCCAGAAGTTCAGTGTCCGAGAGAAGATGGACATTGCAGGACTACAGGTTTGAATCTCTTCCCTTTTTTTAATGTTCTTGATAGCTTTGGATCCCTGCTGAATTTAAACACAACAACACATGCTGTCAAACCACGACAACATTATATTTATGTAAAAATATAATAGAATCTTAAAACCTAGCTTTGGATCCCTTTGGATCAATGCATCTTTTCCACTACAAGAAAGACCTTAAGGTGCCAGAGTATGTGCAGAGAAGCGCAGCAGAGTTGGAGAAGAGTCTGGAGCACAAGTCTTATGAGGGACCTGGGGCGATTCTGTCTGGAAATAAGGAGTGAGACCTTCTCACTTTCTACAACTGTCTGAAAGTTGGGTGTAGCCAGGTGAGGGTTGGCCTCTTCTCACGTGTGACAGGATGAGAGGAAGCAGCCTCAAGTTGCACCAGATATTAGGGAATATTTCTTCACTGAAATGGTTGTCCAGCCCTGGCACAGGCTGCCCAGGGAAATGGTGAAGTCACCATCTCTGGAAGTGTTCAAAAAACACGTGGATGGGGCACTTGAGAACATGGTTTTGTGGTGAATGTGATGGTGCTGTTTTGATGGTTGGACTTGAGCATCTTGAAGGTCTTTTCCAACCTTAATGATTCTATGATTCTATCTCTTTTTGAGTGTTTTTGGTTGGTTGGTGTTACAAACCAGCTTAACACAGAAGACCAAAGGAAACTAAGCCTCTGTGAATAAAATGGATCAAACCCAGAAAGGTTCAAAATATACCCTGAAACTTGATTAAAACCAAATGAAGTTAGATGTTGGTGCCAAAAAAAAGTGATATATTGCATTTAATTGTAAAAGAGGCAAAGAGAAAGAAAGAGAAAATAAGGACAGAAATAGAAAAATGTGTCCATGCATGGGGAGACAGGGAGAGAGTGACACGGTTTAGGTGGAAGCATATCACCCTTTCCAGGGTCTCAACAACATCTCATTGCTCCCTCCATCTGCTCCACTTGGTGGTGAGGGTTACCCTGACATCTGTCGCTGTAAAGTATGGAATCCAGTGCATTAATAAAGTGGTTTGGGCCAGGTGGGAATGCCCACATGCCTCCCCTGCATAGGGCACACTTGACACTGTCCTTTGCAACACTATGGATCTGTTGCATCATCTCTGGTGCAGGGTCTGGCGACCCCTTTGCGGGGTGGTCTTTGATGGGCCATGACTCTGCTGTCCTTCATGTGGCTGCAGCTTTTGCCAAGGTGAAGGGGCCCACAGCTGAGCTCCTCTGCACAGCAGAGGATAGGTGTTCACTGCTGGGATCAGAGGCTTTTTCATCACACACTCAAAACCTCTCCACCCTGAAGGTGCTAAGCTTGATCCCTCTCTGAATGTATTCTTCTCCCCTGAGTCACTTTATCTTATCTTCATCAATGAGCTGTGTAGGGCTCCATTCAGGGTTTTAGTGGTTTTCTCTGCAGCTTTTGCAGTTTTGCTGTAACAAGCAAAAATCTTTCATTAAGATGTTTAAGACATAAATTATAACATTTCAATCTCTGACAGCTGGGCTTTTAGAGGTTTTATAAGAATCATTCAGAGGGGAGCAGAATAATGGTGACTATGTGACATGTTTGGATTGAGAGCATTACCTTGTCCCTTGGCCGGCACACGAGCCATCTCCCCTTGCTGCTGTAGAAGTCTGACTGGTGATACAGACACACAAGTTTTGTAGCAAGACAGGTAACTATGGAAGCAGTCCCTTATTTTTTCTGCTTCTATACTTTATTCCCAATGATCCTTTAGAGTAAGCATTTCGAAGAAGGACTATATTTGTACATAATTTAAAATGTTGGAAAAACAAGGTCAATTACTAAAAAGCTCATGTGCTTTTTACAGGTCCAAGAAATTGCCAAGCAAAATGTGGCTCATACATTTTCCATAACAGGAAAAAAGAGATCATTGGAACTACAAGCCAGGTATGATACTTGTTCTGTCTTTGAAGGTTTGTGAATATGTGAGGAGAAATTGATCTACAGGCTGTGCTAGTGTGACAGAGCTTTAAATCACGAGGTGAGCAGCAGAGGTGGGTAACTTAGATATGTAAGAGAATGTTGGTCCTTAATCAAAGTGTGTTGATTGCCTTTATTGAATGCTTACAGTATTTATAGTAGTGTTTGTAGGGTCCACTGTGTGAACAATTCAAATATTATTGGCATTTGGTAATAATTACTGTCTATAATTACCATTGTTTTTAAAATAATGGATAGCAAAGCTAAAAATATAATGGATATAAAGCTGTGAAGCTGTGAATCTAATTTATTGAAAACATTTTAAGTAGAATGATGATGTTTTCTCTATTTTTCTTTTGTTTTAACAGGACAGAAGAGGAGAAGAGGGAATGGATTCATGTTAGTACAAAGCAACAATGATAAGGAGGGCAATCACCATGCAGGCAGCCTTTGAAATTTTCGTTTTGGGGTTCTGAATTAACGTGGCTGTGCAGGGAAGCTGGGTGGGCCAGTGTGGTGGAGCTGCTCATGGAGAAGTGTGGAGTTCAGTCAGGGTCCTGGTGCTGACCAGCTGGCCCCAGAAAGTATCTGGGGACTCCAGCTGGGCTCCCCTTTCCTGCATTCCTCAAGCCCAGTATGAGAAGAGCCTGAGGCATCAGACCTTGTATATTCTTCCAGTTTGACTTGTAGAGACACTGTCTGATGGCAGTCTTAGTTCTTGACTGAAACAATAATGGGTTTAACACCACCACTTAAGGTTTTTAAGTATCCCTTTCATTTATACATGTGTAAGTGTTTTTCACCAAATGATAATCCTATCCATCTTCCTATGAGAGAATTTTTTTTTTGTGATGCTTCTTATCTTTATTGACATCTTTGTCTCAGGTCATTCAAGCCACAATAGAAAAGCACAAACAGAACAGTGAGACCTTCAGAGCTTTCAATAGCTCTTTTTCACAAGAGGAGGACCATCCTCCTGATTCTTCAGTAAGTACTAGTGCTTCATTCTCCTTTGTCAGAACAGTTTTACCAAGGGACAGTTTTACAGTTAAGACTTGCACAGCTAACTTTAAAATAGTGGAGTCTTGTTCTGGATTTTTATATGACATTACAGGGCAGTGATCTCCATTTCTCTGGCTCTCAAATGTGTATCAGTCACAGTTACTCAGCCATGCAGATACAGAATAAATTACCCAGGACAATTCAATGGCAGAGACTCATCAGGCATGTTTTCCAGGCTGGTGGCTTTTTTTAGCAGAACAGGTATAATTCCTCAATGTTATGAGTGCTTAGCAGTCTGGAATGTTACTTGTGTCCCTGGGAGATTTTGTTCATTACTTTTCCCCCATCTCATCAGAGATGTGCTTTGGGATTATTTCTTTGAATTTATTTTATTATTATTTAAAATATTTTAAATACTCAGAAGGAAAATTATGCATTTTAAAAGGATCTTAAAATACTATCTTATAGATAGTTAATTTATTTCAGAAAAATACTCTTCAACTATGTATATAATATAGCCTGAAATTTTATTTTTTCTTTACAGCCGTAAAGTATCAGTCTGTGTTTGCTAGGAATTTTGTTTTAAAATATTCACATCAGGACTGTATCTCTCCATTCAACTTGAAAATGATGGTGATAACCTTAGCCACAGGCATTTGCTACAAACTAAAGAGGAATGGGGCCTGAAAGGGCAAAATATTTAGGAATATCATACAGTGCTGCCTATGATTTTATGACTTCAGACATGGTAGATCTTGGAGCAGAGGGAGAGAAGGTCCAGCTGCAGAAATTGAACTTTAGGAGCTTTTTATCTTCCCCATCCCCTGACTCCTAAATTGTTTGTTTGAGTTTTTTTTGTTTTGGTACCTAACCATTTTTGACATCTCTCGTTGGAGATTCAGGACTGATTTGGCGACTCAGTAATCTGGATTTTTTATGTGCCTGATTTCCATGGGGCCTCAGGAGAGATGTTGGATATGCCTTTCATCCCCACATAATCAGACTGACAGTGAAGGTCTTCTCAACACTCCTTAGAGTCCAGAATCCTGCTATGGATAACTGCCAGCAATGAGCCATTTTCTGAATTTGGCGTAGTTCACTTATCCTGAACTATTCATCAGCTAAAATTACTTGGGAAAAAAAAGAAAATAGTCAATTCATGTCTGTATTTTACAGTTAACTTATGGCTGCATTCAGAGCCACAATGCTTTGATGGAAAAAAATCTAATAAACAAACTAATAAGCACACTTCTTTGTATGTAATTAAAACATGGCATCTGGCCAAGTCCATTATTATTATCTTGCTTTGTAAATTCAATTTGATTTTGCTTCTGTGTTCATGGTGTAGCCTCATATTTATACTCTACTCTTCATGAAAGCCAAGCAGAACACGAGTCTGGTTTATCCCTGGCTGAAATATTAATGCAGTCTGTACTGTAATTTCTTTAATGCCAGCATTTTAACCCACATTTTTAGGAAATTATCTTCTCTAGATAATCAGCTTTGAAACTGGTGTCACAGCTAAATGTGACAGAAATTGCTGTCAGTTAAAACGAGCTGATAGTATTTCTGTAAGGAAAACTGGACAAATACTGAGAACATTCTAACTGCCATACACTGCATAGGTAGTAGTCACCAGACATAGCATCTATGGAATACTGGGCAGCAGCTTGAGAGGAAAAAGTGGCCCTTTTTTTTTCTCTCATGATTGAAGAAATAGTGATAAATCCATGATATGCACTCATGGATTCCTGTCTGCATCTGTAACAGCTACTAGAAATTAGCCTGTACAAAAAGAGTTAATTGGTTCTTTCCCATCTTGGCCATACACCTTCTCGGTTACAGTGCTTAGGACTGGTTGCAGTTTATGACCTGTGCATGCAACTCTGACTATGCTTGTGTTTCCCTACTGACTCACGTGAGCTCATACCAGCATTTTGGGTTGGTGTCAGCCTGAAATCTCCCTACAGAAGATTTGTGGTTTCTGGGAGGTGGAGGGTGGAGAGATCTGAAATTTGACCTAGTCTTTAGATTATGCCTGTGCAGGTCTTCAGCAATTGATGAACTCTTACCTGTCAGGAGGGGAGTATCCAGAGTCATGGCCAATCAGTGCCAGACCAGGTAATGGTAGCAGTAGTAATTTTAGAAAGTGTTTTTAGAAAGCTGTCAGATTCCTTTGTGGTTTAGTTCCTCCATTTTCACCTGCAGCATTTCCAGGCTATGTGAAAGGTGTTTTTAAAACCATCTAAAAATGTTCCCAAGGAAAAGGACCTCTTTCACCACTGCTTCATCTCAGAAGAGCTGGAGGCTCCTGGTGTGGTGACGGACCCAGTTTGTCCAGTCTTGGAAGGCTGGCAAGGAAAAATGCTGCAGAGAGCTGAGCTCTGTGGAAGTAGCATCCCTATGATTTGAGATTGAGAATGCTTCTGTTAGTTAAATCATGAATATTAGATGCTGCTGTTTCTTTCCCGATAGATCTGGGGTGGTTCTGACAAACATGTCAATAACTGTATTGTTACCAGCTCTGAGGCACTGTGAGTGATAATGGTAATGTAACAGGGAGAAGCCCTTTTGAAATGTTTTCCAGGTAAGCATAGAGGGTATTTGATTTTCAGCCCATTGTTCAAAATAAACAAACAGGCATAGGGATCTGAATAGGCAACTAGAGTAATTTACTCTTTTCCCTAAATTTGCTGGGGGTTTTCTCAAGCTCTTCTTCAAACCCTGTTTTTCCTCTACCTTTTTATTTTTCCAGGTCCCATCACACCACACAGATGTCCTTTTACTAGGCAGAGTAAAACCCTGGGTTGATTAGGATTCCAGTGAAAAGAAGCCCCTTTGCAGAGGACTGAGGAACAGATAATGTGAACACCTAAGGGTTGATGGTTTTTGCAGAGGCAGAAGTAGCTGGTTAGACCTGAGTAGTGATGCTTCCCTTCATTCAATTGAGAGAAATTCAATTCCCTGAGAAAGTGCTCTAGGGTGTCACAGCCCTGGCCCCAGGGGATGCATTTGCTTCTTTCCTTGTTCCAAAGAGTTGGTTGATTGTATTAGAATATATATAGATCCAATGAAGGATCAGAATAGATAGCTCTTCAATTTGGCCACTCAAACAGAGATTAAACCTTCTTGCTTTAAAATGAAATGAAGCCAGAGTGCCAAAATGCACTGCCTGTTTTGGTAATTGTTGGGAAGAATGAAAGTTTGACAAGAAAGTCTCACAGATATGTATGCTTGGCAGAAAGATTTTTGAATGTAGAATCTGAAGAAGGAATAGAAATGAAAGCAAGTTTTGATGTCGAAAAAAGAATTGCTGAGCCAGTTTTACTGGCTAGCTGAGAAAACAAAGGGTATGTTCGTCAGAAGGGGTTTTTTATGGCTTAGAGCAAAGGATTAACCCACCTCAAACATGAAGATGTTTTTACCAAGCAGAAGGATACCACAGGCAAAAAAGTCTGCCGATGATGTACATAGAAAAAAAGGTCTCAGAATTTTCCACTGCTAGAAAACTGAAAAACAACTTCTAGCTTAAACTGTAGCATACTAACTTTTAGTGATTGGAGAACAGTAACATGAATATGGCAATTATAATAGTTATGATTAGGCTGTAGTAAAAGTTAAGGTATAGATTTGTAGTTCTGTAAGATGCATCTTAAGATGCTCAGCAAAGTATATAATGAATTGTAACCAAAATTAAAGAGTCTTCAGGCTTGTCTGCAGCTGTAGCTGACAGCTGTAGGCAGAGACTCTGTCACCCACAATTGTGGGCTGCTTTAACATCTTGCATACAATAAACTGCATTTTGAAGAGCTGCCTGGAGTCCTGCATACCTCATTCAGGCTCTTACTGATAATATTGAAATAAGAGATGTTGTCTGATTGGCAAAGGAAGAATGATCTATGGGAATAACAGGATAATTTATCATAAAGAATCTACTAATTTGAAAACCTCATGTAAACTAGCAAACTCCCCGTAAATCAATTTGCAGATAAGATTGTTTTCCATTCTTTTTAGAATGTAGCCTGTGATTTTGGTACTCAATGTACAAAGCTTATTTGCCTTTTATGTATTGAATACTACTGAATGTATATATATCTATATATGTGGCACACATATATATTAATATTATATATGAACTCTATAGAAATATATATAGATATGCAAACATCTGTGTCTATTTAGTACATATACACCTCCATAACTGAATAAATGGAGGTGCCATTTTGCATTTATTTTGGGATTGAAATGCACTGTGAAAAAGAGAAACTTAACTGTGTGGTGTTTTAATAGAGTAAATTCTGCTCCTCTGAGAATCAAGTGCCTTCACAGAGCTTTTGCTGGTCTGGCTGGTAGGCTCAAATAGAGAAGTGTCCTTCAAACTTTGGCACTGGCATTCTATAGCACATAAGGGACAGGCACAGGTTACACCCAAAGGCAGGTTGTCAATTCAGTGCCACCTGTAAAATCATCCACATCAGAGCCCACCCCGTATTTGAGGGTGGCTGAGCACATATGCAGCATGTGCACCTGGGGTAGTGGAAGGTGTCCCTGCTCATGGCAGGGGTCTGGAACAAGATGAGCTTTAAGGTCCGTTTCAATTCTATGATTCTGTGATCTGATTTTGTGGATTAAAGTGTGCTCACAAGCAAAGAGTTGAGGGCCTGAAAGCAAACTCTTTCTTTTCTCTTCCCAACACCCTCCCCCCTTGTTATTTTGTTTTCTTTTCTTTTCAGTGTTTAATATATTTGAGGAAGAATGTCCATGTTGAAACTGTTCTGTCATTCTCTTTCTCCTCAGATAGCCAGCACCAGCTCAGCTGAATCAATGCCAGGGGCAGATGGTGGTGGTGCATTAGGAGGGGTGAGTAATTTGAAGCTAATACTTCAGTCAGGGCAGTGTTGGGAGGTGGGTTATGTTTCTTTTATAGCAGGAAAAAATAATCATACTTCAATATAGGTTTTATAGGGTTTATATCCTTCTGTCTGTGGTCTCAGCTGTGCTGTCATTAGTTTCCTGGCGAAGCTATACCCACAGCTAGTTGCCATTTGCAGCATCGGGAAATTTGAATCCTGCTCAGATGTGTCACAAAAACCAGGAAATAAACTCTCCAACCAATTTTCTGGGTTAGAAAGTCGACGTTACTTTATTAACAGTGCTGGATGCGTGGAGGTTTCTCCTCAAAGTATTAATAGACTTAAAGCAATATAACTCCTTTGGTAGTGGATGTATGCTTGCACGTGCATCAGAGTTGGTTCCTTCAGTTTGTAACACTGGGTTTGGAGCAGGGGAGATTTGTGTGGGCTTTTTTTTGTGTGTTGTTGTTTTGTGAGGATTTTTGGTGGGTTTTTTTTTGGTTGGTTGGTTGGTTTTGTGTGCATGTATTTAAATTGTGATAGGGAGCTACACTGATTGAAAGGAGAAGAGCAAAAAGATACCAGGAAACCTATCTGATTAATGGTGTTGCATTGTGTAATTCAGGATTTCATCTCCAGAACCACATTTTGAGTAGCACTTCTTCCACAGTATGCTTTCCGTGTTTCTGCTATTGCAGAGGAAGACATGATAGTACTTTCATATGTCTCTGGCCTGTAAAACATTGGCTGCCACAAAAACAAAATATACTTTCAAAGGTACTATTCATTTTGCTCAGTATAACAGCTATGACTGCTGCTGAGTCAAACTGGGGGTTTGGGTCCTTAATAAGGTCTATTTTTTATCACTCTTATCTCTTTCTTCTAGATTAAAAGATTTTTCAGGACATGCCTAGAGTTAGTTGAATTTACTGAAAATTGGCCTCAACAAGAACAAACAACCACCAAAAATGCCTTTACCTATAGAGACTTACAGAGTTATGTATTAGCATGATGATTTTAGGAACAAAGGAGGTATTTAGCAGCACCTCCAGACCTCTGGCCAAGCTTGGAACCTTCTGGTAGAATGCACAGTGTCAATGCAAAGCTGTTAAACAAGACAACAATCTGACCTAAAAAAATCCAAGTTATAGGTGTTTGTGATTAGTATGCTCCATGCTAGCTATTTTTTGTCCTTACTTAGTATTTTCACTTAAAAATTTTTACTTTATTTACAGTCAGTTTTGTGATTAGTGTTTTGTGCCTTGAGTTTCAGATGCTGTATTTAGTGGGCTACCTAAAAAAAAAAAAAAGATGTTTTATACTATTAAAAAAAAACCCAAGCCTACATAAAAATTTTGGTTGGTCTTAAGTATATACATTTTATTTGTAATTAAATAAAACATTGTATCTTTTTAGCTGATTACAAATTGTTGTGGCAGTGGTTTGCATGCGATAGCATATCTTGATATGTTAAGTAATTTTCCTTAAATCATGTATTTAATGAAAAATTTAATTCCTGACATAGAAAAATAAATGGAGTTGATCAAAAAGACAAAATTAAAAATAGCCCAAATTGTGTAGTATTGATTCTGGGCTCTTAATTTTGCTAAAAATTTATAATATCGTGAGAATAATGAATAATAGTTGCAGTTTCAGAAAATATTAATTTTTTAGTGCTGACATCCCTTTAGTACAGCTCAGTGGGAGCACGAGCAATATATTGTGCGCTCAACAGCTTCACATGCAAACCACTTGGTGGTAGTGGTGGCCAGCACCCTGGGAGCTCCTTCCTGTGCTTCCCCAGCCTGCCTGAGAGGTTTCTGGGATTTTCTTCAGCGTTTACGTTCATGTTTGCATAACTGGACAATGAAGTCCTACTGCAGAAAGGATCATCTGCTTGTCTACAGCATCATGGTACCTCTTTTGATGAATTGTCTTGCTGCTCAGACTTCTGTATGCAGAAGGAAATATGAGCCTGTGGAAAATGTCTTGCCAGTATAATGTTGCCATGTAGAGAAACAAACAAAAATATTACAAAGTACAAAATCTGCTATATAATTTAAAATGATTTTTCACTTATAACAAGCATTTCCAGAAGCACTTGCTGATTGCAACCCAATTGTGGGTTGCTCCAGATAACTTATGAATGGAAAATACACCTGAAAGAGCATAATGAGAAGGAAGAGAATTGAAAATGTTTTGTAGTTCATGTGTCTGCTCATGTAAGAGTCTTGTCAGACTGTATTTATGAGTTACATGAACAACATTGGCCCAGACAGAATGAAATACCTGGTACAGAGGAGCTGTGGCTGCCCCTGGATCCCTGAAGTGTCCAAGGCCAGGTTGGACACTGGGGCTTGGAACACCCTGGGGTAGTGGAAGGTGTCCCTGCCTGTGGCAGGGTGGGACTGGATGGGCTTTAAGGTCGCTTCCACCCCAAACCAGACTGTGTGATTCTCCAACTATATAGCAAGTAATAAATAATGGTGACAGCAGTCTCCTAAGCCCACTGGTTTTCTTGCTGTTCCTACCAGCTTTTTGGTGGTTCTCCCCTGCATATCAGAAACAAATGAAGGCTGCATAATTCACTAAGTTCAGATGTCTGCTCACCTAAAAAGTCCTGCCACAGGCCTTCATCTTGCAGTCACATAATTTCTACCTCTTGCTGGGATATATGCTATTTTTCCACCAGATTTTTAAAATTCAAGGAAACTGTAGATATTTAGAGAGTTAAAAGCAGTAGAGAAAAAGCAAATTAGCAGTCAAAACAGCCTAGTCTGAAAGAAGTAGATCCTGACTCTGAATAGATTTGATGTGAGTGTTTTTTCCTGTCAGACTCAGCAGCTTCAAAACAGAGCTGGCTATATTGAGAAAGATGAGAAATATGGCAATTATTCAAGTTCATTATTATCAAGATGCTTAAGGGCAGCTCTGTGTTAGCACCTCTTAAAAGGCATCAGTAGTAAATAAAGTAGCCTGTGTAATAAAGGACACAGTCGCAAAGTGACTGTTAAATTTATCTACGATGAACAATGTGAGTTACAATGCATGTCCTTGTTTGCTACAAAAGCCTCTTTGTTCAGATGATGTGTTAAGAGTATGTGTTAAGGTCACCTGAGCCATCACTGGGTGGGATGAGGGCACTGCCGGTGAAGGAAGGTCTCCTCTCCCAGGAATGGAAAGGAACTTTTAAAAAATTCTTTTTCAGTGTCAGCAGTTAAATAACATCTCGTTGAAAAAGTTTTTCTTCTATAATAGCTCTCTGGAATTTGCCAAGTAATAAAGACTTTTTCCATTTTTATTATCTTTTCTGCAGCTACAATAGCAGTGTTGCAAACTCTTCTGTTCTCACTGTACTCTGACAGAGTTGAAAAATACTGTGAAATATTGCTGGCATTCATCAAACACTTAAAGACATCTGTATACAGCACATTATATTTTTGTGTTCTGCATGTTGGCTTGTTAATCATAGAATCATTGAATGGTTTGGGATGAAAGGGACCCTAAAGATCATCTCGTTCCAACCCCACTCCAAGAGACACTTTCCACTGGACCAGATTGCTCAGAGCTGAATCCAATCTGGCCTTAAACACCTCCAGGCATGGGAAGTCCAGTTTACACTGGATCCAGTAATGCTATTAAATTTACCAGGAAATTGTGCAATAGGGTTTGCTGAGTGACTTTACATATTGGCTTGGATTTAAAGGCTAACCTTGCCTGGCCATCTAGACAGCAGGTCCCAGATAAGTGTAGGTCCCTGGTGTAGATGTCCCTGCCTCCCTGAGGAGCCATATGCTTCATCTTGGGCTGGGAGGGAGACTAAGAAAAATCTTAAATTAAGCATTTGAAGTTGGGTGGTGCAAAGTCCATTCCTAGCACCATTCACTTCTTCAGTCAAGCCATATTCTCCCAGATCTTCACATCTTCCCAGCAAGGGAGGGAAGTTTACAGCGCACTCACAAAGTCAACATGTATCTTGAAAAAGAAGGAGGTGAGTGCTGGAAGGGGAAGTTTTCTTGAGATACCCACCTTGGCCATTCCTCCACCTCTTCACTGACAGACAGGGAGAGGGGATTGCTCTGTGGCAGTAAGAAGATGAGGAGCTGAGACCACAATATGTCCTCCCGAGACCCCCTGATGGTTGAGCCAGCCCTCCAGCTGAGGCAAGCAGTGGAGTCATGCAAATTCTTTCCCAAAATGGTGTGAACCCCTGAGAGGATCTTTGTCAGTAGAACTCTATGAACAATTTTGCCATTGTTTTTTATTATTTTTTAATCACATATTTGTACTTTTAATTTCAGAGTGATTCCTCTAGGAAATCTTCCAAATCCAAGCGAGACAAAGAGAAACAATCTTGTAAGAGCTGCGGCGAGAGCTTCAATTCCATCACCAAGAGGCGGCACCATTGTAAGCAGTGTGGGGCAGTAAGTATCCTAGCATGCTCAGCTCTTGAGTTTCTTCTGCAGACACCATTGAAGACCATTTTTAATTTTATCAGTGCAGGGACTAAAAGACATTCTGGTTCATGGCAAGTCATTGACAGAGCAGGTTTTTCCACTTGCTTTACTCTCTGGATATCGGGGGGAAAACCAGCAAAACTGGTGCAAGAGTCCTAGTTTGTGCTGGTTTAAAGGCAAATTCAGTGCCTCAGTGAAGAGAAAGAAAGGTGGTGCTTTTCCTAGGGGTGGGTGTGTATCTGTGGAGGGGATTATAGTTTGTTTGCAGAAGCAATGGCCTTAAGACAGCCTCACTTCCCCCAGACAGCAGCTCTTCTAAAATGAACAGCTGAACATGTAATATTAAAGATGATACTAAGCTATTAGAGAGTATCCAAAGGAGGGCAATGAAGATGGTGAAGTGGAGCCATGTGAGGAGCAGTTGAGGGCACTTCTCTTTAGCCTGGAGAAGAGGAGACTGAGGGGAGATTCACTGGGTCAATAACTTTCTCTGAGGGGAAGAGGAGGGGCAGACTAATCTCTTTCTGTGATCTCTTTCTAGAACCCAAGGGAAAGACCTGAAGTTGTGTCAGGGCAGGTTTAGGATGGATGTTAGAAAGACGTTCTTCCCCCAGAGAGTGGTCAGGCACTTGAACAGACTCCCCAGGGAAGCAGTCACAGCACCAAATCTGCCAGAGCTCCAGGAGTGTTTGCACAACACTCTCAGGCATAGAGTGGGATTCCTGGGGATACCCTCTGCAGGGCCAGGTGCTGGACTTGGTGATCTTTGCGGGTCCCTTTCCACTCAGCATACTCTGTGATTCTGCGTTTCTTTCCCTAAATAAATGTTGTGCAAAAGTGTTTTCCTCCTGCTTGAAAAACCAAATAAAATCCGTCTCAGAGAGGCAAGGCTGGGTTGCTGAAGGCCCTTAGCCATCTCCCCTAGAGCCATTTATTGATGGCTGAATTGCCTTTTCCTTTCTGTAAATCATAACCATGGCCAAGATGAAAAGGATTTCTGCAAAATAATTTGAAACCTCATTCAGTGTTCCTAATGTAACAGTAAGAGTAATGTTATTTAAATAACGTTAGTCATTTGAAGTAGAGATAAATTTTCAGCTGCAGAGAGATCTAAATGTATAGTGAAGATGTTTAAAGAAACCTCAGTCTCAGTAACTGAAATTAAATTGCTGTGGAGGAGGCATTTCTACCATAGACTTGGGGTTTTCAACCTTCTGGGGGTTTTTTTATTAAATCATGAAATACATTTCTGGGGGTTTAAAATATCCCATTGGAAAGTCAGTGTTACTAAAGAAACTAAATAATGTCTTTCTCCCGGGAACAGAGAGATAACAAGAATTACAGAATTAATAATTTATTGTTAAACCGTTGTTTGTTGCGCAATGCTTTGTGGTGTGGCAATAGCATTTGAATTAAAGAAGTTAATTTTTCTCAAGGAAAGACTATCATATTGCTAAAAATGCTGTCTTGCTTTTGTTTGGGTAACACTCCCTGAATTAAGGCAGTCCTCTTCAAATAGTAATTAAGTCTTACAGTGAACCATGTAACAACATATGTGTGTGCTGTGGGTTTTTGGTTATTATTGTACAGAATCCATGTCCATCAGGCTGACACTCTGGGGACAGTTTCTCTCCCTGGAGCAGGTGTATTAGAGACAAATTTTTAGCATGAAAACAGGTTTTGGAGCTGAAGATCCAGCATTGTTTCCAAGCACTGGTGCCTCGGGCCCAATGTGCCACTGCACGCTCTTGGCAGCTGAGGCAGACAAATAAATTTTAATGGATAATATATTGGACTATGTTCTTAAAATAGTTGGTACTTTCTGGATTACTCAGTTCTCCAAGAATTGAGAGACTTGATTGATGAGGAATATCAGCCACTTTCACTCTGAAAATCAGTCCTTCTTAGACCATTAAAAAGCACTAATTTCTTCATCAACTTAAGCTCTTTTTGACTTATAAAAGCTTGTAAGAAAAGACAAGAAGAGCAAACTTGCATGATGTTAGTCACACAGTATTTCCCCAAAGACATAAGTTTTCTTTTATTTGGTATTTTGCTATATGGCATGGGATCACAAGCACATTAATTATTAATGGAGGTAGATATAGTGAATATTATATTGGTCTCTCTATCTTACATTTACGTTATCTTTCATAGAGTTTTGCTTTACTAACAACCATTCTGCAAGTCAATTTCTTTGGTAAAGGGTTGTGTTTTAAACATGACTAATTAAACACCATCTGTCTGTTACAGGTGATCTGTGCAAAATGCTCTGAGTTTAAGCCACTAGCAGATAACAGCCGCCATAATCGAGTGTGTAAAGAGTGTTTCCTGCAGCTCCCAGCAAGCCCCTGCAGCCCTGGGGTGGAAGCAGTTGGGGAACAGAAGAAAAGACTAGCTGCAGAGGTACAGTCTTTGGCTAAGAAACTTTGTGAGAGTCTCTCCTTTTTTAGTGTATTTATTAAAAACTATCAAATTTGTTTTCTTTTCTGCCCCAATATGCTATTTAATCCTCTGACCTATAAATCTTATTGAACACACCTGCAGCCTGGATGCTGTTTGTAGATAGTGAGTGTTCATCATAGGATGCTGATCACACAGGTGTGCATACATGTTTCGCAGCTAAGCTTCAGCTTCCAAACTTACAAAAAAGAAGGAAAACCCTCTGACTTCTTTTTATTATGGTGTATTTCCAATCTTGAGCTGTGCACAGTAACTATTCAAAAAATAGGATCTATTTTTTCACTTTTAATTCCATGTAGCAACTCTGTTGCTTGGGGGCTTTGTCAGCTTTGTACCTAAACATGTCCAAGATCTCAGCAATGGTGGTTCAGCCTCTGCCTCTGTTACATGGAATTATGTTACTTCTTAATTAATATTAGTATATAATAATTATCAGTATATAATAATTTCTTAATCATGATTAGTATATAATAATTGTTGATTTCTTATTTGGTTAGGGCCTACCCAACATTGGCCCTCAAGTGTTATTTGACTCTGCACCACTTCAGTATTTTATATTTAATTCTAAGTATTTTGCATGCTTAAACATAAATGAAAACAGCTCTGTTTTATTTTTTCCCCTTCATCCAGAAGCAAGGCATCCTTATGGCTGAAAACAGCCTCTTCAGCAGCTACCTCCAGTTTCTTGAGAAAGGGAAGACTTGGTACAAAATGTGGGTGACCATCCCTAAGAGTGAACCTCTTGTTCTGTATCTGCAAGGAAGCAGCCAGGTAAGATGGCATTCATGAGGGCTAACACACAGAGAAAGAAAAGCATAAGTTTAAATATGCTGAGGTGAGAAATGGGTCAAAGGATTTGGCTTGGTTTCAACAACAGAACTAAATTTCCTATTCTGGATATGACACAAAGCCTCAGAGATTTTAGGTTACCTTGTTACCTTGTTATCAGTACTTACTGCTGATACAGTTGTGAGCAAATGTTAAAGCTCATTCCTTTTGCATTCAAATTTTTAGCAAAAAAAGGGGACAAAACAAGGATAATTAAGTTATGCTTTAGGTTTTTAACATTTCAGACAGATATAGGCAAGGGTTGTATTTTGCTGTTGTTAGGGAAAACACTTTCCTGTTAAATATATAGAACTGCAAAGGAGGCTGGATATTGCAATTGTTGGAGCCACTGGTTCAAGCTTTTTTTTTCAAACTTAGTTCTGGATTGATGGGATAGAGGAATTTGTGAAAATGTAGATGTTCTTTAGCCTGAAAAATTGTAAAGCTCCTTGTCATAGCACAGGGGGGTTTATCTTTAATTTAAATACTTATAAGAGTTTTTTGTCTCTAAATGCACTGTTGAAGCTAACTAGCATTTGTGTGTGATGAAAATCAAGGGATAAAAACATCTATATCCAAACTAGAAATATCTGTCATGCTTCCTTAGCACTGAAGAATGACAATGGTGAAAGGAGATTCCTCGTATCCAGTTTTGCATTTGGTATTTGACACATTTATACAGAGCTTTGTTTTATCTCCTATGTGGGATGGAAGTAGTAATGGAACTGAATTCAGGCAGCAATTACCTTGCTGTAGTTGTAGTGATAAAAATATTTTCTTTTTATTAGCATCTGTTTGTGGCTAGGAACAGTCAAGGAAATAAATTTTCCCTCTGATTTTACAAAGCATTTCAGAGTAAAGCTCACCCTGTAGCTGATCAACAAATACTACACCTTGCTGTTAGAGTTGTGTTCATTTTGCAGCTTGTCAGCAGGAGCACCTCTGGCTTTAAGTAAGTTTGTGTAATGTTTTAAACATAGTGCTCAAAGAGGCTGAAAGCTTGAATTTGGAGCTTCAGCTCCCTTGGCTCCATCTGTGGTTCCAACCTCACAGTTAGTATGCCTCCAATTTGTCCTGCAGACAGTGAGCTGCCTGGTTTCCCTCCTAGTCAGTGGGACATGCATGGCTGAAATTACACATTGGAAAAGCAAACAGCCTCAGACAAGGCACTAAAACAGAGGCAACAAATGCAGTCTTTGGCTCTCTCTGGAGTCAGGGTCTGGAGAAAGGAACAAAGCTTTTAAAAGCCAAGCAGAGAGAACAGTGTCACCCACAGAACTTTTCAACTGATGTGCAAGCTGTGTCTCAGGCAAGGGCCAGCGCAAGCCCTGCATCCACACAAACCAAGCTAGATTGTCTCATACTTGGGCAAGGAGAGTGGGAATAGAGGGAGAGAAGTTTAAATTCTTTGGCCTTCCTCACACAGAAACAATGTGTGTCATCTAAGAGGTGGCAGGGGTGAGAAGTTGAGAGGAAGCAACACCCCATACACAGTATGATTGAGAATTTCTCCTACTGCCCATCTGATTGTTGCAGTACAGCACAAATAATAATCCATGGACATAAAGCACCTGCATTCAGTGCAAACTCAGTGATGCTTAATTCTGCAGGCCCCACCTGACAGTCATGTAAAACCACAGATGGAAGCTGGAAGAACTTCTCTGCTTCAGTTGCTATGTACTTTGTCCATGTCCTGCCAAATTTGATCTTGAGCCTCTGCTGATATTATTAGTAAGACCCTATTTTTTTTTAGGTGAAAAGGGTGCCTTTGGCACTGATTGTCAATTTTATGATAGTTAAATTTAGAGATTAGTGTCCTCAACTATTTCAGGGGTGAGACAATTCTCCCAATAAAGTATCAAGAAAGCAAAAGAACAAGGTTATTTATGTTACATTCCAAAACCAGTATTTACTGTCAGGAATGAGACTATAAACAACAAAAGTTATTCCTTTCTTCAAGGGCCTGCCATTCCCATTTGTATACTTCAATTTGCATCCAACTGCAAGAAAAAATTAGGAAGTCTTATTTCTTGATATTAATCCAACATTCTTGTTAATTCTGGTTTACATAGGATACACTAAACTTCTGAGGAAAATCTCTTCCAGAGCTTCATTACTGGTGTCTGGAATCAGTTGGGAGCCACTCATATGCTTAAAATATTATTTTCCCAGACATAGTTCTGTTTTGCACAACCATCTCCATGGATCTCACAGACTTCTTTAGACATGCAATGAAGCATTTCAGTGCCTGAGATGTGTCTTTTGGGAATAATATTGCTAACAATAGTATTAAAGGTCTTGAAACAAACTTATTTTCTAGAAGTTTGAAAGTTGGAGGATTATTGTTAAGAAGAACAGAAATAATAGCTGCCTTTTGGGAAGAAGGAGCAAACCAAGCTGAATCTGGAGCTTTGAACACAGTGAAAGCTTCTTCCTCTGCACTCCTGGCCCTTACGCCAAAGAAGGGATGTTAGTGCGGGCAGAAACATGGCTCACAGATTGAAAATAGCAAGAAAACTGCTCTTTTTGCTCTTTTGTTCCAGGAGAATGAATTTGTCCCCTGAGTGTTCACAGTTCAATTCTTGCGTAAGACTTTTACACATGAGGATTCCCAGCTTATTTAAGTTTGAGAATCATACCAATTTGATTTTTCCTCAGATGGAGAATTTGTACAGCTGTTTGTCATGCTTATCTCAGTGAAATTATAAGAGTTTACTTATAAGCAGAGACCACTTCAAGTGTAAGGAGCAGCAGTTTTAAGATAAATCAGTATTTTCAAGGGCTCCACCTGGACCTTCTGCCCCAGTTGGCCTTGTAAAATGCACAGCTACTTGCAAAGCTCTGACATTAACTTACCTGAGTGAGACATGCAAAGGCTTCCAGGACAGCTGGAGAAGTAATAGATTTTGGAGAAATATGAAGGGCAAAACTAGTATAGCTAGAGATAGTATATTTATATATATATCAGATCAAGCTTGATCCAAGAGAAAATGTTGCTTTTTAAAGAGAAATTTTTCATTCATCATCTAAATGTGATTTACCTTTAGAAAATAAGAGAGTAGCTGAGATTGAAATTGAGCTCAGAGTTTTTGAGATGTGGGTTTTTTTTTTTTTGCTTGCCTGTTGATCCTGTTTAGTAGAAGCTTTACCTGGCCCTGCACTAAAATCTGCTTGCCCTTTTTTGGTCCTGAAGATCACAGGAGTCTCTCAATGACTTGTGTAAGGTTGGGGTTAGATCATGAGTGGATAAAGAGGGGAGTTTGAGTAGAAAAAAACAGGGATTTTCTAAGCCCACTTGGAAGTAGGAGGGGGAAAATGTCATTGGTGGGTCACTCTTGTCCAAGAGGGCTTATACGTGTCAAAGAGCTGTGCATGTATGCAGGGGTGCCTGAAACAGAACTTCCTGTGTGGTGGAACTGAATTGTCTGTTCCCAAATCTTAAACTCTGTGTGTTGCAATGGCTGTAACAAAGCAATTAATACATGCTACTCTAATTACCTAGATAAATAACCCATTTGTGTTATGCTGCTGAGCGTCAGAATGAGGTGCAGATTCTTGTGATTGCTGACAGTATTATACATCTGCTAAATTTTTATCTATCACTCACTCACTATCTGAGGAAAATTATTGTAATCAGCCCTAAAGTGAAGCTCTTTCAGCACTGGGTATTTTGGTTTGATGAAATACCAGTATTATGCAGTCATATTATATTGCATGAATAAATATTTTTTTAAAATACAATCCAACCAGCCAAATCCTGTAGGCTCTTAAAATGACAACATGAATTTCATCTCTCATATAAGGCCTGTAAATCCTACTTACATGCTCAGTATAAGGCTGGAATTCCTCATGGGTGCATAATAGCCGCTGGATTTGCTGGGCTTCAGGTAGGAGGGAAGGGCTCAGCAGCAAAGGACATCCACAGATGCTGCTGGTGCCAAAAAGAAGTCTGGACTGGGGTTGGGGTATTCCTCAAGGCCAAATGCTTCACTTTTACCTCTCAGTAGTACAGCTTTTCAGAGATAATGTAAATCCCTTCCTTTTGGATCAGGCAGGTACAGGCAAAGTGTCAAGGGCAGCATATTGAGGGAGGATGCAAGACCAAAGGCAGACTGCTTAATTTACCTGTGTCTGCACATGTTGGGTAGGTGCAACACATACAATTTAAACATCAATTTGCTCTTACGGTGCACTTCGTGGCTACAAATAACATCATTTGTCATTGTCATAGGCAACTACAATTTTTCATTTGACAAGCCTAAATGTCTACTCTTCCAAACCAAGACCAGTGAAGCAGGCATGGTTGAGTTTGCATGTGCTCTTGTGCATTTGTGTTAATCAGTCCCATGGCTGCTTGCTTGAGCAGTGCCACGTGTGCCGGAGCTGCTCTGTACATGCCAGTTCTTCTGCATGAGCAAGACCTTCCTGTTTTTAGAGATGTGGCTGTGGTTTCAGGGAATAGAAACTGCATTTAAGACTAGTTACACTCAAATGGCAACTGAGTGTAACTTTCGCCTTTGGCCTAAATCTGCCTTGAATCTCGTTGAACAGTGCTTCATCTTGAAACAGTTGGACTCTGGCATTTTTGCATAACAGTAACAAGCCATAGATTAATAAATCAAGAAGCCTATATTGATAAACTGTATTAATAAACTGTGATACAGTTTTGACTGTATTTCGTGTCCTGTGTTAACTGTATTTAGTTAATGTATGTGTCTGCATTGATGTGAGCAGTTTTGATACTGAAGACAAAGTCTGAGAAAAGTAGGCATCTTTTTTGGCCATTTTTCTCAGAGTGTTGGTCCTCTTCCAGATTTACCAAGTCATCTGCATTTGGTGTGGGCTGACAAAAGAATGACTTTGCCACTTCTCTGTGGGATGCTACATTAGCTTTGGTATTGGGCTGCAACACAAGCAGCTGCTATAGAAGGTGACAGCTTTGTACAGATGCTTGATGCCTGTGTGATTCAGACTTAGTTTGCGGACTCATCTTTAGAACCACTTTGCTGGGAGCAGTTGAAAAGGTTGCTTGGCCATGGCACACCTTGCCTTGCTAAAATATGTCTTTTCTTGAGAGCTTAGGAGAGGAGTTTGTTGATGCTCAAGATGTGACTTTTAGAGAGCTGTACTGCTCCTTAGATCTGTGAGTCAATCTGACTTTGACAGGATGGTCAAGAATTTGAGCATTGGCTTTCTTGACATCTCTCAAAGGCATCATAAATTACTGAAAATCAAAAATTGTCTTTTCTTTCAAAGACTTTTCCCTTGCCCTTTAGTTACCTTGGTGTCTCTCAGGGTCCAGCTTTGCTTAATTGCTTCCTTTTAACCAATCCTAGAAAATATCCCATGATGTTCAAAATGGACAACACTAAACTCTTCTCAGCTGGTTTCCATTGCCTGTACCTAATGTAGAGGAATTTTGTAAAAGACACACGCATAAGTTACATGAAATGATATTAAAATCCCTGGCCATATTTACTGTGAAAGGAAACCAGTGAAGTAAGAATAAAGCACCACTAAGTCATTGCTTATTGCTGTTTAAGCTGAGCAGTCGGTTCTGCTTTGTCCCTGCTTCCTTTGCTGCAGCACTGAACAAGGAGCCTGGGACTGTGTCCATGTGCTTCCCGCAGTGTGTGCCCGCCGGCTCCGTGCAGTGTGCCCCCGCCCACACCTCCAACTGCACTTGGTCTTCAATCCTTACATTTGTTTTCTCTCCTTTAGGATGGACGAAGCCCCCGTCCAATCCCTCTGCCTGGCTATGAAGTCAGTTTACCAGGTTCTGGCGAGAAGTTTGATATGAAGCACGTTTTTAAGCTTTGCCAGTCCCATCAAACTCTCTATTTCAGTGCAGAAGATGAAGAGCTACAGATAAAATGGATGGAAATTCTCACCAAAGCTGCCAAAGGGGAGACTGAGGATACAGCTGAAGGGCTCAGCAACCCATAGAGCAAGTTTCATTTAGTTCCTTTCTTACATGCTATAGACCATCACTTGAATTTGGTATTCATGGCACTTTGGAATCTATATGGCTTTATATTTTCATGTGTCTGCATAGGAAGTTCAGTGATTTCTCACCTTTTATTGTATATTTTTCAAGTACAGTAGTTACCTGCCATATATTATGTTAAAGAAAAAAGTAGTTATAGTTGTTCGTGGTGTCAATGCTGGTTTAAAACAAAAGACAAGGAGCAAAGCATTAATTTTAACAAAGGTAATGGAAAATCATCCATCTTGTTTTCTTAAATGTATATTTTCCAGTCCTTTTGATTGCTGTTGAGTGCAGGTTGTGTATAGTCTGTGATTAGTTCTATAAATGCTGCCTTTTAAGTTAAATGTTGTAAAGGCTTGTGCTGGCCACTGACATTCCATTCTCTGCCTCACCCTCCTGGTTAGGTCTTTGTGATGTGTGAGCAATGAACTGAGTATTTTCCTTTTGCTAAAACCATGTCTCTGCTGTTTTGAGATGACCTGTTCAAATGACAAATACTTAAAAGGGACTTCTAAAAATAACTGCAGATGGTGGAGAACAGAACATTAAGAAGTCTCATTGATTTTAAGCATTTATTATATTGACTGCTTTCTTCTGGAACCAATACCTTCCTTCCTTCTATTGGAACCCATTTTGATGTAAGTGAACAAACATTTTAACTGCAAACTGGGTTATGATCAATAAACAAGAACATTTTTAGTACACACCATACAAAAAGGTGACTTTTTTGTTGTATTGGTTAATTTAAGTGGCCTAGATTTTATTTATATAATTTGTAAATAATGTTTCATAAGTATTTTAAGAATTTTTTTTAAAACTTCAGCTAATTAACAGGATTTAGTACATAGTGTAAGAGATATTTGTATGAACTGAATTTGTAATTTAATTTTCCTGTTCACCTGTTTTTGTCTTATTTTCAAACATAAGTGCTTATCTATTTAAATAAAAATTCCTGCAGTTAACTCCTGAGCCAGATTTCGAAGGCGTAGCAAAGTTTAGGTCAACAGTTAATATAGTTTAAAAAAATTATAAAAGTCTAAAACAAACAAAAAAAAAAGGCATGTCTGTTCCTAGTCATAGTAAGCATGTAGTATCAATCAAAATGAAATAAAATCTGTCACAGTACTGTATTTTTAAATGATTTGGTTTAACTTTTGTTTCCTCTTCAGCCTTCTACATTTTCTGATATTGAGAGAGAGAAAGAAATGCTCCATACACAGTCTTTTAGGATTGTTAAAAATTAGTGATATGCATCAGTGAGTATTTTTTGGACCTACAGAAAAGGACTTATCCTTGTTTGGGGTTTGGTTTATTTTTTACATTGGTGAATAAATAATCTATATGAAGTCCATGATGATAAAAAAATTAGATGCCATGTATTTTATTATCTACTGGAAAATTTTCTTTCTTCTTCCACCCACCCTTTCCCAACAGTCTACATAGAAAAGATTTCTTGAAGAGCAGCTTTTACCATGAAAAGAAATTATTTACAGTGTGTATTATTTCTTCTCCTAAGCTTCCTTGAAAATGTAATGATCTAGAATGCTTATCTTGAAAATTTACTCATTTAAGTAACATTTCTGGTTTGGAGGTGGGGTTTTTGTTTGTTTGTTTACAATGTGTTAACATTCTCTCATTCTATGATTTTAAGCAAATCAAGGGAAATGTGCTTAGTGGACACATTAACAAACCAACATGCAGTAATGCAAGAGCAAAGTACCCTCAGAGAACAGCCCCAGGCTACAGAATGCTGTTGTAGGAGAGTCTCTCTTAGTCGGCATTGATTGATCAGTACAAGGTCCCAGAATACAGTGCTACTGTCAAATCACAATCACATGCTCTGAGAAATCACCACACATCTCCGAAGGCTTGTCCTAAATTTACAGCAGGATCTAATCTCATCCAGATCAAAGGCTGGAGGGTTAGGACCTTTGTTTCATTCTCCTTCTTCATCTCCTCTCCTTTGGAAGGAAGTGGGAACTCCCAAAGCTGAAGAAAATGGTGTTGCTGATGCTATTTGTCATAAAAGCTGTAAGCTTTAGACTTTCCTTTGTCATAAAAGCTGTTCTTCTGAACTCAGCCTGCTTCTCTGCAGAAGGTTAGCACAGGGACTAAGCATCCCATAAATACTACATATGCCTTCGTATTAGTGCATAAATAAGATTTAAGCCACTAATAGCCCCTTTCTAGCTCTGTATAGAGCTGAATTATATGTGCCAGCCATGATAAGACCAGAGAAAAAAATTTAGATGTTGCAGCAGCGGTTAAGTTCAACCAGGGCACTGAATTTTGATGAAGTGGGGATAAAAGTACAATACCCATAGTTGTGGTGTCCTGACATCAGCACATTTCACAAAAGATGCCAAAATCTCACAATAAGCCAAGAGCCTTCTCCGTGCATGAGGGATGTGGCCTGTGGAGCTCCACCAAGTAGTCTTTTCCACTTTGCTGCTTGCAACCATGAAGTGAAACACACCAGGTCTTTCTGACTGTCTGTCAGGTCAAGGCACCAGACCCTACCTGCCTTATAGACACAATATTCCTACTCTGAGCATGGCTGGGGCAGAATTAAAGCAAGCTGTGGTGCTCTGGGCTCTCGGGCACTGCAGGATGCCCAAGTTCTGCTGTGTTTGGGAGCTAAACCTCACAAATCTTGAGAGAGCTTGCTTGGTCCTTCCTGTCAACAGCTGGATATACCTTTGCTTCTCCAAGAGCTGCTGTCTCTCTCCAAGATGCCCATCATCTCTTGCCTGAATTAAACTGATGTCTGTCATTTTTTTCTGTATTTTTTTTCTGTAAATTGACAATCACAGATTAAGGCTTTGAACAACCCTGGATTTGGTTCAGGAAGATTTCATTAACAAATCAAATAGCTATTTTTAATCTCATTCCCACACATTTTTAATTCTGAGTGTTAATTTATTAATTTTCCTAATAAAATGTGGTGTTATGCCCTCAGAAAGAAGAGCTGGCAAAGGCAAAATTACAAAGATCTGGCAAGGGGAAAAGGCAGTGACAGAGCAAACAGACGGGGCCTGTCTCCAATTATTTATTTCCTTTCTAGAAGTGGGATGCATGTTGGTAGGTGGCTTATTTTGCAGGTGGTGTGAAAGTGAGGTGATCAGGATGAGGAATAACATTGAGCTATGACTCGGAGAGACACGGCGTTCCAGAAATTATCTGGATCCAGTTGATCCACCTACATTTGAGCCTTTGGTACTGTACAGGCAATACCTGAGGTCTACCTCTGTCATCTTTGAGCTTGGACAAGACTCACTGTCAGCTCCAAGACTACAGGAAATCAAACCAGTCAATTAAGAAGTTTTATTTGAAATCAATGTCTCAGCTCAAGATGATGAAGAAGTAAGTTGTGTTTTTGCTAAATGATGTGTGACCTTTTAATATCTGTGGCTCATTAATATCCAGATTGCTCATGGATATCAGGGGTATTGTGTCCAGGGTCCATCAGGGGCAAAGTCGGCATGGACAAATCTACTGAGAAACAGGAAAACTGAAATGGATGGTCCTTACCTGCTGTGTCTGCTGCAGAGCAGCAGCACCAGGGAATCTGGGCCAGGTTTTCACAGAGGCAAACAGGACAGATCCATTCAGATATACTTTTTATTATCCACCTTAATCTCTTATAAAAGGGCTAGATTTCAGTGTACTCATTCGGTTTACTCATTCTCCAGCCTCTGTGTTGGCTATGATGTGTTACACAGGGTTCATTGACTGAGGGTTTAGGAGAACTAGTGCCACCATATCAATGCCTGGTTGTGATCAAATAAGAGTTTTTGCTAAATCATAGAATCACAGTATTGTTTGGATTGGAAGGGACTTTAAGATCATTTTGTTCCACCTCCTACCGTGAGCAGAGTTACCTTCTACTATCCCAGGGTGCTCCACGCCCTAGTGTTCAATCTGGCCTTGGACTCTCTAGGTATGGGGCAGCCACATCTTCTCTGGGCATCCTGTGCCTGGGCCTTACCACCCTCACAGGCAGAATTAATTTATTTCTTCAATCTAAACCCCATGAGTCCCCACGAGGTGAACACAATCATATACATGTATGTAAAACTGCTTCTAAAGGTGATGCAGGGGAGGGAATGTACATCCCAGATCTTTTTTCTGTTTTCATGGAAGTCCTTGTCACTCACAGATGTTCACAGCTGCTTGAGAGAGAAAGATGACAGGGCTGTGAGTTTCTTGTTTGATGCTGGAAACATCAAACAAGATGTTTCCATAAACATTCCATGGACATAAAATACAGTAGAGTAGTGAAAATGAGGGATATGTTTTTATGTCCATTATAAACGTCTTCCGAGATGGAACAAAGTAATCACTGTGCTGGAGCACACTGGGACTGTGTGTATGTCCGTCTCCCTTCTCCAACAGTGATGTGGAGATGAAGCTTGTGGATTTGAGAGGTGAGCACCTGTACCTGCCCAGAGCACAGCATAGCCGGCTGAGGAGCCTGTTTCCAGCCATGGCCAAAGCAGATGTGAAGAAACACGTATGGATGTGTGACTGCCAGCTGCCTAATGCTCAAAGATATTTCAAGCTAGCGATGGTACCTAGCCTTTAATAACTCCTTAGAGGATTTTTGACCTAGAACTTAGCTGATGATATTTTTCACTTTTTTTTTTTTTTTTTTTTTTTTTTTTTTTTTTTTAATATCCACAATATCCTGTGTCAAAGAATTCTGTACCTAAAGCCCATCTTGGCTAGAAAGTTTCTTCCCTTTTTTGAAGCTGTAGTGCTGGCACCTTCCAGGTCTGGCCTGGGAAGCAGCACTGAACAGCTCCCCTGTAACCTTCCTCAGGACCCTGAGGTTACACAGAACTCTCCTGGGTCTTCCCAGGTGTCTCTTTCTGTAGGTAAAGAGCCTGTTTCTTTGTTCCTTGCTGGGTAGCTCTGATCACATTTGTTTCCCCTCCTTGAGTCTCCTTTCTTTGACCACACAGGACATGAGGTGGGTCAAGGGCAGATGCTGGGGCAGGGAATTTTTTTCTCTCACATTTCTGTCCCAGACTATTTATATCTGGGGCAAATAATACTTGAATATTTCCCCTTTTCAGCATCTTGTGCCATTTTGACTGTCTTAAACAACAGTGATATGCCAGGGCTTTGCTGGTGAGCAGTATTTCCCTTGTTCAGTCCCTTAAGCAATCTTGAAGAAGAAATATTAACCAGTATCAGCTCATGTTTTGAAGTTGATGCTGGACATGTACATGCATATCCTTCAATCACTGCCCTTTGCTAAATGAGCAAACTGACAATGTTACAGAGTATGTGTGCAATTATATTTAAATGCACCATTTAGAGACTGTAACAAATTCCATTATGTGAATTGAAAAGTGCAAAAGGTTAAAATATAAATCGCTTTATAAAATTGCAACAATCCATTTAAAACAGCACAGGGGAAATGCAGAACTGTGAAAAGCACTGAGCATCTACCATAAAATAAAATAAATCTTTATTTACTAGAATGGGCACTGGGCACATCCTTGGCTCGTACAAATTGATGGATTTCATTTCTGCTCTCTGTTAAATTAGCTGAGGATCCGACCAGATAGCTTTGTTTGATCTTTAAGAATTTCTGCTTCCTGCCAAGACTGAGATAATCAGTGATTTACAGCACAGGTTTTACTATCCCTAGATGCACAGGAAACTTGAGCAGGATGTCTGCTCCGCATGTGGAGACAAGACCCAGCAGGTTTTCATTGGTCTTGGCTTGCAAATAGTTAATGCTCTCTCTCTACAGTGAATTTCCCACCATTTCTCCTAGCACAGAGAAAACCTGACCCTACAGTATTATTCCAATAGCTGCTAATTTTTTTTTTTTTTTTTTTGCCTGAGAGATCAATTTTGTGTCAAATTTGTGGCATGTTAGCAATTCTTCCCTGATTTCTGAAGTATGCACTAGGTTTAGGATAATAATGCATTTCTGTAAGTCTGTAATGAAATTGTCACTCAGGAACAGCACACTAACGCTTTACTATGCTCCTTAGAGATTGCTTCCTGTTGCTGTTTTGAAGGGATAAAAGCAAATCTAATAAGCATCTTTTGCAAGGGTATAAAGTTTCTGGTGTCACATGAGCTCAATCTTCTGAGCTACAGATCAGATCGCCAGGATTTGATCACATGTGCCAACTTCACCATACAAACCTCACCCCGGCACCATGGTTCAGGACAGCTTCTGAGCAGGTTCCACCAAGAGAGTGGTGTTTCTCTGAAATGAGGGAAAATTACTTGCTATTCACAAGGGCATAGAGTGATAGGACAAGGGGAACAACTGTAAGCTGAAGGAGGGCAGTGTTAGACTGGCTATTCGGAATAAATTCTTTACTAGAAGGGTGGTGAGGCCCTGGCACAGGCTGCCCAGAGAAGCTTTGGCTGCCCCATTCCAGGAAGTGTCCAAGGCCAGGTTGGATGGGTCTTGGAGCAGCCTGGGACAGTGGAAGGTGTCCTTGGCCATTGCAGGGGGTGGAACTGGATGGACTTAAAGGTCCCTTAACCATTCTGTTTCTTTGTTTACTTTAAGCTTATAAAATATAGAGCTCCTATCTGGTAGAGAATGACCAGATATAGAATGAATATCCTGACATTTGTAAAAAGTAGATATTAGGACAAGGAAATTAGTAAATTAGTAACTGGAATTGTGCTGATTACCCCAGTGCTGGAGGAGATAGCTTTTGTTCACAGCAACATTGTATCTTGGAATGAAGACACAAACGATTGTTCTCAGAGTGTTTGTTTTTCCAAGCTACAAAACAGAATGTGTATTGATACCACTTGGCCTGTCACACTGTATTTATTAATTTCTATAAAAGAAGGAACAAAAATGTTCCCTCCTGAACTTAGTTTAGCATTTTCAGGCTCTGATGAAATATCGGAGGCTGAAAATATGTATTATATGTATTATATGGATCTACGTAACTGTGTGCTGCTGTGTTTTTCTATACTGTGGCACTGGACTGCACTTAATGGTAACACAAGAAAATAGTTCCTGAGCTGTGGCCCCAAGCTGAATCCAGCACCTCCCTAACACCTACCAGAAACAAGGAAAACACACTGGAGTTTGCAGCAGGCAAGCAAGTCACATGTTATCAGCTGTGAACCATCTTTACATGAGCACACAAGCACGGCAGAGCTCTGTGCCACTGATAGCCCAGCAGAGTCACTGGAAGAGCCAAAATGGAGCTGGGCGTGGGCATACAGTGTGTCTTTGGCAGAAAGGACTCTCCAGGTCCCTGCATGCAGTAGTCCCTGGTACAGGACCAGGTTGGTTTCTTCCACACAGGGGAGCATCACTCCTCCCTGCTGAGAAAAGCCATACTTTATGCCCATGTCTATCATAGAATCACAGAATGGTTTGGATTGGCAGCAACCCTAAAGCCCATCTTGTTCCACTCTCTGCCTTGAGTGCTGTGTCCAGTTCTGGGCCCCCCAGTTTAGGAAGGACATGGAGGGGCTGGAGCGTGTCCAGAAAAGGGCAACAAGGCTGCTGAGGTGTCTGGAACACAAGTCCTGTGAGGAGCAGTTGAGAGAGCTGGGGTTGTTTATCCTGCGTAAGAGGACACTTAGGGCAGACCTCATCACTCTCTACAACTCCCTCGCAGGAGGGTTTAGCCAGGTTGGGGCTGGGCTCTTCTCCCAGGCAATCAAGAGGATAAGAGGACACAGCCTTATCCTGCACCAGGGGAAGTTTAGGCTTAACATGAGGAAAAGATTCTTCACATAAAGAGTGGTTTGGCATTGGAAAGGGTTGCCCAGGAAGGTGGTGGAGTGTCTTGGTTTGAAAAGACAGGAGTCTGTGAAGGAAGGCAAGAGCCTCCTGTGAAATGGAAAAGGTAAACCCCCTCCCTCTGAATTACCACAATTTCAAAATTAAAAGGCTCTCAGGCAACGATATGGGAATGGGAATAACAGTTCTTTACTAGGGAAAAAAAAACTAAATAAAAAAATGTAATTAGTACAAACAAAACTACTGATAGAGTCAGAAACCTGACACCCTGAGGAATCAGAGTGTTGGTAATAGTCCAGTTAAATGGTGGCTGCTCCTCCTGGAGTGGCAGATGAAATGCTGCTGAAGGGTGAAATCTCTAGAAGGGTGTAGTTTTCTGTGAAGGTCTGGTGATGGAGTAGATGGGCCTGATCTTCCTCTGGGGATCCAGCAGAGAAGAAGCTGCTCCTCTGGGAATCCAGCGACGAGGCTGCCCTGATGGTCCAAAAAATGCTGATTTTATGCAGGTAGAGGTGCTTGGCTCCTCCCTCTGGGTGGAGCATCTCCCAATGGGATGATGTAACTTTACCAGTCATGCAGTGAGTCATTCAATGGCCCATTAACAGAAGATATCACCCCGGGGGGGGGAGACATTGTTCTTGAAAGAGATAAGAAAACTGCCCAACCTCCAACAGATGGCATGCTTATCTTACACGCCAGGACATCGAGTCACCCGTCCCTGGAGATGTTTAAGAAAAGACTGGACATGCCACTAGGTGCCACGGTATGGTTGACAAAGTGTTGTTAGGTCATAGGTTGGACTAGGTCATCTCAAAGGTATTTCCAACCTAGTTAATACTGTGATACTGTGAGTGAAACCTATAGCTGGGAGAGGAGGAAAAGGAAAAGTCAGGGGGCAAAGTGAAGCCATCTCCCTGGGCGAGTAGCACACCACTGATCCAGTATCAGCAACAGATCTGACAACCCAACAGATCATTTAATGTCCCTTCTAAAGGTCGCATTTTTCTTTCAGCAATCTATTGCTGAGCTTTTAGGTATCACACCTGTGCATGTGTAATCTGATTAAACAGAAGCTGAGGATGAGAGCTACAGAACAAGCAAAAGGGGTCTTTATGGTTAAGGCTCTGAGCAGTCTAGGCAAACCCAAGATTCACTGCCTGGGTCTGAGGGGCTGATGCTCAGCTGAGCCAGCCTCAGCTCCTGAGGCTCAGGGAAGAAGGGGATGGCAGCAGGGCCAGCCAGGAGAGGAGAATGGGGATCAGCTTGCTGCTGGAGGGCTGGAAAGCTGTCATCACTGGGCTGGGATCTGGGAGCATGTCCCTGTTTGGGTGGGCAGTGAGGGGCAGGCAGTCCCCTGCAGCCATCCAGGCAGCTTTGCTGGGGACTGTCACTTCAGTAGTCTTGTGCCCTTGGCATGCCTGGGGGCAGCTCTAATAACTAGGATTAAAATAAAGCAGTGTAGGGCAGTTTAGTGAAATCCAACAGTTAAATAATCCCTAAGAAAAAACAGTAAGTGTCTGGCTGAGGCTGTATGGCTTCTCCTGATGCTGAAGATGAAACCAGGGGCCTTAAAAATGATGAAAGCACTCACCTGCAACTAGGAAGGTGAGTGATGTTCTGGGGTGTCACACCACAGGGCTGCCTGCAGTGTTTGAGGACATGTGGAGCAAAACCAGTGCTGTTGGGTTATACATTCCCTTACAAAGCAAATCTGAATGCTGCCACAATGTGAGTGCACTGCTTAATTTGCTTCTGTGAGTAAGGAAAGATTTGACTTGAATTGTGTAACAGCAGCTGCAGGGGTAGTGGCTTACAGAAAAACTACTCTGTCTTTGGTATTCCTCTGGTTCCACTGGACTTGACTGGAGCAGCTACAGTGTCTTGTTGACTTTAATTAGATTGATTAATATTTGGCATTACCGGAAATACAAAGCTAATTTATAAGCTGCAGCATTTTCAAAAATGCTGGGGTTTTGCTATAATGTGACCAAGCATTGCTTTTTGAATGTGGTTTAGTAGTAGGGATGGAAATAGCAGACCCTTATATCTGCAATATTCCTGAGGTCCTGCAGACCCTTATATCTGCAATATTCCTGAGGTCCTCACTGACAGATAAGTTCATAGGAAAGAGCGCTATGGCCAGCAGCATACTGAGCGGTGTCACCTTTTAATGTGGGCATGATCCTGTTCCATTTGATGTTTCCAGAAGAGCTTTAAGAGGTTTTTCAGTCTATTTGGTGCACCTTGGAAATTAATTTCTCTAATCTTCTCCTGAAGACTATTTTTACTCTCTAATTCCAGATGAAAAAAATAATGAGAGGGTGTAACAAGTGGAGAGAGTGTTAATAGCTGCAGTGCTTGGTGTGGGCCTCAGACTATAGGCTCAGCACCAACACTCAGAGCTTCCTCAGCAGAGCCAGTTTCTCCTCTTGTTTTTTTGTGGACACACAGTGCAGACCATTAAAGGCCTTTTTTGGATCCACTGCCGGTGTCAGTAAATCAAGGATCTCAACAAACAATGCTGAGACCCAGACTCACTGTGGTAATGCTGCAAGGGCAGTAAATGACAAGGGGTGACATGGCCAGGATGTGACAAGCACAAAATGACACATGCAGCATGTGCAAGGCACTTGGGTTTCACCAAGTAGCCTGTGTGTGTTTGTGTGTGCCACCCAGCTCCAGACAGGATGATGGATCTGGGAACCTACCAGTGGGTTTAGCTGCAGATCCCAGCGAAAACAAACACAATTTTGTGGACCATAAACTGGATGTATGCGAGAGATTCTGCTCCTGGAATATAACCACATAAAGAGCAGTATACTGTGTTTGCAAGATCAGAACCATGAAAACCAGACTGGGGTACCTGAGGCTCTGCAGGCTCTGACCACCAGCCTGGCTGCATCGGGGACTGACGGCAGACAGCAGAGGAGGACAGGCAGAGGAGGAGGTGGCAGGCAGGAAGCAGGACAGGCAGCGGGGGGTAGGCAGCGGGGGACAGGCGGCGGGCAGGGCCGGCAGCGAGGGCCGGGCAGTCCCTGCCCAGCGCCGCGACCGTTACCGCATCCCCGACCGGCCGCTCGTGGCGCGCCGCGCGGGCCGGGGAAGGGCCCGGCCAAACCCCGAGGCGGTCAGGGCACGGCCAAACCCCGAGGCGGTCAGGGCAGGCGCTGGCCCCGGCCCCGAGGCTCCGACGGCGGCCCGGCTGCGCCAGCCTCCTCTCGCTCCGCTGCCCCTCCTCCCCCACGCCGCGGGTGTCGCGGAGGGGCCGCGGGGCGGGCGCCCGGCGGGGCTCCGCGGGACGGGCCGTGCTGCGCTGCTCCCCCCGGGCCGGCCCCGGCGGAGGGCGGGTCCGGGTCCGGGCCCGGTGCACCTGCCGGGCGCCTCGGCGCGGCGGCGCTCGGCGGAGTCATGCCGGCCGCCAGCACAGCCGGGCTGGACGGGCTGCGCTCCTCTGCGCTAGGGAGGGACAGCGGCGGTCCCCGCGGATACACAGGTACGAGCGTGGTCCCGCGTCATTCCTCGCACAAGTTCCCTCCAGCGTCGCAGCGGAGGGGCGGGAGGATGCCAGCGGTGGTAGCGCTAGACCCCGGCCAGGGTGCAGGGTCCCTCCCGCGTAGGGATGCGGGGTGACCGGGGCAGGATGCGGCACCCCTGGACAGAGGTGCTGTATGTCCCCGGGAAAGGGCGCGGGAGCCCCCAGCCGGCGTTGCGTTCCCTTCCCACTCAGCTCCGGAGCCCCGCGCCGGGCAGGGCCCCTCTCGTCCCGCTCCGTGCCGCCTCCGGCCGGTCCTGCAGCCGCGGTGCGCGGAGGGGACGGCGATCCGCGCCATGGACTTCTCGGGCTCACAGCGCCTCGCGACGAGTGTCCTGGAGCTGTCCTGGAGCCACCCCGGGCACGAGAGGGTCCCGGCGGGTCCCGGTGACCCTGGCACAGTTCAGGGCGCCGAGCGGGGCCAGTGCGGGAGTGCGGGTCAGGCGGAGGGGACGGGCACCGCCAGGGCTGCGCACAGCAGCCGCACTCCAGAGCGGCTCTGGGGGCTGCCGGTGCCCTGGTGGGGGGGGATTGCACCCAGAGAGGAGGCGCTGCGGTTCAGTGATACAAGTTTGGGGTTCAGTCGCTGGGATGGCCACGAGCACAGGGGACGAGTGTGTGGGGGCAGAGGGGAGTGTGTGGAAGGATGGAAGGTGCTGATTCTCAGAGAGATCGTTCCTGGGCGCATATCGCTGGGCTGGGAAGGAAATTAAGACATCAGTATTTTAATGAATATGGTAATATATTGAGGGGTGGAATGAGAAACCAATCAAAGCTTTTTCCTTCTTATCTTTTTCTTTCCTGGAGCTTGGTTGCTCAGTTCGATTGCATAGACCATAACATCCTTTCAAAACCTCTTTGGCTTAAGTGGGTTCTATAATTTGGAGGTAATGTGAGATGACAGAGGGGCTGAACTGGTGGGAGATACCCGCTGCACAGGACTGTGGGGTTGGTGGATGTCTGGGCCTGGAGGGAGCAGAACCATGGTCTGGACCTGTTGATGCATGTTCCTGGAGATGCATGTTCCCAGCCACAGCCACCTCTGGAGTCCAGGACCAAGGTGAGATGGAAGGATGCTGGAGCTTGGTGTAGCTGCTTGCCGGGGTTTCTTCCTCTTTTCTTCAGATCACAGGGTAGATGGGCTTTTCCCTGGCTTCAATGCAAGCAGAGTTGAGTGCTGCTGAAATCCAGGGACCTCCTTCCCATGTGCAGCCTGTCCTGTCATATCCTTGCAATTTATTTGGCTCGTGAAGTTCTAACAGACTTCATTAATGACCTGATTTTGTTGTGCCTATAGAAATTGGCAAATGTATTTGGGCTACTAGCGTAGCAATAAATTGCATCCTCTGAATGTGCTTGACTGTTTAATTTGAATTTAATATAGCAGTTAATTTAAAAATGCGAAACAAGTTCTGGGAAATGTGCTTAGAGAATTAACTCAAACCCACGTGTAGATCCTGTTGCTGTAGCTTGATAGTGTTGCTAATTACTGACTTTTCTCTTTTTTAAAATAATGTATATTTGGCTGCTTTTATATGTTGTGTCAGAGTCTTGTGGGGCTGGGTTTGCCCACACTAAAAGGAGTTTTGGAAGTGGCATGTCTTCTGTTACACTCAGCCTTTCTGATTCTGTGTAGGTTAATCTTGCTCTGTGTAGATCTGTGGCAAAACAGCTAGAAAAGTTAATCTGCCAAAAACTGTTTGGTGTTCAAGTTAGAAAGCCAACCTCAGTGAATCCCTTGGATATCTATAGACCTGGCTCCTCTCAACCATGTCTCCAGCCAGAACAAAACAGACCATTTTTTCCAAACCAAGTACACCAAAACTGTGGAGTAGGAGTTCTCAGTAAGGTGCTAAACTGGAATATGCTGGGTCAGGGCTTGGCTGTGCTGCATTGGTTGTAGGACTGGATATGCTTGAGCACAAAGGGATTTGCCAGACCTTAGCCAGATGTCGGCTCTTCATGCTCTTTGTGCTCTTCACCCTCTCTGCTGATTCATGGTGCTTCATGCTGCTTCATGGTGCAATTCCATCTTCACAAAAAACCGTTTGGAACTATTGAGTCAGATGGATGTACTGCTGGCAACCCTAAGCAGTTTAGATGGCTAAAATGATGGCTACTTGTATAATTTTAAATTAAACTCCTGTTCATCTAAATGTGAACATGTTATTTATACATCAATGTTTGCTGCCAATTGTTGCACAGTATTTATACAGTATCTTTCATTGCATCATGTCCTTATTGGTGATCCTTTATGATGCTGAATGCCTCCTTACATTATTTCACACCATGAGCAATAAGGTGATAATAAAGATTTGCACAGATAAACTCCCTCACATGTTCCTTTTGAGAGGATGAAAAAAATGTGGAAGGATTTCTATTTGAATTAACTCATGAATGAGAGAGAAATTAAGGGAAGTTGCTCAGAACAGCCCTGATGCCTGTAGTATTTAAACGTCTTAGAGCTTCCTGAGACACAGCGGTGAGATTCAAACACCTTTCACTTTTCCTGGTCTTGCCTTCTTTTGAAGAGCTGACAGGAGCGGGCAGAATGATCCCACCCTCTATTTGGGGAGGGTTAGCAGTGTGCTTCCCTGAGGAGCTGTGGGAGCCTGGCTTACCCAGAGGGAAGGTCAGCAAATGTGTAGGGCAGGAGCGTGGCGCGGGGGAAGATCACAACAGATGTCTGGAGCTGAGAAGAAGCCTTCTGTACTGTGGCTGTTGTGCTGTCACAGTGGCATTTACAGTGTTACTGCCGTGCTGTGGTAGTGTTCTGTGGACACTCATTGACCAGTGCTTGCCAGGCTCAGTAAATTCTCTGGAGAAGCCTCTGAGATTTTGAAAGGCTTGTGCCAGGTGACCTGAGCACTCTCCTGCCCTGTGGGAGCCACCATGGAACAGGGTGCTGTCGTCAGCCCGTGCCACTGAGGTACTGGTGCCTCTGAAGCCACCCGGACTGTACTGTGGTGTTTGGTGAAACAGGAAAAAGAGAGAGGAGCACAAAGGCTTATCATTGGCATATCATTATTTTTAGTCTGTATGTTGCTGAAGTGGGAGGCTCTGGCCCTCCAGTTATCCAGGGTGGTAACATTTTTCTGCTGTCATTCCTCTCCTTCCTCAATACCCTCCTGTAGCTCTTTCAGACCAGCTAGCACTGCCAACACAGAGATGCATCAACAAACACATCAGTGCAGCCACAGACAGAGCGACAATAAATGCAGGATCTGACAGAAACACTCATTATGACAGGTTTTTAATTCGTAGGTCTCACTGCTGGGCTTTTGTCTGTAGTTGTGGTTCTGCCTTGTTCCTCCACTTACCTGACCAGGGAAGGGGAGAGGTTTCATGAGGTGGGAAATGCTGCAGGCTGCAGTGAATGCTGTATTCAGACCTAGTTGTGGGAGGAATTATCTAGAAGACACCACTGAAAGAAAGGGATGGGGTCTCTTGCTTAGAGCAGATAGGATTTGCAGTTTGCTGGAGGACAGGAGTTGGACAACACGTATTGTAGCCTGGATGTTGGTGGCCATGGTGGGATGCCAGTACCAGGATGGATGTACTTATGGTGTGACTTAAGCTGTCTGTTCTTTTGTTGTGAGCAACTTTATTTTTTCTCAAGTGAGTTTCCTTGGCAGTGCAGAAACTGAAATTATGTTACTAAGAACTTACAGTTGCTCTTCCAAGACAGCATCAAAGCCAGGAGCGCTGCTGCTCTGCAGTACGGATGCATAGAATTTTATCACCTTGTCCCTGTGATCCTCAGATGTGGTTCAGTTTTTAGGCTGCAGAAGAAATCATGGATCCCAAATTTCCATTTCCACGGGGCAGAAAATTATACAATGTGGAATATATGGGCTTGTAATTTCCCAAGGGTTATTTCTCCTTTCTTGTTCTCCCATGAGCTCAAAGTCAAACCTTGTATTAAGTAATGTAAAAGAAGTGACGGTTGCAAAAAAACCTTGTATTAAGTAATGTAAAATAAGTGGCAGTTAGATAAAGCTATTTGGCTTTATCTCCTGTACTGCAAGGTGTTAATCTGGGTGGTTAGGCATTTACACCAGGCATTGATACTGCTTTGAGGGAAGGATTTTTGTGCTTGTCATTAAAGCATTAGAACAGTACAAAATAGAGAAAGGAAGAGAGCTTTTGGGTTTTTTAAGTCCTCCACAGTGCAAGATTGTTCCCTGTGGAATTCTCTAATCTTTCATCCTGGCTACTCTGAAATTACCTAGGCTAGAGAGACAGATTATTAGTAGACTTCTGAATTTCAGCTAATGAATTAGGTGAGCTGAATGCTTTGGATCCAAAACACTGAAATTTAAAAACTCACAAGTCAGTCTTAAAACACAAGAAGCACCCCAATGACAGTGGTTAACCCAGCATTTTCTGGGTGGTGTGGCATGGTCTATTTTAAAGGGCAAAACTGCTGCCAGTATTGCTGTTCCCACTGTGTCAGAGCCAGGACATCCTTGGACTTTCCCCCTGGAAAAGCAGAGCATCCCCAAGCATCTCTGCAACTCCACAAAAAATAAATTTATAACTATGATGGAATTGACATGATTTTGCTTATTAATCATGATTGCCACTGAATTTTTATGTTCACTGTAGAGTCTTGCCTTCAATATTATGATGGAGACAAGCTAACGCCTAGGATAATTGTTAAGTTTTCATTTAGGCATTTTATTGACACACTGTCTTTGAAATGCAGCTGCAGATGAGCAAGCAAGTTATTCTAAAGAACAGTTTTGACTGGCTGAGTGGATTGGGTTTGTCAGAGAGGTGATTTTGCAGTCTGCCTCTTGTTTGGTTGTCAGATGACAGAGAGAAATGCAGAAGTTGCAGAATGAGCAACTGCTTCCCAAAATAAATCAATTCCTGTGTCTGCTGAGGGTCTCAGGGATGGGGTTGAGCTGGTGCCTGGATTACAAATGAGCCTTTGCAGCAGAGCAGAGCCCCTGTGGCCCAGCAGCATCTTTAGGGGCCTCAGTAGCTGCTTGTGGGGGGGCAGCAGTCACAGCTACCTCAGCCCAGATTGGAGTGGTGGCGGCTGGTAGAAGCACTGTTGGGGAAAGGGATGGGTTAACTGCTCTCCTTTCCTCCAACAGACCTGGGAGAGATGATTCCATTGTTATTTCTGGGATGAAATATGTCACAATGCTGCTCATGTATTTCAGACTCCTAAGCAGAGTAACTTTGATTGGGAATAAATTTGAGGAGAGGTCAAAATGGGGACGGAAGTTGAGTAGGGTGAAGTAATGGTGTACAAAGCTCCCTGAGTGCATGTGTGGGCTGGGAACAGTGTGTGGGAGGATGATTTGGCCTGTGGGAGCTCAGAGAGCAAGTTTTGGGGTTTGATTTTTCCTGTTCGGAAGAGCAGAAATCTGTGCCTTCGTGTAAAAGCAGAATTAGACCCAGGAAGGTTTCTGCTTACAGCGACAGTTATTTCCAAGATCTTTGCTAGTTCATTGGGTCAAAAGAGGCATCTGGACTGGACACAGGGGTTCTACTTTGCTCTAAGAAATGCTGCCCCGCAAAACCAGGGGCAGTTTTGCACAGGCAAGAGAGCTGTGGTGTTTGTCCCATTATTGTTAATTCCTGCAGAAATTTAGATTAGGACTAAGGTTTTCATTAATTTTAATCTGTTTCAGGCCAGAAGCTGCATTCTCAGGTGTAGCCCTGAGTTCCCTAGCCATGTAGGGCTAGCACATGCAGGACATGGGGCTGCCGTCTCTGCTCTGCTCTCTCAAGCTGCTCGCCATTCTTTGCATAACTCACCTGCAATCCCGAAATTTTAAATGGGAAAAAGCAAACACAATGCACTGGTTCCCTGTCCTTATACTGGTATTCTTGTCAGTCTTCGTGCCATCTTGTATCAGTTCCTGTGTGCAGAGGCTGAAAGGTGTGTTTATTGACTTGTGCTGTTGGTCATTGCTGTGCCTCAGAGTTCCTGGCAGGATGCTGCATGGCTCTCACTGAGCAGTTTGTAGGTTACTCTGGTGTCCATGGCCAAGCTGCATGTCCCTCTGCATGAAGCCCAGATTAGGAAAGCTAAACTCTGTCAGGAAAAGAACCAACCAGAAGAGAAGAAAAATAAAAATGATAAAACCACAGAGAAGGGTTTTAAATCTGGCTGTTGGTTTCTCAGCCCATGAATGACTTCTATCACCATAATAAAAGGCAAGCTATTGCTAACTTTTTGAGACTGAAAAATCAATTATTCACAGAAATTCTTGCTGGCAGTTGTGGATGCCAAGTCACAGCTCTGTGGTGTGCATTTCACAGCCTAACACAGCAAACCAAGGACAGAACTAGTTTCAGATTGCTCTTGGGAAAGACTTAGGGAAGCCAAAGTGGGCCAGCCAGGGGGAGCGAATGCAGGTAAGGTCTGTAGCATCCAGGCTTGTTTTGCTTAACAGGGAGATTGTGTCCAGTCTGGCAAATGTTGTGCATAAGCAGGAGGCCACCAGCCACACAGTCTAGGCACGTCTGCTCTTATCAGCCCTGTTCAGTACCCCAGCATGTGCATGTTGCTGTGCACAAGCCAGATCAAAGAGTTGGTACAGGCAGATAACCCAGAGTGAGGCAAGGCAAATATGCAGCCAGGCTGAGCTCTGTGTCCTGAAGGACCCAGAGCAGTGGAGGAGAGTGGAGCATGTTGAAAGCGGGCAGTGGACACACAAGGATGCTGCCCTTCCTCCAGGGATGCTGCAGGAGGTTTCCCATGGGGCAGCGCACAACCTCTGTCCTGTCCACTTTTCTGGTGGAGGCATCCTTCATCCTTCCTCTGTCCATGGTGCCTAACAGAGATGTGGTTTCCCTGTGGAAATACATCTGGGGTTTCTTTTGGCTTCTCCAGTGGCTGGCTTTCTAGCTAGTGGATTACTTTGCATCCTCTTCAGAAATGTTACAATTGTTTAATGAATGAGAGATTATTTATGAGTACTGGGAAAAAATAATGGTGAAAGTTGAAATTATAAACATACAGAGTTCACTGGCCCAATGAAGGACACCAGCAAGAATGTGCCCACCAAAACCTGTCTGAGAACAGAGGGACCTGGTGGCAGAGGCAACTTGCACACTTGCCCTGGGACTCCCCTGTTGCAGGTCCCATGGTGACCTAAGAGAATGGTGAGGCCCTGGCACAGGATGCCCAGAGTGGCTGTGGCTGCCCCTGGATCCCTGGGAGTGTCCAAGGCCAGGCTGGACAGGGCTTGGAGCAGCCTGGGATAGTGGAAGGTGTCCCTGCCCATGGCAGGGGATGGAATGGGGTGAGCTTTAAGAGTCCTTCCAACCAAAACCATTCTGTGATTCCATGAAAGCAATGCTGCCCAAAATGAGATGGATGTGGGAGTCTCAGCACCTGAACCTTTGCATGTTGTAAATTACATGTGCTGAAAAATCAGTTTTACCTACAAAACAGACCACAAAATAAATTGAAGAAAGTGGGTAGGAGTGAGCCTGAGGTATCTGCTATAACAGAGGTGGGAGCAGAGAGCTTATTTGAGCATGGATTTGTAAACACAGAAATGAACTCTCTTCAAATACCTTTTTGCTCTCCTTCTTAATTGCACGGAAATGATGTATTAACGAGAGAACACACTTTTCTTTTTCTTCTGTTTTTACAAATGTTTAATGTTGACTTGTAAGAATCATCAGATATTGGGTTCCCTCTATCACACTTTAAAAATAGTTTTATCAATAGAAACATGAAACGTTTTATGGGGAATATTTTCATTCAGAAGTGCTGATGTGAGGCAGGTGCCAGAACCATATATTAATAAGCTGCATTTCTTTTGTCAGGTAATGTGCTGTGACAGATGTGTTCCTTAGGTACCTGCAAGTTTTACCCTGTGCAGTTGTCCAGATGTTCCTTTATGTAACTGACCCAGAGGAACAGTCCTGTGGCTGCTGTTCAGTTCTTGCTGGTCTCCATCAGAATTTAGGGTGTGAAGCTCCCAGAGCAGTGGTGGCCAAGCCTGGTCCTGCCTCTGAAGTGGTCCTTGCAGTATGGGTGTGCAGAGGGCTGTGTTTTCGTGCATGTGGTTTGTGCCACCCCTGAACCTCCAAAGCTTCCCACAGGTAGTAATTTCATAGAGCTGAACCTGTGTGTTGGAAGGCAGATCTGTCAGAGCTTTCCCACATCTCCACAGCAGCTTCCCAGGGACTGCAGCGCAGCTGGGGACCTCAGTTCATTTCTGCAGCTTCTGTAGCCTGTGTCTCGCCCTGCTCTTTTACTGTAGATTTGGTATCATGTTTACACTAACTTCTTTAAAAGCCATGCCAGCATCTGGATTTTCTCCTGGGAGGATCAGATCCTTGTGGACATTGGTTGGTTTAAAAGCCCAGCCCCAGCAGGACTTGAGGCCAACTCTGCAAGGAAGCAAAGGCATAGTGGCAAGGAGACCAATGCCAGGGCCAGACACTTTCACTCTGTACAAGATGCTTTGCTATGTCTGCTTTATTTCATATTTCACTTCTAGCTGCTTTTCTTTTGCTTTTTAACACAGTGACCTCTTCCCAGAGCTCTTCTGTAAGACTGCTGTGGATGCTTAAATGCCTGTGATTTCAGGGACACCAGTTTCTGAGGTGTGCTTCTGTAGGAAAAGAGACTTGCAGCAATAATATTGGTGTGTTTATTTTCTACAGGGTTGATAGAGCCTGGTGTTCTCTTTCTTTCTGGCATCTAGTTATTCCAGCATGTTTTAGTGATATTAAATTGGCAACAGTAAGCAATGCAAAAGGGTGACCTTTGTGTGTCTGGGAATAATGAGGCGAAGACATAGATTGTAGTTTAGATCATTTTGGTAGATACTTATGCAATGTATTTGATTTTACTCACTGTTTTGCTGTGAAAGGAGCACAGGAAATGCTTACCAGGCAGGCATGCCTAGGTTGCTGTCTCATTTCTTTTTTCTTATCAGCAAAACATAAATCCCCAGCTTGCTGACAGGGAATCCATATGTTTCCTCTTTTTGACAAATCAATTTTGCAATACAGATAATCCTGGCTGTACATGAAAAGAGATATTTTGGATTATTTTAATTTTTGCATTACTCTCTATTTTTCACTGCCTGGAAATTATGTATGTGTTTATTTCTGAACCTAGAGGTTGGGTGATTAAGATTTTATGAAAGACACTGTGCTTTAGTGTCTGTCTTTACTTTGAGGACAGTTATTTGTCATATGCAATAACCTGTTTATTGTAGCCAGTGCCATTCTGCACTGCCAGACAGCATACTCAGATTCAGAGATTTCCTGAACACTGGATATCCTCTCAGCATGAGGCCAGGCTGAGAATTGTGTTTGTATAAATCAGCTCCTGCTCTACAAAAAGCTGCAGAAATAGTTGCAGAAACAGGAATCATAGAACTGGAGGTTTTGGGTTGGAAGGAACCTCAAAGCCCATCCCGTCCCACCCCTGCTATGGGCAGGGACACCTCCCACTGTCCCAGACACCGCCAGGGATCCAGGGGCAGCCACAGCTGCTCTGGGCACCTGTGCCAGGGCCTGCCCACCCTCATAGCCAGGAATTTCTTTTCAATATTCCATCTAAATATACCCCGTTTCAGCCATTCCTCCTTGTCCTGTCCCTGCAGGCCCTTTTCCAAAGTTCCTCTCCAGCTCTCCTGAAGGCCCTTTAGCCACTGGAAGGGGCTCTGAGGTCTCCCCTGAGCCTTCTCTTCTCCACGCTGAAAAATGCCAGTGCTTCCACCCTGTCTCCAGAGCAGAGGGCCTCCAGCTCTCTAATTAGGGGATTTATTCAGTTTTACAGTTTTTCGTTTTTACATTTCTGGGTGCCAGTTATGGAAACCAAGACCTGAACATTATATTTTCTAGATATTTATAAAAGAAAAACAAATCTAAATGTAAATTGGGTCAGTACAAATTTTTGTGTTTTACCAGGCAGCAGTGCAGCCTCAGACACCAGTCTCAGTTGAAAACAGAAATAAAATTAATTCTATTAATAAAAACAATAATAAAATTCTTGATTGTAGTACATTTAGTCTGATAAACATGCCTGAAGAGTATTCAAAAAAGAAGTCTATATGGAACATCTGCTTATGTAAGTATAAGGATAGAAGCTTAATTAAGCATGTTTCTTTGGAGATGTAAGGGTAAAATTAACCCAGCAGAAAAGTGAATGCCATGGCTCACTACAAAAACACGGAAGGTAGCTAACAGTGGACACTAGAGCTTGCAGGAAAGTTTTCCAAAAGCAATTTTGGAAAACAATTGATGATTACAATTAGGGCAAATTTTATGCAGAGAAGCTAAATTTCAGCTTGGTTGAAATTTCAAAAGATCATTCTGGCAAAACTCCATCTGGGCATTTCAATAAATGCATTTGTGAAAAACAAAAAGCAGTGACACGTTTCAGTTTTTGACTTTAGTGGGAAGAAATGGTATTGAGAAGCTCTTAAAATAAGAACAGCATTCCTCCTCTGCACAAGTGCAGGTATATGAAGTCGTTGATGAACTTTCAGCTCAGGTACAGAAGGTTTTGGATGTGTAGCTCTCATTGAGAGGCACCTCTGTGGTTCCAGCCCCAAATACATTCATATGGAAATGATCCTCTGGGCATGATCCATGATGCTGTTGCAGCCCAGGGCAAGGCATGGAAATACCCACAGTTTCAGGGGATGCTGACTAGTAGACATTTCTGTAGAGCTCAAGTAGAGCAAAAATTATTTAAAGCCCACAGCTGAGGAATGGTGCTGACAAGGTCACTGCCATTCAGAGGTTTAATGTCTTGGCAGACACCATCTTGGGCAAGGACAGGGCAGGGAAGGTTCAAAAGCTTCATATGTTACTCAGGATGGTCAATACTGGATTAAATTAAATATGTATTGAAAGAAAGGATTCACTGCCAAATTATTTGTTCTTTGGAGAACAAAGTGTGACCAATGAGTCCAGGTAAACTGACAGGTGTACTGAATGCCTCTACTGAGGCTGCCCAGCAGGTGTGCATCAAGTCCAATTCAGTTCTAATTACTTGTGCAGTTACAAGAGTCACCAATGTGAACTCTTAAAAATGTGGTCTGATCTCTAGAAATAGCCTTGAAATTGTAAAATGAAAAAAAAAAAAAACCAAACCAAACAAACCCAAACAACTATATGTAAAATCTTTATTTTACAGATTAGGACAATATTTTCTCATTGTAAACCACAGAGTAATTAAAATAAAAAGAAAAGCCCAAACTCGTAACACTCTTTTGGAGTGAGGAGGAAAATTGTCCAGTACATCCCGTATGTTCCAGGAATGGGATGTGCACGGGAGGAGGTGAAGAGAGACCAGTACTACAGAAAATATTTGCTCTCATTGAGGCCAATGGCTACCATAGTAAGTGGCTGAAAGAAGTGGCAAAACAACCAGAAATAATCATCATGGAATTAAAGAGCTATGGTTTTAAAAGCTAGTGCTTGGTGCATATTTACTCAGTAGATTAAGCCTAGTAATTGTCACTGGGACTTCTGTTTGGTCTTTTGCTGAGATTCCTTTGGGTTTGTTTTCCAGGGACAGGGAGTTTAAGAGCATGAACTGGAGATAGATAGGTGGGACACCTGCCTGCTGTGGTATGATCTAGGGGCTTAACAACAATAATGACATGAGGGGAGTTTTAGCATTCAAAATAAAATAGATTTGCTAACAACATGTGGTTCTGTCAGGATGTTCTCAGGGAGGCTGTAATTTCTTTTTGCCTGTAGATGTGGAAAATATGTCTTCCCTCTTTTAATATTTTTGTGTGTTTCATCATAGTACTTGCAGCACTATGCCTGTCGGAACTCAAAATGTCCCTCAGACATTTTCAGAGGTTCCAGGCCGTGGTCAGAAGCATTTTAGACCCTGGCAAGCAGCTGAAAACAGCTGTGATCTTGAGTTTGAGCCATGGAATGAGTTACCAACTTTGAAGGTGGAACAAGCGGTCACTGAGAGTTAGATGGTATAGTAAAAGTAGTTACAAATTAGAGGGGAAAATTTTTTAGTATTGTACAGGGGGGTTTTAATACCTGTACAGGGGGGTTTTACTTTGTACAGGGGGGTCAGGAGTTCTAAAATGGGGGAAAGTGTGCCTGATCCTGTTCTTCCTCCTTCTTCTTCCTTACCTCCATGTTCTTGGTGATGTTGGCATTCACATATTGGTTTGGAGTAGAAGAGCACATTGTAACATGGATAGTAGGTATTGGGGAAAATCTGTAAACATATAACACGTAATATATCATATAAAAGATAGCAGCAGCCCTGGGTGGGGAGAGAGACGACGGAGACACCGGACAGTGAGGGTGTCAGGAGAGTGTGTGCCCCTGCCTGGGCCGCTGATCAAAGCAGCCGCGGTGGGTGAAGACAATCTTTTAGATAACGAGCAATAAACTGCCTTGAGACCGAACCACAAGAGGCTGCGGAGTTTTTCTTTGGAAGCACAGGTTGGAGGAGAGACTTTACCACCCCACGAGACCCCTGAATCAATCCCGGGGTTCTCACATATGCCTCTGAGTTTTCTTAAGTCATTTGGAAATCCAGTGAAAAATAGGGAACTTGGGCTCTGATTCAGAAGCCTTGCTGGTATTCTGTAAATGTTAAAAATACCTGAGTTTCTACATTCTGTCAAAGCACATGTATAGTCCCAGAAAATGTATTTGTTACCTTTGAAGTTATCTAGATGTTTTATGTTGTTTTAATCACCTCTCATTGAAAGTTTTGGTAAAAATTACTGTGAACAAGGAATGTTGTGACAATAAAACTTCGTGTATGAAGTTAATGGCTGACATTGGGTGGCCAAGGGAAGAACCTCTCCACAGCTCAAAGAACAGCTGTATAAACAACAAAGTAATAAAAAAGCAGAATGAACAAAAATTTATTTAAAATTAATGATTCACTGTAAAGCAGATTGTCACTTGAAAAGGGAGATGTTATATGTGTATGTCTTTCTGTGCTCTTTCCTGTGGTTTTGACACCACCAGCCCCTTTCAGTCAAGCCAAACACACATGTAGTGCTTGTAAAGATAAGAAGTTTCAGTCAGATTATGCCAAGATGCTACCAAGTAGGCTAAACAGCATGATCAGTCCAGTAGATCTTGGAAATTTGTGTGGGGGAAGACACGTAATGAATACTCCCAGCTAGCCTGAGTACTAAATTAATCAGAATCCAACACAGGGATCCACAGGGGACCGTGCCTCTCAGAAATTAACTTTTTTTAGTGTTTTTAATGTTTAAGTGTTCAACGTATACCAGTCTGAGCAGGTAATACCACAACATCAGTTGCTTTGTGCTGGGGGTGAGGGCAGAGGAGCTGTTGAATGGGCACTGATGGAGGGTAGCGTTACCGTGGGGCGATGCTTGGCAGAGCAGCCAACGTCAACCACCCCGAGGTCTGGTATTTGTTTGACCATTAACTGTGACTGATTTACAGTTTAATGTGAATAAAACTTCAGTGGATGGCTTCACTGTTGGCAGCGGCGCTGCATTGTCTGTGTTTGCTCTGCAGGGCAGTGCAGCCGCCTTCTCTCGCCCCAGTTCGGCTCACTGCAGGTCCTTCACGGCAACGGCACCGATGTGGGAACAGTGGTCACGTTCCAGTGCCCTGCTGAGCACCAGCTGGAGGGACCGGGCATCGTCACCTGCGTTTGGAAAGGGAACAGCACGCAGTGGACAGCCGGAGTGCCCTCCTGCAAACGTAAGGTTCTTCCCAAATCGTGCCCCTCCTTCTGGGATGTGGTGCGTTCGTTTTGCTCTGCCTATCCTGCAATGTGAGGATTCATTCTAGATACCTGTGCAAATAAAAAGACAAATTCAGTTTTCTTCAAAGTTGCCCCACTGATAGTAATTCCACCCAATATATGTTCTGACATTCCATTATCACGACACACATAAAAGACTCTGTTGGATTAATCCCTGATCTCATGTCACTGGTAGCACCTGGAAGAACTGTGCCTCTAGCTAAAAGTTGTATAGTTCTTTAGAGAATGTAAGGGTATCTCGGCTTAGAGGCAGGTTTAGGAGAAAAACTCTCCGGAATGAGTGTTTTCTCTAAAAAAAAGGGTTCCAAGAATCCCTTTCCACCAACAAGAAATGAATATTAGTGGATGAAAGTGAAAAAAACCCAGCCATTTATTAACAAACAGACTGCTTAAACGGCACGGGAGAAAAAGTAAGTGTGTGCTAGATATTGAATTGTCAGACCTTAACACACACACCCTCCCTCTCCCTCCCCACCCCTTCCGCCCCAGAAAAAATTTCCAAAATGCGAGAGCAAGATAAAAACACACAGGGGCTGGCAGCCGTGTGGGGAGAGAGGTGATAACCAGCTCCTGTCTCAGGGAAGAAGCCAAAAGGTTCAAGCAGCAGCTTGGGCAAACAGATGGGAACCCGGTGTATCTCTGGTGTTGGTCCCCTGTCCAGAGCCACAAGCAGTGCAGCAGGTGTGCCTTCCCTCCCCGGCTCGGGCTTTTTCCAGAACAGCCCCTCTGGCCAGCCGGGCCAGACCGATTCTTCTCCTGTGGCACTTGTTCTCTCAGATAGATCTTGGACCAAAACCGAAGCATCCAATTCACCTCAAAAAGCAGCTGAAGGATTGCTGCTGCAGCCTCTCCAAGCCCAGGAAAAAGAAAAAAAAAATCAAAACAAATTTCTGCCTGGGTTAACAAAAAACCCCAAACTGGCCAAGCAAAACCCAGACTGCACCACACCCCTTGGACACCGGGACAGTGAGGCTTTGAAAAAGCCCAGCTATGGGCCCCAAGGCTCCCCCTTCCCCCGGACCCACCTTAAAGATACAGCAATTATTTTAGGGCATAAAGCAGAGGATCAGGGAATAGACTGTCATCATAAATCACCCCAACACTATGGGGATGACCAACTGATGTGCAAGCATATTAGTGAACCTCTTATCTCCTGGCAGTCTTTTCTGACAATGTTTTTGCCATAAAAGAAGCATAGTGATATTTTTCTAACAATTTTTGGTTGTTGCTGCTGCATGGGAGATTTACCATATAGAGAAATAGTGTCTGAATGACAACAGAGTTAACTACCTTTTAGCTGTGTTTCTGCTTGTTTATTTTAAGGTTGTTACTAGTCTGACCAGATGTAGACCCAAGCAAAACTTGGTACCTCTGAGCTTTGAGGTGCCTCAGACCTCATGTCATTTCAAATCCCCAGTGGATATATTGCTCTTAAAGCCACTTAGTGCTCTCTCCCACACTCAGCTATTCTTATCTCTTGTTTAGAGATCTCATAAAAGAAAAAATGAGAGAAATCCTTCCCCCAGAGTCTGCAGAAATATAATGCTTTGTGTGGAGCTCAGCTGAACCATTTGTGATGCTGGTCATTGTGGCATTGGAGAATTAGCTGAGTTTTGAAGCAAGACATGCTTACTATTCCAAGTGAGTTGGCAGAGATCAGTGTTAGCTGTGCCACATCACATTCCTATTCCTCCTTTTGTCTGGATAACTCATTTCAGCATCAGATCTCTGTGAACACTCAGCCCTGCATGTCACTTCTTCCATCTTGCATCCTTCCCCAAACAGAGGAAGACCTGTTTGTTTGCTGCCTGCCAAAGAGGATGTAATTACATGGAACTGTCTTTGCTCTAAATGGCTTCTTTAAGGCCATTTACCCATGTTAGTATTCATTTCTGTAGCTTTGGTCCTTGTTAATAGAGTCTGCAGCTCATCTGCATTTGATCTGCCCACAGGCTTGTGCTTTTAAGCTACTGCAGTGCTAAGGACACTGTGTTTAATTAATTGCAGTGTGAAATGCTTGTGAACAATTCATTAGTAACTTAAAAACAGGAGATATTTACATAGTCCAGTTTGAGGCTTGCACAGGTCAAAACTGAAGCCAAGATTCTCTGATATCTTGACGCATTGTAATATGAAGGTCCTCACTGAGCAGAATTGTGAAGCAGGTAGGTTTCAGCATGGTTTAATGAAAATGTGAAAGATAATTTTATGCTCTGATCTTAGAAACGTTTCTGTGTTTGCTTTGCTGCAGCCATATCAAAGTATGAGACTTTTGGCTTTAAGGTCGCAGTGATTGCCTCCATTGTGAGCTGTGTTGTCATTTTGCTGATGTCCATGGCTTTCTTAACTTGCTGTCTGATCAAGTGTGCAAAGAAAAGTGACAGGAGGAGAACTCAAAGGTATGTCAAACAGACAGTTTTAATAACAGTGTAAGAGTGTACATGATATGGACCTCATTGCTGTGATAACAAATGCTTCAAAGGATTTGCTGCTTGCAGCACTGCAATGATGGTTATTACTTAAAATCCTTAATTTGTAGGTCAAGCTTTAGGCGTAAAAGGACTTGGAATTCCAGAGTATTTAAATACCTGATGCCTGTTAGTATCAGATAACCTCAACATGCCTAGGCAGATCTGGATTTACCCAGGATTATGCAGAAGCTGAACACACAAGTCTTATTTTCTGGCACAGCATTTCTCTCCTCAAATTATTGGAGATTGGCAGTGTTTCCCCTTCGTCTCTGTTTCTTTCCTGTTTTCCTTTCTTTCTTTGAACACTGCTGGGAAATGGAATCTCCCTGTGTCAGAGCCATCCAAGGCCTCACCATCGACAGAGCATCCTCAAAGCCTCATGGGGCTGGAAGGACAGAGGATTTTGTCTTCTGGTTTGGAGCACAAATTGGTGGATTATAAACAGGAATATGAAAACGCCAAATTTTCAATCCAGTTCAATATAAAACTCAGTGTGGATAGTGTCAGCAGGAGCACATTTGCCTCTAGGCTGGAGCCAAACTACTGTTGCCCACGAGAGCACTGAGTGACCTACAGTCACTGCTGCAGAAAGCTTTCCACAGGAACTTGGTTTCCGTCTCACTTTTCTTGCTGGTTATTCCTACCAGTGGAGTGGAGGGAGACTGGGGAAGACAGCAGTGAAGGTTTCTGTGCTGAGTTGTGGCTTGTCTGAAGCTGTGTGGGAACCAGCTGAAGGGGGAATTTTTGTCATTTGAAATCCAAGTGTAGCCAAAATAGAGATTTTCTGTTTCTCTTGAAAGATTATTTTGTGTCAAAAAATGAAAGTCATTAGTGTCAGTCATAACATTCAGGTTTTTACTGGTAGCATGAAATAAGTTGCTTTGAAATGAAAGGTTAATTGATATTTTTGGAATTGCCACTTTTCTTTTTGATCAGACTATTCATATCACAGTCCTTGTTTTTCATTTATTTTAAATGAAGCTTTGTAAAAACGAGCCATTCTCATTATTGTAATGACTTTATATTTTTCCTCTTACAAAAGAAAAGCCCTTCACACTGGACATAATGACCTGATTCTGTCATCAGGCTGTAAAATTATTTCTTTTGCTGAGACCTTCTCAGTTCCCTGCTCCCTTGTGCACCTTTCCCTGTCTCCTGAAGGAGCTGCTCCATCCCGTTGGCAACAGAGCCCAGCTCCAAGGAGAAACCTGGGGGCACTGCAGGCATTGTGTATCTTTTCCCTTCTGGCAGAAAGAATTGAAGTCATTTACACACTGTCCATGTCATGGGAGAAAACGTAACATAACCCTGTGCAAAACTTGTCAGGTGCAGTGGCAGCATTTCTGTTGGTAATGGAGGTGGAAAAGTGGATTGACTTCTGAATGCACAAAGCATTAATCTGACAAAAAGCTGCAGGCTTGATAAGTTAATACAAAGTGAGAACTCTTGGGGAGAAAATAATAAAGTGTCTCTTAGGCCAGATCTGAAAGATGAGGTGATCTGTACCTATGGAGCAGGGGGATGTCCTCACCTTGACTGTAGCTCTGAGGTCTGCATGTCTGCTTCTTTTGGCTCCTAGTTGGTCGCCTGAGAGATCACCTCTGCCTACAAATCTGCCTTGCATGGTGTCTAATGATCTTTGAAGTGCCATCTTGTGTTTAATAGAATCATAGAATCGTTAGGATTGGAAAAGACCCTTAAGTTGAACTGTCAACACAGCACTAACACCATATTCACAACTAAACTGCCACATCCACCTGTGTTTTGGAGAGAAGAGGGATGAAGGCTGCTGAAAGTTCTCCCACCATTCAGCTTCCTCATAGATCTTGTCCTGCTAAAGAAGTGTGGCTACTCTTTTCTTTGGGAAGAGCAGGATTGCGTCCCAAGAAGACAGAAATAGCACCAAAATCAGTGTCACCAGTTCTCACAATTTGATCTTCTCCCACCAGCCAGTGAGAGTGTCTGTGATTCTGCAAGTCTTAGACTTCTTTTAAAAACAAGAAAAGAAATGGTGGATATTTTCTTCTTGCCTCAGAGTTGCAGAGGGCATCATGAAAACAGCTCTGAACATTTCCAAAAGAGAATTCTTACAGTGAGGCAATGTGCCCTATGCTTAACAAAGGCAACACTACCTGTCTCCTCCATTTTTAAGTCAATATCTTTTCAACCTGCCTGGTGATTTTGGAAACGTTAAGAATAGCAGTGATGCAAAAAGTCATAGAAAATATATTTTTTTCCCTGAACTAATTTATCCCATAAAATGGAGATGATCTGAAGTCTTCTCACACGCAACAGGTTGTGGCCTGATGTCACTTTTGAAGGTCCATTAGAACACTGACACATCATCCCACCTTATATGACTTTTCTTATTACCTGTAGTCTGGAAAAACACTGAATCAAATGGACATAATTCTTGGAGGTTTGTTACTTTGAACCATCCACTGGCTCTCATAAGAAAATTGTTCTCATTTTCTTGTTTGTTTGCTTATTTTTTGAGGAGTGCTGGACAGTACTTACAGTATCACTATTTTACACAATAATATTTATGCTATTGAAGAACTCCCTATCTTAGGGTGTTATTTAAATCTCTACAAGTTTGGCTTGCACATGAAGTTCATCATGTGTTTAAGTGTATTCTTCAGTAAACCTAGAATGAGATTTAAGCTCTAGTGAGTCAGGTCTGTGGTCAGATAACAGCTCAGCTGTACAGCCATATATCACAATATGTTTCAACGGCTTGGTATATTCACAGAGAAATGCAGCTGTGGTACCAGCTAAGGACTGAAGAATTAGAGCACATGCAAGCTGCTTGCTTTGGTTTTAAGGGAAGAAACAATAACAACAATAAGAAACTCAGGAATACATCTGTATTTGGTGATGTGACTAACACGGCATATGATACCCAAGGCTTCTACAGGTAAGGCTGTTAAAATAAAGTAGGTTTGAATGAGTTGATAGGATCCTGGCTAATCGCTAACCAAAGTTAAAACCAGCTATGAGAGCAGGCATATCAGTCTGTGCACCCTTAGATAAAAGTCTGGCTATTTTGCATATGGAAAATGGTCACTGCTTCTAATCAGAGATGGAAGTGTCATTAAAGGTGATTCTGAATAAAACTGTCCTGGAATTGCTTTTGGAACAGATGTGACCCTTCCTTATTTATACCTTGTTCCCCTTTTACACTCAAATAAGAGCTATTTAATCAAGTAATTTAAAGTGATTTCTATTCTTTAATTCTGTAAAATGAATAGACTTGTGTAGGAACGGTGGGTAGGACTGTTGGGACGGATGGAGATGAGAGATCCCTGCAGCCAGGGCTTGGAACTCGGGTTTATGGCAAAGGGTGCGGGTGCAGGGCCCTGCTTGGAGCTGCCAGCCACAGCTCAGAGCAGGCCCAAAAGAGCAAAGTTGCCGTTACAATACCATAAATCTTCTTCTCTGCTGAATATTCCAATTTTCATTAACCGATCTAGTACAAGATACAAATCCTATAGCATTTACATACAGCCTATAAGAATGATTACATTGCCATACTGTGTTACATTTTAAACCCTAAAAACTACTCTTTAGACTCCTTCTGCTAAGCTAGTAGGGTCTGCTCTGACCCTTGGACCTGTCTGCAAGCGGAGGGTATTGTTTCATCAAAAGGGGATTACCTTCAGCCGGCCATACTATTGTTTTCCAGTTGTTCAGCAACCAAGGCTTGGTATCTCAAAGCTTGCTTTCATTTCAGTCTCACTTATAGTTTCCATATTCTCAAAATCTTTTGCCAAGCAATCATATTTATAAGGCTTTCCTGTTTCATCTGCCCAACAGACATGCAAGGTGAGATGTAGGAATTCTGCTAACAGATCTCATGAAGACAACAAATGGTCTGTCAGTTTTATATTTCACTTGCAAGTTTTTGGGGTTTTTTTGTGTACGTGTAACAAATTAGGCTAAGTTTCCTCATCCTGTGTTTGTCTGCTTACTGGGAACAAGAGAACAGTGCAGGCACTGAGGAGGTGCAGCCATGGAGCTGGCGAGTGCTGGGAGGACCAGAATGAAAGGACACGTTACTTGTCTGGATGATTGCTGTGATACCGTTTCCCTCCCAGTGTGAGTTGGGAATGTTGGCAGCCTGTGCCTGAAGGAAATCTCTAAACCTGGGTGGGTGTTGCTGCAGTGGTGAAGCTGCTACAGAATTGATTTTCCAAAGAAATAATTACAGGCACATGGTATGGTTGGAAAGAAGCAGCAAAACTGAGGGCAGGCAGTCCCAAAGGAAAGATTCCGTATATTTCTGCATATCCATGGTCAAGAACAAACCAAAAGAGAATTTAACCAAGACTCCTCAGGGAAGGTTCAGGCTTTACATGAGTAGACCTTTGTGTACCAAGACCGTGGTCAGACCCTGGAACTGGGTCCTGGAGAGGGGGTCATTGCTCAAGGGGCATTTAGACATGCCCTTAGTTTTATAGCTTTAGTTTTTGGTCAGCCCTAAAGGAGTCCGGTGGTTGGACCCAGTGATCCTTGTGAGTCCCTTCCAAATGAAATATTTCAGTCTAGTCTAGTCTAGTCTACTGTAGTCTATTAGCACCCTATCCCTATTCTATCCTACCTTATCCTCTTCTTGTGTTAAGGTTTCAGACATTTGGAGGAATTGTCCAATGCACCATGAGATGTCCAAGCACAGCAGCAATCCTGCTTGGTTTTTCTAGGCAGGAGCTGTCTGAAGAAGCACAGGGGATGAATCCTCTCCTCCCTGCCTTTTCCAGTGCTGTGGTACATGCTGTTTTCTGCAACCCAGCCATGGGAAGAGGCTCTGCAGCCCACTTAGAACGGGAAGTTGAGATGCGTGCTGCCCATGTCTGACAAGGGAGTGGGTGGAGGACAAATTCGGTCATTTTTACAATAGCTTTCTCTCTTTCCTTGAAGAAAACTGTTCTGCTCTTCTTGTAGCATATGAAGTATCTGGAAGAGTAAAAACTCCTCCACCCTTGAAGAAGACTCTCTTGAGTATATCTTAATTTATTTTTGACTAGAAAAGCACGTAGGTTGTGCTACTTTTCAGACTTAATTGAATAGATTTTGAGATTAATATTTTGATTCAGTACTTTGGGATCAAAATGCTGTAAGAAGAGATAAAATAAAAAGCTAATTCTTTCAGGTAAGGAATATAAAATAAAAATTCAATTCTTTCAGGTGGGTAAGGTATTAAGAAATACAGGTTTACAAAACAAATAAAGGTTTGCAGACAAATTTAGGATTAAAATACTCTATTCAGTTAAAGAGGTGCCTTAGTATGCTGACAAGATAATTTTGGATGCAATTAGGTGAAATGATGTGGAGGCAGCGTGCTGATGTGCAGAGGTTATAAATAACAACAAGAAGATAAGCCCAGCTCTGTGTCTGTAGGAGCTCCACTGTGCTGTTCTTGGACCTGGCTGCCACAAAATGAGAACTTTCTCCCCTCATGTTTGAAGCATAGAACAAACATCATGAATATGTAGTTTTGCAGGGAAAGATTGAATTTTAGTGTCAACTGCTTTAATTATAATGATCCTCATTCTGTCTGGTTTTATGGTTGAACAAATTGCTTTAAAATTATAAGAAATATGTGTACAAATACCGGGATCATTAGTTACAGAGTGCTGTCACTCCAGATGCCACGTCTTTCATTTGGATGTAAAGAATCATAATGAGGATGAACATACCAATTTTTACCACAAGGTCTTATCTGCATGAGCTGCGAGTATTTACAGCATATTTGCTCTATTATATTATTGAAAACACTAAATAATGTTGAGCAGGGAAAAACAAGTTACAGATCATGGTGCTGCTGGGAGGGAGATGTTTCCCCAGCGTTGCTTCTGAGAAGTTCAGAGCAGCAGAGATAGCAGTTTTCTCTGTGGTGCAGAGGTTTGAGCCAGATTAGCTGAAAACAAGGGTCTGTGTCTAGGGAAGGGAGATTAGCTGTAGCCCTGGGCTGTAGTTAGACAAGAACAATATCCATGAGCCTCCGAAGCAGGCCCCAGGAGGATTGCTGGGCAGAGGGCTTGTCAGCATGTTGGGAATGGTTCTCAGAGCCTGACTGCAAGATGAACCAGGATGTGCTATTTTTGAGTCAGTTATTTTCTGATGAAGAATAATTCCTGACCCTGCAATAATTCTTCTCTGGAGCAGTTACTTGGGCATCCACCACCTGAGTCAAACAGCCCTCTGCCATCCCAGCAAGCAGCAGTGTGGGAGAGCTAGGATCAGGCATCTGCCCGAGAAGGTAGGTTGTAAAATATCAGTAAAGAGAAACTTAATGGCAGCTGTCCTTCCTCTGTGCCAGCTGCTAGTAGTGTTTGAGAGATAGAGGTGAAGGTCACTGAGACATTATGTTAAAGAAATGGGTGTTCAAAAAAAGAGTGGAGTCAGCTTAATGCTGGCAGGGGCTACGCTCACCCACTGCTCATGGTCAGATGTAGCTGCTCCCCAAGTGAAGGTGTTCCAGGGCTTGACAACTCTTTCTGTGAAGAATTTTTTCCCAACATCCAACCTAAACTTCTGCCAAAATGACAGATCTTAAAAAGTGCCTTCAATTTTCTTCAAGAAGGCAAAACTTCACAGCAAGCTAGCGCAACAGCCTCAGCAGAGCTGCTGCTCTAGGAGTACAGGATGAGGAAATGCAAATAAGCAATGGCTCTGATAAACACCATTGCCAGTTTTTAAATCTGTAAAGAATTGTCCTGTTCTGTCCATTGCTGTAATGTAAATCAATTAAATTTTAAGCATCCATTCAGGAAGGGGGCTGTCCTGTGCTTGTTTAAGTAGTTTGAGTAGTTTGTATCATTTACTCTTGTTCTGTAAGTGAAGCCATCAGTTCCATAAAAAACACAAGGAAATGCAAGTGTTCTGTGCCAGAAATGGGAGTCTGAATCCAACTGGAACCACTTTTGTCCTGGCAAAATATGCACAACCTAGTCTAACATTGTGAGAGCAAACAGCAAACCCTTCTGGCATGAAGAGACATTAAAGAACCAGGCACTCCTCTTTTGGAATCTATTTATATATCAGCATGTGTAGAAGATACTGTCCCCAGAGCAGCACAGATAGCCAGTGTAAAAAAAAAAATACTGAGAGAGCTCATTTCAGTTTGCATTCATCTTCCTAGTGATGGTCAGAACTAGCCACACCTTGGCTCTGCTGCTCTGCTTTTCAGTGTAAAAGTCCTGTAACCTGTCCTGGAATAGATACTTCCTTGACTCAAGGGATATGCTGGTTTTTTGTAAGGGAGAATTGATGATCCAGTATTTTCCACACTCAGGAGAACTGAATGTAGCTGTACACTAACTCCTTTTCATTCTCTGTCAGCTAAGATGACAACGACAAAAAAAGTAGTCCAGCTCAAAAATGCAATCTAAAGAGAATCAAAGAAATTTGGTGTGGTTGTTTGTCTAGTGTGGAAGCATTTGAAAGAAGCTGGGCATTCCAAATCTGGACTGCTTAGAGGTGAATTATTTTTCACAGCTCTAAGTCAAGTTACAAAACATTCTTTGCGAAGTAGCTGATCTAACTGCAGAAGCTAGTCAAATGGAAAAGCCCATGTCTCAGTAGGCTTAAAGTCTTCATTTCAGCTACTCACAGAGCTGGAGCATATTACCAAGAAGAAAAAAATCTTTCTGCAGAGAAGCAGGCTGGTATATTCTCCCAGAGGAGATACTTTTAGTTGCTGAAATTTTTGTACCAGAGATCTTTTTGACTACAAGATGCTATACCATTCTACCTGGCAAAAAGCAAATAAGGGCAATCCAACAATAAAGAATTCCAACTGAAAAGGTTTTGTGAAAAATCACAAAGCCGGCATGCTATTAGGAGAGGCAACTCAGCATTTTCAGCATCATTGTGGGGTTTAATGCTGCATCACATAGAGCAGCATTGATACAACTGTATGGAATTGGTACAGTTCCCTACACCAAATGTTTGATTACATGGCACCATGAAGGGGAAGAGAGGGACAGATTTCCTTTCGCTGCTTTTCCCCAATGCCTTGAACTTCTCTATTCATAGGGTTGTTCTTTTTTTTTTTACCCTTGTTTTTCCTGTGCTCCGTGTTCCCCACCACCACCTTTTTTTGCACGCTTCAGCGAAAGCTGAGACAGGGGAAGTGAGCTGTGGTTTCACCTTGGGGCCCTGTTAGAAGGGTACTATAAACTGGCTTTTAAGTTACCACCCATTTCTGAATTTAAGTCGTAATTGTCATTGCAAGAGCTCGAAGGGGGCATGTTCAGCAAAATGTGCTTTCAATAGAGCTGCTATTATTGTTTTCATAATGCTTTCCTGATTACCCCAGGGTCTTGTACAAAGCCACTAGACATACAGCAAGACAAAAATCCCCTCCCATCCTCTAGTATAAAAGCTGTTTTGAGAGGCAGTGCCAGCACCAGGCAGCTTTGTGGCTGCATTCTCACACATCTCAGATGTCCTGTTAACAGTGTTTTCCCTCCAGCAAAGAGCGGCTCTCAAGTCACACAGAAAAATATTCTTGTGAATCTTCTAAATCCCATTGACAAATGCTATGATGGCTATTCTTCTTCTCTGATGGGAGCTCCAGATTTTATCTGTCAGATAAAGGCTGTCCTTGTCAAATGCATCATGCACTTGGTTGTGCAGCAACCAGGGCAGGTTTATATTGCCAGGTAAGGGTGCAGAGAAGGGTTCTGATCCTCTTGCTGCGGTGTTACGAAGTAGCCTAGTTGGGGGCTGGAGTTATGGAAAGTTGAAGTGCTTGAAGAAACAGTCATGCTCATTCAGGACAAAGTACAGAGCTTCCAAGGATGAGAGAGCAAACTGAAGACTCTGTCTGACTGAAGGTCATGCACACAGAGCAAAGCCCACTGCATGCACAGTTGTCCCTTGGTGACACTGCAACCCTCTCAATAGCTCTTCTTATCCTCTGTTGAGGTGGAGCTCCACTGGCTTCACTGTCCCTCTGATGTCTTCAGGGTTTAATCCATTGCAGGGAAGAGTGGTGCCTACTGTCTCACCCTACACTTACAGAATCACATAACGATGGAATGGTTTGGATGGAAAGGGGCATTAAAGATTATCCCATTCCCCACCTTGCCATGGGTAGGGACACCTTCTGCTGGACCAGGGTGCTCCAAGCACTATCCAACCTGGCCTTGGACACTTCCAGGGATGGGGCAGCCGCAGATACTCTGGGCACCCTGTGCCAACAGATGCCAATGAAAGCTTAATCGTTCCTGAAATGGGAGGAATGGGTTACTAAGCCAGGAGTAGATTTCTTCTCCAAGTACACTTTTAGCTAGTTTGGGTTCCTGAGTGGTGGACTATGGGTTATTGAAGTGTTTCACAACATAGAGCTTTGTAGGGGAAAACATCAGAGTAGGATGACTTCTGCTCACATGGACTGCTCAGGTATTTACTGCTCTCCAACCAGCATACCTAGACTTGAGCTATAATCCTGGCAGAACAATTTGCAAAGACTTTTTTTTCCAAAGGCTGTTTTGCTGGCCCAGGCAAAACTTTATTCCAGTCCTTCTCTGTCTACGTGCTGCTTTGATTTGGTTTTTATTTTGACCTTTGACTATCATCTCAAGAAGAGGGAACTGAGTTCCTTATACTGTAAGAAAATAAGTAAGTGCACAACAGCAAGCACCTCAGAAGATTTTCTTTTGGCAGTGAGGTGTGCAGCATTACCCCATGTAGCTTCTGTTCCCTGATGGCAGGTCACAGGGGTTCTCAGTGCTCAGTTGGTACTCAGCAAAAAGGTACTTGAGATCTTGTTGAGGCTTTTACAGAGACACAATTATTTGCCCCACTGCTGCCAACTGGTTTTGATGCTGGGAGAAGCAATTCTTTATGTTGCAGCACAAGTCATTTGCGAAACACCTGATGCGCCAATAAAATGCACAAATTCTGTACCTTCACCAGAATTAATGAAACAAAAATAACTTTTCCCTTTGTGCTTACAGGTCCCAGGAAGAGCAGACTCGAGATGTCGTAGTTCCTGGGTGTTGCAAAGACAACAGTCACCTGCTGAAGGTAGCCAAGAGCAATGGTGCACCTAGGGAACACACAGTACTGGGACACAACACTGCACTGCAGACGGTGAACTCCATACATGTTGTTGAAGTCGACATTCATAAGAATAGTTTCAACAAACTGACCTGCCAGATATCTGGATAGCTGGTGTCTGAAATGCAGCTGCTTCTCTGGACCAAAATGAAATATTGATAGATGTGCCTTAAAGACAACATAGAACATTCATTATTAATATGAACTGTAAGTTTTCTATATTCCAAGATGGCTATTTAAGAGAAATGCTTCAAGGTCTGATACAACTAAAGATATGAATATTTGGGCTGTCAGTCCAGAGCTGTTCTCTGCGGTGTGCTGTGCAGTGTGACCATGGCAAAAGAATAATGTCCTTCTGCATAGCTAGAGAGGTGGTACCCAGTTTGCATATTTGCCTCATATGAAGTTGCTGATAATAATTACACACCCCTCAGATTCCAATGTTCTCTGAATCAGTGGGTTTTGTAAGAATTTCAGAAAGAAAAGTCTCCCATATTTTTACAAAGTAGCATGAAATAGAGCTACAGAAAAAAAATTGGTTTTAATTAAATGCCCCATTGTTTTGTATCAGAAAGATCTTTAATTCATCTGCTCTGTCTTTAGAGAACATGTGAGACTGAGTGCCGCAAAGGCCCATCTGCAGGTCTGCCAGCCTGTGGGAGGGGAGATGGCACATGGAGGGATGTGGTGTTGTGCTGTGGCACACCTTGGGGCCACCTGTGACCTCCTGTAGCTTCTACAGGTGTCCCAGTGCAAGAGCAGTTGGTGTGCAGGTGGGGACAGCGGTGCAGCCTTCCTGGAGCAGCCAGCTCAGGATTGCTGCAGGATCATCCCTGTGAGACCTCTCTAAATAAAGGTAGCTACTGAGGTAGCTTTTGAAAGCCTGCCTTTTTTCCTGTTGTTAATCTGTATATCACGTAAGGAAACAAGGTGAGTTTTTTTCATGTTTTGTTCCTTTTGAATAGTTAAGTAACAGATACAGTGCCTTTTCTACTGTTTATATGTAAATTGATGTATATTCTACTCACAGTATAGTTATTTTTGTTCCAGTTGAAGCCTTACTTAATACTTTTATCAGCTGTTTGATGGGTATCATCACATCCCTCTTTTGGGTAGAAGCATGACCTTACAGTGGGCTGCAGTAATTGTTTTATGGTATATTCCCTTGGTATGAATCAGGCATCCTCTCATAACCTGCAGTTCTGAAGTTTCAGTTTTGAAATTGAAATTACTGTAGCCTTCTGGCAAATGCCCTCTTCTATCCTGGACATACTCTACAGAGATAAAAATATGTGCTTGAAATTCAGTAAGATGGAAGTTGCAACAAAAGAGCTTTTTTCTTGTTTCTAATAAGCTCAGTTCTACTGTACATTACACCAAGGTGCACCCTGCAACACACTTCTCACTATGCACTCCAAAAAGAAGAATGGATATACTTCCCATCACTAAACCAAATTAAATTCGCAATTCATCCAATTAATACTAGCTAGTGTTTATCAGGATATAGTTGTGCTGTGAACTATTCAGACCACAGTTGCCTATCAGACTCAGACAGCTTCTGTACCCAGCAGGTCAAGGGAGATGGTTCTGTCTTCTGCTCTGCTCTGGTAGGATCTCATCTGAAGCTCTGTGTCCAGCCCTAGGGCCCCAGCATAGGAAGGACATAGAGCTGCTGGAGCCAGTCCAGAGGAGGCCACAGAGATGCTCCAAGGGTTGGAGCCCCTCTGCTCTGGAGCCAGGCTGGGAGAGCTGGGGGTGCTCGCCTGGAGAGGAGAAGGCTCCAGGGACACCTCAGAGCCTCTTCCAGGGCCTAAAGGGGTTCCAGGAGAGCTGGAGAGGGATTGGGGACAACTGGGAATGGCTCCCTACTGACAGAAGGTTAGATGAGATACAGGAAAGAAATTCTTGTCTGTGAGGGTGGTGAGGGGCTGGCTCTTAGAAAATGGAAAAGGGCAAATCTAACTTTAATAGGGGGTGAGAAGAGAACCTCAGAAGCACCAGAATGGAAGGGTTTCTCTGATCCCCGGAAGTGTAGAACAGATGGTTAAACAAGTTCTTCACAAATAAGATACATCTCAGCCTAGGATTAAAAAGAGTTATAGGCATGGGAGGGAGATGTTCTGCCCTACTGGCAATATTGTGCTTAAGGTACATATGTGAAGGGTGGCCAAGATATCCTTGATCCTGCCTCTCTGCAGCTCCTTTGAATTTCCTTCCTCTTCCCATCTCTATGATTATGTTCACAGAATTCCATTATTTATTTCCCTGGTGGTTTAATTTTATTATGTGGCTTTAAAATGCAATAATGTGACTGCAAGTGAAATAAATTCCCTGTTGGGATGTTTGGGTCAACACTTTGTGTGAGCAGACAGCCTGGCTCCTGTTCTGCATGAGGCTAAGATGAGTAATATTGGATGGGACAAAAAGTGCACCCTTGAGGTGCCAGGGATGCTGGCAGCCATGGGAAGCACCCCAGAAGGCAGGTAAATTCACTGTCCCTGTGCCAGAGCTAAATTACTGTCATTTATTTGGGCTGCTAATGCAAGAGGCAGCAAAGTTACACCAAGATAAGGAAGCAACACCCAAACTGTTTGTGAAAGATTTGTGGCTTGGCTCCCTCTGGGACTGTGCTTAGTTCTGATGGCTGCACCCCCTGGAGCTAGCTTTATGGCTTGTGCAAACGTAATTTATTGTCAGAAGGGAAGTAAGTGCTGTGCAGGAAGGAGATGAAAGCAGCTGAAGCTCTAAAATAGACATTTAAAACCTTGTAACCCTTAAATGTGTGCTGGCCGGTGGTTCCAGCTGGATTCAAGCTCCTATTTCTGCTACAGAACACTTGCATTTCCTTGTGTGTTTTATGAAACTGATGACTTGCGCACTGCTCACAGAAGTGTTTCCCACAGGACTTACACTGTATCTATGAGCTGAAGTCTGCAGTGGCCTCTCACCTGGTGGAGCCTGGGCAGATGGTAGGTTGCTGAAACCTTCCTGAAGCATCCCTGCAAGGAGAGCACTCCACGAAGCACACATCAAATACAACACTCACATGCAACAGCTGGTAATCCTAAGACAGCGGAGGCAGGAAGGGTCTTTGTATGGGTTTCCAGTGGTAGTTTATTTTACCTACACTCTGAAAGGGTCTAGGGACAAAGACAGGGCGAGGTAGAGGGTCCAGGATTATATACTGGTACAAATGTGAGCAGGAAAAGGATTACAGTGGCCAAAAGGGAAACACAAGGGTAAACAGACAGGGGTGCAGACCAACGAGGGTACAAAGAACAAAGAAACTGCTAGAACCGTGACTATATGTGGTTAACAGCCGGTTGAAAGGCCAACAGGGGGAGTGGCACTGGGGTTGGTTGACAGCATGTCACTGGAGTGTATGGGAGAGAGGCTGAAGTCCAGCAGACATTCTTCCAGGGCATAGCCCCAGGAAATCCCCTAGCAGGCCCACCGGCCTCCACAACTCCCCTTCCTTTATTTGTTAAAAAGGCCTCTCCTAGAAATTTCTGTAAACATTTAACTAAACAGGAAAACATAAACAAGACAATGACTACAACAACTAAAATCCCCAAAATCCCTTTCACAAAAGATAAAGCCATCCGCCCATCTGAGTGGACCATCGCACCCCAGCAACTCTCCATCAAGGATGATCCAAGAACTCTAACCTTTTACTAACCCGTGCCCAGAACTGGGCTTTACTTCACACAGGCTGCACACCATCCTCTCTATCACTCCTGGCTGTGGGGATCAGATGAGGCCCAGAGCTGGCACAGGGGTGACTTCCATGTGAGGATGTGTACCTGAAGTGGCTTTGTTACCTTCCCACAGCTCTGCAGAATGTCAGTTTGCCAAATCTGTCAGCTGTTTATTTACACAACTATTTTAAGGGGAGGATTCTCTAACAGCTTTATTTATTTGATTTTTATTTATTCCTATCTTCAATGAATTCAGTTGTGTTTTTAAAAATAATTAGCTGAGTATTTTTTTCATATGTACAATTTGATTTGTGCTTTAGATAAGGAGCCAAGTGCAATATTGAACATATTGTGAAGCTGATTGTTCATTCTCCAGAATCTGTGCAATATTTACCAGGACTATTTGTGATCAGATCAGTATACATAGCCCTATTCTACATGCCCATTATTCCCTTGTGCCAGGATACACAATTTTTCCATTATCTGCATCATCTTCTTGTTTTACCTATGCTGGTAAAATTTCATAGAGCCAAACCAGGGGTGTGTAATTCATCAGGTACAAGGTGAATACACAGGAAGTTATAACTGACCAGGGGCTTCCAGACCTGTGGATGCTCCAGGCTATCATATTCAGCTTAGGATACTAAGCTGAAATGGACCCTGAGGGATCATGGAGTCCAAACACTGGTCCCGCACAGACACCCCAACAATCCCACACTGGGCATCCCTGGCAGCACTGTCCAAACTTTCCGGGAGCTCTGTCAGCCTCAGGGCCGTGCCCATTCCCTGAGGAGCCTGGGCAGTGCCAGCACCCTCTGGGAGAAGTTTCATCCAAGTCAGCTCTGTTTCCATTTCACGGTTTGGCTTCACAGGTTAGGAATAAAGAGCTGGGAATTTGCAGCACATCTTCTGCTTTTGTGTTTGGAATCAGAGAACTTTTTTCCTTCATCTCCTTCTAACCAACAAAGTAATCATAACAATAATCATAATCTGACTATATAAGATTGGAAAATAACGCATTTTATATGCAAAGCTACTCTAGAAATTATTAGCCTACACACAAAAAGCCTTCATAATTCTGAGCAAACAAACATCTTGGTTTTCAGAGCTAAGTACACGTCCCCTAAGATCACCAGTAAGCTGCTGCTGACTCCCAAGGCGCAGAGGAGCAGCAGCCCATCTCTCCCGGCAGAGCTCTGCCGGCTGTCGCAGCTGGACTCGCTCCCTCCCTGTTTACTTTCGCTTCTCCGAGTCGCCCGTGACCTCCGTTTATCCCGTCAAGGAGAACTGCACTGAGGCCGCCCCGCGTGGGACGTGTGCCGGACACGGCACACACCCACCCTGAAACCGATGGACGATGCTCTACAGAAGCTGTAAGTGCACATTTGTAACGAGGAATTTGGGCAAAACAAGGGTCTGAAAGATGCAAATCTGTGGGAACAGGAGTTCAGAGACAGAGGGGCAATGGCTCTGATGGGAGTGGACAACCCGTCACTGCCTTCACATTTTTTTCCCCTTCTTAGAGCTTGTTTTTGTAAATTATTGACTGAAACTTACTGAAGTGAGCCCAATGCACTGTCTGACCTTTTTAAGAAATACCATATTGTATTTTCTTAAGCACAAAGAACGACTGTTAGACTGCGCTGTCTAGATTTAATTTGTTGCTAAAGAGATTCAGTCATCTGGTGGTGGGAAAACAGCAAAGCATATTGTGATCCAACAGTTAAAAGATAAAACACTACATGATACTGTTGCCAGGACAAGGGTGTTATTTAGAAGTCAAATAATTCACTCAAACAAATCAGTCGCTTTAGCGGGGGGGGGGGGGGGTGGGGGGCTGGGGGGGGGAGAACAGTACTGGCTTTTGAGATTAGCTAAGCAGGAAATCAATCTGCTGGTAAATAAAACATTGTGCAGGTCACTTCGCATGGCCAGTGTTAAAAACGGGACCACGCTCCCGGTACTAGACGTGATTGCAGCATTTATTCTAATAAAAAAGAAAGGCCTAAAGCAAGGGGGCCCGCGGGCTGAGCAGGGGCGTTCCCGTCGAGGATACTGCAGCACCGGCGCCGGGTGTTCTGAGCAGCGATGTCCCCGATGTTCGAGGTGGAGCGGCGCGGGTTCAGTGGGTCAGAAGCCCCCTTTTTATTTTGTTTTTTGTCCTTTTGGATTGGTTTCTTTTTGGATCCTTCATTTGCATGAAGGTTTAATGCGGTTGATTGGCCCATGACAGTTCTGTCCAGGCTGGCTCATTTCGCTTGGGGGGTGGTGCGCTTTATTCAGGTGTATTATGGTACGTTGAGCACCGTATTTCTTCTAACTTCCCTTTTAACCCCTTTTACCATAACCAAACTAACAGTACATGCTTAACAACTATCAACTATTTTACAATAGCTTCTAACCTATTTTTAACAGCCACTACATTCGGAGCAGGACTCTGAACTGGATCAGAGTTTTGGAAGGGCGCTGGGCGCTGTCAGGACGCGGGGGTTCGCGGGGTGCCTCTGGCTCCGGAGCGCTTTGCGGGCGCGTTTCTCGCCTCGCTGTTCGCGTCGCTCCCCGTCCCCGCGGCCGGGACGCGCTTCCCCATCCGGCCGTGGGACTGCCACGGGATGCGAGTGTCACCATGGGCCAGCCCCAGCCCGCTCCTTCCCTCCCAGGGAGCGCGGGCACTGCGGCGGCCCCTGCGGACGTGTGGCTCCGCAGGGATCTGTCTGCGCAAAGAGAACCTGACAGCGATCCTGCTGCAGAGGTCTTGCGTGCCACCGGCATGGGGAGGAGATATGTTTAACCTCTTCTTCTTGTGTATTTATCTGAGTCTGCAGGACGGAAATATCTCCAAGCAGTGTGGCACTGTACATTGCAGCATTCCTGAGGGATTGACTTTTGCTCCCACTTCACTCACTGTGCTTTGAATCACTGTGTGGATTTAGATTTATATTAGAGATTTCAGTCCATATCACACTAAGATGAACAGACTTTCTGTTTAGTGGTTTAGATTCCAGTAGTTTAAAAAGTTCTAAAAGCTTTTAAATTTAAAACTTCTAAAATGTCTAAAAGTTTCCAGGGAAACTTTTTAGCACAGTACAAAATGCAATGAATTCACAGAGGTATAAAGGGGTCATAAAAACAAATCCTCAGCATGACATTAGGCAACCCCTCTTGCTGTAAAGTATTAATATACATATGGAAGTGAATCATGGAATACAAGAACGGTTTGGCTTGGAAGGGACCTTAAAGATCATCTCATTCCAAACCCCTGCTATGGGCAGGGGCACTTTCCACTGTGCCAAGTAGCTCAGCCCCATCCAAAAATAGCCTTAAAAATATATCACAAAAGAAATGACACAATTCCAAGTTCCTTTTCAGAAGGTTCCTGTTTCTTTACTAAAATACATTGCCAAAATTTCACCAATGCAGGCGTGATCAAGGTCTCCATGTATTTTCATGCTGTTAGGAAGATCTGGATTCTGGAGGGTAAATAGAATAAACTCAAGATGTACATACTCTACCAATCGTCTCAAGGATACGCACCATGAATGTCACAGCATTTGACAATGTTTCGATCCTCTGCAGCATTTATCCCTAGCAAGGCATATTCTCTTCCATTCCTTGCTAGGTAATAAATTGTTGGTGAAATTCGGGGCAAATAGCAGGTTTTACATCCACAGATTTGCTTGTACTTTTTCACTCACAAAGTTAACTATCCCAATTAATTACATGCTTCACTGAAACCTTTTCTGTGGGAGAAGTTGCCCCTGCTCCTTGGGCTTGAGTCACTACCTGCCCAATATACCTTACGTGTCCAGGTGCACTTAAATGCGTGTTGTGCTGAAGCACAAGGAAAATATAAATTCTACACGGATGTTGTGAAGACGTAGATATGGTATTTTGGACAGTGTAATTTCTTCTGGAAAGGGAAATCGCGGCTTTACTAATCATGCATTAATTGTTTAAAAACTCGTGGCTGTGCAAGTGTAAATTCATGCTTCTACACAGGACGGGCTGGTGAGCACAGACATTTGAAGAAGTGTTCTCACCTCGAAGGTAAAGGCGATGGTAACCCCGATGTTGGCTACGGGGGGCTCAGGGGGCCCGCCCCGGCCGCCCCCGGGTCTGCGCCGCCTTCGCCCCGCTCTGCGCTTCCTTCGCCGCCTCCGGGGCCGGGAGGCGGTGCCCAGCGCCGGCCGCCCCGCCCCGGCCTGGCAGGAAGGCCGAAGGCCGCCGTCCGAAGGCCGCAGCCCGCGGGCCGGGCGGGGCCGGGGCTGCCATGGCCGGTGAGTGCGGGGCGGGCAGGGTCCGGGGCCCCTCGGCGGCTCGGTGAGCAGCGCCGCGCTCCCAGCCCCGGCCGCAGCCCTCGGGGCCGCCGCGCCGGGGTCGCTGTCCCCGGCGGGTCGGTGCGCGGCCGCGGCCCCGCCGTGGGTCGGGGCATGGCCCGGCCCGGCCCGGGCAGCGCTGCCGGGCCCCGCACGGGCGGGCCGCTGGCACGGCGGGCGGGGCGGGGCTGGGCTGGGCGCGGGGCAGCGGGGCCGTGCGGAGCCCCGGCCTGGTGTCTCCGGTATGGCCGGGAAGTGCCACGTTTCACACCCTGGCACACTGGCTGCGTGTTGTGTGGCAGCGAAATCTGCTGTTTACTCCCAACCTCTATCCAGCTCGCTGGGATTGTGCCTCTACACCTGGGGAGCACACAGGTTAGTTATCCTGGTGACTCGGGGGCCCGGTTGTTTTAGCTGTCCTATGGAGCTTGGAGGACTGGGACTGTATGTAACCTAATGTCGCACTCTAGTATCAAACGCTTTTTAATATTTTGCTCACTGCAGTTGTTGAAGTCTACAGTTCCCTGACGGGTGGGTGTAGCCAGGTGGGTGTCAATCTCCTCCCAAGCACCAAGTGACGAGATGAGAGGTATCCGCCTCAGGTTGCACCAGGGGAGGTTTAGGTTGGATATTAAGGAAAATTTCTTCATTGAAAGGGTTGCCCATGCCTGGTACAGGCTACCCAGGGCAGTGGTGGAATCACCATCCCTGGAAATGTTCCAAAAACATATGGATGTGGCAATCCACGGCATGGTTTAGTGCTGAACATGATGATACTGGATTGATGGTTGGACTCAATAGCCTTAAGGTTCTTTTGCAACCTAAATGATTCTGTGATTCTCATGACTTTCTGTCAGAGACCCTTGACTTCTAGTAACTTGCCAGTAGCACATGGCAGTAGGTGAGAGTAGCAGAGAAGGATGGCATCTTGTTTTTCACCTCTCTGTCATCTTTTCAGCCCAAAGGAGCAGACCAGTTGCTCTTCGTGGGTGCATTTGGTAACCAGTGTCATCTGATCATGTCAAGACCATTTCTCTGCAGCCAGTCTCCTTCTTAAATCCTTTGGCATCCCTTTATTGGGGTCTTGAAACAGAAAAGGCAAAACTAAATTAGTGTTAAGCCAACATTTTGTTGAGAGAGACTTTTTCCTCTTTCCGAGATGCTTCTGAAAGGAGTTGTCAGGGACACATACAAATGTTTGATCGTCCACATTTTGGTTGCCAGCTTTCCTGTGTAATGTTTATGAAAATCACCCAGAAGTTTTACAGGAAGTAGCAGCTTGTGTTTGCACTGCACAGCAGACACCGCTGAGGTTTCTGGAATGGATGTTTGCAAGTTCTGTGTTTTACAGAGAACATCAGAGAGGTGCACTGGGTTTCGTGTCTGTTGTATTTAAATTTATCTATCTAATGATCCTGTTTGTTTGCTTGATAAACTTAAGAAGGCTGTTAAGGGGAAAACAAACCAAAGATGAAACCATAATAAAGATGTAGTGGTGTCAGAGACAGTGTCCAGAGTCCTTATGTAAATATTAGTGGAGTTAATTATTTGGAGTGAGTACCTGCCTGACTAAAAGTGGTTGGCAGTTCCCAGGTCCTGGGTGTGGATGAGAGTGCTTGCATGTTGCAGTGGCAAGGAAGGGCTGATCTCAACCTACAAATTTGAAATGCAGTTGTATTTATTAATTTACTGTAATATGAAGTGGCAGTGCAGCTCCTTAGGGCCCTGTGGCTTTATCCAGTAAGGCAGTGAAAGTAGATAATGAAAAAATGTATGCAGGGGATTGTGACAAACAAAATCCCGTTTGTTGTTTCTTGTACAGAAAGCAACATGAGGGTTTTTATGCTAAGAATGGTTAAGCAGAAACAAAATTACAAAGGTGTTTTTGGCAACCAGTATAACCAGCAAGTTCTGGTTTGTGTTGTGCCAGTGGCTAGTGACAGCTTTCAGGGGCCGCACATCTCAGCACAAGCATGTAAAGCAGGAGTCCAAAGGCTTGTCCAACATTCTGGCTGCTGCCAGGGTCTGGCTTGTCCCTTCTTCTGTTGGGAACTGTGTCTGACAACCTCCGTGTTTGAAGAACTTAAGAAAGGGTGTCCTTGATGTTTTTTCTGCAGGTGCTCTAGCAGACAGTCTGGCACCTTATGGTAATGTATGATAAGTTTTTTGTATGAGCCTCGTTGTTTTCAAGAGCAGAATGAGAGCATCCCATTGGATGGGAGAAGCATCTTGCAGGTGCCTTAAATGTCATAATCTGACTTCATAAATAGAGAATTTATCTTCAGTGATTTATTAACTTTAAAGCTGTATTTGATTAAATATCCATCAGAGTCTGACTTCTAAATGATTAATAACCTTCTCCCTTTGGAAGGAGAGAGGCAGTAAGAGTGACCAGCTGAAAGTTCAGATTTATGTAATTTCAAGTGAATGGGTCTTTGAAAGCACATGGCAGTGTTATGTTTCCCTAACAGATAGTTCAGCCTGCTAATATTAGGTGGTGGTGATAATTTTATTTTAGCTATTTAATCACTGGTAGGAAAATGAAAATTACAGAATTTAAAAATTGCGTATTAATTAACTGCTGTGATTTCTTCTGTGTTATTTTATCTCTAGATCAGTCGTATTGTCATCGGCTGCAGCATGACATGTATTTCCTTACAAGTACTAGCCGACTGAATGAGCAAGTGGTTGATAAAATTGTTCTTCAGCTTAACAGAGTCTATCCCCAAATTCTTACCAATGAAGAAGCAGAAAAGGTAATTTGCGGAGTTTTGCTGTGTCTCTGATTGTTCTGTTGATTTTGTGGGTCACTGCCCCAGATGCCCTCTTTCTGGCACAGCTCTTGGTGCCACATGCAGCCAGCCTGCCCCACCTCCTGCTTGCTGCCCAGTTGTGTCTGGCATCTCATGTAAGAGGAGCAGTCACAGGGCTGGCACATTCTCTGTGCCAAGTGGTCATGGGAGAGAGTGCTCTTTCAGCAGCAGTTTAATGCCACGGTCCCTGCATGATCAGGAGCACACAGTCGTGCAGCCAGTCCATGGGCAGGAGGGCACCCATCCTGTGACCACATGCCTGGCGTGCCTGTCTCCACCCATGAGGTCATGTGCAGTGGCACACCAGATGATCTATGCTGCACCCATCTCTGCCCACAAAATCATCTATATTAGCTCAATCAGTTTTGATACCAATTAATAATTTTAAGTATTGGTAGAGAAGTGGGGGGTTATTAGTCCCACTAGTAAGTGTGGAGCTTTGGGAAGTGGGTGGAGTTAGTAATATCTTGCAGTGGTGCCACCACGTATGGAGGAAGGCCACCCTCCTTGATGTGAAGCTTTCAAAAATGGGTAGCTCTTTTTAGGGAGAAAAAGCTTCTAATCTTGTGTGGAGACAAAATTAAAGTCAGCTAAGAGCTTCCACAATCTTACTTATAATAGTTTGTACTTGCCCTCTGCCTAGCTTCATGTCTGCACTTTGTCAGAGTTTTGGCATATCAGTATTTTAACATCAGGAAAAATAGGTCCAATGCTACCATAATCAAACTTCATGGGGACAATTAGTGTTTTGTGGTGTAGAGCAGAGCTAGATCGTTTATTGAACCAGTCTTGCCATTTCCCTCAAGAGCTTCAAAATAAACGCATAAGGAATCTGAAACATGATTTGTGACTTTTACACTTAGGCGGAAATGAACTGCTTTTTAATGGATTTAGGCAAGTTTGTGTCAGCTCTATTGAATGTTTAGGAAATTTATAATCTGGTAGACCCTGTGAGAATTTTGTCAAAATAAGGAGTATTGTGTTATATTTGTGGCATTCTTGTCCCACTCAAGCAGCAATTTAACTCAATTTGCTACAAAGGTTATCCACTGTGCTGCTATGAAATATGATGTTTTGCTGAGAATGGCTTTGGATTTTTTTGAAATAAACTGAAAAAGGTTTGATGTGTAAGGCTAGGTATTGTAAATGTGCTACCACAGCTAGGGATGCATTTTCCTTCTCTTTGTAAGGTCTCCTAATATTCATTGCATTTAGCAGTACAGAAAAAAAATTATTTCCTGCTGCAACTGTTTGCCAGTCTGAGTAATGGGATTTTGTGCCTGTTGAAGTGAGTATACAGCAGTCAATTGGCTGGAAACAACAAAAAAACATGAAATACAAAATCTTTGGATGATGAGCACTCCAGAATTGGGACTAGGATAAGCAGTATGAAGTGCCTTTTTGGGGATCATTACTAGGCAGCTAAGGGCAAACTTGAAAGCATCATACTTTATTTCAAATTATATGATTTGCTGAAATATTCTATCTACAGCTGCCAGAATTAAACTGTAGAATAGCAAGTACCGTGTCAGCTTGGATGCATGGAAGGCATCAAATGCAGAGTGTCTTTCACTTGATTGGGACAGAAAAAAGCAGAAGGAGAGGCAGAGACAATATGCTCTTCATCAGACAGTGCTGACCACTTGAAGCTCAGGGCTGTGCAGTGCATGTATGTCCTTTTTATGTTTCCCTTTTTGGCCCATTCTTTTAGTAAATATCAAAGAAGCTCCATAAATTAGCTAAATAACTGGCATAGTGATGTAAAATTGATCTTTTAATCTCTCTTCTGTTTTAACCTCTTTTCTGATGCTCACTTTTCTCTTACAGTTCAGGAACCCAAAGGCATCACTTCATACCAGGCTCTCAGATCTGTTAAAACACCTCCAAAAGAAAGGAGACAGACACTGTCAGGAGTTTTACAGGGCTCTGCAGATCAATGCTGAACTGCTGTTTAATGATCTGCCAAGCAGGAAAATCTTGAGTAAGTGTACTTCTAAGTTGATTGAGTTGTGGATTTCCTCACCAGTGTATTACAAAACCTAATTTCAGATGCAGTGTAGGTAATTTAAAAACCTAAACAGGCTATAAATAATTCAAATAAACAAGTTACTTAAATATTTTTGGGATGTACCTTAATTCCTTCTGGCTTGAGTTTTCCAAAAGATGTAAGGGGATTTTGTAATGTAAAATTGTAATTTCCTTCATTTTGTCTTTCATTCTGAAAGAAGCAATTTGTATCTACCCAGCACAAACTGGTGGAGGACCATTTTCTTGCCTGCACAGGGAGGCTGCCGAGCTAGAGCAGAAATGTGCCCATCCTTGCACATGATTTATGTGGTGACTCTGAGCTTTCCTCAGGTAGTCATGACTAGGCAGAGTTAGGGTTTCTCATGTTAAGACTATGCATAGCAAATACCTGTGCTAGAAGTGCTTCATGTTAAACATACATCTCTTTGTGGCACCCGAAAACAGTTTTGCTGCTGCTGCAAACTGCTGACTTCAGTGACCATCAAAAGTCATTAAATTCTCTGTTATCTTGGTACACTATTTCATGTTATCATCCCCAGAAGGATAAAGATAATTGAAAGAACTGAGTTAAAACATTACTGTGTGCTGAGGTTCAGCAGTTTCTTTCTGTTGATCTAAGAAGTAAACATTGAGATGATTGCGTTAATATGCTTACTGCTTCAGAGTTCTGTAATGAAAACAAATGTCTGCATTCTGGATTGAATGGTCAAGAAATGTGTGCAGCTTTTCAAGCTAAAACTGCAAACACACCTTTATGCTTCAGGAAAAGCTCCTTTATCAATATGAGGAGTAACGTCTCATTGAAGTGAACTTGGACATTTTCAATGTTAAAGGCATTATCCCTGAGACCTCCAACATGCACAATTTGTTAGTCAAATGTTACTTCTTGGAAGTGCTCAAGAGGTGTTCATGGCCTGCGGGGTCCTGAGCACTCAGGTCATTGGAGGGTGTCCCTGCCCATGGCAGGAGGTTGGAACTTGATGGTTTTCAGTGTTCCTTCCAATTGAAACCATGCTATCATTCTATAATGCTCTTAGCTGTAGTTGTTAAATTTAGCACAAAGCATTTACAGAGCTGCCACTAGGATTTGTAAACATGAAGAACATGGCGAATCACTAACATGGGGCTTTTCTTCTAAATTCTTCTAAATTCTAAAAGGCTGAGCTGAAACAAGCAGCATTACAAATAATTGGACAAATTATCAATGAAGACATGGATGAACCGTGGATGGTTCATAAATGAACTCCATAGTTCTGTAATAGATTACATGCAGCTATACATACGACAGATTTTTTCAGCAGAGGAAATGCTTTAAAATATTTATTTTTCATTTGTAAGACAGCTTTAAAATTCGTGTTAGAACAAAATTTCTTTGCCCAAAGTGTAAATTGCCAGTGAAGTGTCTGGTAATGTCTGAACATTCCCACTAGAGGGGGGGTAAGGCACACGATATGGGCAGCCTTGGAGCTGTTGAAGCAAATGAGAGTTTCCAAGGGACTCAGAAAATGTTTTTATTTCTCTCCATGCTGACATAGACTTAATGGATAAAGGCTTGGATCAGCCCCACGCAGCGCTAGAAGTGGCAGAGATTTGTCTGTGCTCTCCTGTGCAATGTGAGGATTTCCTAGCTGGAATTCCTAGGGAGGACATCAGCTCCTCAAAGGGGCAGGCTGGGTGAGGCCGCTAGGGGTACACCGAGTTCACGGAAGCTTTGCAGCAATCCTTGCTGCTCCGGTGACTCTCAAACTTCACAGCAAAGGGCATCAGATGCTTCTGTCCTACTCCAGTGCCATGCCCTGTCCCCCCTCGGAGAGGGATATCCTTAGCAGGGGAGATTGATGTTTCCCTGTTCCTGCCTGGGTGGACAGGGAAGTTTTCCTACACTCTCCTTTCCTACATCTTGGTGCCATGTGAAAGGAGAGCAGTTGAAACCAATCAGTCTTATATTCTTCCCTATTGACAGCCAGATTCAGAACTCTTACTTTTTTTCCTTTCTTTTTTTAACCCTCCTAACCCTTTTACAGTTGGACTAGGTGATCGTAGAGGTGTTTTCCAACCTTTATGATTCTGTGATTCCATGACTGTGGAAATGTTTGGCTAAAACAGTGTTGCAGATCAGTGATGTGTTACGGAATGTCACTCCTCTGCCATGTCTGGTGACAGCTGTGCATCGCTCTTCTGCAGACAGCATGATCTCCACATCTGTGTGGCAGAGGCAGCTCTGAAAGGGTCTTTCTGCCCAGACTGGAAATTACTGAACATCTTGTCCTAAGGCCAGCCTCCTTTTCTACTAGAATCTGCAGAAAGATAGAGGCTGAAATTACTTGTGCCAAATGTTAGCATGTAGAACCTACAGAGTTTTAAAGAAGGTGGGCATGTCTTCAGCTGAGACCTGCATTTAGTAAATAATCTACACCAATAATTTTTTCTATGTGCTTTACCTTCTAAATACATCAATGCCTGGAGATTTGCTCAAGAACAAAGAATGGTGGTACATTAAATTATAGAGGTGTTTTCAGATTAGTGCATCTATTAACAAAGAGTTTGTATGTATTACAATGAAAATTGCTGGTATTGTGAAGGATTATATCCTGCTTTCCTAACTTGGGAAACAAGTGTAATGTTATTTATGTGGTCAATGCTTAAGCAGATCAGAGGTGGGGCTGCAGCGATTTGTAGTAGATGACTCTGTGCCTATGTCTTTTGGTCAGTTCAGCTTTAACTGAACTGACTCTAGCAATGATTTACCATTGGAGGGGTTAATACTTTATGTCAGTATTGGATATTTTTCTGAAATATGGTGTTTTGCACCATTTTGCATGTTTGTTTGTTTGCTTGAGCTGAGTACTAACTTTTCGTGTGTTGCTTTTATTTCTAGAAACCCCAGATCCCACAGAGATAGACACTGACAAGGAGCAATATATGCTAAATGACAGGGGTAAATAAATCATACAATGTCACCGGATGGAATGGCTTTACAGATTATGATGCAATTTACTATATAATGTAATTCGCACTGCATATAACAACTACTTTGGCTTATGATATCTTTACAGTCACAAGTTAAGTAGAATTAATGAAGGAAAATGTACTGAGTTACTGTCGAGGAAACCAGTGCCAGGAAATTGAAGAGACTGTAGAGTTTAATCAATATTTACAATGGTATTACTTACACTATTACAAGTAAGCTCTTAATTTCCTGTGATTTCTTCAATGCCTGGACAGTAAGGTCTGTTCATTTTGCATAAGGCCATCAATAACTTTTTGATCTTTCAGTTTTTTTCAATTTTTTTAAGCTCTCAATTTAACTACAAGTCATTTGAAAGCATTGACAGAAAGGAAGGAAAAGCTGAAATATATTTTCCTTTGGAAAATATATTAATTAGTTGCACCTTCCTCTCTGTTCAATGCCAGATTACAGAGACAAATATTTTTTTCATGGTGGGATATTTTGAAAAGGAAGATCTCAAATGAAGAGGAAGAGTTCTCACAATTTATAATGAACTATTGTATCATTTAACTTCAGTATTTTATTTAGAGATTAAGATACAATAATGAGAGATTCAAAACACCTATGAATTATGCCTTTTTTTCAGTTTCCTGAGAGAAAACTGAAATAAGTAGCAGAAACACTGTTTAACTCAATGTATACTTTTGTCTGTGGTGGTGATGTTTCTCTGAATATTGAACCAAATTGCTGTTCAGACTTCACACATTGCTGTTGCTGTCTGCAGCATAACAGTACAGGATGAACAAAGAAAGTGCTTGCAAATAAGAAACTGAAGGTTTGTTGTTTTTTTTTTTTACTTATTACTTTTTTTTTCTGACTTGGCCTCAGACTAGAGATTCTTTGGCCACTAGCCACCTTCCCTGGGAGGTTACATGCCAAAGAGCAACCAAATCCTTGCTCCTTTGCTGTTTCTCCAATGTCCTTGTCCACACGGTCAGCTCCAGGAATTTGTTGAGGCAGTACACTTGTCCTTATATTGATAGGTGTAGCTTAATTGTATCTACAAGTAGAGGTGTAGTTTAATTGTATCTCTGTTTCTAGTGAGACAGTAACTACAAATGGAGTATTAGGTAATAAAGAAGCAGATATAAATCTTTATGCTGTTTTGTCAGTGGATAAGTATAAATTAGAAAGGTTGTATTGAACATCAGTACTGACCATCACCATTAAACTGTGTGTAATTCCAGGCAGGTAGTTTTCCAGGGGATTTGGTTTGGAAATTTTCCTTAATACCACAGTCTGTAGCTAGATGAGCAGAGGGGAACAGGGAATGGTGACAAAGGAACTGTAGTAAAAATTAATTGCAGTCTAATAAATGTGCTTCACAGTACATTAGCTATAGAACATCCAGAATTGTGACTATGTTATCTTCATTTGAATATGCTTAATTATGTATATTGATAGCAATTGGTGATTTGTGAACGGAGCTAAACTTCTGCTGCCCTGCTCTGTCTCAATGTGTTTTCTTGCCATTTTCTGTAGGCCCAGTGTTTTTCCTGGCATGTTTCAGCATGGCTGCAGGACTGGCCTTTTTCTGGTACTGCTGCAACTCAGGTGAGCTTCTCAGGGGCTTCTCCTGCCTGCCTTCCCTCAGCAGGGATAGAATGAGCTGGGCTCCTCGTCTGACAGGGCTCTGTAACAGGGTGGGTCAAGGTGTCATCATTCATTGATGAGCTCTGGATACAAATTGCACGGCGAACATGCTGAGGTATAAATAATGGATATTTTGCCTACAGAAGATGCCACAAATAGGGGCACTTTTTAAATACAGTAGTCATGTGAACTCCTGTTGCTATAGCAATGGGTCATGATTCCCAGCAGTCATGAGACAGACCCAAAACCTTCTGGCTCTCACACCCCTTGGGAGCTGGTGGAAGCCTGGCCAGAGCTGGGGGATGCTGGCTGGATTTGCTGAGTTCCAGCAGCTACAGCCTCCCTGTGCTGCTGGCTCTGGATGTTAGCTCTGAGTGCCACCTGCCAGTCACCTGCTCCACACCGTCCATTGCTGTGCTCAAGGGTGAAGCTGGCCCCCTTTCCCTAACTGACCAATCTCCTCTTCCTGTCTCAACTTGCAGCAATGAATCTTAACAGAGTCTTTGTTTGCCTTTATTGGCAGTTGATTTCTACGAATTGAAGGAAACGTGCTTTCCTCTAGAGTTATTTTCAATTGTTTTTTATTTTTTGTAGATGTTGCTTCCTAGCTAAAATGAAATCTAACTGTGTTCACTTTCTCTCTTTCCTCTCATCATTCCGTTTTAGAAACGCAAGTCACAGGAAGAGCCAGGAGAATCTTGGGTTTTTCTCCTATTATCATAGGAAGACATGTTAGAAATATTTGTATGTTGTATTTGGAAGACATGTCAAAAAATTAAGGAAAAGCTGTCTATTTGCTTGTCTGTACTGTACAACAGCCAAAGGAAGTCAACAGTGCATAAAAATGTCCTGTACTCATACCAAAGGTTTTATTAACTAACTTAATCAATAATTGCCTTACCTTCAAATGTATTCAGAATTTCAGCTGTAAATGTCCTTCTTTATGGGAATGGACTGTTTATTTTTGTAAATGCTTGAAATATTTATTGTTTGTATAAAAAATACTTTTATTACAAGCTTTAAAATGATCTCTTAAGTGAGCATGGGTCTGAAGCCATGTTTGCATGTGTTTTCTATACCAGAAAGAAGGATCACAACTGTTCGAAGAACTTTGGCTTGTTTTTTTCTGAGAATTAATTTAAGAAAAGAACTTCAACACATACACTCAAAGCCCTTACTAAGAAATGGATCTCTATCTCAGAACTGTTTTGTCTAGATCCTTTATAGTCACTGTCTGAGCTCAGATGGGCACTGGCACCTGTGAAAAGTTTATGGGGGCCAGTTCCCTTGATGTGTGCCTTGTGTTCATTGTGCCTTCTGGTTGCCTGTTGGTGCCTTGTTCCCGGTCACACTCAGCTGCTGGCCCTGGTTTGAATGCCCTGGAGCTGGTGCATGCTGCTTCCCAGCTCGTGGGGTGTTCCAGGAAGTGGAATGAATGTCTGACCTGAAGCACTTCAGACTACCAAGAAAGTGTTCCAGATTAATTTAGCTTTCTCTTTCCCAGTTAAGTAGAGGGAGACTCTGCAGAGAGACCTGGACAAATTGGAGGGCTGGGCAATAACCAACCCAGTGAAGTTCAACAAGGGAAATTGCCAGATTCTGCACCTGGGATGGTGCAACCCTGGATGTATGGACAAGCTGGGGAATGAGATGCTGGAGAGCAGCACCATGCAAAGGGACCTGGGTATCCTGGTGGGTGGAAAGTTGGAAATGGGTCAGCAGTGTCCTGGCAGCCATGGGGGACATCCCTTTTCTGGGGGGCACCATGCCCAGCATGGCCACTTGGACCAGGGAGGAGATTGTCCCTCGGTGCTCTGCACTGGGGCAGCCTCACCTCGAGTGCTGGGGGCAGTTTGGGCATCACAATATAAGAAAGATATTAAACATCTAGAAAGCTTTGAAAGGACACTTTCAGGAATGGGGCAGCAACAGCTTCTCTGGGCAACCTGTGCCAAGGCTGGGGGAAGAATTCTTTCCCAGTATGGTACAAGAAAATTTACTATGGCTAGGGCTGTATTTTCCTCCCTTCCCGAGGTTGCTCGAGATGAAGATATCAGGGAAAAAATGATCCAGAATGAGCTATGCCAAGGGTTAGAGCTGGAAGGAGGAAGAAAAAGTGAGTCTGGATTCATCCTAGTGTTAATGGATGTGACAGCAAAGAATAGAAAACAACCTGTTCCTTCATTAGTGCCAGTTATTAATTTGAACAGTGAATGTCAGGCTGCCTATACAGTTGGCATGTGCACAGGCTGGGAGACATTCTTAGACTTTCTTTCAGGAGCTTGCTTCTCTGCAAGTACATCTATAGAGCACATATGGACAGTGATAATTCCATTTTCAGCTCCTGGAGGAAGCACATGTGCACCTGCATGGGAGTCAGGTCCTTCTGGGCAAACACTGTTACAGACTTGGGAATAAATCAAGCAAGATCTTGGATGAAGCTGTTTAGCTGCAGAATTCTGGCTTCCCTGGCAAATCAAGAACAGCTTGGCCTTCGGTGCTGAAACTGTGCTGGTATTCATTTATAAACATTTGTCCAGAGAAGTTGTCCCACCTGGGTTGTAGGTGGCTCCACGCCGAGGGTGGAGGCCATCCTTGTGCACACTGTGGCTGCCATGCTGTAGGCAGGAATTGTACAGGAGCTAAGCAGGTACTGGCCTGAGCCATGGAAATGGTTGAGGCGAAGTATGGGACTGTCTGTGTGCAGAGAGCTGGGAAGCAAAGTGATAGATGCTACAAAAAATTTGCACAATTCTGTTTAAAGCCAGACTGCTATTTAAAGGACTTGGTGAAGGATGATGTGCCTGATGAGCTGGAGTGGGAACGAAGTGGTGATTCATTCTGGGATGCGCTGGGTTGCTTTACAGCTGCTGGATGGAGTTTGCAGTTAAAAGTGCCTTTGCCAAGACAAAGTTATTCCTTTTATTTCTTTAATTTGTCATTATCTTTTTCATATTGTAATAAATTGGAAACATATTTGGTCAAAATGTGCCATTGTGGATGCTTTTCCCTGCCATTCTGTGTGCACAGATGTTACTCGATCTTATGCCATGCCTTGGTTGTGCTGGCAAGAATCAGTTTGCTGCACTTCACAGGGCCTGTGTCCTGTATTAATTTCTATGAATGTACATCTTCTTTAATCCTTCAGAAAATATTGTATTTCTTTTTTTAATGGGGTGAAGCTGTCAATTAAATTGAAACAAAATCCAAGAGAAGAATGCTGCTGTTTTTCTTGTAGTTAATGCACTGCTCTTCCTTGCAGAAGTGCCTCTTGGTTGTTGCCCTCCTGTGGCTGCTGACTGACCCTTCCTGGGCTCTAGCCTCTCATGGTTAAATTTTTCTGGGTATTTGCACCAGGATTTTTAACATTTTCACCTGATTTCAGAATTGCAGGTTTTTTGGCTTAGCTTGTTTAGGGATCCGGAGTTAAACAGGACTCATCAGTTCAAAGACTGGGTGTCTTTGGGTTAATCCTTGATTTTGTGTCCTTTTGGGAGTTCCAAGGGTCACTGCCCATGGAGACTTGAAGGCACACTGGTGCTTGCTGTAAAGGGACTTCGACACACAGTTCCTTTGAAGTGCTACTTGGATCACCCAAAAAGGGACTTCATGTAAGGAAAACCATGTAGACCATTTTGTTACTGGTTTGTTCCTTTGGGTAAGGGGGAAGTGCTCGCCCGGGTGCCTCTATGAGCAGTGTTGAGCATCCCGCCAAAGGAACTTGTTGCTGTAGCAGGAGAATCATGGGATCATAGAATTGTTAAGATTGGAAAAGAGCTCGTAATATAATTAAGGCAAACTTGGCGGCACCACCACGTTCATCATTAAACCATGTCCTAAAGTGCTATTTCCATGTTTTTAAAACACGTCCAGGAATTGTGACTTCACCACTGCCCTGGACAGCCTCTGCCAGGGCTGGACAGCCCTTTCCATGAAGAAATACTTCCTAACATCAAATCTAAATCTCCCCTGACACAATTTGAAACCTTAGGTAGAGTCCCTGACCCACAGCCAGGATTGCATCTGCTGCTGCAATACTCTGTGGACAAGAGGAGACCCAGAGCTTGGCATTGGATTCTGTTGAACAGGGCCTGGGTGGTGATGGAGGAGGATCTCTGAGATAACTTCATCAGGAGGAGAGATCATCCTGTGCCCTTCTGTGGGCTGACTCCCTGATGAGTGGGAATTGGACTCCCCTCCTTGCCCGCTGGTTTGTGGCCCTCTGGGGAGAGGAGCAGCTGTTGGTGGGAGGCTGCGCTTGTGCTGGTGCCTATGCTGGGCTGTGGCTGAACAGGAGCCCAGGTGGGTAAGAAGGACCAGGGCACCTTGGCCTGTTCCAGCCCTGTGCCCCAATCCTCTGCCACTGCAAGAGCAGCCTTGTGCCAGGCACCGGGTGAAGGGACCAGAGCAGAGCATCAGGGGCATCACCAAGGCTTGGATATGAGTGAAACAACAGCCTGATGGAACTACAAAATTATAGGAATTAGGGAAGGGGGTAATTTTCTATCTTCATCTCACCCACTTCACAGGGATGTTATTAGAGCCAAACAGAAAGGAATCAAGAGGCAGAAGATGAGACAGGTATGCAGCAACACTGCTCCAGTTAATTCAGCACCATTGCTTTGGCATAAAATAACATTTTGGGTGAATCCTGAGCTGCCCTTGCACTTTACACTGTGGTCACAAGGAAAAGCTTTCTGCCATGGTGGTATTGATAAATCATTAATAACATTGTGTCTAGTAAAGCAAAAACCTTTAAGACTCAGTCTGTGCTTCATGAACTGGTAACAGGTGAAGTTGGGTGCCAGCAGCCAGAGTGCCACTGCACATGAAGCCTGGATAAATCACAGGTGAGACATGTTCTCACAGCATGATTTACAGCAAATCCTCTCTTCTCCATAGCAAAATATTTAATCACACTCAGGTGGCTCTTTTTTTTTCCCTTTTGAGCCCGTTTTAGCTACCCTGGGGGTCTTGCAGTGCTCCAGCCCTGTGGGCACTGTCCCGAGTCCGCTGTGTGTCGTGCTGCGGTGCTTCACTCATGGGCAGGGCTGCTGGTCCCCGTGGCTGCTCCCTGCTGAACGCTCCACTCAAACAGAGAGCTGACTTGGTTTTTCCTCAGTGGGCTCTGAGCTAATTCATTTTAAAAGCTCCTAGTGAAGGCTGGAAATACGATGCCTCTGCCTCTTAAATATTCCTGATCCACAATGGTTGCATACAGCTGGATTTTGTTTCACCTCTGCCTCTGGAGCTGGCTCACAGCCAATTTAACATGGCTACTTTGCTCTGCTCTGGAAGAGCTCTATTCTGCCAGGAGGTAGGGAAATAACTTAGATTGGAACCAAATTCAAAGTCCAAGTATAACAGGTAAAATTATATCAGAAATAATAATAATTATTAATATTAATAATTTAGATAGCATTTTCTATGAAAGAATTGCAATTATATCTTTCAGGGTATTCCCAAGCCAGGAGCCCTGTGAGATACAAACAAAACTCATCTTGGTGATCTCAGAGTCAATAAGAAAACAAGTAGGAAGTAAATTCCTCATTCTGAACTGGATGAGTCTAGGCTGGTCCTGACTCTGGAAAGATGAACAAGACACATCATTCCATCACACTCTGTGTCTGCAAGTGAAGAGAACATGCAAATTAAGCAAAATATTATTAGTGACATCAGGTTTGAAGATTGCAGGACCTCTGTGTGATAACCAGGGTCCCTTCAAGGGCTGTGAGCCATCCTGCTATTGCAGCTGTGGGATGTTGGGCTTTCAAACCTGTTTTTCTATTAGCATGGAGAAGAAAGAATTTTTATGGCGTACGAAGGAGAACAGTGACCCACACAGGCGCACTGTGACTTGCTCCCAGTGCTCCCCAGTTACTGCACTTCACACAGTTTGTAAAGATTAGTCATGTTGCCAGGATTTGAAACTCTACAAGGGATGGAGAGGCCTGAGGGGATACAGTCATTTATTTCCTGAGCGAGGCTCTCCCTGGCATGCCTGGTGAATCCTGTTTTCTGACACAGAAAAAAATAACTCCTATTTCAGGGTAAAGACACATAGCTGTCTCCCTCCATATCTTCTACAAGTCCAAAACAAATCTGAAACATAAGGCCTTCCCAAGAATTTAGATTATTTTCATCCTTCATGCCAGAAATCTGTGGTAATGTTGGGTGGTGATGAAACTGATTTATTCTCAAATATTTTTGGTACCAGTGAAAATGTTTTACAGTGTTTCAGTAGTCCTAGTGTGGTGCTTCCTAGCATGGCACCATATTTACACTCACCTCCCAACTAGTCATAACTTGTACTATTAAAAAAGGGGTGGGGCAACTTCTAGGCTGGAAGACTGGAAAAAAGTGGAGTGGAAAACATCAGGGAGGAAGCTGAATGAAAGAGGAACCTGAGTTTTTGCCATCTCCATTTCTGACAAAGCCTGACTTGCCTGATGAGGAGCTATTGATAAATCTCTGATCATGGCTGGTAGCTGTGGCACTCTTCCTGGGAAGGCAGCCAGGTTAGTAAATAGCTCTCATTATGAGAACCCAAGGGGATAAAATGAACCATGAAAACAGACCTTCAACAGACTCATCAAAATAACCCATAGTATCCAATAGGAGGGCAGGCAATGTTTTGTCACCACCCTGTTAGGAAGTTGGATAATTATTGGTTAGATATAATTTTGAAAAGATTGTATCCTGTGTTTCACATCCTATCCTGCACTGACACGTCAGTGACCTTCCCACTGGCACGGGTCTCATGTTCTCATGACTGAGAACATCAGGAGTGAGGATGAGGGGGGGCATTTACAGTGGAGTCAGTCAAAAGCTGGACTCAATGATCTTTGATATCTCTTCCATCCTAAATGATTCAGTGATTTTGTGACTTTGTGATTTCATACAGTGAAAATAATTTGATCAGTGTGAAAATAAGAAATTCCTGCCAACAGCTGAAGCTTTTATATACCACATTTTTTCCTGTCTCTTTGCTGTAGATGTACTTCCAAAAATGTGTGTTTGCTTCCTGACATGCCCAAGAGCTGTCTGCTATCAATCAGCTCAAGTTGTTCGGTCAGCTCTGCCCATGCTTCTGCCCCCTCTGCTCTCCCACCACTGCGAGTGTCAGGATGGGAATACTTAGTGATGGGAAGAGGAGTGAAACTCCAGGTACAGCTAATACATCACCCTGAAGCACTTGGATGAAACCCAGCCTCTGATGGAAACTCTGCCCTAAGGCCTGCTGTGTCCATGTTGTTATTTATCTTCTCCTGGAGTACCTTCTCTCATTTATTTCAGTTTACTTCTTTCTCTAGGGACATCTCAGCTTCTGTCTCTGGTTTGGGTTTGTTGATCACCTGTGAATATTAGTGGGCTCCAGGAAGACTGCTGAGTGGTGGGGTCCTGCTGGTGGTGCCTCCCCCGGCCCTTTTCAAGCTGCACCAGGATCTGAGAAATGCAGCTGGGCTCAGCTTCTCTTGGGCTTATCAGAAACACCATCTGCTCCAGGAACTGGTGCTGTCCAATTCCTCCCAATGCCCAACCCGACCCTCCCCTGGCACAGTTTGAGGCCATGCTGTCTCCTTCTGTCCTTGTTTCCTGGGAGCAGAGCCAGAACCCCTCAGCTGCCCCCTCTTGTCAGGGAGTTGTGCGGAGCCAAGAGGTCCCCCCTCAGCCTCCTCTTCTCCAGGCTGAGCCCCTTCCCAGCTCCATTCCCTTCTCTGGACACACTCCAGCCTCTCAAGCTCTTTCTTGCTGCGAGGGGCTCAAAACTGACCCCAGAATGTCCAGGACTGGGGATAGGCACTGCCCTGGCCCTGCTGCCGCACCAGGGCTGGAACAGGCCAAGGTGCCCTGGTCCTTCTTACCCACCTGGGCTCCTCCTGTTCAGCCACTGCCACCAGCACCGCCAGGGCCTTTCCTGCCGGCCCTTTCCAGCCCCTCTGGCTCAGCCTGGAGGCTCAGGGGCTGTTGTGACCTAAGGATAGGACCTGGCACTTGGCCTTGTTCACCTTCAGATCACTGGGCTCGGATCCAGCCTCTCCAAACAAAACTATGGAGCCTTCCTGACTGACAGCACATCAATACTCCCAGCAACCTTAATGTCATCTGCAAACTCACTGAGGGTAAAGAAGTTGTTAATTCAAACACCCGAATGGCAGTTGAGGGGATACAGAAACCAGGATAGTGTTTTCTGCTTCGACCTATTTTATATAATATTCAGCATCAGCTAGTTCCAGCAGTTACCTGGTTTAGAAGACATACTTAGAGTGAGTTCCAGTAAATATGGTTTTGTCACCTGCTTCAGTAAGTACAGCTATGCTGAAAATCCCAGCCCAGACTATTCTGGATGCTGAAGAGACTAATGAGAAGGACCATGAGCAGTGCTTACCCTGCCCAGAGCTTATTAAACAGGTGCAAACGGCTGACCTGGCATGAACTGCTCCTCACACAGCCTGGAAAATTAATCTCACTTCATTACTGATGACTTCTTTTTAAAAGAGGTATTTGCCTCCAACCAAGAACTCTGAAAAAGCACAGCAACTCAAGGAAGGAGTCCAAGAATGAGTCAAACGCATGTATTTGTTTGCTGCCCCTCTGAGATACTTGCCCAAATTTTAAAGCAGCACCTGACTTAAAAGAATAATAATCCTGTGATTAAATTATTTATACTTGAAACCAACTTGCAGATGCTTCTGTCTGCTAAAAAATACATGAACTCTGAAGGATTCAAAGACTTAAAATACAGATTTTATGTCTGAAAATGGTTTGCAAATCTTACCTAATTACAAGAAAAGACATGGGAAGCAGCATCAGAAGTGTGACAGCCATGAGTGGGCATGAAGAGTCCTACAGTTGGTGGTTTGTGAAAAATAAATACAGAAAGAAAGTTGTCCTGCGTGCCTCATTCAGAACTTGTTCTGAGTTATGTTTACATTACTACAGCCCACAAAATTAAACCACTGCCTGCTGGATACTGGTTAAGTACATGTTACAATGGAAATGAGGTAACAAAAGACAAATTAGAAAATAAAAAAGAATGTCTATTCCATTACAAATCACACAAGTTTGATTTGTTTCTTACAGAACATATACATGAAAGTCTGGTACACCAACAGGTTTTGAGACATAACCAAAGAGAAAGGTCAGTAGTAAAACCTGTAAATGAGATGAGACACATGAAGTCAATCTTCTATGCTTACGTACAAAGGAGCTTTTGAAAATTGATGCCAAGAAAATTGATTCATACAAATCTGCATCTTGCATCTACATATAAGTGCAACCTAGAAAATTCAGATTTTTCTTACAGCAGGTATGATACTTTGGAAATAAAATGACTAAAATGTTTTTGCTGAAGAAATTCTTGCAACTTACATCATTATTAGCAATAGTGTATTTAGAAAAAGTGTAAGCCCCTGAGCCAGCAGGTAAGAAACTAGAAAATATTTATAACTCTTTATATATATATTTATAAATAAAAACTTAAACATTTATTTTGTTTTAGCCATAAACTCATAAAAGAAACAAAACTGCAGCAATCAATGATGGGAAGAGAGAGAGGAAACTAGAGAGAAAAACTCAATTCATTTTGCCATTTGAATTGCTGCTGACAGGCACTTGGTACCAGTTTAATGGGTAAAGTTTACCCTGGATCTAGTTTACCAGTTGAGCCTAGAAAAGGTGGCACTTCTAATACAGTTTCCAGTAATTTGATATAAGAAAGATCCTTTTACAATGAAGGTGGTGAGACCCTGGCACAGGTGCCCAGAGCAGCTGTGGCTGCCCCTGGATCCCTGGCAGTGCCCAAGGCCAGGCTGGACAGGGCTTGGAGCAGCCTGGGACAGTGGAAGGTGTCCCTGCCCAGGGCAGGGGATGGAACAAGATGACCTTTAAAGGTCCCTTGAATCCAAACTACTCTATGACTCAAACAAATAAATATAATGCACAGAATACACAGAAGAGCAGTTCATGGTAAAAAAACATTAAGTTAGGTTATTTGTGTCTGTGCATGAAGGACAGGACATTTTAAATGTGTACAGAACAAACAATACAAATGATTACCTGTGAACAAAGCTAGGCAAAAGAATGCTGCTTGTTTCTGTTTGTCTCATCTTTCCTTTAGCTAGAGTGGGAAAAAAAAGCAAACAAAAAGCTGTGCAAAAGCACAGCTACCTTTATACGCTGCAAAGGAAGTGCCCTGCTGGGCTACAGAGTACATGGGTTTGGTGCCAAGCTGTGAAATAAAGGACAATGTGACCATGCCAGAATCAAAGGCCTGACATTTCTTACCATCATCGAAATGACAGATTGCCACAAATACCAAAGGCATGCAAAAAGAAAAGTCCTGTGAAATGCTACCAGATGATATTTCCTTGTTTCATGAATTTATGCTACTTCTCTGAAAAAAAAAAATTAAGTTTCTTCAGAAATTGAAATGCCAATATTCCAGAAAAACAGCATCCTTAGGGCAAAACTAACCTTTTCTTAGTTTAAATATTAACACATGGGAAAATTTCAGGTATACAAGTGTGTTGGAAGCTTGAGAAAGCTGCTTGCTGTGTCCAGCTTCTTAAAAAAATTTTTCTTTCCCCACTGTGTCCAGTGTAATTGGCTCAACTGGAAATGGCATCTAAAATGAATGCTCCAGGTCTCTGAAACACAAAGACATTGATATTTTAGTGATACAGGAATTATTGTGAATGACACATTTGGTTTAAAGGGGGAATTAAATTTTCTGTGGAAAAGGGTGCATAACAGTAAAGGTGTAGCCAGGACATAGTGGCCAACCACTTCTCTCAGGGGTTTGAGGAGACTGCGGCAACAGACTGAAAACCACTTAATTTTCAGGTTACATGCAGATGATCAGATGTTTTTAGCAAAGGCAATAGGTACAAATGAGCAAACAACAGCTTTAATGTTCCAAAGCAACACAGAACTTTCACATTTAACAAGTCTGCAGCAAAAAATAGGTTCTGGACACCACATTTGGCTGTTTAATTAAGAAACTACATGTGTGAAAGCATGGAGGCAGGAGCCCACAGCTGCTGGTTCTGTTCTGAGCTTCCTCATGCCTATTTCACACCCTAGTCTCTGCTTCTGTCCCTGATATTGTGTGTTTCGTCCCATGAAGGCTGCTAAAATTCCAATAATCCTTCATGCAGCTCTCTAGGTTTTGCCAGTGTAATTTTGGGGTTAGTGCTTCAGTACTGCTTTAACATATACTGCTGAAGTCAACATTCTACCTGCATTTTGGATAATAGCTCAGATAATTTATGCACTTTTTGCTGTTAAAATTAAATATGTATAAGTCTGTTTGTAGTGACTATGGCCAGAAAATGCATTAAAAGTATCTTGTTTCACTGCCAGAATTTCACAGGTTTTGGTTAAAGCAGAAAATTACACCCACACCCTGATATAAATACTGCAGTTTTTCATTTTCCTAGTATTTTTTACACTGATTTGCCCCCATGCTGTTTTGACTGATGATAAATTTTGGTTTGACTCCCATTCTTGTTGCAGATTTCTGTTGCACCATTCATCTGCAGAGTAATGGTTTAAAGGCCTTGTATCTTCTTTTTCATGGAGAAAGGGTTTCCTGTAGAAGTTTGCACAAAGCAGTAATGTTACTTGCACGGCTGTCTGTGAAGTACAGAGTGCAACCATGGCCTGTCAGCCCAGTCACTCCTTCTTCAGCAGGTCTCTGACCCTGGGCTGAGATCTGGGAGACCAAGTGCCAGAGCAATGTTGGCATGCACAGACTTAGCAGTACTATTTTAAAGGCAGATGCTCATCATGGTGCTTCTTGCATTACAAGCCTATAATTTGGGTTTATCTCCTCCCAAACTGCTCATCATAGCTATGATGCTAGGAAGATACCCAGTTTGATCCCCACAATTCCTATATTCATCCTTCTGTATAAATAAAGAACAAAGCTGCAAGTGCAAGCAGAGCAACAACATTGTCCTAAAGGGCCCCATCTGAAGTGATAGTGCTCATCTTCATGAGCTGAGACTCCCACAGAGCAAAGCCCTACCCTGTGGAGGACAGAGGAACCACACGATCTGGAGCCAGCCTAGGAACTGAGAGGCTCCAGCATGTGCAGTGTTACATGTCAGATTTAACAGCCCTAGCTACTTGGAAACAAGACTGTCTTCCGTGTTAAGTAACAGGCTGGATGCAAACCTTCCTTAAAAAAAGCAGAGGCATTTGGAGAAAGCAGAACAACATTATTTCCCTTATTGTCTCAGTCAGCAGCAAGGAAAAGGAGTACCTAGGCCAGGACAATTCTTACACTTCCTACGGGTGACACGTGCTGACATCAACTTTTGAACTCCATATTCACAAACACATTGTAATAATTTATCAGTTCCCAGCAGCTTCTGCTTTTGCACTAATGGGAAGTGAGCTCAGGTATCTGCAAGAACTTGAACAGTACAGATCAGCCTGTGGCTGTTTCTAAAATGCCCCAGTGTGCCCTGCATTCCTGGATGCCGTGCCTTGCTACCTCATGCTGCAGGAGATCACACTCACCTGGTCTTACTGTCTTGATGCTGGCTCAGCAACTGGTTTCTGCACTCCAAAGGCAGTGATAAAAACATTCACAACTACTATAATGAATACCAGTCCAGTTGCAAGGTTGTTGAGGAAATTCAGCTTTCCATGCTTTGCAGGGTTGTTAAGGTCATATTTTACTTCAAAGAGAAAGGAGAAAAAAATGTTTAATAATATGCATATTTCAAAATCCAGAATAAAAGGTTTCATACTGCTGCAGTTATCTTATGCTAAGCTATCTGGATCATATTTAAAAGGGAAGTCAGATTCTGCAGTGTCAGTGGGAAGGGGAAGGTCTGTAACCACAAGGAGCTTATTAACTTCCAGTTATTAGCATCTAATCTCTGTGGAGACACATGGGAAGTAATGGATGCACAAACATCACGAGAAATCTTTCAAGTTTGTGATGTTTTGATGCCTAACTTTGTTGCAGACGTTAAGCACTTAAAAATTATTTCAGTCTTGAATACCTGAAGCTTAAAGTCCTGACAGGATTAAGTTAAATTTCCTAGTTAAAATGCTACAAATCTCGTTACCAGTGCTGGATTTTTTCTGTACTGGTGCCCTTCCCCAGCTTGTATTCCCTTGTACTCCCTGCCTTCGCCCTGATTCTGTTTTTAGAAAGCAAGGGTACTCTATCTATTAAAGAGGGAGATGTCAGAGCAGTGTAGCTGCAGTCCTTTCTACAGAGAGCATCTGCTGTGTAAACATTTTGCTTTGTTTCTTGCAGCTGTTTTTCGGTTGAACTGCTAAAGGGAGTGAGGGAGGCTCACACAAGCATTAATGTAGTGTAAGCTTTGATTGCAGGCTTTGTGATAGCAGACAAGTTAGTTACATTGGGCTGATAATAGGTTTGGTTCAAGACAGTGAGAAGTCTGGGGCATCTGCCTGGCATCATCAAATCATTAAGGCTGGAAAAGATCTCCAAGGTCATCAGGTCCAACTTTGACCAAATACTATCACACCCATTGAAACACCATGTGAAAATCCAACAGTTTCCTGTCTCTGCTCTCTGGCAGCAAGGGCCTGCAGCTGAGACCCTTGCTACATTCCTTTGATGCTGATGGAGTGAGTGCTGATGAATTATGGAGCATGTTTTGAGAATGGGTTTTGTCTGTTGAGACTCCAAGTTCTCAACAGCATAAATCACTGGAGCTTGTGTCTGCATGTGAACAATATGTGAGAGAAAGTTTATACAGCAACAAAAAACCTAGAGCTCCTTCTAATGGGCACATACATAGACATACAGCTTATGACTCTACCACACAAAATAAATTTTGTTACTTGCTTGTACCATCATCACCCTGTTCCATACAGCAGAAGTGAACCATTGAACCAATATCCCTTGCTGTTGAAGCACTTAAGTGGTTGCAAACACACTCGTGATGCTGAAGTGCTAACAGCCAGGTTCACCTGGGATCCCTAATAATGCTGGTTGGGTTTCAAGGAATTCTGAGCACCTGCTCAAGTCCTGTTTGCTAGCACAGTGTAGTCAAACATCACAGGCCAAGAGCATTGAATAACCATGTGGGGGAACTACCCTGGGAAGCCACTGCACACTACTGCAGGCATGAAATAATCTACCTTCAGTACTACTTCAACCTTAAAATGAGCTTACACGAAAAAGGATGTAAAGCATCTGGAAGCATGTGGATGCTTGCACCCCAACAGGACCTGGAAGGACTGCCATGTGAATGCAGAATAAATGAAAATGAATCATTAGTTCTGAAACATGGGACAAGAGCATTTGAGACAGCTGGATAAAAATGGAAAGGCAATGCTGGCCTGACCTATTATGTGATTTAAAAGCAATAACACTGAAAGGCAAACTGTCACTTTCAGAGCTGTCCCTTTGTCCAAAGGAGGGTCAGAGAAGACAAGTAATACTTGTCAGTTTAGGAAGAGCTCTAAACTTTTAAGTAGAATTACAGTAATCCCATCTTTGTAATTATAGCACTTAAGATGAGGGTGTTTGCGAACATATTCTTAAGAACAGTTATTCTTCAAGTATTTTATTATAGTGGATTACTATGATTTCATGCCACTGAAACTATTTCAAGACATTCTTTGCTTTTCTTCCAAAAAGTTAAGGTCCCCAAATCACTTCCAAGGACAAGTTTGCTGAACATTTCTCACATTGTTTTTGGGAAAGGATCTTTAGAAGGAGGAAAAGCTTTTAATACCTAGTAGAAACTGTGAGAGCAGGTGGCTTCCAGGATAAAACCCTGACTCAAGGAAAGAAACTGGATGGTGGCACAGACTTGAAGAAATAGAATTTCATGGCTGGACAGAAACAAACTATTCCTGCAAGCCAAAACCCCAAAACTAGAAAATATACATTGTGAAATGCAAGTTCTTGCTCTGATGCCTGCATCTTCATACCTTTGTGTCCTATTTTGTGTCTTCGACCTCAGCAGGACAACACTGCTCCAAGAGTGCATCACCATAAGCCAAGGTCTCTGTTACCCTCAATGTGACAAAGATAAAATTGACAGCAATCTGTCACAGTACAATCTGGCTTGTACTGGGCAATTAATCTGACTATAAATAAGAAACCCAACTGGTTCCATAAACTGGCCCCTGGGTTGACAGACAGGAACCTCAACCAATTACATTCCATCCTAAGCTGCAGACATCTCCCTGGTCAGGAGCTGGGCTGTGTGGGGATCAGAGCAATCAGCAGTTGAGACCAGGGTTTTCAAATTCCCTATATATACTAGGTTTGGACACCAAAACATGCTGTTTGTCCCATGGAGCTTTGAGGTATGTGTGTTGTCCCTGTCTCCGACCAGCGAACAAACGGAACACGTGGCCCGTAACCTAACAGCAATTTAAACTGTTTCAGCAGTGTCTTGCAGAAACAAGCATTAAAAAGCAGTATCTCAGCATATACTGAGAAATTATTGCCCAACAGAAGGGAGCTTGTTTACAGCCTCAAAGCTCACTGAAGCAACCAGGGAGATGCCTTCAACTGAGGAACACAGAAGTATTTAGCTGATTTTTCCATTACTCACTTCCCACATCTGCCAGAATCCACAGGTTGGTTTTTTTTTCATACCATGTGTGAACTCTTTTCAGTTACATTAGGCCCAAGGTCAGTTCCCACTAAGGTAAAGGATGACATTTGAAAAACATTATGAGAATAAATGATCCCATATCACTAGCAGAAATGATCCATAGCTGTTTCCTACCAGTGGCAGTATCATTTATTCCAGCTGGGCAATGGTAGATGCAGTTTGATTGCAACATAGCCAAGCTAAAGACAACATGCCACATTAACATGACAATGGACATTTTGACTTTCACTTCCCTTTTGGAGATCCACATTCACAATATTTTCTTATATGCTATGGAAGAAGTACATTTCAGTCATAAGATTAAGTAACAGGTCTTGCTAAAAACATTATTATGAAACTGGATAGACTGCATTATTCTAGCTGGCCTACTGATGTTTCTTTTACAGTATTTCATAACTTTCCTTCCTCCTCAGGCTTTCTGGAGGAAAAACTATTCATAGCATGGACAAATGAGTAGGAGGAAGTTGATAAAAATTGGAAGATTTGACATAAAGTTGCCCTTCCTCCCGTTGTTGCAGTATTTCTATGGTTTCAAGAGAAAATATGTATTTTTGGACATTAGGAAAAATTTCTTCACTATAAGGGTTGTCAAGCATTGGGAACAGGCTTCCCAGGAAGTGGTTGAGTCATCACCCCTGGAGATAAATAAAAGACGTGCAATTGTGATGTTTATGTACATGGTTTAGCGGTAAACACGGCAGTGCTGGACTAACTTTTGGACTAGATGATCTTACAGGTCTTTTCCAACCTAAATGATTCTGTGATTCTAACCTGAATTGGTTCTGAGATAAAGGCTTTTTAAAAAGTGTGTATATTTGCCATCTTATAGGCTGTGTCCTGTAAAAAAAATACAAGTCAGTGGTTCTTGCTGTTGCTACCTACCAAGGAATATTAGGAGCACTCCCACCATAACTTGCAGGGTGAGCGACAGACCGATGAGAATGATCAGTGGGACGTAGAAGGAAAAGGAGGGCCCTTGCTCCATGACAGCTTTGAGCTGGGAGGCATTGGCCATCAGCAGGGCGATGTCCAGCATGCTCTCGGCCGCGCTCTTCTTGTTGGCGTAGTGGTTGATGTTGATGGGTCTGTTCCTTTGGAACCACTGCCACCTTCTGCGCTGGAGCCAGCAGAGAGAAAAATGGTTATTCATGTCTCTTAATTGATGGTCAGTGAGACATCACTTGGCCCATCAAATGATTCCTGTGATTATATGGGCAGAGCCACAGCAGTGCTGAAATCTTCTGTGCAGCTTTCCCACTGTTAGCCCTGGCCTCCATAAGGTGAGCAGAAAGCAGTGCCTGCTTCTATTGCCCTTTGGCACTTTTTCCAGCTTGCCTATAGGATCAGTCTAAACAGTCAGCATGTTCCTACCCTGGGAAATGAAGAGGCTGGAAAGGCTGGGAGGGGAAAACCACTGTATCACAATCCAGCAAATCAACAGGTTGTTGTGACTAATTAACTCCTGAAGGTACACTTAAGAATACAGCTATTTAGTAAATTCACTTTCCTTACATACCCAAAAAGTTCCTTCATTGCTCTTGAGTCTTCTTTTAAGGACTGATGTGAAGTTGGCCACTGTGTGAGCTTTGCTTGCTCTCCTTTCCTTGCTACTCCTTTCTCCACCACACCACTGTCCAGGGCCATCCATACACCTGTACACAGATGTTTTTCCACTTAACTGTCATATGATGTGTTGCTGCCAAGAATTGCCCACTTAAAAGAGAATCTTTCTTTCCCCATTTTCACATCAGCTGGTTTTGGGTGGTTTTTAATTTGTTTGTTTTTTTTTAATTGCTCTGCAAACAAACGGGAAAATAAAAACCAACTGTAGGGCAAACTTAGGGCTAGATAACCCAACAGGATAAATATATGAGTGTTTCCTGATGATGATTCATGTGACCTGACTTGAAATTTGACTGCTGGTCTCCCAGAGGTGGATTAGATGCAGCTTAGGGTAACTTAGCTGCCCAACTCCACGAGGAACGAAGCGTAAGTGATCCTCTATCATGCTGTCTCTGAACAGTTAGGAATTTCATTATTTCTGCTCTTTCTTCTAGACTTTAAAAATAATAGACAAATATATGAAAAGTAAGCTTATTCTAGCTATCTTCTTTAAACCTACTTCTTAAGAGACATTTTTACTGTCCAAATGTGTTCCTGCTTGCCAGACTCCTGTGAAAGGAGTCTGGCTTTGCAGGTTAGCTCAAATGTAGAAAACCCTCGAATTACTCTCCTGAGCAGCACTAAACATTATCAACTCCCAAGCCAGGCTTGCCACAGTCCAAACCTAAAAGCATCCTTTTAAACAGGGTAGATATTCGTGTACACACTGCCAGTTTTTTCAGGGCATTTAAATACCAAACTTGACCTGTTTTCACCAGACATGTTGTCATCCATCACAAGCCTAAATATTTGACTGAGTGTAATAGGGCAGCAGCAAATGTCAGAGGTTTTTCTCAGCCTGTGATCTTGCCTTCACCAGGAAAAATAACCTGTAATCATGAAAACCCTAGAAATATTCACTTCCCGTCTCCGGACTGATGCTAGAAAACCATAAAACAAAAATCCAAAAAAAAGAGCAAATTAGCCTTGTCTTCTGAGGGCAAGCTGAAGGCCACTCCCAGAGGTATTGAAGCTGATGCAGTCAGCACTAAATGGGCTAAATGGACACTTTTTAAGATCAGACTGTGTGCTACACAGCCATATACACACAAGTAATGAAATAAGAGATGTTGCCTTAACCTCAGGAGAGTGACAGTACGTACAACAGAAATTATAGTAGAACATGGTTATATGGCTTTAAGGTATCAGGGGGATTCCAGGCATGCAGAAATGCATGCAGCCCACAGCACCAAACACTCACTGTGCTGCGACCACCCACAGGACCGTGGAGAGGGACAGTGGAATGTCTGGAGGTAAAAGAACGCTTTTCCTGCAGGTGTCACTTGGCTAAAGAGCAGTATGCATTGCATGAGACCTGCTTCAGTCTCAGTGCAACCAAAACACCTCCTCACACACATTCAACATTCAAATTCCCTGGTAGAGACATGCTAAGCGCATGTGTTCATGTCTGCAAAGGAGTTTGAGCCAAGCCAGCACATGCATTCACATGTGTGTAAGAGGCATGTGCAGCTGGGACTCCATTCCCTGCAGTATTCCCTGTCTGCCTTCAGGTCCCTAGTGCTGCAAAGCTTCAGCCTCACAGCACAACAACCTGCCCTGCTGGTCTGTGCACAGTTAGACAAAGGACAGGAGTGAAAAGCCTCTCCCTTTTGCTCCAACTGTGACTGGAAGAATCCCATGGCAGAGCTGATTTTCACAGTGACATGGTGCTGTCCCAACAGGCAGTGCCACTTTAGGTCTCCTCACAGAAGCAGGGGCTGTTTGTTTGCCCAGAGCACTGCACTCTGCAAGGATAAAGCTACAATGTCATAAATGGGCACATTTTTGGTTCTGTAAGATGGAACCTTCACTCCAAGATTGTATGGTACTGGTTCACAGTCCCTCTGTGTAAGTACAGACTCTGTGTCTGCTTTGCTTCGCTCCCCATTTCAATGGTACACCCAGAAAAACTGAGTCCCTTTGAAATACAGGAAGGATTTATTGGTTACATTTATTAAAAAGCAAATAAAAGCAGCTCTGCAGGAATTTCCTTAGTGCTGGGTTTAATGAATCACAGCTAAGTCCCACCTGGTGATTCAACAGGAAGGAAACAGTACTGAAAATGGAAATATTTGAAAACAATAAAGTATCTTTGCTAAACACAGTAAATTGTTATAGAAAGGTTACAGCAGTTTTCTTTCTATTTGGGGTTAGTTATTTTGTGGGCCAACAGCCTTGATTGAAAATGAGAATGGATGAGAATGACCTCTGGGTTTGTAATGCCATAGAGCAAGCTTCCTGAAAATCTTGTGTTTAGGAATAAGTCTGAATTGTAAAACAATGGAAACTTTCTAAATAATAATGAAGCTGTACAGAACTAAAGCTGAGCCATACTGAACTTAGTGGGTCTGCTCTTTACTGTGTTCTACCAATCAGAACTGTTAAAAAGATGCTAAAAAGCAATTTTGTTTAAAAAGTAATTTACTATGGTTTTGAAGTATTAGTCTTTCAGAAAAATATGACATGGCTAATTTTCCTAGATCTCTGAGGGGAAATTTTGCATTTGGAAAAAATTCTAGTTAAATCAAAAAAGAGATGGTTCAGACATTAAAGGAATAATAGAATAATACAGGACTAAAAAAGAACACTATTTCAGAACTTTTGTTTTTTTCTAAGATCAAACATACAGTTACAGGATTGAACTAGCAACTTGACACTAGTATTTAATAATACTTATAGTTGTAGAATTTCTGTCCACATCTCCATCACCTACACACTGAAATTGCGAAGGGCCATATATGACCACTCTTAAGTTAGACTTCCCCTCCAACTCAGAGATCTTCCTGATTTAAAAACAACCAGGTAAAATATTCAACAAAGAAAAAAAGTATTCTTCCAATGAAAGTATTTTAAGTCATATCAGTCATATAATGGATGATTACAGAATCACAGAATAGGTTGAGTTGGAAGGACCCACAGGGACCACCCAGTCCAGCCCCTGGTCCTGCACAGACACCCCAACAATCCCATGCTGGGCATCCCTGGCAGTGTTGTTCCTGCAGCTCTGGCAGCCTCGGGGCTGTGCCCATTCCCTGGGAGCCTGGGCAGTGCCAGCACCCTCTGGGGGAAGAATCTTTCCCTGAGATCCATCCTAACCTTCCCTGACACAACTCCAGGCCATTCCTGCAGGTCCTATCACTGGTCACCACAAAAAGACATCAGTGCCCCTCCTCTGCCACTCACAAGGAGTTGTTGACCCCAGTGAGTCTCCCCTCAGCCTCCTCTTCTCCAGCTGAGCAGACCAAGACTTCCCCCCTAGGCCCTTCACCATCCTCTTGGCCTCCTTATCTCTAATGGATCATTTGTACACCTCCTCAGAAAATACTCTGTGGTTTATCTTTCAAAAAAACATTAGATCACTTGTTCAGTTTAAGCACTGATGCAATAGAGAAATACCCCTACCCCTGGCTCTGGAATGAATCATCAGTTTCATTTCGCATGGAAATTCTATTTTGAGGAGAGGGAGGACATGTTCACCCAAGTACCAACCCAGTGTAACATTAACTAGTTTGTGAAAACTCTGCAGTTACATGCTGTGGCTGCAGGCAAATACAAAAAAAAAAAAAAAAATTTAGCATGTGTTTGTATTTCATAGACATCACGATTTTCTAGCAGCTCCAAAACCCTGCGCTAAAGAAGAATCACTTTTATACAAACAGAACATGCAACCATGACTACATCAAGAAAAAAACTGTGGCAATCATGTTGACTCCTTGTTGACTCCTGAGAGCTAAAAAAGTTAATATTAAAAAAGGGAAAAGTACAGTCTGCTGAGGGCCAAGCCCTATTTTCCTAAAGATGTACTGGTTCCAGGATCCAGTTAAAATATTTCCACTCATTAAATTACTGTAAAATAATCAGCACATCTCATGACTAAATTTGTGAAATGAAGGAGTAACTTAAATTTGTTCACACAGCTATTTAAATAGAAGTCTGCTCCTGCATAATTTTTTCTGCCTTGCATTATTACTACTCACTCCAGTCATTTGGGCTTACAATACTATTTCTCACAACTGGGTTGTGGACTGTCTATTTTGCGTGGTTGTGTGGTTAACACACTGTTTGTTTAGTCTAGCTACTTAAAAAACATGCAAGCAAAAACTTATCACCAATAGTATCAATATCTGGAGTATATAGAACACTCCAAATTAAGTTTGATATGAGTAATGAGAACATATCATTTCAGGCTATATGCAGCAAATAATTTCAAGTTCCTACAGGCTGGTTACTTGCAGTATGATGCGAAGAAACTGCCATGTTTCAAATTACTTTAATGTTCCAAATTACTCCTGAATTAATATATGGACTTCAACACATTTTTAGGAATAACATCATTAAAACTGTTTATTTCTACTATCCAATTCTTGTTCACCTTTTTCATAGCTCTTTTTTAACTCCTTCATCTAACACATCCTGTTAGCTTGGAAACACTAAACTAGATTTTACAACATGGTGGATGGAGAGTGTTTCAATATGGATCATGACCAAAGAAAGCAACTAGATGGATGAAAGAACAGTTATAATCTGTATTTGTTTGAACAGATCCTTTGAAGATGAGATACTTCTGCTAGGCGTATTAGTCAGTGAGGTGCATCACACCAGTCCAATCCTAGAAGCAAGGAATTTCTTGCTTCCAAAAGCCTGACAGCTGCTAATAAAATGTATTCAAATGAATGCTGGAGTAAAAATAAACCACATCAAACCACCGTGTCACCACTTGTTCAGAACTATGGAGAGCTTAACTGGTCTTTTTAAAACTTTTATGCTTTGATTGCTTTGAAGGTAACAACTGCACCTGCATTTCATATCAGCTCTTCTGCATGAGAAAGCAGTGGTCTGTGGCACAGGTGTGCAAGAGAGTCTGTTTTGAGGAGAGGACATCCAGGACATCCCAGATGCTGGAAAGGGTGGGAAGGAAACAAGAGTGACCCATGTTCCAATGCCTGTGCATTCCTCAAAGCAGACACACTTTTGAGTCCAATACAGAAGATCCAGGCAGCTGCAGATGGTCTCTCGAGGTTTAAGTGGCTGCTGAGCTGGGATATTCTTTTGTTTGTGTGAATTGTGAACACTGGCAGATTTTTAAAGGCATCTTCTATTCAGAGAGGGTTTTTGAAAAATATGTTCCCATCTGTTTTACCTTGCATATACTTTTGTGTGTGTGTGAGAAAATTTAAAAAGTGTTTATGAAGTTCACTGAAGTGCCACTGTATACATTTAAAACAATGGAATAGCATGTCTCACTGCTTATTCTTTATATGGCACTCACTGAGAACTTGAGTTTTGATGGAAAGATGTAACAAAATGAGGGTTGCTTGCAACTGAAGATGAAGTAAAACAGGAAAGTTGCTGAAAAATTATTGGAGCAGACCACATTGGGGAAAAAAAACCCCATCAAGAGTACTTGTGATGCAATCACAAAGCTGTGTCAAGAAAATGAGAGAACTCCTGAGAAGTCAGAGGTTTAGAGGAAAACACTCCAGACCACCAGTTTGACTTGCATATCCCAGTCTTGATTAACTTTAGGTAGAATTTCCAGGATTTATTAAAAACAGATTTTTATTTTTCTTGTTTTCATATTCATGACTCCAAGGGTTTGTAAGGGAGGGAGGGTTGGAGGAAGGACAGATGTGCTACACAATCAGCCCAGTCAGTCTGAACGCTTCGCCAGTGACACCAGAAGAGGGTTTAGAAGGTTTCTGTGTAGTAGAGACTTAGGCTGGAGTAAGAGCTGCCTTTGGAGTTTAGTCCTTTCCAAAATAAGATAAAAGACATTCTTTTACCCATCTGTTTTCTTCAGATAAGTGGCATGTTCTGCAACATCCTTTATACTTAAACAGAATGCGGATGAGTATTTCCCAGCTAGGATGTCTGGTGATGTTTCGAGTACACATAGTATGAAAAAGCTGGGTATTCTTGTTTTTATTTTGATTACTGCATAGAAATTAATCATCCAGGCACGACCACTTCACTAACTCCTCCTAGCTTTGTAACTGCTTATCCTGCGCGGATATCCTCTCCCGAGCCAGCTGGGTGGACAGAGCCCTGCGGGTGCGGCGAGCTGCGGGCTGTCCCCGGGCGAGGAGGGCCCCGGTGACAGACGACAGCCGCAGGAGCAGGAGCGGCCGGGGATGCTGTGCCCGGCCCTGCCCGGCCGCACGGACCCGCGCAGCGGCCTCCAGCAGGAAGGGCGCGGAGTGCGCGGCAGGCAGGTAAAACAGCAATAACCGAGCAGCACCGACCACCACCGCGCCCCGCGGAGTCCCCGTCCCGCCCGGCCTCGGGAGGGGCACACCGGGACGGACACGGCGCCGGGAAGGATGCGGACGCCGGCTCCCACCGCCCCGGCCCTCACCTGCTCCTCGGCCGCCGACTCCGCGCCCTCCGCCGTCCCGTTGAGTTCGTGGGTCTCGCTGCCGGAGTCCATCGCGGCCGCCCGGGACAAGAGGGACACGGGCGGGGGCCGAGGGGAGGATTCCCCGCGGAGCAGCGGTTCCCGGAGCGGGCCCGGCCTGCCCGCACGGCTCCGGGGCCACTCCCGCCGGCGGGGCCGCCCTCCCCCGCCTCCTCGCCGGGCTCCCCCGGGCTCCCCCTCCCTTCCCGCGGGCGGAGGGTTCCGCGCAGGGCCGGGCCCGGCGGAGCTCAGCGCTCGCCCAGCGCCCCGGGCGGGCGGGCGGAGCCGGGCAGAGGCTTCACGGGCACCGGCCAAACCCAGCCGGCCCGGGCTGGGCCCCATTTCCTAGTGCTGGCCAGGAATCACGCTGCGTATTATTCTGTATGAAGAGAATTGGTAATGAATGCGAATGGCTCATTTCAGAAATCTTTCTTGACAAAGCGGAAAGCTGTTGTGGTGTGTTTAGCTTTGAATCCATGTTTGTCCCCCCCGTTCTCCTCCCTAATCCCCTCCCTTTCCCAGTTGCCAATTTTCCCAAGTCCTTCCCTAACCTCCTCCCTGCCAAGTTGTCAATCCTCCCTATCCCTGCCCCTTTCTCCAGAGAGTTCTGTGTCTATCTTGTTGCCCTCCACACCCCATTTGTTATTTTGTATTATTCCCCCCCTCCCATTTTCCCTGATAGGCTCATAAGCTATTTGCCCCACCTTATACTCCTCTCTTACCATATACTCATTGGTTCACTTTCCTATACCCCTACTCCTGAGCTGCTCTATAAAAACTTCTGTTCACCGCCCCGAAAGCCCCGGGGTGGGTCCGTGTTGTCCCACCCTAAGTCCCGTGTCCTCACTGTGTGTCCCTGCCGAGAACTGGGAATTGCAGCAGGGAACAGTCGCGCCCCTGCCGCAGCCGCCCCGCGCTGCTACAGAAGGCTAAAGTTTGATTTTTTTTTAAGAGCTCACTGAACAGTGTTTTTAGGGTTTCAGTATCTTATTTTTAAATTATTTTTTGTCCTATATATTGTTCTATATATTTTGTCTCCCTATGCTTATTTTCCCACCTGTGTTGTGACAACAAGCACGTACAAAACCAATCATCATACAGGTTTGGTGGTGATGGGATATCAGAGGAACACTCAGTTGTATAGAAACGACTGCCAGCGAGAGCAGAAACGTAAAAAATAAATGTAAGCAATCGGGTTTTATTTGACCACATGTAATCTCTTTTAAAGCCTGAACTGCTCATTTGCACTGAAAATGTTCCTGAGTAGTTGTTAGTGCAGTGGGCTAGAAACACTAATTTGGAGAGAGCAATAAAGTTTTTATAGTCCATAGAAAATGGAAGAAACAATGTATTATGACAGCAAAGATGTATGTGTGTAAATGATACTGTCCTTAACTAGTCCAAGGCTTAAAAAGGCACATTGCTTTCCTTAATTATTGGGTTTGTGGTAGCTAAACTTCAATAATATGCTCAACTAGGCCAGCCTTTATCAGATATATTACCTGTTCATTCAACAGCCATTAAATATGCATGAACCGTAATTGTTGCTGCATTTGGATTCCAGGACAACTTGGTCAGGAACCTCTCTGGTTGCAAGCATCCAGTGACATTTTCAGAGATACTGCTATATTTTTAATGACCCCTTTTTTACCTTCTATATCTCTTTGCAAATGCATTTTGAGAACCTTGTTTGCCAGTTCTAAAAGTTTGATGTGCTCTATGACATTATTCTGCCCTTAGTCCTAGAAATGAGAGGTCTGCTCTTTGGACATGACAGTGATAGTGCTGAGTGATTCCTCCTGAGTGCTAACTCCCTTTGTGCTGCACAATCATGTGCCAAGGAGGCCTGAGAGTAGGACCTGTTCTTAATCCTGTAGGAAATGGGTTTATTTTCAGTGGAACTGGGAAACAGCTGAATTTGTGTTTGTGAAACATATGGTCTGGAACAGTAGTTCTCTGTTGAAACTCTGCATTTGTCAGTCTAGTAGAATTTTTTCAACAATAAAATTTCCAGCCTTTGAGGTAGTTCTGTGGTCAGAGAGAGGCATAGGTGATGTGATCGGTCTGCAGCCATGAAATGAAACAACAAGACAATATTCCGTGGCAGGTAGATCTTGTTTGCGTGTCAACTACGAAAGGAGAAGCCTGCAAGTGTTGTCGCAAGGAGTCTGAGTCGAGGGTTCTGGTGAGTGTTTTGCAGCCCAGATACTGGAGGGTGCACATACAGGGACCACTGTCAGAACACCCATTAAAATCTGGATGGGAATATTTAGAACAAAAATAAAACCCCACTGCTCTGCATCTTAGCTATGAAGGGAATTTCCTGTCTCTATTAGATTCTCAAGCTGTTAGTAATTATTTACCATTCTGAGGTTTTTTTCCCTTCAAAATCACTCTGATGACTGACAGGCACAGAATGATCATAAATGCAGAAACAAATAGAAAGGACAGCACTTCTTTGAAATGCTCCAGAATAACTTGAGCTGCAGGGCTGCCTGGCAGCCCCAGGAATCAATGCTTTTGTCAGTATCAGAGTCCTAAAAGTGACCTGAATCTTTTTATTTACTCTGAGCTTTCATGAAAAGCCAATGATCAAGGCAAGGGATAGTGCCCTTCCTTCTAAATCAGTAGGACCTGGAAAGACATTTCAGAACATTTTCCTGACTTTCTGGAAAGACATTAGTGGAAGGTTCCCTGTCCATGCCAGGAGGGTTGTGACCAAATGATGTTTGTGGCTCCTTACAACCCAAAACTTTCCATGGTTCTGTGATTTTGGTTTTGCCTGCTCACATGCAACTGGTGTGGGCTTAATACCTGAAGCACATAAGGAAATTTCCAGCCTCTGTTATTGGAAGATCAGTTTCAGCAATCACATTTGTCCATTTTGGATTTAATATCTTGAAGCAATGATTAAATTTTTTTTTTTTTTTTGCTTAAGATGTGCTGCCTTGCTTGGCATACACATGTTTGGGAGAGACTTTCTGAGAAAGAGAAGGTTTCCAGCAGTGCTGGACTTGTGCCAGAAGGAAATCAGTAAGCTCCTATGTAGAAATAAGCAGAAACATCTACACAAGTGGTTTAGCATTAAAATGGGGACATCTGGAGCTCTGACCCAGAATATACAATTTACCAATACTCTTTTGGATTAGTTTTGGATACATTTAGACGTGTAAGACAGTTAATTTTCTCTGTAAAGAGCAAGTGCTACCCATTACACAAAGGACTTCTCTGTGCAGTAGCGCTCACTTCCCCTGGGCTTGCTGCCCTCCACGCAGTCACACATTGCTGTGCAGTGTGCTGTGTTCCCAGCACATCAGTTGTACACATGAATCAGCCTCTCAGCTTCTCTGTTCTGCCTTGCACAAACAGCTGTTGCATAGTCTGGAATGCTGGGTGCTGTTTGGTGAGCAGCCGACTGCTGGCAGTGCAAATGGCAGTAAGGCTGTGCCTGGCAGGGCTGATGGTAGGGACAAGAGGGACCCGCTGGCCATGGGCTCCTCTGGAAGGGAGGTGGCTGGGAGTGGTCATGGGTATCTCATCTGAATGTGAAGCACAAATTGCGGCGTGGCCACAAGTCATCTGGAAAGCATAGAATTGTGCCTGGGCCCGGCATGGCATGGCAGCATGTTACCTGATTCCAAACCTCGCGTTTAGAGACAGCTGTGCAATTCCCCAGCCTGCCCTTTACACAAATTATTGGCATTCCTCCCTGGAGAGCCTGCTGATCTGTTTTTTACATATTTTTTAGACAATTATGACAGTCTGCCAGGTTGTCAGATGGTTCCACTGTTCTCTAATTCTGGAGCACATTCCTGAGGAGATCTGGTACTCCTGGGTTAAGCTTTCTATTAACTCCCTCCTGGAACACGTGCTTTGGGGTGTGCTTGTACTGCTGCACCTTTCCTGCTTCAGCAAGTGTGATAACAAAATGCTAGCTGAGAAACTACCTACTGTCACATTACAACATGAAACAACTCACAGACACATGTTATGTAAAACAGGGAAGAAAAGAACCAAAAAAGAGGATTTTATTTTCTGACTCCACTATATCTAGACTAGCAAAAGTGACAGTGGATTGGAGGGTGAAATTGCCACCTCTCCAACCACACTGGTCAAACCAACAGTCTATCAATTCTCTCCACCCACAAAAAAGAGTGCAACACAATCATTATTTACATGAGCAGTGTGAGAAAATTCAGTAGAAATATGTAAATATCAGAAGGCATAGAAAACTTACAGAAGAATTTTAAAACTCTCAAAAGAACAGGGTGACAAGGTACAGCCTTGTACTTAAAATAGGAAAGAAGTATCAGCAGTTTGGATAGAAGAGACAATAGCAGGAAATAAAGTTCCTATTTTTATCCTTGGTCTTAAAGACTTCCTAACTTTTATACTTTATAGCTGAAATTGCATAGCTTAGTCTATTTCTATACATTAATTTCTCCTTTCAAAAGTTCTAGTAGAATCTCTGCACCTTTTTTAACTACAGCACATAGATGTGTATATATTTACACACTAGTACAATTAGAGGATGTGGGTTTTTTGCAAAATTTGTTGAGGAAATTGTAGAGCTGAAATGAAATGGTATATAAAGTTGAAAATTTGGCATGGTAATACTGGTCAAAAGGTTCTGCTGTGCTTGTGCATTGTCTTTTTTGAAACTGTGATGTGTGTTAATGATTGCTCTTATCTGGTAAAGTGTCTTGCTCAGAAAATCACATTTGCATGCGCCTGAAGCTGCATAACTTAGCAATTTGTTACAAAATACACAAACAACACAGTGATTGGGAGGTGGTGGTCTATTTTTAGAGGATGTACTTCACTTCACCTCCACTTCACTTCACTTCACTTCACTTCACTTCACTTCACTTCACTTCACTTCACTTCACTTCACTTCACTTCACTTCAGAGGTACTGAATCTTAATCTAGGTAATGAATGAGATCAGGAATCAGTTGCATTTACATTCCCAAACTGTGTTGTCATTGTTTCATTCTAGCCAACAGAACTTTCTTATGATCAACAAATTCTTTTTATAGATTTTATTATATCAGATAGATGGAGAATGATTTAAACATGTCTATGTGCAAATATGGGATTTAATGTTTACTTTTGAAAGGTGAATTTAAACTTTTTTCATCAAATGTATAGGCAGTGATAGGTCAGAGATGACTCATTTGCAGTAATATACCCCAAAAGAAAGAATTCAAAGACAAATCAAACCTAATGTATTTTTCAGGGTTGTGCAGAAGTGCAGCGGTGGTCTAGAAGAGGGAGTGGAAGGAGGTTTTCTGTAAATCAGAGTAAAAAATGCATCTGTTTAAAATGCCAGGTCTCATTGCAGGTATGAATTGTATCTGAGTTGTATGTCCCCACATATCTTGTCAGCAACCAGGTAACTAAGAGAAGAATCAGACCCTAAAGCTACTATTGGGAAAGAGTAATTCAATGAAAAGACTAATCTAGTTAAATGAAAAGGCCTTTGTGTATGGAATTACTCCCAAATCTAAGTCACAGAACAATACATGCTATTGAAATGCATTTAAAAAAAAAAAAAAAAAAAAAAGAGGAAAGGACAAAAGGAAATAAATTAACTGCTCAAAGGGTTCTTTTGTCTCACACTCATGCTTTCAGGAGTAGTTCACAGCCTCCAAGATGTACGAGGAGAGGAAGGAAGAAAAAGACATTCCCCACAAGGTAGAGCACCAACTCTGCAGGTGACAGCAGTGCTAAGGGCCCCAAGAGCCCAAGCAGCCGCCCTGCAATGGCCCAGAGGGAAGGCATGAAGAAAGCAGCCAAGATGCAGCCCGTTCCCATTTGTTGTGTCTTTTATTAATATTACCAACCTTAATAAAAACACAAAACCAAAAACAAACAGCCAAAACAAAACCAACAACCCAAAACAAACAAATGAAACCACCAAAACCAAATGACTCTCCAAAACAACAACAAAAAACCAGGCGATGTTTGCCAGCTATCCCAGTTTTGCAACATCAGTCAAGGCTTTAGAGCTGCTGTGCAGCAGTAGGATTGTATCTGTGCACACGGCTATAGGGCCTGATCCCTTCTGGGGTTTTTGTGCTCTCTCAAGACTGAATTCAAGTTCCACAGTGTGCAATGGGATAAGTTTATGTGCATGCCATGTGCCCATAAATACTGCAAAATAGGGTTGCAAGTGTGACATGGGAACTCACATATCTGAAGTGTGCAAGCAGTGGGGCTGATTTTGTTCTCTAGAAAGAGCTCCTAGTTAAGGTTGTTTTTTCCAGAATTTCTGGAAGTTTTTGCTAGATTGTCTGGATAATCCAGGTTGAAAGAAACATCAGGAGGCCAGCTAGCCTCAAATTTTGCTCAAGTAAGGTAAGCTGTGAGGTCATACTAGGTGATTTAGGGCTGGCTCATGCTCATTGGCCTTTAAGCATTTTTTGGTAGTTTCTTTGTCATGATAATATTCCAATATATGAATTTAATAATATAAATTTACATCCCTGTCACGCTTTCTTTTGCCAGGTTCATAAACAGAAGCTTTTTGAAAAGCGAGGAATTTGACAGTATAACTTTTCATTTGTTTGTTTGAATTTTAAAGAAAACCCCATGAAATCTTTAGGTCTGGATGATTTTAAATGACCAGATAGGTACCAAACACAGATTGTTGTTTACTACTGACACACATTTTAAAATAATAAGAGGAAATTCAACCCTAGATGGAATTTTATGGCCAGAAATCACTATTGTGATAATTTTGCTTGAATTTCATGAAGCACCACTCAGTTTGCCCAGTTGCTTGTGGTTGAACCAGAGAAGGATATCTGGCTTTGTTGAAGTCCTTAACATTGCTTTTAAAGCTGACATTAAAAGAACTTGACAGCTTTGGGATGTGGTAAAATCTCAGCCTATAAACTAGACTGGACTGAAACCATTAAATATGATACATAAGGAAATTTTAAAATCTGTTTCACCTCAAAGTACTGAATGGCCTCAGCAGAACCTGTAGACATTAATTCTGCCTGTGGTCTGCATTCCCCTCTGCAGTTATGGTGAGGGTTGCCTGTAAAATACAAATTTTCTGGTGTTTTACTGGCAGACTATTGGAAAGACATTGCAAACATTTCTCTCTTCTGGTTCCTATCTCCAAAACCTTTTATATACATAAGGGCTTTTTCTTGCAAGACCCGTTGCCTGATGAAAGCAGCGCCATCTGGCTTTGTCTTCCTTTTTTTACCAAATATTTGATGCAGTGTGTAAAACTAATTTCAACACAACCATTTTATTAGCACTGTTGCCATGTTCACTTCACTAGATCCTTATGCTTACAATTATTTCCCATTGTTGGTTTTTCTGCCTTTACTCACTGAGCGACTCTTGTTTTTTTTATTAAATCTTGATGATTGCGCTACTTGTGAATGATTTTCTTAATAGTGACTTAATAGTGATCATGGAAGTAACAGTACATAAAATAAATGCAAAAGGTATCAAGAATATATTAATGTCAGTTATATAGCCCACGGATATAGAAACATCTTGTATTTACCGGGTATTTGTTATAATTAATTACTATCTGTTTTCATAGAAGCTTTGTAGAAACTTGCGTGGAATGTAAGTTTAGGATAACTGCCCCATTAGGATGCATATTTTTTTTTCTTAACTTTACTGTGACAGTTTCTGCCATTGCCAAACTGTGCTGCCAACATCTCTGTTTAATGCTTCCATTACTCATGTGAAGGAGTTTAACATCAGTCCAGTGTTACTGAAATACTGAGGTGTGGAGGAAATTTCCCATAGATAAATGGCATTAAGATCTGCAAACATGATTTTTAAACTGTCTGTCTAGCTGGAGATTAAAATCATTAGTTGTGCTTCTACCTAAAGAAATCCTTTTACTGAGCATCCTGCTGCTGAATCTGCCTGAAAGCTGTACCCTGGTTAACTCACCTCTCTGAGGGTCTGAAGATGGAGCTGTTCCCCATCCACCCCAGGGTGTCCAGATTGTATTGATAAGACTGAGGTCCCTCTGGTCTATAGGATGAAGATGCAACTTTGCTTTAAATCATAGGCTTTAGAAGAGGTAGTTGGTAGTACTAGATAAAAATTTGGGGTTATGCCCAGAAGTGCAAAAAGTTTAGTGTCTCAGCCCAGCATGGAGCTGCTCAGCAGTGCTTTGGGGAGCACAGGGAAAGTCAATCCAAAATCACTCTTTTGCTGATCTAGCAAGTATTTTCAGGGGGAGTGACATGACTGCACAGTGAGAGGCAGATCACCATGACCTTGACAATGACAAAGCCATGGTTGTGCTGTCTGGGGCACAGGTCTGAACCCCTTCTGTCGGTAAAGGAGTTAGCTGAGTGCTCTGACAGCTACACTGCTGCACTTTATTAGGCAAAACACACTCCTTCATTTCAGAAAAGAATTTCACACATCTGCTGGAGGGGGAATGTCATTCTATGCTGTGAATCTTCATTGAAGCTGGGTGACTTGAATGTCTGAGAATAGAAGGAGAAAAAGTTGCTGCCTCAAAACATTGGCAAGCCAGGCATAGCCCCAAAAGGGAAATCCAGCACTGCTTTCTGTGTCCAATCCTATTGTGATAAAACACCTGGGTGCAACCACAGAATCCCCTGATTTGCTTTGGGATCAGCTGCTTCAGGATGAAGCACTGCTAAATGCAGGTTCTGTAGTGGATCTGGCTCCTAAGGGAGCTTGCAATGATTAAACACAGGCTACATGCTGTGCTTGGAGCAGGCTCCAGGTGCCTGCATCTGCACACCTGTGCTCTTATTCACTTCCAGCCACAGGCACAGGGAAGGCTTGGGCTCGAGGCATGGATGCAGGAAGAATTTAATCTTTTGGGCTAGAGCTGTCTCTGCTGTAGGACTGTAGAGAATTACTGCAGTGCAGTGGCTGTCAGGAGAGCAAACTGTGAGGCCCTAAATCAGTGTGATGGATTGTAAAAGGGTTATAATTCAAGGGGAAGTAATTAATCCCTTCTGAGGATTTCCTTCTTGAGCACTACCAAACCATTTTTCTGACTTCCTAAGTAGGAAGGAGGATTGAGATATGAATTTATCTTTCTCTCTGCCATTACTTTCCTGTGGGATTAATATACAAAGAGGTAATCAATGACAGACAGGAAATGTCCTAATGCTGAGCCCAGGGCAGTTGTGGTTTGGATGTTGTTGTGTGCTGCATCTCTAGGCACTTGTTTTTAATTTCAGAAGAGAAACTTTAATGGTAGTGTTTAAGAGTAATGAATACTTACACCACAATACTGGGCAGTCTCAGGACCTTTAAAAAAGCATTGCAACTATAGACTCAAAATACAGAACAGCAATTTTGAAAAGGTTAAAAGAGAAAATGACCAAGACGGAAATTAACACCTTCATATTTTTAAGAAAGGAAAACACAAAATTTCAGCTTAGCTTGAAAATGCTGCATTTTTAAAATATTGGTGGTGTATAAAGATAAATGAGGAAGATGAGAAAGAAATCTGTATGTGGACTCCTTAGCCTGGCTTCACCATGTTTACATTATGCCCAGCCACCGTGTTTACATTATGGTGTAAGCTTGGTTTATGTTATGGTGTAAATATTGACAGGTTTTATTGTCAATAACTATGGTTAGTCTCCTTCTTGGTAAGTAACATTGCAGATTTCCCTGGCAGAGGCTTCTGCAATGGTGCTGGCTGTATGGGAAGTGAGGCATTAATACCTTGAGCATATAGACATTAAAGAACTACTGTCAAGAGAAATGCAAAGTGTGAGAAGTAAAACTACTCGGATGTACTTAATTGCTTCTGGTTGGTCACTTACATCCTAAAACCACATTTCTCCCAAACCTAGCACACCTGGCATGAGCATGAAAAGCTTAAAATTGGGGCTGTTTTCCAAACCACCTGTCTGAAAATATTGTAGGAAAACTAAGATGTCCAATTGTCTCAACTTGAGGGGTGTCAGTTTCAGATTACATATATGTTCCAAATAATTTTTGTCTTAATGATTAAAGAGATCAGAATTAAAATTCCAGAAAACTTCAGCTTTGATACCTTTATGTCAGATCCATTGGTAATTTCAAAGACCATACAGTTTAGACACCAAGATAGACTTTAACATCCTGCTTCCAAAAATCATTAATTTTTAAAAGTGTCCTTAACCATTCTTCAGACTCTACATTATCTAGTGCATCTTTTTTAATTTTGGTGGAGGCTTAAAAGCATCCATATAATCAGATAAAACAAGAGGTATGTGTATGAGCTAGCATGTAAAGAGAGCCATCCTTTTCTGTTCTGGCAGAACAGCAAAGCTGTTAGGAAAAGAAATTAGGTATTTATTCCATTTTCATTGAGACATGGGATCAGTATGGCTTTCCTGGAATTTAAAATTATTTTGATAACCTTAGGGCAAAATCTTAAGGTGAGTTCACAATGTAAATCCTCACAACATCCTGCCTTTAGATGGTGTTCATCCATGTCATAGAGAAAACAATTCAAAGTGGAATTGCACTGTTATATGGGATAAATTGTTGGAAACCAACATCTAGGATTCTGTTATTGAAATGGCTCCAGTTTATTAAAGGAAATTTAATCCAGTAAGTATATACAAAGCTTGTCTGTCAGTTTCTCTGACTATCCCACAATAGATTTTCTCTCTCTTTTTTTTTTTTTTCTTTCTTTTTAAAATAAATCTGACAAAAGCAGTAGGAAAGGGCATCTTTGGTCAGTGCTCTGAGTCAGTTTATTCTGATGCTGCTCAAGGCACAAAACACATGGTTATGTTACCATGTTGTAGTAATGATCCCAAGAAATTAGTTGCTTTGTTTTTAAGCGGTGTGCCTCGCTGTAGACAGCATTACTGTCCATTCAGGAATTAATTGAAAGTACAATTAAGGATGTTACACAAGGCTTGAAATAACCACAGCCCTATAGAGCCAAACAAGCACAAATTAACCAACTGCATGTTGTTGTTCTTTAACCTGCTTTGATTCTTTGGGAGAATTTGAAAATGCTTACGTTTTTCACAAAGGATTTAATAAAACTCTTAAAATTCCTGAATAATCAAAATAAGGGGCCCTATTAAACCATGTGCTAAAGCCTGGTTAAGCAGCTGCAAACAAAGCAAGTAATAAAACTGTGTCTGTAGGTAATACTGAGTGAGAGGTGAGGTCCAGGATTTCTGCCCTTTTGGGAAGGCTGTGGGGGAAGCTGCTGCCTCTGTGCCTGTGGAGAGTTTTCCTGGGTGCAGATCTGCCATGGAGCTGTGCTGTGGTGTGCAAGGCTTTCCTTGCAGCGGGACCTGTCATGCCATCACATCGAGTGGGTTCCAGATAGGCAGGACAAAAAGCAGCTTTGTGCTGAGATTTCTGCTGTGCTGAGGAGCCTGGGTATGCACTGAAATAAGAAAGCTGCTCTCAGTTTCCAGCTTGACTTAGAAGCCAAAAATCAAGAGTATGGTGACATATGCCTTCAGAAATTACTCACAGGAAGCAAAAGGCTTTAGCAAAGGTAAACCAGGCCTGTAGGCAGTACATTTGAGGTTAGTCTTTCAAAGTGTGATTCTAGAATACAATCGTAGACTTTTGCACAGGTTTTTCTGCTATGCCACTGAATTAGCAAAAGGAGAATAAGATTTAAAAAGTATTTCTTGTGTTTCTCTGTGTATCTGCTCAGGTTTAGAGATACAGCTTGTTTTAGATTTAAGAAGCTCAAGGATATCTAGGGCCATTCTCTTCAAACACAATTCACTATAGACTTGCTGTGAAAAGCACCTACGTGTTACTGGAAAGGGCAACAGCCCAATTAAGGAAAAGATCTGCAGACAGGCAAACAATTGAAAATGCTTTTTCATGGGGCTAGTGATTTGAGAAACACCTGGCACAGCCAGGCATTATCTACTTAATATCTGTCCTGAAAAATGCACTGGAAAGAGAGTTAAACTGCCTACCCCACTTCAATATTTATGTCCTAACTGAGTAGTACTGTGGTACAGAGCACAGCTCTGTGTGCTGGCTGCCAGACAACATTCCTGAGTTTGCCAGTGCAGGGCAATCATCCTGATGCATCTGTAAAGACACTTTTGATTGTTGAAGTGAAGTCGCTCATGGGTAGGGAGCTGCTACCAACATGATTTCCAAGTTGTGGATGTGTGGGTGAGCCCCTTGCTTGTCATGCCTGTGTGTACTCTGCATCTTTTATGGGAAAGTGCTCCCACTGACCTTAGGGAGGTGACTGACAGGGAGTTTGGGCCAGCTGGGCCCCCTGTGGTCTCTTCCAACCTGACCCATTCTATGGTTCCGTGATTCTGTATGGAAAGAGAGCCTATATTTTTGTGAGTTGATCCAGATCTTGTCAAAGTTGAAGTAAATCCTGCAGTGAGCTTTTGCTGGGTTGAACGTGAACAGAGACTCCATTAAAACATATAAAATTGTTTGTGTTAAAATGAAAAAAAAAAAAAAAAAGACATTTGATACCTGTTGTGTAGCTTGCATGTTTGATCTCACTTCCCTACAATAGCTTTTCTTTTTTCAGACTTGGTTTATACAGAGTCTGTATCTGTGCGTTTCTCTTCTTAGCTGGTAGTCTTTTTTAGGAATAATATACACTGGCAGGAGGGAGAACCAGGCTGCTTCCAGAATAAGAATATATTGCCTTTATCAAACGTCCCATTGACTTTCACAGCCCGTGTGAGAAAAAAATCCCTTTATTTAAAATATATATTGCTATGGGATCTTGTTGGGGTGGTTTTGGTTGGGAGAGGGTTTTGTGTAGAATGGAAATAAAGCTAAGTGAACGTGTACAGAGACAAATACCTTCATGTGTGCTCTCCTCTGCCAGTGCTTTCCTTCCCTCATTTTTGAGGGAGACTCCACGTCTTCCAACTCCAGCTGAAAAGGTAACCTTTGGTTCTGTCAGAAGGTCTTTTTCTGCTGAGGTGTAGGCTGGAAGAGCAAAGATATCTTCTTTCATTATTGACAAACAAGGTCAGAGACCACTAGTTAAGGAGTTTCTCTGTTCAGACTGGAGCTGTAGGAGGCATTCATACAGGTACATGATGGATTGCTAGCAGCCCTCCCATGGGGAATGGCCACCATCCTCAGAAATCCTAATCCATCATATAAAATGGAAAAGCCTTTGATTCAGACAGAGGTTAGGTGTGTTACTCATTATTCTAGATCTGAAGCTTGAATTAAGTTTGGTAAAAACCCTAATGCTCCTGTGAGCACTTTTCAGCTCCGAGTAAGTGCAACCCAGGTCCAGGGAACAACATCCTGCGAGTCCTTGGGAGAGGTGAGGAAACAACTCTTGGGTAGACTCAGGCTGTCAATTAAAATTTAATTGCAGCCTTTAGCAATATGAGAGCAAAGGTTGGGTCTGAAGCCTTTCTGCAGTCCTATAAATAAGTTAAAGCCATTAGGTGCATTGGTTACCATTAACAAGATAGGTTCTGCCAGTAAACACAATCGAAATTGAGTGTGAGACTGTAATTGTGAATACAACTGTGCAGTGACAGAATACAGCTCACCACTAGTCTGTTTAGTGTAAGAGCTCTGCAGCCTACCCACCTTACCCATTGCTTCAGACAGAATGGGAAAAAACCTGAAATAGGACTGACTTCCCCTAAAAACCCAGCAGAAGATGTGAAGAGGTGGTAGGTCTGGGTAATAGGACTGTCCCTTCTGAAAGCATCCAGCCTCAGGCAGCTTGTTGCTAGGCAGAAGCACAAAGGATACATTATATGCTCCAAAGAGGCGTCTGTACATTTGATTTTAAGAAAAGAGCTGAATTTTTGCCAAAACATTTACATATTTGTTTTTATCGTGCTGGTGTTTGATATTAATTTTAAAAGCAGTCCATAATTTGTCTTGCTGACTGTTGTGTTTTAGCTGTAGCACAATTCTAATGCCTCCCATTACATTTTTTTCACCTCTGCACTTAACTTACGTAAAATCAGGGTTCCTGGGTTTTTTCATTTTTTTTGAAGAAAATTGCCTTGCGTACAATTACTGTGCAATGGCTTTTTGTGGTGCGCTTGTTCGTTCTCTTGCACAGTTAAGCATGTGTTCTTAAAATGCAATAGTAGTAATATCATGCAGCTGCAATTACATTATGGAAACATTATCTTCATGGGATGATGGGACTTCGGGGACACAGCATAGTACAGGTTTCCACAAAAGCATCTTGAGGTTATTTTACCAGCATGATTACGTCTCTCTAGGCATGCCTTGAGACTTCTGCAATTCTCTTGGACTAAATGCAAAATAATAAAACCTGAAAAGCAGCTTTTCCCTAAACTTTTAAGCAATTTGAATGCCTTTGTGGAGTTTTTAGCAGCTGGAAGGTTTAAACTGCTGCAGGAGTTAATCAATACACGTATCTATTTTTATATACCTACATTTACACACGTCAGACAACATCTTGTGTATGTGGGTGCTCATGCAAATCCTGCTGGAATACATATATTCAGTGATCAGACATCAACAGATTTCTTTTTCTTTCACTTTTCTCAGCAGACAGGCATCATAGAACCTTAAATCTGGCCTTACCTGTTGGCCTTACTACTCCACTACTGCCCTGAGCAGCTTGTTCCAACACTTTACCACTTTTTCAGTAAAGAAATGTCAAATTTTGCTTTTCTTTTCCATTGCTGGGAAGCTGGGCAAAAGCATAATCTAAACCTGTGTCCTTGTACACGTCTGGAATGACCCTGCTCCTTGCAAACTTGGCAATTCATTGCTGATAACTCAGGCTCAAATCACTTCTGTGATTGAACACACAATGCGCTGTGACATACTCAGTTTGCAGTAATCTTGTATAGGTGCAGGTGAGCGTACTGGATGTGGAAATGACCTTTTCAAATCTCTTTGAATTGGGAGTACCTCCTCTGGCTGCCATCTGAGATTGCCGGCACACCCAACATTGCTGGGGCACATGGTTGTTCATAGCCAGCCCAGCCTGATGGGGCTCATGCATCACTCAAACATTAGCCATACATCCAACCAACTCCTGTTTGCCACCATCCTTTAGGTCTGTATGTGTGTTTTGTCCAAGGTGCAGATACTCTGCAACTGCAGCAGCCATGTGGCAGCTGAGGGAATTGGAACACTCTGTGCACCACCTGAGGATGTGCTCTGATTTGTATTTCTGGATGTAAGGATCTGAGGGATTCGAGGAGTCCTGAAGTGTCTGGAGTTTTTAATTATCACTTTTATTATCATCCAAACAGTTAGATATATCTGTTTAAAGTGTTTTTTTAGTCTTTTCTAATGAGTCATGCTCTCAGTGAAACATGGTCTGTAATTATGTTCTCCCTTGGTTTTCACATTATCTAAGCATTCCTCTTACATTTATCTAAAGCTCGTACTGTTTCTTCTGCCTCTTTTAAAATTTTATTTTAAGGTTATGACTAAGAGAAACAATTTAAAAACTATTCGAGTGTTATCCTTGATGATGTGCTCGTCAGAGAACAGCTCGTAACACTCTTGTAGGACTAGAATTATTGAGCATCTTCAAAGCTCAGCTGGCAGAAACCAACCAAGCAAGAGAATTAGGCTGATCTATGGGATAGAAGAAATCCCTTTCTGTGTTTGCCAAAACAGAATAAAAAGGACCATTGTTGGTGTGAGGGAAGGATCTTCCGCTGGGGCCTTTGCCGCTGGCCTGCATTGTGAGACGTGGATTATCCACCTCTGGAGGTCTACTAAGAACAGGCTGGAATAACATGTAACTTGGCAGGAGTGGTGCATGCTTTGACAAGCCTGCCTCAGAGCATTGGGCTGGGCTGGGTAACCTCTCTACAGTGCTGTTTTATCCCTGCTACTCCAATAGAGTTGCCTTTTTTCCTCTTGACAGGCAATACCAATGTAAATGCCTGTGTGTAGCTAAGCAACATCTCTGTTTAGTTCTGAAGTTTTGCCCCCAAAGTAATTTTTTCTATCTTTGTCTGTGAGAAAATAGAGAAGTGGAGGTTGGCTCAGACCCCAGGGGAAGGCTGCAGAGACAGAGAGGTGCATGCAGCTCTGGTGGGAGCATGGAGAGGGAAAGCCCATGAGCTGTTCCCATGGCACTGCACTCCAAAGGGCCCCACACACCACACTCAGAACATGGAGAGCAGAGAGACAGTTCTGTTAAGGGGGCTTGAATGCAGGATGCACACAGACAAGACAAAGACACACAGATGGGTTCCAGGAGGGTGCTCCAAAATATGCTTAAATTATTTTTGAATCTGTAATTTAAAAACTTTAAGAGTTGAACCAGTTCTGGAAAATTGATGCCTCTAGGAAAAACTGCTGCAATTCTTTAAATCTATCCCATGCCTTTGTAACCTTTTGAGTTTGCAAAAAAAGGTGTAATGTATTTGGTTTTAAGAAACAATAAGAGAAATTTATTTAAATTTGGCATAATTCAATGGAAGGCCATTTGGATTCTTAGAATGATGTATCCAGGTGAAGCTGGATGGGGCCTTAATTTGCTTGGGAAATGCAACCATCCTGAAGTGGTGGATGTTGTGCTGTTAACGGCAGTGGGTTGTGGAGTTGTGTTTTTTATGTTTTATTACATTTGTGTTATGTATAGGTTTGTTCCATGTACCCCCGGTTCTGTAACGGTTCTCCCCGCGTTTTCCCGCCTTTCCCCCGTGTGTCCGTTATCCCCAAAAATGCTAAGTCATCCCCCTGTTTACCCCAGATGCCTGTCGGTCACTCGGTGTCCCTTCCCCTCCACCTAGAATCTTCCACCTGGGACGTCGGGTGATAGGTAGAGGACCTGGGACACTTCCCCTGTCTGTCCTTCATTGGATGTACCCCCGTATCCCACCACCCTCAAACCCCCCGTGGTTTTACCCCATTGGCTGCCCAGTTTTCCCCCATTCCATATTTAATTCATTTGCGCGGTTCTTTTCGTGCTTTCTTCTGGCTGGCTCCAGCGCTTTCCGCCCCGCCCGCGCCTTTCCAGCAAACCCCCGCGCGGCTCGCCTGGTCCCCTTCGAGTTATTGTATTCCCCGTTGGATTGCAATAAACGGAATTCGCCCCCAGAAAAAGACTCTCTTCGTAATTCGCCGTGGGGTCGCTGACGCTCTCTGGAACTCCGATAGCGCTTCCCAAAGCCCGCGAGGGTCCAGCGGGAAGCGCTGGAAACCTGCCCGCACCTCTCCCCAGAGCTGGCCGGGGCTGAGGAAGGGCATCGGGGAGAGGAGCACCCGCAGTGGGTTCTTTTAATACATTCTGACTGACATGAATGAACACTATTAAGTTATGATGCATCAGAATTTATGATCCAATAATTTTTTCTTTTACTTTTTAAATTTTTTCTTTTTTTTTTTCTCCAAGCAAATGTATTCCATCCAGTCCTTGGCTGAGCAAGGTGGGAATGTAGCAAAACCACTCCTCTCTTCGTCCCTTCTGAGGCAATTTAACACCCAAAAGGTGTTTAGGCAATATTCAGCTAGTAACTATCCAAAAAGGGTTTTGTATAGAAGTTATTACATTTCTTCATTATTTGAATCACTCAGATTACTCTGGAAATGTCACAGCATTCAGAGAAAATCACTGACAGCTCTTTGCATCCTTCCCAGGGTGTCCTATTATTGTTAAAAACATATCCAGTATAAAATAATGTGATGAAAACAGGCAGAAACCCTCTCTGTCTCTCTTGATCTAGTCTAAATTTAGCAAGAAACCTTTGCTTAGTTTTTAATAAAGACAGCTTTGCTTTACTATCTTGTGCATACTAATACAGTTTGCTTTTAATGATAAAGAAGACAATATTCTTAAAATTTATTTTATCATCAGTTAGCTGGTTAGCACCATGATACTCGCCTTGGTTTTACTTGGTTTACAGCTGTGACAAACAAAATCACAGAATGGTTTAGGTTGGAAAGGGCCTTAAAGATCAGCTAGTTCTAACCCATATCTTCATTTTAGCCCAAGAGTCACAAAACTGGGCAGCCACTACCATCAAACTTTGATTTTTTTTTTTTTTGGTATTTGAATTTAGATATTTTTTACTCTCATGCTTTTAAATAAGGTTTACCAGGTCTATCTCAGATTCTGTGTCTCTCAGCTCTCAGAGAAGGTTAGGGAGCTGAGGTATTAATTACTGCTGCCACTCCACACATGCAGCACTCTCACCTGATGTACACATCTTATCCAGATGTTTCATGTCTTGCCTTCAGAATATTTTGAAGGGAATGTGCAGGTAGAGGAAGCCCAGCTCACTGAAATAAGCCTCAAACCCGGCTTCTCTAACAGCTTAGCTGTGATATATAACTGACATTGTCTAGTCCATTACCTCTTGCCATTGAATTGTCTTCCTTTGAAGAAACTCATTTGTATTGCAGAAGGAAGGTCTGAACAAAGTTAACATGAATTAGGAATAGAGTTGCATGGCAGTGAAGCCCTAATGAAAACATACAATAAGCTGGAGAGCTGCTGAAAGTAGGGAGCTGTTGAAAATATGGTGCGCCATGTACTTTATTTGTGTTACTGGCATCAGAAAGTGTTTTTGGAAGGTGTGACTCTTTATCCAGCTATAGCAGGAAACACCACCTCTCTGCAGCTGCACTTGAACTGTCTCTCTTTGGTAAGGTATGTACTCTCTGACAGCAGAAATAATGACCCAGTAAAAAAAACTCAACCAAAGGTTTTTTAACTCCCCATTAGTGTTTCCCTGCTGGTTTCCCTTATTTTTCTCTGTCCAGAACTGTTTCTATCTGCTGTTATGTTCATTAACTTCAGCTCCAGAATGCACAGCTGGAATCAGTGCATTTCCCAGTAAACTGCTCAAACCCGGAAGAAGGATTGGAAGAGCCTGATGCATCTTCCCATAGCTGCTGGTTCATGATAGTGAGGAACCAGTTAGTGACCCAGGGTGAGAACCTGCTTCAAACAGGCAGCTCCTGCTCGCTGTACTGAGTCTGGATCAGTGAGGCATACACCCATTGCAGCACTGGCAGGAATGTCTGTAGCATTTCCTTTCTGTTGTTTTGTAGTTAGAAACTGCAAATTATTTCACAAGTGCACATGTATGGCAGTGTGGGTTATCCTGCTTGGTTTTATTATAGCAGTTAAGGTCTTAGGTTTCTCAAAATACTATTTGCTTTAACAAGGAAATGCCTCTGCTGTTCTGCTGGGAGCTTCCTCTGTGCAGTGTGGTTCTACCAGATAAGGCGTTTGAACCACCCAAGTGTAAAATGTAAAGAAAAACCATCTAACCATCTAACAAAAGGGGAAGGTGCCTTTGCTGAGTTCCAGCTGGTTGTTTGGATGGTAAACCTGAGCAAAGGGAATCTGGTGGGGAGCTCTTGTCCCCAGGTGAAGTTAAGGTGGAGCTGTGCCTGCTGCTGCAGAGAGCCCCTGTTGCTGCCCACTCTGCACAACACATGGAGGGACAGAATCACAGAATCACTAAGGCTGGAAAAGCTGCCTAAAATCAAGTCCAACTGTTAATCCATCCCTGTTCATCACTAACCCACGTCTCTAATTCATTCTTGAAACATTCTAACCTACTCTGTTTCTGTCGGCTGTCTCTTGAACAGGGTCACTGATGCTAGGGAGCTCTTTACCTGGCCGTGGCAGGAGTTCTACACCATGAGCCTGGCTGTTTCTGTTCTTTGCCAGGTGGATGCATAAGCAGGAGTTGGTCAGTCCCTGTGTCTGAAACTGACTGTGTATTTCAAAGTCATAGTAATTAACTCAGCCAGAGGAACTGATCTGCCAAATTGTTCTCCTAGCTAACATCTGAAATGTGTTTAATGAAAATTCCAGAGTGTAATGGGTCTTGTCTAAAAGCACCTACTTCTAATGACTTATTCCAGTAAATCCATGCTTATGAGAGTGCTCAGTTAATCTCCTGAGGGTTATATTACATCCACTGAAGATTGATTTCAGGCTGTTGTATTTGTTCTAACCAAATTTCATAATGAAAGTACTGTCCCATTTATTTTTATTTACTTCTAATTAATGATGGCTACATATTAGATACTTGGAAAATACTAATCAAAGGCCTGGGGTAATAAATTGGGCAGAATTAATGGCCAGCACAATCTGGAGCATGTTCTTGAGATTTCAGTGGTTTAAAGAAGGTGACCTGTATGATTATGATTAAATATTTCTGGTTTGGGGGTCAAAACCAGTTTCCAGGAAAAAAAAGGGAAATAATGAATTAACTCATCAAAGTACATCTTGGTCTGTTCTGCAGGGAAGTTTAGCTGTTAATTTATTCAGATCAAGTCACTTACCTCCAGCTGTCTTAAAATGCATTCAGAAGAAGGGGAATTCTAGCAAAATTAATTCTAGCAAAAATAGTACACTCTAAAAACTATAAAATTAAGAGTGGGTACTAGTTATTCTCATCTCTGGAACAGAAGAAACTGCAAGAGGCATTAGAGCAAAGAGGGCATGGAAGTAAATGTGGATGACTCATATCATAGCTTTCCAGGAGAAATTTAGTTTAAAAGATAAAACCAAAAGACTTCAGATCAACCTAATGAACCAAGGCACAAAATAGATAAAATTTAGGGTTAATAGAAAACAACCCACAATAGAAAAGAAACTTGAAGCATCTTTAGACATTGCAGGGATGAAATTAAAGGAAACCGATCAGAGTGTCACTGTGGCCATATCATAAAATGTGAGAAGGTGGACAGTAATCTAGATAAATGCCACAGCAAATGTAACCACATCCTATTTGAGATCCACATCACAGCCTCACCTGCAGCACAACTTTCAATTCTGTTTGCAAAAGGATTTTTAAAACAAAAGCTACTAAGAAAAGCAGGTAAGAGATAAGCCAGACAAATGGCAGGCAGGGAGTATACAGGTAAGAGGGGACATGCTTAGAGACTTGAAGAGAAATCTCACACTTCTGTGTACTTTTGTTGCAGAAGCAAGTGTTTTAAATCAAGAGACATCAAATCTTGTGTATTGAAAAGGCAATACACAGTTTCACTGAGGAGCCACTTGTCTTCAGATGCTGCCTCTTCACTGGACAAACATTAAGCACTAGAGAAGATGCAAAAAAACACCCCTAAAATTTTTTGAGCTGCCATAAATTATTGCCATCCTCAGAAATCTACTTCTTCAATTCAGAGCAGGCCCCAGGGAACTGCAAATGTACCAAAGGTTTTCTAGGCACCATATGGTGGTTATGAAAAAACCTAACACAGGCCTATTTTTGAGTCAGCAGAATGGCAAAGAGGAGGGCTAAGCTTTGGAAAGCAGCATGTTCATGGTTATGAAACCCAAAGTGGTAGACAGGCTCAAGCCCTCGACACTTCAGCAACACTCACTCTATATCTATTTATAAGTCATTTTTCTAGGGGAACATTAATCAAGTGAGAAAATACTCTTTCTCCAGCCTGTGAGTGGGGAAAGTGTCATGACAAAAGAAAAGCAAATAGAGCTATTTTAAGAGGCTGGAAGAGCCATTAAATGCAGCCATGTGCTTGTGGAAGGTTTAGCCTTGGCTGCTGTCTCTTGTCCTGGGCTGTGAGAGCCATGGCAGCTCAGCCTTGCCCTGGGCAGACTTTACAGAGCTTATGTCATCCTTGATAAAACAAAGGTTGATAGTGTACAACTACCTACAGAAATGCTGGCAAAGCATTTCAGAGAATGTTCATAAAAGTAGGCTGCTTGCCTTTAGGACATCTGCCTTGCATGAGGAGATTTCTGTTGCTGTGATCTCTTACCCCGTGTCAGAGAGACACCATGTGATGATTTTAAAGAATTTCATCGGAAAGTGTCCAAAGGAGGGACACAGCATGGGGAAGGGTCTGGAGGGGCCCTGCAAAGAGTGGCTGAGGGCACTTGGTTTGCTCAGCTGGAGAAGGGAAGATTAAGGTCAGACCTCACCAGGGCTGCAGCTCCTGCCGAGGAGGCAGCTCCAATCTCTGCTCCCTAAGACAGGGACAGCACCCAGGGAACAGCTGGAGCTGGGCCAGGGGAGGGTTAGGGTGGGGATCAGGGAAAGGGTCTTCCCCCAGAGGGGGCTGGGGCACTGAACAGACTCCCCAGGGTTTGGTCATGTCCCCAAGGCTGCCAGAGCTCCAGGAGCATTTGAACAACACTCTCAGGGATACTCGGGTGGGATTGTTGGGGTGTCCTGTGCAGAGCCAGGGGCTGGACTCAATGGCCCTTCCAGCTCAGGAGATTCTATGACAGTGCTGTCCTGTCCTTTCTCCATGGCACTCCCAGAACCTCTGCTCCCTTTGTTGCTCTTCCAGCTCTGGAAGACCCCACAGCTGCCATGTTTGGGAAGGGTGGGGTTATGTGTATGTTCATATGTCACATTGGGAAAAAGCATTCCCAAACAGCTTCCTTGCTATGATACAGCTATGATGTCTACTGCTGGAGATCACCCTAGTTCGGGATGGCTTCGTGCGGTGGAAAAGTCTCTCCTCCAACCTTTGCTGCCAAAGAAAGGCTCAGCAGTCTCTGCTGTCCGGTCTCAAGGCAGTTTATTGCAAGTTATCTAAAAGATTTTCTTCTGGGGCTGCTGTGGTTTGCTCACAGCTCAGGCAGAGGCACACACACACCCTGACATCCTCTCTGACTCCCGACTGCTTCTTCTCTCCCCCTCTGCCCAGGGCTGCTGCTGTCTTTTATATGGTACATTACGTGTTACATGGGTACAGTTTGTCCCCAATGCCTATTACCTATATTAAATGGTGCTTTTCTATCTTTTATATGGTACATTACATGTTACATGTCTACAGCTTTTCCCCAATGCCTATTACCTATATTAAATGGTGCTTTTCTACTCTAAACCAATCTGTGAGTGCCAACATCACCAAGAACATGGAGGTAAGGAAGAAGAGAGGGAGAACAGGGCAGGCCCAGATCCCTCCATCTGAAACCCTCTGACCCCCATGTACAAAACAAAAACCCCCCTGTACAGCACTCAAAAATTCTTCCCTCTACTTTGTGACTACTTCTACTATAACATCTAAACTTTTGTGACTGCTTGTTCTTCCTGCAAGGTTGGTAAATCATTCCATGGTTCAAACCCAAAATCACAGCTGTTTCCAGCTGCCTGCCAGGGTCTCAAATGCTTCTGACCTGGGCCTGGAACCTCCAAAAATATCTGAGGGACATTTTGTGTTCCGACAGTCTACTGTACAAATTCTATTATATACTTGATATAAACAATCCTAGGCTTAAGCGGATGTATTTAAATAGGACACATTTGAAACTGATCTTTTATTGTTCCAATGTTTCTATTATTTAGTAATTAAACCAAATGGACCTGAACCCAGTAGTAGAATTTGGTACTGAATAGTTAATTCTGCTATATAATCTGCAAGATCACTGGAAAGAGCCAAATTCACGATTCCAGTGCAGAAGACAAGCGTTTACTTTTGCTCCCCTGTGGCTCAGTTAAGAAATGTTCAATCTACTGAACACAGTTTAAATTACTTATTGAAATCTGAGTCTATTGGTAAAACTAGAATAACACTTTAGAAAATGTAAATGCTTAAAAGTGAGCTTGAAAATTCCCTACTGAGGTATTACCTTACTGCCTTATGGAGGTACAATTCTGCCCCACAAAATGAATTAAAAAAAGATCCAGCTGCAACAGAATATTGCACAAAGGGGACAACTGAGAATTTTGCTTTAAAATAATAACAAAAATATTTTATTAACTGGTTTTATTTAATTTTTAGCAAATACTTTCTTCAAACCTCTGAAAAACTTTGTAAGTCCATCTGCATGACAGATATAAATTTGTACAAAAGATTCTGTTATTCAGATTTGTCCAAACTTGTAATGAAATGCAGTACAGGATGGTCTGTGTCCTGTTGTCAAAAGCTGCCAAAAATAGTGTGCCTCTCTGTTGCATGACCTGAAAGCCCCATGTTTTAGCTGCTTTTCCAGCTTCTAAGATCTTTGGGATTTTTGAGCTGCACCCTTGATTACAGAAGTATTTAAGAAGCAATGAGGTGACACTATTTGAAAACTATTATGATCCCCTGTAAAGTGCAAGTAAATTATCAAAAACCCACTCACAAATAGTACCAGCATTGTTTAACTAGTAGAAGCATTGTTTATCCTGTTTCCTACAAAAGCTGAGCTCCAAAGCCACCTAAAGACCCAGTTAAAGAAGGTATGGAAGGCCAAAAGAAAATTAGGCATCCTTATTCAAATCCTCAGTTGTTCCCCACAGCATTTTCCACCCTTCTGTATAGTGCCTGGCTTTGAGTTCCATGTCCTGTATAAATGAGGGTTTCTGCCAGTTTAGGCTGTATATTCTAAATTTTGCCAGATATTGTGAACTGCTTTAACTTGGTGTCCAAGGAGTGACTTCCCTGGCACAAAAGAGTAGGATCAGCAGGTTGGAAACCAGCTTTAGGGTGGTGCTGTGCCCAGGTGAAGTGCTGAGCCACCCTCAGCTCCTGGTCTGTCAAAGGAAGCACACTGACCCTCTAGAAACTGTCACCCGATTTGCAGTTTATTACATGTCATAGAATCCCAGAATGGTCTGGGTTGGAATGACCTTAAAGAGAATTTTGTTTCACCCCCTGCCATGGGCAGGGACATCTTTCACTATCCCTGGTGGCTCCAAGCCCTGTCCAGCCTGGCCTTGGACACTTCCAGGGATCCAGGAGAGCCACAGCTGCTCTGGGCACCCTGTGCCAGGTTTCCCCATCCTCACACCCTTTCATTACCAATGTAAAGAAAATCGCAGATTTAACTTTCCAGTATGCACTGAAGCACACCCACCCATCATTCATTCCCAGTGACATGCTCAGAGTTTCCTGAACCTATTGCTCAGGCATTTAACTATGAAAGCCCCGCTTCTTTGCCCTGTCTAATTCAAACTTCCCTGTCTGATACCAATATGCTTTGCCCAGCTAAAAGGTAACATTCAGGTGATGCCCATTGTTCCAGCTGAGGACTGTATTTGCTGGGTGCTGTCACCTGATGCTGCCAGAAACCATTATCCCTTCCTCACTTTGGTCTCTGGAAGCAACAAAGATTTGTCCCCATCTCTAGTGTTCTGACAGAAGCCCTGAAAGGTGATGTATAATCTTCAGATGAAAATCCTAGAGGCAAACCAATTCTTACAGTTATGGAAATAGCAGAGATGTTGAAGTCTTTGAAAACTGGCTTCCTTTCCAGGAGGGTGCTGGACAAAAGCACTGAGACTGTCTGACATGACTGAAGCCACTCTGGTATTCAGGAGCAGCAGACACTGTGCACATCATTTGAAATAATTGATGACTTGGCAGCTTGGTCCCGTCTCCCAGGGTGATGAGCTCACGAACCACTGATCTCTCATCCAATATGCAATTATACATCTCCCTCTTCCACTCTTTCCCTGGGGCTGCACCCATGATTATTATGGATTGATCCTTTACCAGTGGGGAGCTGGATGTCTTTTCATGTGTGTGGGGATGCACAGGATTTACTGAGCTTCACAGGGCCTGGGTGGAACACGTAATGGGAAATGGCAGTGGAGGGTCAAAGAGAACAACTGAGGCTCTTCTTCATTCTGCTGCATTCTCCTGTAATGGAGCATCATTAAAAACTGTGGTGAAAGGATGAGAAAGCTCACAGAATTTATCTGACATTCAGAAAAGGAATTTGAGTGTTGAAGAAAACCCTGTCTTTTAAAAAGTTATTGTTTTCAAATTCATATTCTGTGCTAGTTTTCCATGCTAATATTATCTTAGAACTGGGAGGCTATTATTAGAATTCCACCTTCTAATACAGCCGTTCCAATATTTTGGTGCCATGCACTTCATATGACCTTTTTAATATTCTGTTGCTTGACTGCTGCCTATTCTTATTCTTTTTGCTTTTTACAGTTTTCTATCCCCATGGGGAAGGAATAACTGCACTTACTAATAATGACAATGTGGTGTCCTGGAATGAGCAAAATAGTTCCTCAAATGGCTACAGCCCAGTGTGGTTATGAAGTTTGGATTTACAGCAGTCTCATCACAGTGGCACTCCTCTCTATTCCCAGTGCAATTTCTGAGTGTTTTGCTATCATCTCAGTAATTTACAGAGAGCAGGAATAGCACTAAAGAGCTGTTCCAAAAAAATTTACAAGACTGTGTAAAACTGTAAAGAAAGTGGGCATTATGAGTACAGGTGTTACTAGGTTTTTCCTCTAGTTCATCACAGGGGTTTCTTTAGAGCAATACAGTTTACAAGCAAAAAGAAATGAAGCCTTAAAAATGTGAAGCTAAGAAAGGACAAGAATCCACCAAAAAAAATCAGGATCAGGGAATTAAGTTTACATGTCTGGACAGCAAAACTGAGATCAGAAACTGGGCTTTCAGCAAAATTTTTTTAATGAGGTAAGAGTAGTACCAAGCAGGAAGGAAAATTGGCAGATACCTTTAGGTCTCTCTGGCCCTCAGGGATGGGTCCATGGTTGCTACTGAAGCAGGACTGGTCTCCTTGCACAGCTATGAGAACTCCATAGCACTGAAAGCTTGAAAATGTCAGGAGATATCTCGCTCTGCCCTGGAAGGTTGGCTTGGGAACTGGGAGATCTGTCCTGCTTTCAAAAGTTTGTTTTAAAAGAACTAAATGTTAGCAAAAATTTGAAGACATGATGTCACCCTTGCACCAAGAAAGACACAAGAACAGACAAGGACACAGCGCAAAAAAGAAGAAAAAAAGGCCTTTATGGAAAGGAAACTTCTGCTTAAATAGACTGACACAACACATTCTATTTGATTGGTTAATTAATAAAAACATCTTTCTCACACACCATCCTTGAGAGGAACAGAAAAGCAAGGTGGTAAAACACCACCTGCAGATTGTTTAGACTAACAAGTTATTGCATTCTTACAACTCCCTAAAAATTCTCACAAGCCACTGTGAGAAATGATCGCTGACCAGGCTGGCATCCACATATGTTATTCGTAGTTTTGGGTACATGGCTGAAATCCAGAGGACAGATTTAAAGAAGAGAATCAACAGTGTGTATGATAACAGCTCATTATGGATTTATGATGTTTGTGTTTGTGAAGGAATTCTTCTACTCCTGCATGGATGAACGAGAGCGCACACATCCTTCAAGTACCTTAAGGGGGCTTATGAAAAGATGGAGAGTGACTTTTTACATGGGCAGATAGTCGTAAGACAAGGGGGAACATCTCTATATTAGGATTAGGTATTAGGAATTATTCTTCCCTGTGAGTTGAGGGTGGGCAGGCCCTGGCACAGGGTGCCCAGAGCAGCTGTGGCTGCCCCTGGATCCCTGGCAGTGTCCAAGGCCAGGCTGGACAGGGCTTGGAGCAGCCTGGCACAGGGGAAGATGTCCCTGCCCAAGGCGGGGGTGGCACTGGATGGGCTTTAAGGTCCTTTCCAACCCAAGCCATTCTTGGTTCTGTGATACTTGCACATTTAAATTAGCAGAAGAGGAATATGAGCTTAGGGTATGATAGGACCCTGTTTATTCTGGCTGTTGTACCACTGTGACTTTGGTAAGATATGAATGGCAGCAGTCCTGGGCTGCAGAGCATTTTTCCTTTGCTTGTTTAGCTTTTGGTATGGGATAAAAGCTGTAACACTCATAGTTCTGAAGAATCATGGAATCATTAAGGTTGGAAAAGACCTCCAAGGTCAGCCAGTCATCAGCCAAATCCCACCCTAGTCACTAAACCACATTGCAAAGTGCCATGTCCACACTTATTTTGAACAGCCCTGGACTCCACCACATCCCAGGGCTGTTCCAATACTTTGCCACTCTTTTAGGGCTTTTTATTCCTAATATCCATCCCAAACTTCCCCTGGTGGAACTTGAAGGTGTTTCCTCTTGTCCTATAACTTTTTACATGGGAGAAGAGATTGAGAGACCCCCTGACTCCAGTCTCCTGTCAGGGAGCTGTGGAGAGAAAAAAGGGCCAGATCTACTGCCTGAGAAAGGCAGATGTCTATAAATAAAGTGTATCAGATGTAGAACCCAATAAGGAGAGAGGAGACTGTGCAAAGTGTGCTCTGTGAGTCAAATGAAAACATATGGCTTAAGCTTGGTTTGTGTGTGCTGCAATTAACACTGTAAAGGTTATCTGAATATTTTCCTCCCATAGCAAGGACCTAAATTATCCCTTTTATCCCAGAATTAGCAGAAACCAGAAAAATACAGACTCTTCAGGAGCTGGTTTGCAGCCCAGTCCCCTGGGAGAGGAAAGGAAAGGTTGAGACACCTCTGACATTCAGCAGAGGAAGTTATGCTTCCTCTTTGCCAAGTCCAAATCTGTCTCTTGTAAGAATGCTGCTGGATGGTAACATTCAGCATCAAGGAATTTGTGCTCAGCAGGGCACTGGCTCCCCAAATGGAGGTGTCTGGGGTCTGATTTCTGGGGTCAAAGGTAAGTGAAGAGCCTTTCTCTCCTCCACCAGCCCCCAATGCACAAAGATAACTTTTCCTCTAAAGCCATTTCTGCTTCACATTTGTCCTAATCAAAGAAAAGGGGCTCACATCCTTATTGGCCTGTGGAAGAAATCTCTGAGGCAGCTGCATGAATTCTCAAAGCAGTTGGGGTGGAGTCATGGCTCCCCTTGCAAGGAACTATATGTTAGATTTTTTCTGGGCAACTCTGGCTCCTCAACCTAGAGATCCCATAATATGCAAACATTAAGGGGCTGCTAATAAGATCAGGTCAATGCATAGAGTATATCCCCTACAGCTTCAGGACCACCTGTGTTATAGACAAAACTAAAGAAAGTTTCGTACCTGCTCTAAGGCAACTCCAAAGCCTGTCCAGCCCCTGGCAGAGAGCTCTGTGTGCCAGTGATTGACTCCTGGCTTTGTGTTCCCTGTGGCACCTTGCAGGGTCCAGAGCTGGCACAGCTGGTGTGAAGCACCTTTGTTTAATGGGATGAGGCACTGTAGAACTGCTGTGAAATGCAGGAATCAAAATGTATTCTGTGACATTACATATTATTTTCTCCTTGTAGGAACTGAGTAAATTGAAAGAAATGTTCTTTGAAGCTTCTCTAACTCAGTCTTGCAACCTGCTGTTGAGGAATGCATTAAAGCAAATGTTGTATCACAAAACCACTGACAGTGTGGTATCTCAGCTGCTTCTGCATACCCCTGTGTTTGCAAAACTTCATTAGTATGTTTTTGCAGTAAATAAGTGAGAAAGTGATCACAAAAGAGCTCAGATGTTGCTCCTAAATGCTGCTGTGTAGATGCTTGCTAGAAGCCCGTCCCCTTGCAGCTAGGGCTGGAACAGCCTGACTTAGCAGGAAACTGTCCAAAATCCCACTGCCCTCCTATTCCTCTGAGACCAGCAAGTGCTTGGGGCAAAGCTAATGTCCCTTTAGGATCTGGATTATTTGGCCTTTACACATTGTATAGTTCCTAATGCCACACATCCTCCAATGTTCCTGGGAGCTGTGAAAGCCAGAAAGGGCTGCACTTCCAGCCCAAGCTACAGACAGCTCAGTAGAGAGGCTCTGGCTCAAGTTGCCCAGAGAAGCCATTGTAGAATGTGGTCCCGGGCAAGGCTATCCGGGAATGCCCTGGGAAACCACCAATGTATAAGATTCTGGCCTTCCTGATGATGATGATGAAGGTGTCCATCACAAGTTGTACCCTCCCCATTTTATGTCAGTCACTGTTTGGACTATCCCTCAGATCTAGAAAATTCTCTGTTCTTTGTTTCCCCATTGGTTCCTCTGAGTTAACCACACCTTCCCCTTGTCCTCATTTGCTTTAGTTATGTCACCCCATCTGTGCTCCTTCCTGGAGCCTCTTCCCTATTGGTCTCAATGTACCCTGACCCCTCCTATCCTTCCCCGGTTATATGCCCTGACCCCTCCCTTGGAAGGGGCTCCCAGAGCTAGCTCCTCTGGTGTGGGGTTGCTTTCCTCTTCCCTGGTTTTGCCTTCCCTCCAATAAACCTACAAGAACCAAACCTACCTGGGTGTCCTCTCATCTCTCCAGTGGAAGATCTGATTACACTGTCCGGGTCTCCTGTTGACCACTCCTTCTGGGACAAGGGTCCAGGGCATCCTCAAGCCATGGCTGCCCCTGAATCCCTGGAAGTGTCCAAGGCCAGGCTGGACAGGGCTTGGAGCACCCTGGGACAGTGGGAGGTATCCTTGCCCATGGCAGGAGTGGCACTGGATGAGCTCTAAGGTGCCTTCCCACCCAAACCAGTCTGTGATTCTGTGACATCCACCCTTCAGGTGCTGGGGACCAGCTGCACCTCAGTGGAGGAAGGTCCTATTCCCTCTGAGGCTGTGTAATTTCTGTTTGATCCCTATGCATGCCTTTCTGCTGGCATTCCCTGCTCCCAGGGGAGAAGCAGTACACACTACTGGTATTTCTAGTATTTTTTCAGGTTGCCAGACAGACAGTTGTCTGTTTGCACTTTAAAATCCTGGCATTTGGGCCCAATTCCTCCAACAGTCAGGGGTGCAATTTTTTTTCCTTCTCAACCTTCAAAACTTCTCTAGCATCCCATCTCCCCACCTGTGCCCCCCCTCCCCTGTCGTTTCTCTCAGCACTTGGAGAGCCCTGATCATGAGAGGGAAATTCTAGATAGAGAGGGCGATGGTTTGGTCAGGATCTGCTCCTGGGAAGAAGAATCTTTTGTCACAGACCTGAGTCTCCACACCAACACTGCAAAGGATTTTCCTCAAGACTTAGTGGCCTGGCATAACCTTTTGGATCATGATTCCCTTTCAAAGGAGTTACAGGATAACCCTTTCCCCCTTCCTTCTTCCTTTTCTTCTTCCATTCCTTTTTCCTTTCCTTTACTTTCCTCTTTCCTTCTTCTGCAATCATATAAAAAATCCAGTTTGCTAAGCCCTTTCACATTTTTATTTCTCTTGTGGGATGCAGTTCCTGATGTGGAAGGCGCTCCTGCTCCCTGCTCTTGGTCTGTGTTCATGCACAATGCTGGAGAATGTGGTGCTGCAGGTGCGTAGGTGCTGGTGTTGGTCCAGGACCATCATTCAGTTGTCCACAGCTCTCCAAACACAGATAAAAGGGCTGCCTAGTTTGGAGTATGTGCAGTCTAAGTAATGTAAGAGCCAGAAATACTCAGGAGACTGATATTCAATGATGGAAAAGGAGATGTTCCCTCAGAACACTGAAGAAAAGCAATAGATACACATCACTAGATAAGGGTGGGTAGATATTTTCATGTGTAAGAGCAAAGTAGGAGATAGTGAGAAAATGAACCTAGGATGAGGAGACGGCTGTTCTGTAATACTGTGGGTTGTGAAGGCAGGAATGGCAGCAGAGCACAGCAACTGTCTCAGATGGAGCGATGGAGACTACACTGAAAGCATCACTGCTTCTGGAATACATTCTGGGCTCAGAACACAAGTTGCTAGGAAACTCTTATATTAAAAGGCATTCATCTTTAAACTCTGGGAACACAGTAATAGCTTCTCCTCTGTGCTAGGGAAGCTCTTTTAATGTCAGTCTTGACATTACTGAGACAAGTAATATGTGGGAGAGAGAAAAATACCTTGAATTATCTTGAGCAAAAATTAAAATCTAACATTTTTTAGAAAGATTGCAGGGTTTAACTGAGGTTTAGTCATTCTGGACTGACTAGCAAGACACTGATGAAACATAGAATCATACAGCTGTAGAATACCCCGAGCTGGAAGGGACCCACAAGGATCATCCAGTCCTGCATTTTTGCTCACTCTTTCTTTTTTGTTTGGGGCTGTTTTGTTAAAGGTTTTTTTCTCTCAGTTTTTCCTTCCTTTCCTCCCTGGCTGGTGGTACTGCCATCCCAATATCCCAGATGGATGAATGCATTGGGTCCCTCCCATTCCCTCGTGTTGAGTGTGTGTGCGTCAGGACCCACCTCGTTCTCTGCCTTGGTCACTCCCCCTGATGGGCCCCTCGGTCGTGGTTCCGCCCTCCACACAGCCACACCTCTCCACCTCCTGCTGCTGCCGGTTCCCACACCACCGGAAGAAGAAGTGGACATGGCCAAAAGAAGACCACCTTGGCCTTCAAGGGTCCAAACCACTGGACCCTTCTGGCAATTAAGCGGCTTCGTGCTGCGGCTTGTCCTTCAGCTTGAGACCTCCAGCCACAACATCTGGCTGGGAGGAAGCTGAGAACAAATCAGGAAGGAGGCAGTGAGGGATGGGAATTTAGAACTTGCTCAAGACCTTGATCAGTTCATGGCACCAGTGATATTGCGAGAAGGGGGGTAATCCTAGATGGCAACAAATTCCCTATGTAGAAGTGAAGGAATTAAAGAAAGCAGCCAAAGATTATGGGAGAAATACACCATACTTCAAAAGCATACTTGAACTGACTTTCTTGGGACATACACTAGTGCCTCATGACATCAGAGATATAATGACAGCTTTGCTGTCACCAACTGAATTCATGTTGTGGGAGGCACAATGGAAAAAAACTACTTAAACCATTGATAACCAAACCTGGAGTAGGCAATGGAGACCCCAAGGATGCAATGGATGCCTTGTCGGTGGAGGGCAAATTTGATAAACCAGAGGACTCAGTTACCAATTCCTATTTTAAATGATATCATGGATGCTGCCTGCACTCCGTGGCTAAAAATACCTGACAGTAGCACCCCCCTCCAAAACTTCTCTACCATTCAACAAGGGGTTTGTGAGTCTTTTATCAAGTTTATTGATAGGTTGCGAGAAGCCATTGAAAAACAAATAGACAACTCAGAGGCCCAAGAAGAACTATTGGGATAGATGGCTGCCACAAACATGAACTAGGAGTGTAAAGACGTGATAAGAGCCCTTCCACAGGATCCCGAGCTGACAATCCAACAGATGGTAGAGAACTGTGCAAAGGTAACCTCATTAGAATATACATTTGCTTTGGCATCAGCAAAGGGGGGTGGGGGAGGCAATGACAACCTACATCAACATTAAATGCTTCAATTGCACACGGGTGGGACATATCCAAGCACATGGGCTTCACCCTGTCTTTAAGTCTCCTCGAAGCTTTTGCCCACCACACAGGCTGGGAAACAGATGGCAGAGCACGACATGACCCCACGCAACGACAATAAGTGGCAGGTTGCATCGCCCTGGTCTCCCCACCATCCAGGAGACCCAATTCCCGGATGGCACATTTCTGAGGAGAGGAGCCACTCAGAGGGACTCCGATTCTTTAGGCAGACGAACCAGTTAAATCAACAAAAAAGGCGTTTCGTCCACAGCTCTCTACACCTAATGCTGGACAACAAAAATTTGGTAAGAGTGCCTGTGGAGTTCATTGGTCCCATCCAAGGCGACAGACCTATCCAAGTATTGTTAACAGGAGACAACGTGCACACACCAGATAATATTACTATCATCCCAGAAGTGGTTTCAGTCGATCCCAGCCACGAAGTGACCATCTCCATTTTGTAACAACCCACCGTTCACTTTGACTAAGGGTGCACCATTTTGCATTAATGTACGTACTGAGTGGACAGGACTATTTAGATGCTGCTAATTATGATATCTGTCTCTCCCATGTTCTCAGCAGGGACACCGATGGTTTCTATCACCATGTCACACCATGGAAAGACTGTTTCCTTCTCTGCCGTGGCTGACACAGGGGCTGATGTTACCCTCATTCCACAATCTAAGTGGCCACGCAACTGGGAGTTGGTGTCCCCTTGTGGCGCTGTCTCTGGGATTGGAGGAGCCATCATCTCCCTGAGAAACAAGCACCTTGTTCCTGTGGAAGGACCAGAGGACAATTTGCAACAGTAAGGCCTTTTGTAACAACGAGTAACATCACTCTACTAGGCAGGGATGTCTTGTCACGGGGCAGGGGGTGGTGAGGCTAGAGATCCTGCAACCATCCTGGGATTTCTAGTAGGGGCCACTGTAGAGCGTGCCACTCCACCACTGGTTTGGAAAACTGAGGATCCAGTTTGGGTGGATCAGTGGCCCCTTCAAAAGACAAACTAGAAGCACTCCACACCCTAGTAGAGAACAACTATCAAAAGGCACAAAAAAAAGGGTACCATCTACTAGTCCCTGGAATACCCCTGTCTTTGTCATTAAAAAACCAGGCAAAGACAGGTGGAGACTGCTCCAGGACCTTCATAAGGTAAATTGTGTCCTGGAGGATATGGGCCCCCTACAACCAGGCCTCCCCTCACCTTCCATGCTTCCCAGGGACTGGCAGCTCACAGTCCTGGATATCAAAGATTGCTTTTTCAACATCCTGCTCCATCCCAGAGATGCTCACAAGTTTGCTTTTTCTGTGCCAACCATCAACCATCAAGCCCTCTTCAAAAGATACCATTGGGTGACATTACCACAGGGAATGATAAATTCCCCGGTTTTGTGCCAAATGTCTGTGGCCACGATTCTATCGCTAATAAGGAAGGTCTTCCCTGACGCTATTATTCTGCATTACATGGACGATATCCTAGTTTGCTCCCAAGACAAGACTTACCTCAGTTCGGTGATAAAAAAGACCATTACAGCAACTGAGGATGCAGGTTTTCATATTGCTCCTGAAAAAATCCAATATTGCTGCCCGTGGAAATACCTCAGATTTTTAATCAACGAATGGACCATCGTTCCCCAAGGTATTTCCATCAAGAACAGCCCACAAACACTGAGAGGCTTGCAGCAGCTGTGCAGGTCCATCACTTGGATCCAACAATTGCTTGGCCTCACCACAGAATTGTCACCTTTGTTCAACCTACTGAAGGGAAGCAACAACCTGAGCTCCCAAAGTGTTTTAACTCCAGAGGCCCTTGATGCGTTGCAAAAGGTAGCACATGCTGTCTCAGCTTGAAAAGCACACTGCATCAACCATTTCCTGACCTTCCGGCTAGCAATCCTCAGTAAGTCCCTCCACTTCCATGGACTGCTTTTTCAGTGGGACTTATTTCTCTACAGATCAATTGCTAATTGTAGGATGTGTTTTCCTGCCACACCAACAAAAAAACCAAACCATTACAACCTCACAAGAGTTGTTAGCTCAACTGATCATTAAAGGCAGAAACTGCCTCTGGACCCTCACAGTGTGTGACCCAGCATACATTTCCCTGCTGTTTAGATTACACGAGTTAGAATCATTGTTGCAAACAAATGAACAACTTCAATTTGCTTTGGACAGCTATCCTGGACAAATCTCTATCCATTATCCAAAACATAAATTGCTAAAAGAACCATTCAATTTGGTCCCAAATTCTTTGAAGAGTAAAGTCCCTCTCAAAGCTCTAACACTTCTAACAGATGGTTCTGGAAAATCACAGAAATCACATAAATCAGTTATCACTTGGAAGGATCTGAACATTTGGAAGTGGGAGTCTGACGTTCAGATTGTTTAAGGATCCCCTCAAATTGCTGAATTGTTGGCAGTTGTTAGAACTTTTAAAATGTTCCAACAACCTTTTAATCTGGTCACTGATTCGGCTTATGGAGCCGGGGTAGCTGAAAGGGCAGAACATTCTGTCACCCAGATTGCCGAGTTTGGCCGGCTCAAGTATGTGCATGTCACGGTGGACACGTTCTCCTCTGCGATGTGGGCTTCCGCTCGCACTGGAGAAAAGGCTCGTGATGTCATTGCCCACTGGAGGCAGGCCTTTGCCGTTCTGGGCATACCTTCTGCTGTGAAAACCGACAATGGTCCTGCTTACGCACCTCAGCAGGTGCAGCAGTTCCTGCAGTTGTGGGGTGTGTCACTCACAACCGGCCAAGCTATTGTAGAACGTGCTCATGGTACTCTGAAGCGGGTTCTTCAAAAACAAAAACAGGTAATGCAGGGTGAGACCCTGCACCGTCGGTTGGAGAAAGCATTGTACACCATCAATCATCTTACTGTGCAGCAGAATTCAAATAACCCTGTCATTTTAAATCATCATCTCTCGTTGCAGGCTGCAGACGAGGCACATGAACCTCGAGCAAAAGTTCAAGTGCGGAATTTAGTCACTAAACAATGGGAAGGTCCCTATGACCTTATCGCTTCGGGGCGCGGGTATGCTTGTGTGTCCACAGATACTGGGGTACACTGGGTACCTTCAAGGTGTATTCGTCCTGATCTGCAACCGCAGAGACAGAATCCGACCAACGGGCAACATAGAAGCCGTGACCAAACTGAAAGTCATCAAATGGATGGATCATTGAGTGATGACTCAGTTGAAGATGACGGCGGGTGATCACTCTGATGATTCCTCCATGAACAGACACTGAACCTTATTCATTTTTCTTTTTCTTTTAAACTAAAAAGGGTGAGATGTTGCCCTGATTCTTGAGTTTTTCTAAAGCCTTCTGAGTTTACATTCTATTGGGAAATTTTCCCACACAGTTTCTGTAAATAACGTGTTGTTTTGCATTCCTTCATGGGGGTGGAGAGATTTGATGTACTAGTGGTTTGTCCAATGTCTTTGGAGAGGTGGCCCATTCACTCTCCAATCCACTGTCACCTTTGGAAAAGTATAAAAGTTGGAGTCAGAAAATAAACTTTCTCTTTTACCTTGCAAAGTGGCAGGTGGCTCTCGTTGTGCTTTCTCGTGTCCTATAGCGACACATTCTATGCTAAAAGAAATACCCAACTATAAATTGTTCCACGTGCCCTCAAAGTTAATATGGCTTATCTCCCACCGAGAGCAACCATTTCATATAATGCATGTCAGGTTGCACACAGACATTCCTGGTCCCATAGAAGAGGGCAATCAGAAAACAGATTTGCTAGTGATGGCAGTCAACACCACCCACACGCTACCAGACATATTTAATCAGGCAAAACTCAGTCATCAATTTTACCACCAAAACATGCCTGCCTTAGTTCGAATGTTTAAGATTACCAACCAACAGGCAAGGGCCATTGTAACCATGTGCCCCAATTGCCAATCATTTGCTTTACCATCCATGGCGACCAGAACCAACCCTTGGGGCTTCGACAGTTTAGAATTATGGCAAAATGACGTGACTAATTTTACATCCTTTGGACAATTAAAATATATTAATGTATCTGTTGACATCTTCTCAAGTGCAATCTTTGCTTCAGCTCAATCAGGAGAAAAAACAAAAGATGTAACAAAACATTTTTATTTGGTATTCACGACACTTGGAGTCCCTCAAACAATCAAGACTGATAATGGCCCTGCATACATTTCCAAACCACTCTGTGAGATCCAACAATGGGGGATCCACCATAACACAGGCATTCCCTATAACCCCACCAGACAGTCTATTGTCGAAAGGGCACACCGGGAAATAAAAAGGGTTCCTGAACAACATCAAACTAACAGTATAACCCAGTCACCTATAGAAAGGTCGTGCAAAGCTTTATATGTCATTAACTTTATGAATAATTCCTCTAGAGAACCCAACCCTCCAATTATAAGACATTTTTCTAACAATACCCAACCACACCTTCGAGAAAAACCCCCAGTCCTTATAAATGACCCTGAAACGAAACATATTCAGGGACCCTTTCCTCTCATCACATGGAGGAGAGGCTATGCATGTGTTTCTAGAGGTACAAGGCCAAAGTGGATCCCGGGAAAAAATATAAAACCCTACCTAGAACCTGACTCCAAATTGAACCCCGTACAAGCACATCATACATCATACCAAGAAGTGCAAGCACAAGAAGGGGCGGTCGCATGGCATCAATGGAAAAAGAAAGACAGATATCCTAATATCGTTGCTCATGTCCTAATTACGTGCAGATATTTCTACTAGTTCCTTCTCCTACTTACAACCTCCACCTTCATACACATACACACTCTGTCCCTTGACCTACCCTTCATACCCACATCCTATCCCCCGCCCTCCTTACCAACAATTATTAACACAGGGAGAATAGGGGGAGAGAAAAGACAAGCAGGAGAAAAGGGGTACGGGAAAGACTTGTAAAGTGAGGAAAGGGAAAAACATAGTTTATAACTGTTACTTTTGCCACATGCTAAAACATATACTGTAATGACCCTGGGTTGATGCCCTGTACCCAAAGGAATACTATGGAACATTCCAACAAGATAATGCTGCTCACATGATCGCTATCAGCACTGCCTCTGCATGGATTGTACAACAACCTAAACAAAACCTCTGGGTGACTCTCGCCAAGACCCTGAAACAAGACAACTTCTGCATGGCCATGGGCAGCGTAGACAACCCACTGTCTACATGCCTGGTGGGAATTCCTTTGGCAGCATGAGATTACCCCTACACAGGTAAGAAGCCCAACCCTGTGGACACTTGGAACGAGTGGATGAAGATCCTTCCACATGCACCACAGGAACCCCAGGAATTGGACTTATTGGGGTCTGCAAAAGCAACATTTTGTATCCATTTCCTTTATAAACAATCTAGCCAGCCTTGGTCAGATACCACACAGGCCCAATCTATTATTAGGAAGAATGTAACACCTAATAAGAAAGAATATAATGAGTCCAATTGCTGCAATTATACCAGTCACATCCTATCTGAGTCCTCTCCATACCCCAAAGTGCTCCTGAGGGGTGTGTTTCCTATCTGTGGAGACAGGCTATGGGTGGGAATTCCCTTGTGTCTTCAAGGGGGTCCCTGCAGCCTTGGCCAGCTTACCACACTCACCCCAAAAGTTACGTTAATTAAGGATTGGAAGCAGAAGGATAAATTGGCCTGCACAAAAAGATCATATGCCGAATTAGATTCAAATTGCGATGACCCAATTTATAATTGGGGAAAAACAAAGAGGGTTGCTGTCTCCATCTTTTTACCATGGGTGGCTGCTGCAAAGGCCCTCAGTGAGCTTTCTCAGATGGGGTGCTGGCTGAGTAAGCAGACCAACACCACATCTGCCATGCTCAGTGATGTTCTAGTGGACAAAGAGACCACCAGGCATGCCACCTTGCAAAATAGAGCAGCAATTGACTTCCTGTTACTTGCCCATGGCCATGGGTGCAAGGGTTTTGAAAGACTTTGTTGTTTCAATTTAACATCGCACAGTACATGTACACAAGCCAACATTAAGAAGATACAAGATCAAATAAAGAACATCAAGGCAGAGATGAAGACTGCTGATTGGCTTCATAGCCTGTTTACACAGTGGGGTGTTCTGGGCTGGGCAGCCCCAGTTATTAGAGGACTGTTATGGATTTTGGTTATTATTGCAATTTTAGCATTAGCAGCTTCATGTTTTATGAGATTTGTTAAAAACACTGTGGGAAAGGCTTTCATAGTAAATAAAGAGGGGGGAAATGTAGTATCTCATGTGGAGGAAAGAGGAGCAGGAATGCCTTGGGAGGTTACAACAGTTTAGGTTATAGTGCCAACTAGGGTTTTTTTCCCATGGTTCTTTGTTTTTGATGTTAATAACTGTTGGGACATCACTTCTAGTCCCTTCCCCAGTTCCAGAATGTCCAGTTTCCTACTTTCCCATTGGTCCTTGTTATATGTTACTCCCCCTCTCTCTACCCAGTGGTTACTGTTTCTTTAGCCTGCTTTTGTGCCTGCCCTCATCCCTCCTCCCATTGGCCCTCAAGTTGTTTCACCCCTCCTAGCCCTGGTCAGTTCAATACCTTGGACCTTCCCCTGTTGGAGGCTCTGAGTTCTGGGCTCTGCGCCCTGCTCCTCGCTGTCCCTTCAGCCCTTCTGTTAATGAACAATGGTTGGAAGCCTACACATAGAGTCTCTCCTGTCTTGTCTGCTTGGCCTGCTAGGCACCATCTGCCTACAGGAGCATCTGCTGCTCATTTTGGCTATCCACCTTGGCCAAGGGAGACGCTCTTGGAAAGTGGCCGCCCCGGCAACATCTGCCGTGTGGCCACACCAAACCACTACTGATAAGACTACTGTGAGTAGCGGTAATAGTTTTATTATTACTCTCACTATGGGACCTGTCCCATGGTGTTGGCACCTTTCCCATAATATGTTCAGCATCTATCTTTGCTCTGAGGGAGCACTGCAATTCTGAATGATTCACTGAGAGGAAGAACACCCTGCTAGGGCTGACATTAAAATATGTTAAATGATTCTAAAAGTAACATCCTTGGAGTTCTGTGCAATGATGATTGTTGGGTGGTTTTTTTTCTGGATGAAAATGATGGCCTTTATCGCACCAGTTGACAGACCTGGAAAAAGCAGACATATTTTCGAACTCAACCCAATTCTGACTTAAGACTTGTGTAATGACAACAGAGTGGAATTGGCAACCAACAGTTTTACATGAAAAACATCTATGTTTTTGACAAAAACGTTTGTCAAAATTACCTGTAACATGCAGGTATTCTTAATAAGTGGTTTTGAAGTGAGAAGATCACAGAAACATTTGCCAGTAGAGCAAAGTAAACAAATATGCACTCTATTAACAAGGAACTTGTTATTTCTGTTCATATTTATTAGTAATATTTATCTAATGCTATAAATTTAAAAGGACGTGATGTGTCTACAGCTCAAAATACAGACACACATGGACTTTTATGATCCTTAGGGCTCCCTTTTAGCTCAGGATATTCCATGATTCCATGGTAACCTGAGGAATGGATGAGTAGACCTGTACTGCAGGATCACAAGTTGAATAGTGGATCATAATTATATTGCAGAGAATGTCTCCCTCAATGCTCTACTCACCTGCCACATACAAGTTAGAGAAAATAGGCAGCTGCAGAATGAATTATGGCAGCATAAAGAGAGATCAGTTCCTCTGAAACCATTCTAATGCTTCAACATTATGGCAAAACCTTCTCTCTTATGCCACTTGGTGGAGCTTAGTGATTTTGGCTCTCACATACATAATTTTGTAAACTTTCTCTTCAATTACACAACCATTTGTCAGTGTGTCTTGAAAATGGGCCAAATCCCTGCCCAGGAAGTAAACCATAAATTCTAATGAGCAAGGTGCTTGTGCCTTGCTGCTAATGACTTTGCTAATAATCTCTTCTTCTCAAAAGCAATAAAATATATAGTGTGCTAATTTTGAGGAAAATGTGAAAATACGGGCTTAGGACCTTAGAATGTATGATATATAGGATGAGAGGTGGGTAGAATTATGTCACATTTGGTTAATTTTTCAGATTAAAAATAATGTTTTAATTTCCCTTGCAGATTTTTAGGATGTATCTGGGTGGGAGATCTCACATTCTTTTGAATGCTTGTTTTTACTCAACAAGCATATGCACAGTGAGTAGACCCACAATTAAACAAGGAAATTATTATATCACGTGCTGATCCTGCCTTCATTTAAATCAATGGCCAGTCAGTGTAATTAAACCAGAACTGGGACCTTGGCTCAGACATAGTGCTTGTGTTTAGAGCCTACCTGGAAATTCAGGACATTACACCAATTTCATCTAAACTATCTGTTGCTAAGTATAAATTAGTTGCTCTGCAAATCTTACAGAGCTTATTTTTGTATTTTTGTCCAACACTTATTCTAAATTATCAGACAAACACTACTGTCCAGTGAATGATATCTGATGTTTTGAAAATACTGAATTTTAACATCTGAACTTCAACTCCAGACCTTGGTATTTGGTACCCAAAGTGAGATATGTTGCTTTTATTTTTGGAGGTATGTTGTAACTGAGAGGTCTCACAGGCTCTTCCTATACCCTCCTCATGCAGGATGCCAACTGTCTCAGCAGAGTGCCAAGATCAAGGGTTCATGTGCAGCCTTTTGCTGTTGTCAGGGAAAAGAAGGAAGAAGAACAAAGGACATATTCCTGGAATCTATTGTCTGTGACATGAGGTGGGATCTTCAATGGATTTTCTGGCTTCCTCTTGGGAACTGAAAACAGTAATTGCAGCTTCTTTTTACCATGGTATTTCTCAGGTTTTTCTTTGTTGTGTTGGTCTGACAGATGAGAAGGAAATTTTGACATAGCAATGTCAAAACATAACATTGACATAACATTTTCATCAAATACTGAAAACTGGTAATATATCAATGTTCTTCTGTAGTATTATTCTACAAGGCATAAGAGTAAGAGCGAAATTCTATTAGGACCTCTAAAAACAATTCAGAGGTGTCTGTGACTCTGCAACACACGCACCAGTGGCTCTCCACTAATTCTTATTACAAGAAAAGAAACCACTCATGTAATTCTGCCCAAAAGGGTGATGGAGCTTAAATTGAGGCAACCTGGAGAAAACAAGGCTCATGGGGAGGCCTTTTCACTCTCAGCACCCTCCTGACAGGAGGGTGTAGACAGATGGGAGTTTCTTTTTTCCCAACTAACAAGTGACAGGACAAGAGGAAACAGCTTCAAGTTGCCCTGGAGGAGGTTTAGATTGGGTAATAGGGAAAATTTCTTCACTGGAAGAGTTGTCCAGCTCTGGCACAGGCTGCCCAGGGTGATGCCAGAGTCACTAACCCTGAAAGGATTTAACAGATAGGTAGATGTGACACTCAGTTACTGGTGAATAAGGCAGTACTGGGTTGTCTTGGTTTGAAAAGACTGCGAGTCTATGAAGGAGTCTGTGAAGGAAGGCAAGAGCCTCCTGTGAGATGGAAAAGGTAAACCCCTCCCTGGGAATAACAGTTCTTTACTAGGGAAAAAAAAACCTAAATAATTAAAAAATGTAATTAGTACAAACAAAACTACTGATAGAGTCAGAAACCTGACACCCTGAGGAATCAGAGTGTTGGTAATAGTCCAGTTAAATGGTGGCTGCTCCTCCTGCGGTGGCAGATGAAATGCTGCTGAAGGGTGAAATCTTTAGAAGGGTGTAGTTTTCTGTGAAGGTCTGGTGATGGAGTAGATGGGCCTGGTCTTCCTCTGGGGGATCCAGCAGAGAAGAAGCTGCTCCTCTGGGAATCCAGCGAAGGGGCTGCTCTGGTGTCCCAAAAAATGCTGATTTTATGCAGGTAGAGGTGCTTGGCTCCTCCCTCTGGGTGGAGCATCTCACAATGGGATGATGTAACTTTACCAGTCATGCAGTGAGTCATTCAATGGCCCATTAACAGAAGATATCACCCCGGGGGGAGACATTGTTCTTGGAAGAGATAAGAAAACTGCCCAACCTCCAACAGATAGCAAATAGAATACATGCTTATCTTACAAGCCAGGACATGGGTTAATGGTTGGACTTGATGACCTTAGAGGGCTTTCCCAACCTCACTGAATCTATGGCTTATTCAGATGTTTGCAGGGGATCTAGCAGAGAGAAAAGCAATATTACACTAAGCAACTGCATACAACTGCAGGAAATGACACAAGGCCACCTGTCCTGTGTAGCCCACACTCATGTCTGAGCACTGAGTCCATGGATTGACCTATTTGTCCTGAATGTATTGTCTGCTTTCCAATGATTCCAGCAGAGCAGTCTGCACTAGCTGAAACGCCTGGTCATGTATCTCAGATGTCGTGTATCTCAGTCACCTTGGGACTCCAAAAGGTTCCTTGTCCTTGTTGTGACCCCTAAACAGGCTAGTGTCGCTGCAGGCCCCTAGCCGGGTAATAATTACCATTGGCTCCATAATTGCAGAAGACTGATAAATTGCTTTATTATATCATCCTGTACTATATTAAACTATACTTATTAAGAAACTCAGTAACCCTTACAGCCAGTCCCATACAGCTTTGACCTAATTGGTCAATCAATCCAAACACCATCCAGTGTCCAATTAGGAAATCACCCTTTAGTAAACAAATCTCCATAACACATTCCACATGTGCACAACAGCAGGTGCAACAAGTGGAGATAAGAATTGTTTCTCATTCTTTTCTCTGATCTTCTCACAGCCTTCTCCAGGAAAATGCCTGGGAAAGTCTGTGCCTGCTCTCTGTGGCCAGAGATCCATTCCTAGCCTGCTGCCACAGGCTAGGAGCTCTCTGTCTCCATGTGGTGACTCCCCTCAGGAAGCCAATGTTGTTTGCTGCTTGTTTAAAAGGCTTAAAAATAATGTGTCAGTGCACTAAACAGGAGGTTTCTCGTGAGGAGGGTGGAGGATTAAGGCTCTTTGGAGCACAGGCATTGGCTCCACAGGCCTTTTGTTGTCATCAGTGTGTGACACAGTTTCTGTATTCCTTAAGTGGTTAACCTTTGTAAATATTGTTTTAATTTCTGGTTAATGCCGTCCGTAGTAGAGGTGCTTGTGACTTTTGGGTGTTCCTCAGAGTGGTGTGTTCAGAGTCACTGGAACCAGTCAGGCACATGGGTGCAATCCTCACAGCACAGCACCTGTTTGAACTCGTTTGTGACATGAGCCTGTCACTAAATGCACATTGCATGGAGGGAGGGTTTTGTGCTGAGGTTTTGTGCTCTCACCACTTCTTCAGTTAATGAAAAAACCAGGATCAAAGAGCTCAGTATAATGAACAGCATTGCATGGAGACGAGATCAGCATACGTTTATTGAAGTTAGAAGAACTTACGCCCTATCTTTTATGTTAGGAGGAATAATGGCACTGTCATTATGTCTTAAATCTTCCTATTTTGCAACACAATGTGTTCAATGGGCTCTTTGATAAAATATAGCTTCATGCTAAAAATAAAAAGTAAAGGGTATTCACTTGGTCAACTTAAATATTTAACATTTTGGAAAATCCTAACCATGTTATTAAGTGTCACATTGAACTCCTTGATTTGGTCTGTTTTGCTCTGTTCCTTGTTTTGATCTAATTCTTACATTGCTCTTTCCATCTATTTTGTTTTCATTATAAAGGTACCTGAGGGATCATAGCAGGAAATGTCACAAGAGGTGAAAGAGGTTTTCAAAAAACCCAACCTGCTCTTTGAACTCTTGCAATCCCTGTGCCCACACAGGAGCATTTGGAAATGTATTGGGTCATTCATTTGGGCTTATGGCAGGCTGAAAGCCATTGTTTTCTGGCAAAGAAAAGCAGATAAATAATTAAGTACAAACTTTGGAATTATACATTAATTTTTAAACAACTATTCATCATTGGTCAGATTTGGTGTGGGAAAAATGATAGGCTGCCTGTCTGAAAAATAAACCTCACCTTCATAGAGTTGTGTGGAGAGATAATGCTTAATGTAAATCATAGAATTGTAAAATAACTGTGTTTTTGCTGACTAAGCTGACCTTCAGAGAGGCCTGAACAAAATTCCCTGGGCACAGATGGCTCCTGGGCTGGGAAGCAGCAATCACACCTCATAAATCCACACAGCAATGAAGATACTGCTCATTAACTTTTGTGCAGCACCATAAAGCTTGTTTACTTAAGGAATCTGAGAGGTAATGTGGTGGCATATTATTATGCCTGTTAAAATCTGTAGGAATTAAAAACATGGAACATTTTTTTTCCGTCTATACTTGTCACGCATGTTAGAATGATATGTTGTACTAATGTCACACTGCAGGGCAAAGAAAGCTAAATGGAGCCCAGCCCCTCCTGAGGAGGGTGGCACACACCTTCCCACCACTCACTCCCTGCCCTTGCCTGGTTCCCTGACCTGCAAGGTGAGTTTGCCAAGAGCATCCATCATTCTGACATAAAGAGATGCTTGTTTACACCTTTGTGATTAGTTTGTATTAATTCAATTACTGAGTATCATAGAATCAGAGTCATTAAGGTTGGAAAAGACCTTTAAAATCAAGTCCAACCATTAACTTAAGATAACTGATACTTAGGAAGAAGTTCTTTACTATAAAGGTGGGCAGGCCCTGGCACAGGTTTTTCAGAGAAGCTGTGGCTGCCTCTAGATCCCTGGCAGTGTCCAAGGCCAGACTGGATGGGGCTTGGAGCAGCCTGGGACAGTGGAAGGTGTCCCTGCCCATGGCAGGGGGTGGAATAAGATGACCTTGAATCCTTCTAGGATTCTAGGATTCTGTGATACTTGGACCACTGTATCTAGAGTCCCTATAAACAAATTAATCGACTAGAACATAGATGACCTAATGGGGAATGTATTGTGAAACTGGATTTTTAAATGATGATTATTGTTCTTTCAAAGAAAAAGCAATTACTACATAACACTACATTAGAGCCCATAGCGCATGTGCAGGTAAAAGAGCATACCCTGGGTGCAACTGAAAGTAGCTCTCAATAGGCATTTGACCTGATTTCAATCCGGACATAAATTATATAAAAAACTGAGTTAATAGAAAACTGGAGGCCAGTACAGATGGTTCCATGGTCTCCTGCAAACATTTATTTTAAACAAATAAAAAATTTCTCAGTATCTGAGAACCTGAAAGTCAAGCTGGTCAAACTGGTCTGAACTTCCTCACTCAAAACTAACAAACACAGAAGGAAAATAAGGGATGTTATTAAGTGAAAATGGTTCTTTTCCTCCCTTTTAAAACTAACACTAACTATTAACTGGGACAAGCTGTCCTGCTCTGTGTGAGTGACTGACTGTTCCTGCCAGATGTGAGGTGAGTCAAAGACAGACCTGTGGTAATCTGCTTGTCAAGTGGAAATGCCCATTTGTGCTCTGGGGTGATGTGTGTCTCACTTAGCACCGTGCATGGAGAGAGAACCTCACCAAGGGGATGAGCATCTTGGCTTTCATTCCTTCAAGGAGCAGTTCTCCTAGTCAAAGGCTTGATTAAAGTCACAGTCTGAGGTAACACCTTCGCTGCCTGTCAGTTGAAATGTGCTATAATTTCCAATGTCATCTGCATACCAGTCAGCTCTTGAAGGTGAATCTGCTTCTAGCTTGTTCTGATGATGGTTGATGATCCAATATTCAGGAAAACTGAAACTGTTCATCTTTTTCCATGCCCTTTGGTAATAAAGCACACTGATGTAGTAAGCTGTGTGGGTAGAACAACCTCCTTGTGTCTGTGTGTCTACTGGCTTGCACAGGCTGAAAGAGGTGAGCAGAAAAATCAACAACAGGTTTCTGCCTTGGGTAAACTGAGAAAAGTAGAGGCAACCCCATAAAATAGCTTATCACAAGAGAAGGAGAAGGTTGGAGGGGACCACAGTGGGCCGCCTGGTGCTCCTGCTCAAACAGAGTCATTCTAGAGCACAGGACTGTGTCCACAGACAGCTCTGGAGTATCCCCAGTGAGGGAAACCCTCTCTGTGCAGCCTGTTCCAGTGTGAGATCCCCTGCCCAGGACAGACGTTCTCCCTTATGGAAAGGTAGCTTGTAGGTCACTGTTCCCAGTGCTGAGGGCTTTGGGTAGATGGGAGAAACAAAGACTGCATCAGTCTGTACTTTGGGTGTCGTTCCAGTCCCCCCTATATGCCTGCTGAGCATTCCTCACCCATCAGGCATGAGCTTGGGACAGGGGGCTAGCTTGGGACTGCTTGAGCACAGGGCATGGGAGAACTGGGCACTGGATCCCTCTGTGGCTATGTGTCCATTGTGGTCATTGACACTGGGGAAGGCTGGAATGGCTGCTCCTGATGGCTGGGGAAAAGTGCTCTGTCTGCTAGGCAGCATCCCTCTGCTGGGACGGGCCATTGTTTCCTGCCATGGAGTGCTAGATCAGACTGGGGCTAGTCTCAGAGCTTCCCGCACTGTGCCACACTGCTCTGCAGGTGTGGCACTGCCTGAGTGGGGTGCAGACCCCGGTCCCGTGGTGCTCCGTGCTGTGACACCTCTGCTCAGCTCACTCACCTGGAGATGTGGAGCAGGCAGAGAGCAGCATGGAAAAAAGGTCAAACAGCTATCTGGGAAGAAGCATTTTCTTTCAGTTTTAGAATATTAAAGATCATCATGTAACAGACTCAGAGCACTTGATAGTGGATGACAATTAAGTTTGTGACCTGCAAATTATCGCTAAATTTTCAGTAGACAAATAGACACAGGAAGAGCCCTGGCAGAATGTGACACTGGACAGCACAAAAACTCAGCTGTGAGAACAGGTGTTGTTTCATCTGTGGAGCCCTGGGAAGGGGTCAAGGGAACACCGGTGCAGCGTGGCAGTGCTCGTGTATCCTCCTGAGATAGGGGTGGGATGCTCTCTACACCTGAGGGTGTCCCTCTTTCTTCTGGCAAGGCCTGGCAGACAGGGAAATCCAGTCTCCTTTTCCCCCCATATTTTTCTTGATTGTGGGTTTTGGGGTTGATATTTGGTCAGCTCTAGAATATTCACATTTTATCCTGTTCACCTGCAGAGTGAAATGCTGCCAGCTACATTTAGCCCTCTCATTACCCTGAATCTTATTCCTTTTCTACATGGTGGTGGGAATTTATGTTACTCTGAAGAGAGTTTTAGGTCAGTTTATGTAATAAGTAGGAGAAGGTGTCAGAGCTCTTCACCTTCCCTTCTTTTCTCCCGGTAACTGCAGACTGCTCTCTGTCTACCAAATTTCCATGTGCAGAGAAGTGCAGAGCCCAGCACACAGGGCTAATATTCGGGAATTTGGGTTTCTATACAGCACACAAATCCATGTTTCATGCCACAATTGCAAGTCCTAGAAATATCACTGATATTTGAACACTTCAAAAAGCAATACCACTTAAAGATCAAATGCGTCCATGAGGCTGAATTATTAGTTAAGTGTGATTTGTAAAAACAAGCCACCAGTGATTCTATTGACAATGACTACCCAGTTTCTTATTTTAAAAGGGTTTTAAAAAAAAGTCGTTCTTAACTAAAAATTAATTAATTAAAAGAAGAACTAATTATGGTTGCCTGACAGTCAACTTCCCTTCCCTCAGAAATCTCAGGGAATAATTACTTAGTAAACCTTCTCTTTTTATTTTTCTTTATTGACTTAAATCTTAATTACATATAGTATGTTTGTATGAACCTAATACTTGAGAAAGGAGCTTGGCAGTAGTGGCAACCAGCGTCATTTTTGAAATTTACAGAGCAGAAATGTCACAGCTGTTACAGGGCACAGCCTTTGGCAAAGCCAGTATCCCGTGTCTGTCCTCACCTAAGGATGGATTACAGAAGTTTGGATTGGAAGAAATCTTAAAGCCCATCTAATTCCTAACCCTGCCATGGGCAGGGACACCTTCCACTATCCCAGGATGCTCCAAGCCCTGTCCAAACTCGCCTTGGATATTTTCAGGGATGGGGCAGCCACAGCTTGTCTTGGAAACCTCTCCCAAGACCTCTCTACCCTCACAGCCAATAATTCCTTCCCCATATCCCATTTAACTCTGCCCCCCGGCAGTGGGAAGCCATTCCCTTTTGTTCTGGACCTCTAGGCTGTTGCCCAAAGTCCCTCTCCAGCTCTCCTGGAGCCCTTCTTCTCCAGGTGAACACCCCAAGCTCTTCCAGCCTGTCTCCAGAGCAGATGGGCTCCAGCCCTCCAATTATTTTTGTGGCTTCCTCTATACCAGCTCCAGCAGGTCAATATTCTTCTGGTGCTGAGGCCACCAGAACTGGAGCCAATCCAGTTGGGTTCTTTGAACCTAACACAGCACAGATGGGTGTCGAGATAAAAGTTTCCCTCTATCTAGGCTAATTTGAAGTGTTGGTCACAGTGAATGATGGGGTCAATATCCACAGAGTGATTATTGAACTGCTTGGAATAAAGAAAAAGCCCAAAAAAGATAACCCAAGGTTCTGAGGCTTGTCATGTGTTGTGACCTGCCATGCAGTACATAGGTGGGTTGTGTGGTGTTTGCAGTGGCCACATGCGAGTCGGTCCCTGGTCACATTTTGCATTTGAGGAATGCTAAAAGACGCTGTGTGCAGAGAGCATCCAGTTTCTCTTCAAGTCACCTTCCCTTTGCCTGAAGCCGTGATAATCGGCTGCTTGGCACAGCCACCTCCTGGATCCAGAAATCAGCTAGAGTTGGGGCCCGCGCCCTGCACCCATCCCACACCTGTGCGGGCGCTGAGCGCTCGGAGAGATGCTCTGGGGGAGATGTCTGGGAGCGGTGCACTCGGGGAACGCCTGTGGTGAGGATGCCGTGGGAGGACGCTCTCGGGGGACGCTCTCGGGGGATGCCCGTGGGGGCACCTGCGGACGGGCGGACGTTGCCGGAGGGGGAGCGCGGCAGCGGCGGTGCCCGAGACCCTCCCATTGTCTGCGGCGGGGCGGGGCGGGGCGGGGGAAGCGTGGCCGAGGACGGGGGGCGGTCGCCCTTCCTCCGCAGCCTCATTGGCGGCTGCCGAGCGCCGGTGCGCTAAATGGGCGCTGCCCGGGAGCGCTGCCATTGACAAAAAAGCGGCGGTGGTCGGGGGGCGTGGTGGGGCTGCCGCAGGGTGTCCGCGGGCAGGGGCGCGGAGCCGCCGGGTGCGGAGCGGGAGGCGCGGCAGGGCCGGCGCGGCAGGGCCGGCGCTGCGGCGGGGGCGGGCTGCGGCGCAGGGGCGGGCCGAGCCGAGCCGCGGAGCCCCGCACCGGCAACGGCTCCCCCGGCCCCGCCGCGCACCCGGGCAGGCGCACGCTCGGCGGAGCCGCCCCTCCTCCGCCGCCCGCCTTCCCCCGCGCATGGCGCTGAGCGCGGCAGCCCCCAGCTCCGCACGTAAGTAACGGCCCCGACGCGCCTTTGTGCGCGGGCCCTCCGCAGCTGAGGGGCTGCACCGGTCGTCTGGCGCTTTCGGCCGCGCCCCTGCCGGCACCGGGGACAGGGGGAGCCCGGTCAGAGAGGCCGCGGCCCGGCCCGGGGGCTCGGCTTGTCGGAGCCCCGGGGCCGGGGAAGGTGCCCGGGGCCCGGGCCGGGCTGTGACGGCGCCTCAGGACTGCGCTCTGCCCCGCGGCGGTGGTGGCGCGGGCGCGGCTCGCGGTGACTCCCCCGGGCCGGGGCGGCGGCGGGCGCTGAGCCCTCAGCGCGGATGGAAAGTGGGGGTGATGCTAGAGCGGCACCTCGGCGGGGCGGCAGAGGCGGCGGCCGTGGCGGGGTTCCAGCGGCTGCCGAGCCCGGCGCTCCCCCGGCCGCGGAGACTAGCGTGAATATGGATGGGCCCGGCGGCAGCGGGAGCGGGGCCGACGCGGACACGGACGCTCCTGCAGCGCCGGCAGCCCCAGGGGCCCTCCCGCCTCCCCGCGGCCCCGGCTCTAGGGACAGCAAGCTGGTCCATCAGCGGTTCCTGCGGAGGAGCGTGGTGGACTCGGACCAGGAGGAGCCTGCCTTCGACCTGCCCGAGGCGGAGAACCAGCGAAGAATCATCCTGCTCCCAAAAACCAGGAGGATAATCGCGGAGCGGGCGAAGACGGGGCAGGAGGCGGCGGGCCGGGAGGCTGAGGGCTCCAGGGAGCCGCGGGCAACGCCGGCCGCGGGCAGCGCTGCGGGTGCTGAGGAGCAGAAGGAGCCAGGCAAGGATGCGGAGCGGAGAGAGGCGCAGGATGCTGCCAAGGACCAGGGCAAGGCTAAGAAAGAGGAGCCCGAGGAGGAGGCTGATATGAAAGCGGTTGCCACCTCGCCGGATGGCAGGTTCCTAAAGTTTGACATTGAACTCGGGCGAGGATCCTTCAAAACGGTCTACAAGGGTCTGGACACAGAGACGTGGGTGGAAGTCGCGTGGTGTGAGCTGCAGGTAAGCCCAGCTGATCTACTGTGCTTTTTTCTGTCTCATGAGCCGGTAACTAAAGGCACCGCGCTGGTGTCATTCAGAGCAGCTCAGCCCTGAGCAGCCTTTATGGTCACCATCGCTTAGAATCCAGTGTCTAACTATAGCGCAATATCCCCATTGGCTCCGGATCCACCACCTTATGTACACTCCTCCCACGCTTAACCCCCTCGGTCCGGCGCCGCTGCCGCCGCGGGGCCACGCAGGACCCGCCTGGTGCAGAGAAGGTCACGCGTGGCTTCCGCGGCGTGGGAAAGGGCGGAGCGGGGATGCTCGGCTCGGGGCAGCAGCTCCCGGTTAAAATGCCACCGACCGTCAGTCATTTGAGTGCGTTTGCAGGAGGAAAATTTCCTTTTGTGTTATTGCTTCAGAAAGGCTGAGGAACTTCTCCCTCCGATCTTCCCTCTCCCCTGCCATGAAATGGTCACTGTCCTGGTGAATCAAACCTCCTAATATACCCTGGTGCTTGCCTTTTTTTAGGCACCATTTTGCAGTACTTTGGTTAGGTCAGAGACTTATCTTTGAAAGACAAAGGTCAAATACCTTTGAAAAGACGTATTTTTACATTAAAGTTCTAGATCTTCAGAATGAAGTAGTATCATTCAGTAGTATCTAAAGAGAATGAAGGTTTAGATGCTATCTTTTGCTGTTACCCTGTTCTTGGGGTTTGTAGCTTTTGGTAAAAGTCACAGTAGTACATACCTAATTTTTTTTTTTTTTTTTTTTTTTTTTTTTTTTTTTGCTTATAGTGCCTGTTACCTCACTTTTGTTGGCATCCATTGGAATGAGACCTAGCTAAGAGAAAAACCTAATACAGAATTAATATTATTTTATTTTCAGCCTGAGTTACTCTGCAACTTGTTTAACTGTTCATTATAATTTAGGATCTTTAAACTTCCATTGGATAGCTGAGCTTTATGGCCTACAAGAGTACTTGAAACTGACATGGAAATAACGTGTTATTGTATGTCTGAGCTCCTGGTTGGTTGTTTGTATTTTAATGTTGGCCCAATCTGTTTGCAAATTACTCTTGGCGGCCTGGGATAGCTGGGGATGGATGTACAGCTACATCTTTATTCTCTGATGATTTCATTACATACCATAATCATAATTCACTGCAACAATTCTTTCTTAATAAGAATTATGGGGAACACTTCTCAGTCTTCATAGTCGTGCATTCCCTGGCTTTTATCAGGCAGGGATGCAGAATGGGACACACAGACCGGGCGAGGTATGGAGGGCTGGTGGTGAGGGGCTGAACCGCTATCTCCTCCACCCTGGGGGTCCCGGTGTTTGTGGGGAAAGGGGGTCTGGGGGATTGTTAAGGGGATTTTAAAGAGAGCTGCTGGAGGAAGGCTGGGGACAGGCCTGGGCTTTTGTCTGGCTTGGCTGGGAATTGAATCCGGAGTGTGTAAGTGTTCTACTTCAGCAGCCTGAAACCCACGCGGGATGGAGGCTGAGATGCTGCTGGAGGGCAGGTTGGGAGAGGCTGAGGCTGCTTCTGTCAGTCCATGCAGCGCAGGCCAGAGCCATCACTGCACAGCCACAGCACAGACCCAGAATTCAGCATGGTGCCAGGTTTTCTCAGAGGGCTCTAGCAGGGGGATCGACATAGATGGATTTTCCACGTATTTTCTGTAATGGAGCAGCTTTAACAACCAAAGCCTGTCAAATCTGTTGGTGAACACTGCTTGGAAGTGCTAGTCTGGATCATGTGCACCTAAGGAGGAGACAGGGAAGGGAAAACTGCAGTGTGAAAGCTTTCTTCCTGGTGAATGGCCTTCATAGTCTTAATTACACTTGTTTAGGAGTTCTTGTACTGACTACGTGTGAAGAAATCTGTATAATACTCAAATTCCTGTTAGTTTTCACTATATGTGCTTCAACCCAAAGCAGATCTTACTGCTAGATATTTTAAATTTGATACAGGATTTGCTTTAGGCTTCTAATTGCGGAAAGAAAACTATTGTTTGGCTGCTTTAGAGAACTTGGTGTGAATCCCTTGGAGGCAGGGCTCCTGGGTCTCCTTAAACTCTACTGTGTGAAGTTTTGAGTGATGCCGAAGGTAAACGGGAGTTGGTATGTGACTTTGGAAGCCAGTACTTCTGTCTGGATTGGGAAAACCTCATTGAATGACAACAGCCTTTAATGACTACAGGATTAAAGCCTGTGCCTCTGGACTGGATTTGCATGGAGGAGGCAATGGGAGAAGGTGTGAATGGCAGTATTGTCTCTTTAACTTGTAGAATACTTTCAGTTCAGCTGGGGAATTTTGGGGAAAACATTCAGAGGGTGCTGTCAAGTAAATCACTTTATTCATGGCTGCTTTTTTTTTTTTTTTTTTTTTTTAACTGTGAACTGTGTCAGTTAGATCTACTTCGATTTGTGTTTCTCTTCACAAATTTGAAGTTCACTATAGGTAGCAGGAGACTGAGTGGAAGCCATCATATCACCATGCTGTTGGAGACAAAATGCCTTCCTCTGCAGTCTCAGAGAATGCTACACCATCAGAACCCAGGCCAGAGACTTTTTGTGGAAAAATTGCTGCAACCTGTAGTATTTTTCTTGTGGAGATGCACTTGTGCTTGTTCCACTTGTTTCCACTTGGGAAATTAAAGTGGACAGTGTTGAGGTTCCATGCAGGCATTAATCCTGTCCTGGCTCAGCGGTTTTTCAGCAACCTTGTGCTGTTGCCTGTGTGTCTTTGTCCATCTGTACAAAGGTCTTGCAAGCCATTCTTGTTCATTGGCTTTATTTCGTTGAAAAGATGGCTTTAGGGTTCAGAACTGAAGTCATAGCTCTGATTAGGGCAGGACCCGAGCGCTAACCAAATGATCTGGGTTTTAGACCTGGCTGAAGTGGTGAAAGTTGTAGTTGAATTCCAGCTAGAAAATAAGGCTGTTGTTCCTTCATGAAGCTGAAGTGCTGGAGCAAGATTAGTGTGCCCCTGCAGTTTTGGAAGAGTTTGCATTCCAAGGTTTTCAGCAGCTATAATTAATATTAATTGATGGTGTACAATTGCTGTGTGGTGGGGCTTTGGCATAACAGTATTGCAGTGTTGTACTCCTAAATAAAGTGTTGGGTTATGAATAAGGAATACAGGCTTTGCCACTCCGCTGATTGCAAGACAGATATTCAGTTTAGTTAGATGAATGGTTTCAAAATGCTCATCATGTTTCCCTTTGGGAATATATAGGAATTCTGCAAAGAGTCAGACCTGGTATTGTGAAATGCAGAGGCCTCATTGTACTATATGGTTCTTTCTTGGACTGTGAATACCATCATTGTATTTAATTTTCATTTTTTTTAATTGAGAAAAGGGGAAGGTTGAGTTGTCTAATCCTGCTGTTGCAGGAAGGTGTGAGATGTCTGGTGATCATCACAGTCTTATACCCCGTATCAAAATTCCAGGATTTTTTTCCTGAAAAGGGTAGTAACTCCAGGATTTCAAGTAGTGTGGTAGTTTGGTTTTTGTTAGTGTCCTTGCTGGCTGGCAGCATTCATCTGATATCAAAATAGTAGCAGGTTACTATCTGTGCTGGTAATTTATTGGCCAGATAGACTTTGTAGTGTAAATGAGCAGAATAATTTAGAAAATCTGGGAGGAGAAGAAGAGACAGAGACTATATCTGAAGTCTGCTCACACTAAGTGAACTTCAAGACCAATTTTGTCTGTTTCCAGTTAATTCTTGTGACTGTGACTTCTGTTTAAATTGAAACAATTGGTTTAGCTGTGCTCTACGGTGTCAGTATGAAAATGTTTGCGTTTGCCTGTATCACTGGTATTTGTTAGCAGAGCTGTTGCCCTGGCATGGAGAAGCAGGGCAGGGATATGGTAGTGAACTATTAATAGACTGCTTCTCAAATTCAGTAAATATAAAATAGAGCTGGGTCAAGCTTCACATTCTGCTTGTGAATCACACAAGACTCCTTTCTTTTGCTTTGAGCACATTGTGCCTCAAGGTTGGTTGTGTACTCTTAATTCTGGTGAAACTCTTCATGCTAAATGTGTAGGTCCAGCTGCCATAAGAAGAAATTACTTCAAATCAGAGCTAGGTGTAAAGGATATTTCTGGTCCCTTTGGTCATCTCATATCCACAGTTGATGGGGGTGGAAAAAGTTGATGTTGCAAGCTGTCACTGTGGTGATCCTTGCAATTGATGCACAGTCTGACATGAGTGAGGTTGACACTGGTGATGTTGTTTTGTGGCTAGGGTGTAACAGAGGTTTAAGGGTTTGGAGGCAATGGTAATGATGTGCTAAAAGATGCTGGCTACTGGAGTTAATGCATTTTGGTAGTCTGAACGACTAGAGATGCTGCACAGGTTTGAAAGAGTGTCTCCTGGAAGGTAGAAGACCCACTGTGAGGGTTAGGTGTGAAAGCATTGTTGAGGAAGGAGGCTCCTGCCTCATGAGCCTACTGCAGTGGTGCATGTGAGTTCAGTGACAATTGAGAAGTTTGGTTTTTAGATTTGCCATGATGTGGCTGTTGATGGGTAGCAGCAGGACACTTACCTGTGTGTGCCTTAAGCTCTGGACTGGGTCTGCTGGCCAGAAGGCATAAATATTAACTTAAGTGCTGATGTGTGATGCCTGGACAGGCCGTAGGTGTAAGGCAAGGGCAGCCAAAGGTGTGTCACACAAGATATGTGACATTTGGCACTCTTACTGGAAGAGGCATCTTCACTGTGCTGCAACAGGAGAGGCTTGTAGATAGCAGCTGGAGGGTATCCAGAAGGGTCATGTAGAAGCAGAACTGGTTTGCTTCATGTTTAGGTGTATACGTATGAAGTTATGTTTGGAAATGTATCTTTTCCCTCAAGAGACACTTGTGGACAGCATGGGTGCTATCCCAGTGTTGATTTTGATGGGTCTGAAACTGTGGTTGGTCAAGAAGGGCAGCAGAGGATTTTCCTTTTGGTGTTAAAAAGTCAAATGGAAACAACCTTCAGTCCAAGCACCTTGCTATTCATGTGTTGCTCTGAAAGGAGGGAGCAGCTCCCTGACTGTGCTGGCCTCCTGCCACCTGGGAAGCAGAGGTCAGCTGTCCTGTAGGAGGGATCACAGCCACCTTCTCCAGCACTGCCTGGCTACAGCTGCTTCTGCCTGGACTCTGCATCAGTACAAGAGTAGTTGTATGCCCTTCTAAACCCAGTTTCTACATAAACCACAAAATAGAAAAATAGAGCCCCTTTTATGTGTGACTGGTCCCTTGGTCTGGAATGAACTGATCTTCAAACCATAAGCAACTTCCTCTATCCCTGATTAAAATTTCATCATCCTCCAACGGAATCAGGTCTGTATCTCATTCTGGCTTTATGCTTGTCCTAAACAGTGTGCTTGTTGGGAATTTTGCCCATTCATAACTAGCTGCTTAGCTTCTGAGAGATTCACATGCAAATACCCATGCCCTGTGAAAGACAATGGGAGTTTGGACATGGAGTGGATCACAAGTCCTACTTGTTCTCTCCTATCCACTGCCATCACCTGTATTGTGAATACAAGTTGTGACATGTCACTGAACCCCTCTAAGCCTTAGGAAGCATCTTATTTCCCAGCTGGTTGTCTGTAACAATTGGTAAACCTGGATTGAGTTTCAAATCAGCTGGTAAAAATGTGCACTGAAAACTTTCTGGAGTGACTCTTCTATGATGTGCAGGTAGTGGGGGGTGGTGATACCTCTTCTCAATCCCTCAAAGAAATATAAGTAAACTCATACCTGTACTCATCTTGAGTATCTGCTACCCTTCTTGACCACCCTTGGTTTCAGACACATCAAAATCAACACTGGGATAGCACCCATGCTGTCCATAAGTGGCACTTGAGGGAAAAGATATTTTATGGGAGATGCTCCATCTTGGTCTTGAATGGTCTTACCTGTGCTGTCAGTTCACCACAATCCCCAAAATGCATTAAAAGAAAATTACACACACTGGAAAATGATTTTACTGTATGGTGTTAGTTACAGTAATATGGCTGTGTGATACGCTGGTTAAATGTGCAGTGGGAGTAATGGGCAAAATGAAAGACCATGTTCTCGGAATGTCCATCTTGTTTAAACTGTCGAGGAAGGAGTAACTGATGACCTAATACCATCTGTTCCTCAGTTGTTCGCTGCAGAGGTCTATAAGCCACTTATTCATGAACTCTGGGGAAAATTGAGAGGAGAAGGCAGGGCCAAGCAACACTGTGGGCAATTCTAACTTGGCCATGTGAATTCAATCTGATCTTCATTCTTGACCTTCTTAAAGGAAAATTAAATGTTCTTAGAATGCTATTTGATCCTGTGATGTATCTCAGCACCACCTTACTAAATTTAATTTGAGTTTTAGACACTGATTAGATTCATATTTTTTGCAAAAAAATTGTAAACCTAAAGGAAATGAGCTTTTTTATTTTTTTGTTCACACCAGTCCTGTTTTGTAATGGTTTTGTTTGGGGGAGGCTGTACAGTAGCTGGTTGCTAAAGCTATTAATTAATATATTTTTCAGATTCTGGAAGTTCTGACATAGTTCATCTTTCTCTATTTTAAAGGCCTTTTGTTTCATCAAAAATCAGAGAATTTGAAAGTAAACCTGTATCGATGATGGCTGCCTTATTGTTTGTTTGGGGATTTTTTGTTTATTTATGTAGTTCTGTGGAACTGTCAAGTATTTTCCATTAACTTTTGTGCAAAGCATGAGTCTCTAAACGGTGGTTCAGAACTGAGCATGGTAATGTGATATTCTGTATTCCTGAATTAACAGAGCTTGTCCAAAGGCAGTGTCAGTGCATCTTACATGCTTAAGCTGCCTATAACCCAGTCAGACTAAACAGATGAAGGGTTTTTTTCTTTAGCTGAATAATAAAATTTGTTCTATATTCTATAAAATTAAACTTTATTAAAAAGAACAGTTGACAGTTGGTCACGTTATGTATTGAGAACTGAGTATTGATTTTACAGAGGTAGGATTTGATTTTAGCCACACAAATACTATCTGGACCAGGCACTGCCTCTGTCTGCTTCCGAAACGGATGTTCCTTTCTCTGACTAGCGCGTGCTCAAAGGATTATAGTTGTGGTGTTTATTCCAGATTTTTATACAATAAGCAGCTTTTTCACATTGCCTTTCCCTATGCTGGATTGCTTCAGTTAGAGGAGCATTTCAGGTGCCCCATTGTGCTGGCCAGAGCTGGTGCAGCTGTGGTGCTTGACTGAGCAGAATCAATCCTACTGTTCAAACAGAATGCTTGGGAATGTGGTGGTGGGGAAATCAAAATTTGCAGTGCATGTAGCTCTTTGCTGCAGGCCTGTGATGCACTTTGCTGAAACCCTGGAACAGTTTTACAAGAGCCAGATATTATCAAAATAGGCTCATTTTGTTCCAGGCTTTGCTAATTAATTAAGGAAAACAGGCATGGTTGTGTGCATCTGAACTTGTTTTGTTTCTCTTTCATATCAGTGTGTGCTTGGAGAGTTGTAGATAATAATGCAAGTGTTACACTAATGAAATAGGCTTGCTTTTATCTCAGTTATAACACTTCTATTGCTAAGAATGGCAGAATCTTCTGTTTTGAAAGCATGAAATTGCAGGAGCTGTGCCCCTTAGCTGCCAGGGCAGTAGTGTAAGGCAGCTTGGTAAAGGCTCCAATGAGCCTTACACGTGTGAGGGGAGCTGGGAGTGAATCTCCCCTCATGGTGTAAGTTCTTTAGTCTAAGTTTGGCCATTGTAGGAGGGGAGATGGGCACTACCCTCTTCTAGGTGTCATGTCAGAGGAGAGTAGTTGTCATCACTCAGCTCTGTCTCCATGTGATGGGTGTGTAGTTTGAGGAATGGCTGAAGAGTTAATTTCTGGATCCCAGCTGTGCTCACACATGGGGGGGCCCGTTCCAAGGCTGAAGCCATTTGGGCTGTGTGCTGGAGGCAGGAGCTGTCGCGAGCACCTTACCTTGGGGAAAGGCACAGAGCCCTCAGTGTACTGGCAGCTGGGGACTGGCTGTCCGAGTCCCAAGTACCTTCAACTGAGTTCATTTGGATCCAGGTCAATTTTATGCCTTATTTTTACAGTCTCATGTTAAATTAAGCTGACTGGATAGATTCCGATGTGATACAAGATACTGCTGTGGAGGCATGCTGGGGCTTCCTCTAGGCTGTGGACAGCTCTGAATCCCTCTGTGAGCAAGAGGATTAAGCCTTCTTTTCAAAGTATAGAAAGAAGAAACTTGTAGCAAATAACTGGTTGAAAGAGGGGAGTGAAATATCATTTTAAGTTGCTGGAATAAATTATAATTTTTATGTTTAGGGTTTGACTGGTTGAATTTCTGACCTCACTCATGAGCACTCTGCCAGAAGCCATTCTCCTGCCACGCAGTAGGTACACAACATCCCCCCACAGGTACTGCTAACATTGAAGGCTTTGATGAGAGACTGACATCCTGACCATGAGAAACTATTAGTGATTAAAAAGTGTGTGATTAAAATGTGTGTCTATCTGTTCACTTGAATGAATCCCTAATGACAAGTTTATAACCAGTAAAGCTACAAAACTATTAGAAAAAGCAATTCTTTCTCTAAGTAACACTGAAACATTAAATACAGCTTCATTTAATGAAGTATGGATATACTTTTTTTAGTGTGCTTTTTGTTTGAGAGAAGGACAGAACAAGCTCAGGCTTATGCACCTGTGGGCTTCAAAGAACATTTTGCCGCCTGGCTGTGTTTTGAGGCTTTTCAGTGTGAAGCCTGGGTATTCAAAAGCAACTGCCACAATGAGGGGACTGGGGATTTGATTTTAGTCACACAAATAGTATCCAGACTTCCTTTTACTTGTGATGTCGCTCAATAACAACCCCATTTATAGCAAACACCACTGGGGTTGTAGCCATGTTGGGAGGGAATCTCCAAGCATGGAGCTGCTGATGGAGAGTGCCTGGAATGGGAAGGTCTGTGCCTGGGGCCGTTGCCTTTGTCTAAGCAGGACACCACAAAAAATACACACTTTACAAACTTGGTCCCTGAAAATTAAATCCAGTGATTGCTGCTGAACCCCGCATTCTCTGGGTGTGATAGGTGTGACTGGTGCTGCTGGTCTGGATTTCTTACAGTTTAGGGAAGGGTTACGGGGTGCTTCATCAGCCCCTTCCTGCCTGCTTTTGATGTTTTTAGAATCACAGAAGGGTTTGGGTTATAAATGAACTGAAAGACCATCTCATTTCAGTCCCCTCCCAAGGGGTTTGGACAATTTCCAGTACACCAAGTTGTCCCTAGCTCCATCCACCCTGGTTTTGAACATGAGCAACCTGTGTCAGTGCCTCATCACCCTCACTGCCTTGCTAGGAAGGCTTTATTAGTAAAATGGATGCCACCTCACAGAAGCTTTCCAGTAGGCTTTTAATAAGCAGTTTAAATGACTTTTTTCCTTCTCATTCCTTCTTTTTCCTGTCTTCTGCCACCCCTCTAAAAGCTAAAAGGACACAGTTCTGCTCTTAACACCTTCTACACTGCCACAGGGTATATACACTTACCCTTTTTTCACATTCCTTATTTTACTTTAGAGGGTCATTTTAACAATTGCATGAAATTATCTCCTGTGATTAATCTGGTGGGATGCTATTTTACCTGAGAGCCTCTTAGTTGTGCAGGATGATTCCTTGGGTGCTGCTTTGTGTAGCCTTGGGACCATCAGTCAGTGACAGCTGGGACAGCATCTGGTGTCTCTGAACATCCTGATGAACCTGGGAGAGAAATCAGAATTTGCAGAGAAACAAAGGAAAGTAGGGTGGCAGCTAGTGAGACAAGTTACAAAGGCAATTTGTAACTTCTGGTGCAATAATTGTTTCTGATTCTTAGCAGTGACTGATAGTTGTTATCTTCCTGCCTGCCTTGTTGATGCTTTAGTACTGCAGTTCTGTTCCTGCAAGTACAGTCCACATATTGGAAGTGCTTTTTTTGAAAACGAGCTTCCATAAAGCTTATATATTCTGCATTTTTGTATGCTTTATCTTGATTGCAATATCTCTGAGTTTTAGAATTGAAATTGTAATTTAGGATTTCTGTTAGATAAAAAAAGTCATTAAAACATTTTCACAAAGCTAATTTTTGGGTGCAAAAAGAGATAACAGTATAATGTTTTATGAACTGTGAACTTTGTGCCTTGAAAGATTTACATATTTCCTAATGGATTTCTGACAACAGGGTAACTAATGAAACTCTCTGGCAGTGGAGTCCTTGGTGCCTAATAGGATGTGAACTCCCTTTGTGGCTGCTTCAACAGTTTGGTTATTTCTGATAGTGCTCTATCAAGTTTACCAGAAATTGAGAAGTGCTTTGTTTCCATGTGTTGCTACCATGATTTACTCACTAAATGTATTGTGGAACATATTTTCCTCAAGAAGCAAAGGCTGAAAATCAACCTTTGAATGTGTTTTTGACAACCACTAGAAATAACAAGAATGGGTGACTTTTCTTACTCCTACGATCACACAGTGGTTTGTTTTAGAGGCCACCTTAAAGCCCATCCAGTGTCACTCCTGCCATGGCAAGGACACCTTCCACTATGTCAGGCTGCTCCCAGCCCTGTCCAGCCTGGCCTTGAACACTTCCAGGGATCCAGGAGCAGCCACAGCTGCTCTGGGCACCCTGTGCCAGGGCCTGCCCACCCTCAGAGGGAACAATTTGTCCTGTAAAAGAATTCTTACTCTTCATAAGTTTGTTATCTTGATGCAAGATAACAAACTCTCAGTGGTTTTTGTATATATTTTTCTTGGAGGATACATCCTTCACTAATCTATAATCTGTGATGCAGCAAAGTGTTGAATTCTGTGACTGAAAAAAATGGATGGACTGGTTTAACTGGAAGATCTTACATATGCTGGAATGTTAATTAGTCTTAGAGGTCTAAGATGAATAATTAGTCATAAAAGCCTGATCACCTATTTTTAAGGTGTTCAGTTAAAAAAACAAAACAAAACAAAAACTTAAAAAAGAAGCATACTGTTTCTAAGGTGCTTGTGTACCAAAGTTTAAACCCCCTGAGGCAGGGTTTATACATGTTTCAGTAAGCATTCTGTTTAGTCTGTTCTTTAAAGATGTGACATATTTTGAAATGTGGTGACATTCTCAGAGCAGAAGCTTTTATTCTTAGGTTGCCCAAAATTCCCATGTAAATTTACCTGCTTTAAAAATAATTGCATGCACTGATCATGCTGGGATGGTGGTAGGTCTTAAGAATCTGGCATGATCAAAGTGAACACACAATTGTTTTAAATGGATGGAAGGCATGAGAAGCCATGCTGTAGCTGTGTAGAGAATGCAATAGTGTGTAAGCCTGGACTGGGGCTGTAATTCCCACAGGGGAGATCTCCGTGCAAAATTGGCATGTTTGCAAATACATGTATTTTTATATACAGATAGAGTTGGTGGTTCCGGGCTTGACTTCTCTTTAACCTTAGATATGGAGGTGAAAATACAGGCTCAAATGCTTCCTTTGCTTTTCAGAGAATATTCTGGTAATTCTACCTTTCTTTATGAAGCTGATTTAAGGAACATTGTAGCTGCTCTCTGGCTTCATTTTTTAGTGTTACACCTTGTTTAATAGCTGATGTGGGATAAATCTGGGAACAACACTGCAAGTGGAGATGGAATCCCTAAAGAGATGGCTGTGGAGTGATTTGACTTGATTTAGGTTGCTTTGGTCTCACTGTTGAATTGCTGTTTTCTTCTATACTCATGGCAATTGTTTTCCCTTTGTATTCTTGGGCTTTGCTTAAGGCTTGTCTTTAACAAGTATGTGAGCTTTACTTTAAAAGACCACACAATAATTACCATAATAAAGTGTTTGGACAGGTGACATAAATACAAGAATCGAAATTTGTCAGTGTCCTCCTAAATTTAAGAACTAGTGAATGAGATTATGGCAATGTTCTTTGTTAAAAGGTGTTTTGAGGCATATGGGCTTTGAAAGTTAATTGCAGTACATAGTATTCATAATGGAATAGGTAACGTGCTTCTGGTAGGTTGAATGACTTTAAAAAAACCCCAAATCTTTAGCTTGTGAGTTCTCAGGTGCTTTCTTGTAGAAGTGCCTGGAGTAATTTAGGTGGACTGTAAACGGGTTAGGTAGTTCTGCCTAAGGCTTTTACAAATATCCGGACGTGTCTTTACTCTGCAACTGATGAATCGGTTCTCCCTTGAGTGCTGTGTGTGAGACCGTGCTGACATTCACTGTCATACTCTAAGGTGCTAGAAAGTTAAGCAATTTGGGGTTTAAAATGGAATTACAGCTCCAATGAAGGCTGTGCTAAAGCTTTTGTTTCATTGCAGTCAATAAATTTTTTCATGACAGTTCTAATTTTGAAAGTTTCTGAAGACAACGCTTTAAAGTATTTTAAGTGAGTCACTTCATGACTTAAAAGTTTTTTTCCCATCTTGAAAATGTCTGAGCTTTAGTATGGGATGGTAATCCATGTCTTAATGTTTTATTGTTGTCACTTTTGTGATATTGAAACCATTGACTTTGATGAAAATCAGCTGAATCTGATGGCAAGACTAATCCAGTCTCCTGCTGCAAAAAGCCCTTTGCTGAATCCCTCTGAGCATCCTCTTCTGAGAGGTCTGGAATTTAACTACAGATACTTAGAACCTCTTAGAGCTCCAACTTGTACATTTTTAATCTTGTAGACTAACATAATCTACAAGAGCTGAAATATTTAATGTATTTTTAATCTTGTAGACTAAAATAGGGATACCAAATGGATATCCCTATTATAAAGGGATTCCAGCTTACTGATGTATTACAGACAATATTTTAAAGTACTCTACCTGAATTTTAGCCTTGCAGACTGAAAAAACATGTTCTGGTAAAAGAATGCTATTTAGAGTAGATCATATTCTGTTTGTTTCAAAAGTGCTAACAGAAACTGAGTGGTCTCTGAGAACTTTCTAATCTAGAGCTTGATGAAAACCAAGCTTTTTTCCAGATGAAAGGCTCGGCATAGAGTGATGCTGCTACTGAATACCCAGGGAAGCTGCCCACTGCTCTAGTTCTTTGCACTGCAGCAGAGAAATCTCACAGAGTATTTCTATAATCAGGTATTGAAAGAATGGAAAGGGGATGGAGAATTTTTCTGGATTTCTAATTAAGGGAGAATGGGAAGGACTGATGTGGCCTGTGCTGTGTCTTGGTAGCCAGCAGTTGGGAGTGTGTGCTGGGGGCCAGTGCCTGCAATGCTCTTTTAATAACATATTTTTCATGTGCATATTATTACAGAGGGAATGAATGTGGTTTTGTCCCATGGAAATGTCTAGTAAGAAAGGGGTGTGATAAGAAAAATCTCTTCAACCAGCTTTGTCTCAGTTTTCAGGTGAGAAAACTCCCTGACCCTCACTTGAGTTTCTCCCACTCTAGGAAAGGTTACGGGAATTAAGCACAAAAAAGAAACTGCCCTGGTGTAGTTCAGTTTTTTCCTTTTCATGTTCAGTAGGTAAGGGCGTTCATTTTTCATCTTGTATTTCCTGGTTCCTTTCAGAAGCTGCAGATTGGGACTGGTCTTTTACCTTTATCACCTGCATAGTTGAAAGTTGGAAATACTGAATCCTATTCCAGGCCAAGCTCACGAGATTTTTAGAAGAAATTTGTTGTGCGTGTTTGTCAAGTTGCAAAATCTTGTTTTCATGTGAAATGCCTTAATATTGTGGTGCATGTTCTTGGTGTTTGGTGCTTGTAGGGCTCCAGGTGTGTCATAGCAAGACCAAGGACTCCCTCTGCTTACCCACAGGGTGCACATCTGGGATGTTTGTCAATTGAATCATAGCCCAGACCTCTGTTGACATATTTGTTTCCTATCCTATTTTCTTCTGTGTCATTTGAAACCATTTTTATTCAGGGTAGTGTTCTGAAGGACCTACTGTGTACTTAATAGATCTTTTTAAAAAAGAAAAACCGACAAAATGTCCCATTGGTAATGAAGGGTTATCACAGAGCTTTTAATTTGATATCCAACCAAGCAGCCATGGTATTTAATGTGTCCTTGGAACAGCAGCCAACATATAAAAGCCACAATAAGAAAATTATTAGTTATATCCTCCTCTCTGTTTAATCTCCTCTAAACTTACCTACATGGGCCTATGGTGGCTTCCTTTAAATGTGGTTTAGTTTTTTTCTCTAACATTTTAATAAATAATGAGAAGCTGTCTGGGCTTTATGGGATAACTCATTGCACTTCATTTCTTTTTTTCCAGATAATTGTTCTTTGCAACGGGTATTCCTATTGTAAGGGATTCCAATTACTAATGCCACTGAAAATATTTATTTATTCTGAACAGACCTATTCCTGTAATTTCTTCAAAGTCCTATTATAAGTTAGTTAAGCTCTGCTGAGTTACTTAAGAGGTGTTTTTTGTTCTGGATTGAAGTGCATGCCTATTTTTTGTAAGAGATTGTTTATATTCTCTCCATCTGTCTTGCATAACTTTTTAGGCTGAAGTATTCCTGAATTTCTTTCTGAAGAGCCTGCAAATTAAATTGAGTAAGGAAATATTTTCTTCACTTTACATAACAATTTAAACAAACTATTGCATATCAAATCAAACTTTTATTATAATGAATGCAAGGTGCACGGTAAAACTGGGTTGTACCAGATAATATTCTGCAGTTAATGAAAGATCTGTCTGAAGTTAAAAATATGAAAACAATCAAGGAGATTCTTCTGTGACAGACAGTAGTTCTCAGCTGTTGCTGAGAAAAATTGAAGCTGTCTTCTGAGGAATGTATTCAGATATCGTTTTTTGTCATCAGAAATTCAACTTGGACAGAGATGGCTGCAGATGTGTCTCCCTATGTGGCCTCTGCATCTCCCCATTCTGCCTGGTGTGAAGAATGGGCTGGGGTATCTCCATGGGACCAAGCTGTATCTGTAGGGCAGCAGCTTGAGGAGAGGGGTCTGGCCAAGCAAGGGGTCATGGGGCAGAGCAGGAAGGCAAGGATTAGCTGGGTTACCTGCTGTGAAATCTGTTTAGCAAGACATGTGTGAGTATTTCGGGAATGGGAGATAAACTGTGATGGGATCAGTGGGTGGTGGTGATGGCCATGAGGCTCCTGTGGGCACTGCCCTCCTGCTCTGTTAACTGGCACAGGCAAACAGAATCACAGACACATTAGGCTTGGAAAAGATCTCTTAAGACCATCAAGTCCAACCATCCCCAGCACCACCACCATGTATACTACTGGACCGTGTCCCAAAGTGCCAAATCCACACATTTCTTGGATACTTCTAGGGATGGTGACTCCAGCACTGCCCTGGGCAGCCTGTGCTGGGGCTGAACAACAATTTCTGTGAAGAATTTTTTTCCTAGTATTCAACCTGACCCTCCCTTAGCACAACCTTAGGCCATCTCCTGTCTCATTTCTTGCCTGGCTTGTTACCTGCATAACTTGTTGCATGAATAACTTCAGCTGTTTGGAAACCGGGAATTGTAACAGAGCCTCTTGTAAGCAGGGCTGCAGGTCAGTCTGCCATTAGGGTTTTCTTCCCATGCACAAGTTGTTCTTGCACAGGTTGTTGCTTGATTGCCTGTGCTATTGAGGAGGAGAATGAGTCATAGGAGTGAGTTCTTAATGTTCCTTCCTCTCAAAACTGCTGTGAATGTGCATGGGGAAATGCAGTGAAAGCTGGTCATGGAGAGCTCTGTCCACATGCAGAAGCACAGTTACACAATGTGGGCATGAGGAACAACAAGAGCTGTTGTCTGTGGTGAAACCATGAATGGTGGAGAACAGTGAGCTTGGCATTCCACACCAACACACAGGCAAGGGGCATTGGGATTGTCCCAGACACTGACTGCTCTGCTTGATCTCAGATGTTAGCATAGTATTCACTACTGCTTGGACACAGCAGAGGGAAAATGCAGCTTGGGAAAGTTAATCAAGGTCTTAAGATGAGTGAACCGTGCACTGTGCTGCCTTGTTGGCATGCCAGGGCTTTCTGCCCAGCTGGTTTCTCATGGGCAGGTTATCCTTAGGGCTCTGCAGCAGCCTGGAACCTGACACACACCCAGCTTGTGTCAGGTTGAATTTGGCTACTGCTGGAAATCATGTTGCACTGCTTGGCTCTTTGGGTTTGGGCTTTTTGGTTTTGTTGTTTTTTTTTTTTTTTTTTTGGGAGGTAAAATAATAAAGTAATGTCAGTGCAACAGAAAATTGGGATGGCACTCCAAGTGTTTTTCCAAGAAAGATAAGGGAATTAAATGGATGCTTGCAAGAAGGGTCACTCAGGGACTCAGGATGACTGAGGGAGGGGAGGAGGAAGGAGTTGGGATGTGTTGGGATGGATGGTTGTGGAAAGGAGCAAGCTCACAGTTCAGGAGTTGCCAGCAATATGCAGTCAGAGCAGGGGTGCCTCCTTCTTATCCCACTCTCTCCTGGGATGCCTGAACCCTCTCCTGGTTTTCACCTAAGTGGAGCTGGCTTGAGCCTTCAGTGTGAGGTGGGGCTTGGAGGATTTCTTCCCTCTGGGTAAGATTTTGCCTGAATTACTCTTTCTCTTTTTGCATTACATTTGCAGTGAGTCGTGGAGAAAGTCCTTGCCCTTTCTCTTGCCTTCCAGGTGGGATGCAGGATTGGTGTTGCCCTTCAGCTGCTGCTCTGAGCAGCACCTTTGGTGTCTGCCTGGCCACCTGCCTTGCTGTGGTGGGCAGGGACAGCTGGCATCACATGCATACAGCAGTGGGACTGGGGGGGGAGATGTACACAAGTGGGCTGGGCCAGGTGGCTTGGATGTGAATGCAGTTGCTGGGAGAGGAGGATGTAGAACCTCCTCTGAGGTGTTGCTTTAGGAGGGATGTATCTAATTGGGATGTATGAGCCTCTTCAGGCTGTTCTGAAAAGCAGTTTCTGTTGAAAGATTAATATCCCAAATGCTGCAGTGCCTGTTACCTTTCCTGGATTTTCCTTCTAACTGGAGTGCCTTGTCCCATGGTTCTAAGGCAGAGCAAGTGCACCAAGATCCAAGAGGTTTTCCAGAAAATGAGTTAGTGCTGTATTGTGTACCTAGTCCCACAGGTAAACTAAACCTATGGCTCAAAGTCTGAGCACTCACGCTAACCTCAGCTGGTGCTGAGTGTTGTAATGTCTGCTTTTCAGATTCATTTTAATTAAGAATCTGTTGAACACCTGCTGGGGCTCTGCTCTTCCCAAAAGCAGGGATATGTATCAGTAAGAGAGTTGTGAACCATGAACTCTGCTCTCAGATGATGTTCCCCAACCTTATTGTACAAGATGTTGGGCACTTCCCTTGGATAACTGGCCACAGGCTACTGGTGCAAACCACTGCATGCATCTCACTTCAAGAAAGATATGGGACTGGTCCTTCAGAATCCAGCACACAGTTGCAACACCACAGAGAGATCTCAGATACATGGCTGATAGTGAGAGATAGTTTGTCCATTTGAAGAATAGTTTCTGAAAAACAACCCACTTTCTTAAAGGACTTGAGTGAATGAGTCTTCCTGGCCACCATGTACAGGCAAATAATTAATGAGCTCAAATGAAACCAAGGACATGCAGGTTAGAGAACAGGGAGACCTTTCTAACTAAGAGCAGTTAGGCACTGACAAATATTCTGTAGGCAGGTTCATGGGAGTTGTGTGCAGATCTGTCAGGAACAGTTTAAAGATCATTGCTTCTATCTTGGAGCAAGGGAACAGATGTCATATTTCCTAGTGACTTCCACATCCACTTGCTGCAATTCTCTTACTCTCTCCAGTGGCATTGGTCACACACTCAGTGTCACAGGGTTTGCACTGACATTGATATGGACAGTCCCGTGAGCACTGTTATTTCAACCAGCACACAGATAATATAAGTTTGGTTTCGTTTGGTAAGGAACCAGCCTGAACTGAATAGTCATCTCATCTTTAAACTGAGATGTTAGCAAATTCTGTTTGCAATTATTTCATAAACAGTGGGTTGAACGGGTTTAAGATAGAGTAAGGCTTATGGTGCATAACTGCGAATAACAGCCAGTCAACAAAAATCATCCCTGTTCTGCTGCAGAGGAATCAAGCACCTGAGAGCAGCAGTGACTTGTCTGGGTGCCGGGACTGCCCTGACAGTTGTCTTTAAAATGGAAAAATATATCTTGAAGGGCCACCAGAGTGAGTCAACAAAAGGAGAACCTTGCTTCTAAAGCAAGGCTGGGTCTCAGCTCAGTTAGCCTGGCAAGCCAAGAGGTCTGTAATAACTCTGTAGAAAGGAAAAGGCACTATAAGGAAGAGAGCTGTGTAGGCTAGAGGATGAAGATGGCTTGGCTTCGAACAAACTAAACGAGGAGAAGTAAAAGTTTAGCATAGCTTTGCTTTAGCAATAACATGACAAGAATTATAATCATTTTAATATGCAGGTTGCTAAGTTTATGAATAAGATTTATTATCTGGCATGTCCTGCACTTGACTTTGGTTCTCTTGTAAGAGGCTTCCACAAGAAGCAGCTCTTTCTTCTAAGATCTTGAGCTGCTGCTTGTCTCTTTTTTCAAATATCAGGAACAAATTGTCAAAATTTTTAGGTTTCATCCAACACCTTGTACTAGTGAAGGTGGAAACTTAGAAAAGAGAAAGATTAATCCCCCCCACGTTAATTTGTAAATTTATTTTTATATAATTGCATATATATAATTTTTATATAGAATTATATTTTAAATATTTTATTATATAATTTATATATAATTTTAATATAATTTTTTATATATAATTGCTTCTGAATTGTGAGGTTTTGTCTTTTTTTTTTAAGATCTGTAGTATCCTGAAGTTATGTCAAGTTTGCTCCTGCAGGAATCCTTGAGTTTTGAATGTACTGGTAAACACAAAGATGTCTGTTTTCCAGAAAGTGCTTCCTATTTAAAAAGAAACAGGACAAAAGGCTCTTTTTCTGCTGATGAACCTTGGTGCCTCTAAGGTTGTGCAATTACACTTTTGTTTATAGGTTTGATTTTTGTTGGAGTTGTTGGTGGTGGCTGGAGGCTCAGAATCAGAAAACTCACCCAAATGTCTGATGCCAGTGGAGCCTTGAACTTGAGAGCAGAGATAAACTGATGTGGCCTGATTGATAGTGGTTTATCCAGTACTGGAGGACTGGACTGGTTTTAAGCAAAATACTGCTCTGACAGGAAGAGTGTGTGACTTGCTCAGTCTGCAGAGATGGTCGCGGAGCCTCGTCAGCTGAAACACTGAAGCCTCAGAGCAAAGGAGGGGACAGCATCGGTGCCTGCCCCTGGCTTCTGGGGTCTTGCCATTCCTCTGGGATTCACCTTCCAGCCCAAAGTGATGGGGTCATATGTGAACTGATATTGTCATCCTTACTTTATTAGCCTTCATTCTTACAACTGTGGAAGTGATGGTAGGGCATTCCCAGTAGATGTTGATGTTTTCTGCTGTCTTTCTGGTCTTGTTTTAAATAGCCTGCTAGTGGTGATTCTTTTTCCTTTTTTTCTTAATGACAGGGTTGAAAAAAGGTTTTCTACCAATGTTTCTATGACTTAATTTGCAAGGATACCTGGACATCATAGAGAATCCTGCAGAATGAAGGAGCCTTATCTTGCTATCTTCTAGAAATGCTGTGTCTGGGAGCATTTGCCAAGGTCACTGTTTGTAAGAACACAGTCTTCCCAAGGATGCTGTATTGAATGTCTTGTTACCTTCTGTTCAGCATAATCTGAAAGTGTTGCGCTAGTGGCAATACTGTTACAGCATACACGGTGGGGTTTGGTCATAGCAGAGGAAAAATGCAGCACTTAAATCTCACAAGCAGTGAAGTATTAGGGTGCCATTTTTGGCTGATGCTAAAACACTGAGGTTAATGCTTGCTTTTTCACAAAACCTCATCTCTTGAGGGTAGGTCTGTTCCTGGCTCAGTGTGTATTTAGTGAAGAAACCAAGTAAATAGACTAGAAGAAATTGTTGGTAATTAACTTAAGGTTGGTAAAGAGAGACAGCAGTAATAACAAAAGAGAAACTAATCTGATTTGTTGTTGTGGTAAATCAGCTCTAAATTCGTTACTGTAGTATCATTATGTTGAAGGGTTTTTTTTGTGAAATAATAACACTTTATTGGAAAGATTTATTACTGTTTTTACTAGGCATTATTTTAACATACAGTATGGTTTCTATAAGGACACAGAATGAGTGTGTGTTTGCCCTCCTCCCTTTCTGTTACAGTAATATAATTGCTTTCCTTTCTTCTTGATATAGCCCAAAATGAAATGGAAATGGTGTTGCTGTTGTGGCCAAGGTTTACAGTTGTGAGCCATCTCATCAATCACACCTGCTTTCCTTCCAAATGTTTCCTTTGGCAAGAACATCTGTTGAGGAGAATAGCTTTATTCCCTAGGGCAACATTTTCCAAATGCTCCCATTTCAGGATAAAATTAAACCAGTGGACCTTGTCAGTGTTTTTGTAACCAAAAATGGGTCCTTGTGCTTCTGTTAGTAGAACATGAGCAGTATTATTTAATAATGGCATGAGTCACTTCCACTGGTGCTCTTCTAGAGAGTAGTGCTAGCTGGCTGTGAGTGGAATTGTTCTTTGGTACATGAAGCAGATGGTGTTTAGTCAAAGAAGTGTTGTGTCCAATCTGGTGCTGCCTGGCTTGCTGACAGGGTAGTAGTTTGTGGAATGAAGAGCTTGGAGGTATGGTAAGCACCAGGAGGAAGAAAACAGGGCTCCTGGATATTTCCTGTGAGGTTAGTAGAGCTGTCAAATGCCCAGATTTCCATGGGCATCTCCTCTTGATGAGTCTGTACATTCTGTGCAGGAAATTGAGGTGGTTGACAGGGATCTGAGACAAGTGGGCAGGCTGTGCTCAGCCCAGCTCTCAGGTGTGGGCATATTAATTTTTTGTACATACACATAAGTCCAGCCTGCTCTGGGTGATGACGCTCACAGGGTGGGATCAGGCTGACGTCTCTGCCTCTCTGAGAATGGACCTGTATGGAGAGACAACGCAGGTGGGTTCAGGCTGGTGGTCATTTCTTGCTGCATCTCTCTCCTCCTGCAGAACTGAGACCTGGCAAAATTAGCATCTGTGAAACCCTTTGTGATCGTGGTGTGGGTGTGAAGGGAACACGAAAGCAGTGCACAGCTTTATCTGTAATAAAGCGTTTGTTTGGAAAGGAGTATGAAGGCCCAGAAATCCCTGGCAGCTTTCAGGGAGTGAAGCCCATTGATAGTGTGTGCCCATGAGGATAAAGAGCTGCCAAATTGCACAGTGATGTAAAAAAAACAACCAAACAAACCCCTTTTGTTTTTCAGTAGTTCTCCCCAACTACACATCAGCATGAGCTGTGAGGAAAAGCAAAAACTGCTATTCCTGACTTCAGCTGGACTTCCAGGTGGACTCATACTGCTGTGTGTGCCTTGTGCTTGGGTACAGTCCGTGGCAGGCGAGTGTGTGGCTTTGGGTTTTAATGTGCCAGTGAGTTTTAAAGACAGCCCTGTCCTCTTATGCAAGCTTTTAAGGCATTTTCATGTCCTGTGCTATTTATCATGGTGTCTTACTTGCATTTCCTCTGCTGTATTCAAAATGGATATGTTTCCTGCAAGGTCCTATCCTACAACCTTTCTTTTTTCCCTGGGTCAGGCGGGTACTGGTGATACATGGTTAATACACTGCTTGCTTTTCTTTCAGTGGACACTGCAGACATCTGTGTTGTATCTGCGCTTTCGTTTTTCTGTACAAGTTCCATTTTCCCCAAGACTGCACAATAACTTGTTGACTGATGAAGCCCTTTCATGTACTCACCTATCACTTATCCTGGGGACTGTGGGAAACAGTCCCAGGATTTAAATTCTGTACAGTGGGTGTCCATTACTACTGGTAATTAAAAAAGTCTTACTCCAATTGCAGTTTCTCTTTCAGTCGTAATTAAGATGTTGGTTTCACAGTCGGAAAAAGCTTTTATTCTAAGCAATCACAAGGACCTCGGAGAGACCAGTCTTTGCAATCATAAATGGGCATATTGATTGGTCTTTATTAATAGAAAAGCCTTCATCCTCTAAGGAGAGATGAAGTACCTGAATTTTGTAAAGTTAAAAAAATAATTCCAGAGCCTTTTAAAGGCACATGGAAACTAGGCATAGTTCCTAGGTCATTTATCCAAACTTCTAGTCATAATTTTCATGATGCTGTATTTTGTATTTTAAAACGAAAAAGTTTTACTGAGCAAAGAGATCCATTTTCAGAGAAAAAAAAAGAGCTATTTTTAAAAATAACTTCTTAGTGAGAATGTGTGCCAGTAATGCTATTTATGGATTGATGAATTGAACCATTTTAAGGTGCATTGAACGCAATGGTTCTTCAATCCTACATTTTGCTGGCAATGCAATTTTCTTAAAAAAACCAAATAAACAAATCCAAGCAATCAAATGAAGTGCTGTTCACTCCAATATGTGTATGCACTACTGTTCTTTTCTTCAGATGTCTAGTTTGAAGAGATTTTAGTCCTTTTATTTACTTAAATTGATAGAGGGCAAATCCTTCTGTTGGGCTGTCTCTCTGGGGGTGGGTTCTTCAGTTCCATAGTACCTTGTTGGTGTGCCTTAAGTCAAACAGCAGCCAAATGGGAAGAATTTTTAGTTTGCTTTGTGTAGGTGCATGTCAAAGTAGCCAAGAGCAGTGTCATCTCTATAGATTCCCTCTTAAGGGAGTTGATAAAGTCAGCTTTTACTTTTTCCTGGCAGCTGAGGAGAGAGAGAGAGAACAGAGCAGAAGGTTTCCATATGTTTTTCTAACTTGTATTGGGTTTTATGAATGTAGGAAACAATATGTGGTTAAACATAAAACACACCTTTTTTGGCTAATGGTCTCTGTAAACACTATCTTCTTGCACTACTCCATGAAATCTGAGTATGAAGCTCAAGCTACCAGGCAGTAACCTAGTTTTCCCATTTGAAAGCCTTTTGAGTATTCTTTAACTGTCTGGATCCTGGGCTGTGTCACCAGCTGGTTGAGGGACAGGATTCTCCCGCTCTGGTGGGACCTGGAGCACTGCACCCAGCTCTGTGGTCTCTACAGGAGAATGGTGTGGAGCTGCTGGAGAGATCCAGAGGCAGCAGGGAACTGCTGCAGGGCTGGAGCCCCTCTGGAGCCAGGCTGGGAGAGCTGGGGGTGCTCACCTGGAAAGGAGAAGGATCCAGGGAGAGCTCAGAGCCCTGCCAGGCTGTAAAGGGGCTCCAGGAGAGCTGGAGAGGGACTGGGGACAAGGGATGGAGGGACAGGACACAGGGAATGGCTCCCACTGCCAGAGGGCAGGGATGGATGGGATATGGGGAAGGAATTTTTCCCTGTGATTTTTCCCTGTGAGGGTAGTGAGGTTCTGGCACAGGGTGTCCATAAAAGCTGTGGCTGCCCCTGGATCCCTGGCAGTGTCCAAGGCCAGGTTGGACGGGGCTTGGTGCAGCCTGGGATAGTGGAATGTGTCCCTGCCTGTGGTTGGGGGAACAAGATGATCTTTAAGGTCCCTTCCAACCCAAATCATTCAGTGATTCTGTTCTTGAAATCTTTCGGAAAATTAAATGTAGTGTTTCCTGGTTATTGTTGCTTTCCATAAAGTCTCTGTCCAATGTTGTTTATTAACTACAGTCCATGTAATAATTCTTGCATCACATTGTAAAATCCAAACTGCTGTGGGACACAGATTTTAAATTCTGAAACAGCTGTGATTGAGGCTGAACAGACCAACGTAAGGAATGTGTCTGTGCCCATCAGTTGGGAATCTACAAGTACGAGACAGGGGTTGTTTTTGTTGTGTTTTTTTTGCTTATCCAGTTTTCAAATTCTTGTCATGATGGGCTGCAGGGACTCCTATCACTGAGCATCACTCACATCTGTTTAGATTTGGGGCTGCTGACTTTGTGTTTTCATAGGTGGTATCTAGCCAACTTTCTGGTTTGCATTTGATAATGACCATTTGGATCAGTATTTTGGGCCTTAGCCAAGGTCATGTGTCCTGTAACATAATGGGGGGCTGTAACAGAATAGTTTCACAGACTTCAAGTTACAAAGTACTTCTGTGGTTGCCTAATCGAGCCTCCTGTATGTGCCTTGGTTTCTAAGAGTTTCTTCAGTGAATTTGGTAATCCCTGACACTTTCAGAGAAACTGTTCAGCCTGAACTCCTCAGCATGGACAGTATGGCCCAGTGCTTTACTGATTCTCACAGCCAGTCCTTAAATCAGGATCCGTGCTAAAGGGCACAGTGGTCTCTGCACTGGGAGCTGCTCTTCTCAGCAGGAGGGTTCCTCAGTCTCTGTTGGGATCAATCCATGGCCAGGCTGGCTGTCCAGCCCCTGTCCTGCATCCCTGGCTCTGTTGGGACCAGTCCATGGCCACGCTGGCTGTACAAGCCCTGTCCAGCATTCCCAGCTTTGTTGGGACCAGTCCATGGCCAGGCTGGCTGTCCAGCCCCTGTCCTGCATCCAAGGCTCTGTTGGGATCAGTCTATGACTAGCCTGGCAGTCTAGCCCCAGCATTGTTGGGGTCATCACCCACAGCTTACATGAGAAGCCCAGTCCCTCTTTGTGGCCTGTCACTTTTATGCTGCAAAATTCTCCTAATTCTTTCTAAAGTGTCACATTTGTTAATAGTGATGAGCTTTTTTTCCACAGTTTTTTGTAAAAATTCAAATCGCTTTGTTAGAATAAAACCTGAGCCCTCCAAAACATGAAAAATCCTCAAGGGCATGTATTTTTATTGCTTACCCAATTTTTAATTGTTTTATTGTAAACAGATATTTTCTGTTTCGTTATCATTCTTAATGTGTAGCAAAAGCATTGCAGAAATCTGAGTTTATTTTGTCAATGTTGTTATATTTATCAATCCAAACATATAATCTCCTTGGAAGATGGCCCAGATCTGTTTCTCACATACCCATGCTGATGTTATCCTTCCATACCTTGCTGTCCAAGGGGTGTGGGGAGTTCAGTTTTTAACTATTAGTGTGTTTTAGTTGACAAGCTCCTATTATTCTTTTGAGCAGGACTATAGAAGGTCAATCTTTGCTGTGGGGAAAATCAAGGAAAAGGAACTATTTCGTTACAAATGAGATGCTTTCAGCTTAATTCCTAACTATTATGGGAGATGGTAGTGAATGTATCCTGTCTGGGAGTGCAGCATTTGCCTTGGAGTGTTTTCTAACAGGTTGTCAAGTGGTTTTAGGAATGCACCAAAAGTGACAACTCCTTACAGCACTTAGAAAGGTTCACAAGGAAGACATTTCCAAACTCCAGACACATAGCTCTGTTAAATATTTAGGAGCTGGGATACCCCAATCTGAAGAGTGGCTTTGTGATGGTGAAAGGTCCCTTTCCTCAATTTCCCAGAGCTTTGCAAGCATTGCAGCAAGGAATGCTTGTCCAGTGTCTTGAGTTGTTATGGCAGTTGGGCTATTTGCTTTTTCCTTCGTCTCCACACTATATTCTTCTCACTCATGTTTTCTTTTGAATTTTACCTCCAGCAGCAGCTGTAAGCAGTTGGTCCTTTCTTGGGTGCTGTGGAGCCGGGCTGAAACAAGAGCAGAGTGTCCCTGGAGCTCTTGTCTGAGGCTCATGACTTTTCAGGTGCAGAAGTTTATAGAATCATGGAATCACAGGATGGTTTGAGTTAGAAGGGACCTTTAGGCAGGGACACCTTCTGTTAGACCAAGACCTGTCCAACCTGGCACTGGACATTTCCTGGGGAGTTGGGTATTTGCAATTATATAACCCTGTGCAAGGATTTATTTTTCAAAACAGAAAGAGCAAATTATTTTAAAGGAATATTTTCCTGTATTTCCCCCCAAAGTTCCCTAGGTAAAACTAGAAGCAGGTTGGGATGAGAAGAGCTCTCAATACTGCTGGTTAGGGTGCTGATCTTCCATAGATCTCCAGGGTGCACTGAGGAACTCCTTATCCTTTTTCTTGGTGTGTTAGAAATGTAAAATGTGGGCACAGAAGCATTAAATGACTTGGTGTAGGAGGCTCAGTAGGCCGCAGTGTGAGGGAAGAACTGAGAAAGTTTCTCTCCAGGATTCATTGAGCCACTGTTGGAGTTTAAATTATCCATGCAAAGACCCATCACTTTTACGTTTTCCAGCTATTTTATGTTCCTATCCCTCAGTATAATTAAGTTCAGCATGTCTGTATAAAGGCACATATGAACTTGGTCAGTCTTACATGTTTTGTGGAAATAGGGATGTGAAAAGTTCTGAGATGCTGAACTTATACTGAAGGCTGTGTGGGCAAGTTTTCCATGCTTGCCTGGCAAGAGTACAGCTCTTCACTGGGAACAAGATAAGATACGTCCAGCTCAATAAGGCTCCAGTCATTGGGGTGATAAAAGATGTGGATGCTGCAAGATGTTCTCCTGCATAGAGAGCTTGAGGCAGCTGCTGTAGCTCTGGCCAGTGAGATGATGATGGTAATGATGATGGTAACAATGAAAGACCCCATTGTGGTCTGCAGCTTCCTCCTGAGGTGTTGCAGCACACGCTGTGCGGGGCGGATGAGCAGGGGCGAACTGTCCCACTGCGAGCGCTGCAGTTCCCAGTTATGGGCAGGGACAGAGCAGGGACACGCAGCCATGGCACGGGGCTTGGGGTAGAACAGGATGGATTTCTCCCTGGGCTCCCAGACAGGACTGGGGCGGGGTGAACAGAAGTTTTTATAGAGCAGCTCAGGAGTAGGGGTGTAGGAAAGTGAACCAGTGAGGATATGGTAAGAGAGGAGTATAAGGTGGGCAAATAGCTTATGAGCCTATCAGGGAAAATGGGAGGGGGAGAATAATACAAAATAACAAATGGGGTGTGGAGGGCAACAAGACAGACACAGAACTCTCTGGAGAAAGGGGCAGGGATAGGGAGGATTGACAACTTGGCAGGGAGGAGGTTAGGGAAGGGCTTGGGAAGATTGGGAACTGGGAAAAGGAGGGGATTAGGGAGGAGAGCAGGAGGCAAACATGGATTCAAAGCAAAACACACCACAACACTGAGGGACAGGAGAGGGGGCAGGCACTGTTCTCTTCCCTTTGGAACAGAATGATAGGACCTGAGTGACCAGCATGGAGCTGGGCCAGGGCAACTTTATGGTGGATCTCAGGGAAAGGTTCTTTCCCAGCGGGTGCTGGCACTGCCCAGGCTCCCCAGGGAATGGGCACGGCCCCGAGGCTGCCAGGAGCCTTTGGACATGGCTGCCAGGGATGCCCAGGTGAGATTGTTGGCGTGTCTGGGCAGAGCTGGCGTTGGATTCAATGATCATCGTGGGTTCTTCCCAACTCAGGGGATTCTGTGGTTCAGTGGCCAAGGGGATCTCATGCTCAGTGCTCTCCTGGGTTCAGCACAGAATCAAGTGAGAAATGGCTTTTTAGTGCTGCTTTTATTTGACACAAGGTGATTTTATTAGAAGAGTGGTCACATTAGAGGTAATATTTGTGGCTGTGAGGAAAGATGATTTGAGGAACTGTGAAAATCTCGCCTACAGTTTACTCCATCTGTCTGGTTTGGTGGGGAATGTTAGGGTGTTTTGTGGGTTTGTGGTGATTTTCTTACTAATTTGAACTTGAGGTAGTTTCCTAAAATAAATGTACTTAGTGTGTAATTGAAAACTGCCAGCCCTTCAGGGACGTCATCACAAGGATTGAAGGGCTATTCCATGCATATCTTCTTGGATTGGTAAGGCTGCCTAACCTGGGGTTCACTGACAAATGCAACACAGTCCAAGGGCTTTATTTGAGAGTCAGAGAATACATATTCCACTCTCCATCCTGCCACAGAGGGCAGGGGGAAATGGGAGTGAGAGAAAGCAGTGTTTGGCTTGGAGAGTCATAGTGGGGAACTGGACTGGGGTGTACCATTCCTAAGTCATCATCTCAGACAACTGAGCATCCTATTGCCTGCTTAGGGTTCCTGGTGGACTATGATTAATTCACTGGTACAAATATTTCACTTTAAAAGAGTGTTCTACAGATTGAAGTATGCAATTGCTGGGTTATAACTAGACGGGAAATGGTAGCAATAATGGGAGGAAAATGCTGTTTTCTTATTAGAAAGGCAGGATTGAACGCTGCCCCAAGATTAAACTTGCCAGACCAAAGCTAAATCAAACTTGGCTTGTTCTGCTAATTCTTCGCACTGTTTATTTTGGTGGCTGAAGCTCATTGGCCAAGGGAGCATTAATGTCTGCATGCTGTTTGGTAGCATTGGGTAAATAACAACAGTTTTGGTGCCTCCTCTCAGGCTGCAGAGGGTGGTAGGGCTTCTCTGGCAGGCTCTCTGGTGGGCAAGGGGTGGCATCTCCCTTCTTTAGGAAAAATACCATGCATGTGTAGCAAACACACAGCAAAGCAAATCATAGAATCCTTGATTGGTTTGAATTGGAAGTGACCTCAGAGATCATCTTCCAACACCCATAGACCAGAAAATATAAGGGGATTTCATACCTATACAATAAGTTAATTTGCAAACTTGGCTAGAGTAAGGAGGTGACATGGAAGAAGCACAAAGGAGATAGTTCCTCCCAGTACATGAGCGCTCTGGTGCTGGGCTGGTGCTGAGACAGGTTTTAATGGTCACAGCACACTAGGAAGCACAGCCCTTCAAGGGCAGTGGATTCTCTCTGGCTCCTCTCCCCCATTTCCACCTATCCAAAGGTGATTTTTTTAGGCAGCAGCACTGAAATGTCTCTCTCCATGCCCTGCCGTGGTCCAGGCAAGGATTGAGCCTCCAAGGGGTAGGTGGAGCATCCCTCCCTCCTGTGCTGACAAGTCCAGCACTGGAATGAAGATAATTTATCTGCCCAGTAACTATGTTTGTGGGTTACAGGAAGTAGGTGAAGCAAAATGGTTTTTAAAAACACAACCAATTATTGCTTAAACTTCAGCAAATGCTGGGCTCAGATGGGATTCCAGAAAATACTGAAACACCAGGTTCTCATGACATGCCTGAAGTGGTTTTTTTGTGGTTAGGGCTTTTCCTTTCAGGGGGCATCTAGTGTCCTGGAGCTTTTTTCACGCATTGATTTCAGAGTTTCCTTTGAAAAAGGTGTTTTGTGAGGCAAGTCAGAACTGTTTTGGTATGTCATCTGCAATCACAAGCTTATGTGGAACCTGTGAAGCACTGGTAATTAAGGAAGTTAAGAAGGTGCTACCTGAAGTTAATTTTAATTGCTCCTGGCAGAGAACTTCTTTTGTTTAAGCATTGGTTGTCATAGTGTGGTTATGTTGGGGCGTTTTCACCTCTAAAACACATGGTCTATCCATGGTGTTGTGTTTCTTTGGTGTGTTTGCAGCTCTTTTGGGATTGGAGATTTGGGGTATTGATTTGCCTTCCTCCTGCCTTTGCAGGAGGAGCTGCTCAAGTTTTGAGGTTCAATAGAAGATACAAATCCCACTGTTCCTCTGCTGTAAGGCTTTGAGGTATACCTTAATCAATTTAGAAAGCAAGCTATGATTGCATCCAGCAATAAAGCACACGCGGCCCCTTCTACTGTGCCAAATTTAGCCATAAAGGTCTGAATTCAATTCCTAATTTTCCATAGATTTCTAACAATGACTCAGGCTAATAAGTAAATCTTCCTCAGCCTGTTCCACAGCTCCAGTTCACTGAATTGTGAGTATCCATGGGGACAAGGACTGCTTTTATGCCTTTGGAAAATGAGTTCCCCCTGGGAAAACCTCCCAGCTTCAGTAGTGACGCTGCAAATAGCAGGCTGTAACTTGGCCGAGGGTTACTGACTGAAGAAGAATGTTGGCTGGATTCTGATAGGGAATAAAGCTGCAAAATCTTTTTTCTTGATATGCAAGTTTTCTCATGGCATCTGCTGTTTGTTCACAGAGAGGGGATTTTGTCTTCTTTAGGATTGCTCTAAGTCATAAGTGCTTATAACTCAGTATGCAGGGTGTGGGAATGAAAGGTCCTGGATGCTATTAAACATTTATTGCATAGGTAGGATAATACTACAGATATAGGGCTGGTACATGAAAGCAGAACTGTGCTCCTGTCCATAAATCCATGGTAAACCGACAGAGAGTTCTACGGGAGACAGCTGGCAGTGGATCCTGTGGCTGATTTCACACTTGAGGCCATCTCTGATTAGAAGAGTAGTTGCGGTACATGAGCAGAGGTACGTACTTGGAATGCAGATGTGAAAATGGAATGATCTGAACAGATGTTCATTCTGCTGTAGGTATTTGATTTCTGTCCCTGGCTCAGAAGTGCCTCTGGTTTTTCTTTCTTCGTCACCAGCATGGGTCAGGCTTCTGCATAAATGGAGGTGAGCCCTGCCCTTGTTTCTGACTTAATGCACCTGCTTGCCTTACAGTCAGGCCTTCATCTGTTCAAAATGAGAGATTAAATAACCATCAGTAGATGCAGCTTTGTCAGTTTAAGAATTTAAAAACAAAACAAAGCACAAAATTCTCAAAAAACCCAGTATTTATAGGCTAGCTGGACCCAGAAGTCCTTAGGCCAGGAAGTATGTACGATATCCACATATTTAAAGTAGTTTAAAATTTTTAACATTATTGGAAATTCAAGATATTAAAAGGAAAAAAATTTTAAAATTCTGTGAAACTGCAAAGCAGCACAACTTTATAGTTTGCAAGAGCCGTCCTCCAGACCCTACACCTAAACAGTTCTATGTGTTGAATGTGAAAAATTTATGTAGTCTTTGCAAGAGCCCCTTTCTTCATAGTGGGGGGATGGAATTGATTCTCAAATCTCTTTGCTCCTTGTAAGGAATTAGGCAAGAAACTTGACCTCGTTTTTTAATCTTGGAAATCTTCTGAAGGCTCAGGTGAAAGCCAGTCTCCTGCTTGTATAATTTTCAGATCCTTAGTCAGAGCCCATATGTTACAACCTGGAGGAAATGATGCTTGGGGATGACTAACTGAACATGTTCCTGCTGTTAATTTGGGTGTCATTCCAGAAATTTAATTAGTAAGTTTTCACTTTCCTTTTGTTAACAGATTTACTTACTAATTCCTGTCTTTGCTGTTGTTCCTTATAAGGAACTTAATGAAGGGATAGATTTTATATTAACAGAGAGAATAATTTTTTTTTTTCCCCAGCTGTGATGAGTAGGGAGAAGCAGAGAACATACATGTGTTGGATTAGCAGAAATTTGATTATAGATAGGCTGTTCACTTGTTTGTATCTTCCTGCTGCAAACATCATGTTAAATTCAGTTAAATGAGTGTGGGATTTACCAGAATTGAGGCTCTAAAGTGCTGATTGGAAATTCATGAGATCACAGAATGGTTTTGGTTGGAAGAGACCTTAAATTTCATCTTGTCCACCCCCTGCCATGGGCAGGGACACCTTCCACTATCCCAGGCTGCTCCAAGCCCCATCCAGCCTGGCCTTGGACCCTTCAGGGATCCAGGAGCAGCCACAATGCAGAATTTCTTTCTCATACCCAGATGATCCTTTGGGGTCCTTCCAACCCAAACTATTCCATGAGTGACCACCTTTCTTTGTCATGACCTTTCCAAACAATCCTGTTCCCTATCTTAAAATGTAATGCATGGAGGTTGTTTCATGCTTATACCCTTGGCTTCAGGATGAGGACATTTTGTCTTGTGTAGATTATATGACGGGGAATGAGTGTCTGTGACCCCAGTGAAGGTTTCATGGGTTTGGCTTAAACCCTGAGTCATGAAGTTAAACAGGTGTATCTGCTGCTTCAGAGTAGAAAACACTTTGACCCTTAAGGCCTTTCAGAATCAGCTTATGTTTTTGCCAGTGGCTCGTGTCAGGTTCAGCCTGGAGGAATTTAGAGGAGGCTGCTTGAGGCCTGATGGCAACAGAAACCCCTCCTGTGGTGGAGGCTGCAGCCGCAGGAGTGGCCGCTCTGCCCTGGCCCTGCCTTGCCTCTCCAGCTGGAAAACAATGCTCAATTCTTCAGCAATGTTCAATGTTTTTCATCAATCTGATTAAGTTCTCACAGTGCTCAGAAACCTGGAAATGAGAGTCAAGGACTATGGTATTACTTTTTTTTTTTTTTTTTTTAATTTGAAAATATTTGCAAATCTGCTGGGATCTATGTGGGCACCTTTCCTTTTCTCTGCCAGCTCCCACTCTGCTCTTCCTGCCTTGAACAGGGACTTTCTCCTTCTCCTTCCTAACAGCTGTGGCTCTGATTTATTCTACAGGTTTTAAATTAGACGGAAACTCAGCAGTAGGGAAGAAGTGATGGATTTGAGAGCAGTTCTCTGGCTCTTCTTGCCTGACTTGTTAGACAGCCTGGTTTTTTAGGTTTTTGTGGGTTTTTTGGTTTTTTTTTTTTGCTTTATTTTTTTGCTTTAGAAGAAAGGCAGCTGGTGTAGAGCAGCAGAGGTGCTGCCTGGCTCAGCTGTGGGCATTCCATGTGCTGCTGTCCCTGTGGGGCACAGGGAGCTCTGGCTGCCCTGGGGATCCAGGCTAGGTGACCATAGGCACCCTACGCTGCCCAGCCCCAGGGCTGCTGCTGCTGCTTGGGCAGGGTTTGCTCCAACAGATCTCAGAGGGAACAGAGAGCACCCTGAACAGCTCCAATACCAATGTGAACGCTCCCCCCATGCACACACTGAGCTGGGGCAGGGTTTTGTCATCTACCAAGAGCCAAATCATGGTTCCAACCCTGTTTCCTCTGATGAAGTCTCCATGTGAAGCATTTGTAGCCATGGGAATTCTCATTCCCATCTTGGAACTGTCTGGGATTGTGGGTGAGGACAGGCTGTAGAAATGGCAGTGGCTGATCCTTTTGCATCTTGGCTACAAGTCAGCTGTGTTCCCATTTAATTCACTCTGTGTGCTTAGGAGTGCAGCTCGTATAGATGTGCCTAAGTGACTTGAGAAAAGGAAGAAATCTGAGGTTAAAATATAAACTAATTAATCTTGATTGTTGGTGAGCCTTTGGCTTTCTGAGTAAGAGCACCTTCTAAAGATCCTGAAAGCTCCATTTCTAGGGTAGGGTTGGGCAGTGCTTTGGCCAAGTGGGGCAAACCACAGGCAGGCACGATGGTGGGGCTGGGGCGGAATTCCCCTGCGGCTCTGTTTCATCATCCTGAGATGTTGGAGTGAGTGTCTGAGCTTGTTTGAGATCTCCATGTGCTGCGGAGGTCCAGGCAGCTCCTGAGCTTCTCTTGAACCATGGAAGAGACAGAGCAGAGAGGCTCTGCATGCACTGGATGGGCTCACGTTACAGCCTGGAGCTTGTGGGAAATGCCCTGAAATTCTCTAGGAAAACCAGAGTAGTAGAACATGACATTTTCACATTTCTAATCTAAAAATTTCCATGCATATGCAGTCTATGCAAGAAGCTGAAGGACAGCTACAAACACTTCCTTTACCAAAAAGAAGGGAAAAGTCTGTAAAATGAAGCAGAAGAGCAAACACATAGAAAAATTGATGTGTTTGGATTTTTTTGAAGGTAACATGGTTTTAATTTAGCCTGAGGTAAACAGGATGGGCTGTAGAGCCCAGTGTGGTGAGCAACACGGACCTCAGCTGATGCTCTGTAACAGAGCATCCCAGGAGCAGCTGAGGGCAGTGGGAGCTGTCCTGGCTGTGAGAACATCAATACCTGGAGATGGCATCCTGTGGGTATTAATCCCTTGGATGAGGAGCCTCACAACACCCAAACATGAAGAAATAGCTGAGGGTTGATCCATCATGCCATGGGTGTCTTCATGGTGCCTTAAATATTAGTGCTGTCATGAGCATGGCATAGCACAGGCATCTCTTTGTCTTCTTGATACTGGATTTAGGCCGAGTGCCCTAGTTCATAATGCGGCTGGTCTCTTACATATAATTGCTCTTGACACAAGCATAAAACAAATTTAAAATTCTGAATACCCTGGCAATGCAGAGCCTTTATTTTTGTCCGTCACTAATAATAATGTCTCATTTTGGCTTATAGGACAGAAAACTCACAAAAGTAGAGAGGCAGAGATTTAAAGAGGAAGCAGAAATGTTGAAAGGTCTACAGCACCCAAACATCGTGAGGTTTTATGACTTCTGGGAATCCTGTGCAAAAGCCAAAAGATGCATCGTGCTGGTTACCGAGCTGATGACCTCTGGAACGCTGAAGACGTAAGTACTGTGCTCCTGGCAAAGGGCTGAGAATAGCAGCAGACATTTATAGCAAAATCCTACTTTTGTATGCTGAAAAAAGCCATCTTCAGATAAAAGCAAAAAATGGAGCTGTTCTCTGGTGTCTGTCATTTGTCCCTGCATTTGAACCACAGTGGTTTGACAGGCAGAATTTGGCCTTCATCTCTTTCTGCCTGCTTCCCTGTTCTGGTTATGCAACTCAAAGCTGTTCTCTGGTCTGTTTCATCTTCTGCCTGTGACGCTTGGATTTGTCAGGGTGTGTTTTGTGCTTGCTTTTGGGCTTGTATTTGCATGTTGTGTTAGGGAATTCAAATGGAATAGCACTTGAATGGTAGAATCTCTCAGATGCTGGAGGTGCTCTAGGTTATCTCCTAAATAATACTAATTAATAGCTCCTGGTACTGACAGTCTTGTTAAGGCTGATATAAAGCAGTTGGCATGAATTCTGGAACAGATTTTCAGCCCCAATGGGAGCAGTACTCAACCAGTGTGCTACTCTGCCAGTGCATTAGCAGGCCCAATGTCTTCCCCAAATGTTCCCTTGCAACAAGCGCTTCAGGTAAATAGAAAGAAATGCAGGTGTGTGGTACAAAGGTCTAAGTCTTGTGGTTAAAATTAAACTTTGGTATTCTTCTGATTCAAAATATATGAGCATATTCTAAAGCTCTTCTCTGCATGAAATGAATCGCTGAACTATAAGACTTCAAAGTATTTGGTTGTATTTGAACCAAAAATGCATATTATCATCCTCCCTAAAACTAAATGCTCTAATTCCTCCTCTGAAAAGATCTATTTCATTTAATTTTGTGATATTTCTGTGTTGCTCTTGTGACATCTAATAAGGGGCTTTTATTCATAGTGGAATTTCAGAAAAGTTCAGCTATCCTGTTAAAGCCCCTTAAATCTCTAACAAAATGTTTTCACTTCCTTTATACCCACTTGTGTGTATGTTGTGCTCCAGGTATCTGAAGAGGTTTAAAGTGATGAAACCTAAAGTCCTGCGGAGTTGGTGTCGGCAAATCTTGAAGGGTCTTCTTTTCTTACACACAAGAACTCCACCAATAATTCACAGAGACTTGAAATGTGATAATATTTTTATTACTGGACCAACTGGATCTGTGAAAATAGGAGACTTGGGTCTGGCAACACTCAAAAGAGCTTCATTTGCCAAAAGTGTCATAGGTAATGCTCCTGTTCACCTTGGCTTCCCTCGGTCAGTATTGTGGCTGTCTATTTAAGATCTTCTTTTCCCATTTTGCAGTAGTGGTTTTTAAGTTACAGATTGGTAGTGGAAGTTAAAGTGGGTTTGGGACTGTTGCCTCTACACCCCTAAAAAAATAGGAATCAGTAAGTAATGGTGTCATAACTTCCTCTTCTCCTTCCTCCTGTATCATCCTTAATGCATAGGGAGCCCAGAACCAGTGAAGTCAAAACAATAGAAATTTCAGATATGTGCTTGGCTGCTGTGGGTCTACTTAATTTCATTGAATTTAATAAACTCCTATTTGTTTATATTTGTTAAGTTTCTCTCATTTTTAACTTCTAATAACTGATTGTGCTTTTCTCTCTTGAGGGTCAGTATTTTTTCAAATAATTTTTTTGCAGGGTAACAATTGTTCATGGGACATATTGGAATAATATCCATAATAAGAATAGCGGAAATAATACAAGTAATACCAATATTGGGAATAATTCCAGAGGTACTAATACTGGGAATAGTATCAGTAATACCAATACTGGGAATAGTATCAGTAGTACCAATCTAAGGAATAGCATCAGTCATAATACCAATATTGGTAAGAATATTAGTAATACTTACACAGGTTTTTGTAAAATCAGTTATGAACAGAACACCATCAAAATACACTCATGTCTGAAGGATGCTGGCAAAGTGTCTGCATTCATTTTGGCAATAAAACTGAGCTTATAATTTTCATGAGTAGTACTGCTCCAAGGAGAGAATTAAGGAGGCTTGGAAACACTGGTGATGAGTAATGCTGCCCCCTCTGCAGAGGGAGTAGCTCTAAAGGCATATCAGTAGCTGCATCTCACGTTGGCTGGAAGGGATGAAATCAGCACACTGCGGTGTCTGCAGGAGCCTGGCCAGGGCAAACCTGCTCCTGCCAAGAGCAGCTGCGTGGATGCTGAACAGCTTCACGTTTAGCTGGGCTGTTATGGTGAAGGATGCTTGTAGGTATTCCTTTCCACTCCCAGGAATGGGAGAAAATGTCATTTTTTGTCCTGTTTTGGAATGCTGCCAAGTATTCAATTTGCTTCTTAGACTATTGTTAATCACTTTTTCAGATTTGTTTTAAATGCTCTGTAATTCATGAGATTCACTCCTGCTGTTGAGTGGTGTTCCTTCTAAAGCAAGGCAGCAGCTCCAAAATAATTTCCTGTGGCAGCTATTAACCCTTTCTGAGCAGCAGCCTCTACCTTGGTGACAGCTTTCACAAACATCCAGAGAGAGGGAGTGGGCCTCTGTGACACCGGTTTGGCTGATTTGCTAAGGCTGGAGGAATGAGTGTCTTTGAGGTGGAAGGACAAGGAGGAAGAACATAAACAAGGGAAGAGATCAAGCTTGAATTTTGTGAAACTAATTTCACAGAAATGCTTGTTCATGAGTTGAGTCTAGTTCAGAAATGTGTGCAAAAGCAGACACTAATTTTTAGGGTTGTCCTTTATGTTGCCATTTAAAAAGAATTTAGGACAAGTCAGAAAATCCTAGAATGGTTTGGATTGGAAGGGGTCATAAAGATCATCTTGTCTGCCATGGCTGGGACACCTTCCACTACCGCAGGTTGCTCCAAGCTCCGTCCAACCTGGCCTGGGATGACATTTCCTCAATTTCTTTAGGGACTTGGCTGATGGCTTGTAACTGGAGGAGGGGAGATTTAGATTGGATATTAGGAAGAAACATATTACTGTGAAGGTGGTGAGGCCCTAGCACAGGATGTCCAGGGCAGCTGTGGCTGCCCCTGGATCCCTGGAAGTGTCCAAGGCCAGGCTGGACGGGGCTTGCAGCCACATGGAGTAGTGAGAGGTGTCCCTGCCTCTCGGGGTGAGATGGGTGGGCTGGATGGGATGATTTTTAAGGTACCTTCCAATCCAGACCATCCTGGGGTATGCCAGAACTACTTTTTCTGATTATATGTTACTTTAGTTACAGTTGTGCTTTTGCTGTTGATTAGTGATGACATAACAAAGCATTGATGGGATCTGCCAGGGCTGGAGGCAGTTTGGGTGCTGAGGCTGGACAGGCAGAGTTTATCTGGGTCTTTCTCATGGTCCAAGACCTGCCACTCTTATTTTGGCATCCCAACAGCTTGCTGCTGCTCTCCTTTGACACACCATTGCATTGATCTCTTTTCTTTCATCTTTTCTATGTAGAAAGGAAATAAATGAATTATAGTATGAGATACAGGTCCTGGAATTAATTACCCAAGTGTTAATAGTTTTCTGTTTTGCTTTGTAAACCCCTCCCCCCCCACCACCTTTTCAGAGTAGTTTGCTGAGCAAATGTTGCAGGTGTTGGAAGTTGCTGCATGTCTCCAAGCTGCAGCTCCCAGTGCCTCACTTCATATTTACCAAGTTGCATCAGATTCCTGACACCCTAATTCCTATTGAGTAGGACCTTGTTCTGTGAGTGGCCTCATTGATTTGTCCCACTAAACCACTGACAGAATTAGGTTTGATGTTTTGTGCATGACTCTGTAGGTGATTTATGATACTACTGACTTCCAAAGTGCTGTCTGCCTGCTGGTGGTTATTCTGTATCTCTGGAGGAAACAAAAACAAACAAAAAAAAAAAGCAAATTCGCACTGATAAAAACAAGAGTGAAGGTTCTCATTTCTTCTTCGTTTTCTCCTCCCCAGCACTGTACACATCCGTCTCTTCAGCCCGACAGAAACTATTCTATCACTTCAGTATGGGCAGGAAATGATCCATAGCTTATCTTCTTGTTCATTTTTGAAATTTTTCAGTCTTTTCCTTCCCCCTCCCCTCTGTCGTGTTTCCCCTCTGCCCTGCTTCCCTGCTTTGGATTATTGTCAGTAAGCCATGGGCATGGAAGTGCATACATTGACCTTGGTTTTCCTCCCTGGGGGATGCTTGAGCTCTTTTGAAATTATCTTGCATACATCTATACACAGTTGTACTGGGCACACCTCTCACAGGTGAAAAAGCTTGTGGTTAAAGCAATTTGGACTCCTGTAAAAATCAACATTATCTTTGTATGTCTGTGTAGGAACACCAGAATTCATGGCCCCGGAAATGTACGAGGAGCACTATGATGAATCTGTGGATGTCTACGCATTTGGAATGTGCATGCTGGAAATGGCTACCTCAGAATACCCTTACTCAGAATGCCAGAATGCTGCTCAAATCTACCGAAAAGTAACCTGTGTGAGTACACGTCCTAGCTGGTATTGGATCTTGTCATTGGAAGGTTCAAAAGCATATTTTGATGACGTGTCAGTACTGCTGAGGGTATACTGCGCTCTAGAACTTGAGGTATCTGAGCTCTGGGTTGCACAAACCTGTTTCAGGCTTATGTGTAAGCTTACAATTCTACACTTGGACTATGTTTTGATGCAGCTACATCAAATATTTTCAGTTATCTTTGTCACTAATTTTATCTCCATTGGCCACAAATGCAGCCCAATGGACTGATAGTTTAATTCTTCTTAGAGTTTTGCTTTCAATCCAGAGCCACTTAGAAATAATTTTAAAACCCACAAAAGGCCTCAGAAACTGCTTGGCAGTGCAGTTCTCTTCATCCTGTGGATGTATCCGCTCCCATGGCATTGCAGGGAGGTGAATGTGTGCAGCCATGGATCTGCTGGCTGCTGACCATGCTCTGCACCATTCGCTGCCTGCAAACCATGCTGCAGCTTCTTAGAGACATGGAATGGGTTTGATGGCTCAGGGGAGTTCCTTGCCTTTATCTCTGTTATTCAGGGCTAGGTTGGGCAGGGCTTGGAGCTACCTGGTCTAGTGGAAGGTGTCCCTGCCCATTACAGGGAGGCTGGAATGAGATGGTTTTTAAGGTGCCTTCCAGCCCAAACCATTCTGTGATTCTGTGATCCTAGAGCCACATGGTTACTCCATGTTGTTATTCCGTGGTTCTTTATCACAGTGTTCATTAGCTTTGGCACAAGGGATGTTGGCCCTGTTTTGGTATGGTACTTCAGATATGGCCTAAATGCTACCAGTGTGGACAGCTTAGGGGACACCTCCTTGGACTCTAGAGCTTTACAGAGTGGCTACAAGAGGCTCTTCTAATTTCTGGCTCTATCGCCTCATGTCCTGCATGTGAGACCGGTCAGGTACTCAGTATCACCCTGGGAGCTGGTGTTACTGGGAAGGTGTGTGTGCACCTGGAGCCACTGAGAACATCGAGCTCTTCATTGCTCCATGTACCCAGAGAAGCTGTGTGCACACCTCATAGCTGTCTAGAATATTGGTAATTAAGACTGTGTGAGGCTCTTAAGCATTGCTTATCAAAGCAATATCCAAGATGGTAAAGAATAATGATTAATCAGAGGATTCCTAATTAGATGTTAAATTTCAGTTTTTAGGCTTAAGTAGCCATTAGTTTCAACACTGATGGAAGCCTGAGCCAACTCGTTTTCTATGGCAGTAACATTTAGACAGCTCAGGATTAAATGGTAAATTATTATAGTTTTGTAAAACTGGCTTTATAGTGGCAGCTTCAGGGAGGTGGGGGGTGATGTTTATCATATAGAAGAAGCAATGGTGGGGAAGCTGTTGAAAGGTCCTCGTAGGAGGTAGTTTTGAAGCAGAACTGTCTGGCAGGGAAAACTGAAGGCAAAAGCATCAGGTACCAGCATGAAGGGTATGCAGTTTTCACCTGAATTTAGGGTAGTAGCAGTGGGAGTAAAGGCACCAAGATTCCTTAGATGGCAAAATTGGCATTACTGTTTTTCCAAGGAAAGGGTTAACCAGCTCCCTGTGTAGTGGAGAAAGCCCTGTCAAATGCAATGAGCTCCAGAACTGTCAGGCAGGAAGGAGGAGCAGGGGGTGGACCTCTGGGGTGAGGGTGCAGGAGGAGCCTCGTCCTGGGGGAGATCCATTGTCCCAGGAGGAACCTTCTGGTGGGCTCAACAGCTTCTCTAGTGGAGCTGCATCTGAAGGGGAGCTGCTGACAGAAGGGACCCTGCTCCAAGCAGCGTGAGTGACCTGTGGGGTCTGAGGAGGAGGTGGAGGATTTTGGGTTGTGGGGTCCTGAGCCAGCATCATGCAGTGGGGTCTGCCCTAAGCTGGGGCAGTGGCTACAAAAAGACAAAATTACTCTAAGATCACTTCAATGAAGAGTTAGGTTTGGTGATGCAGCAGCCTGTGTGAGCCTTGGGGCTTATAGACTGAAATACAGTCAAAAACGGAGTGTAGGCTGAATACTCCATAACATAAGAGGCTGACTTGGACTGTTTTCTTCCAGTATTAGATTAGTTTTGGGACTCTCACTACAGCAGAAGGTGGCTCTGACCTTCTTGAATGGAGAGGATGCAGAGCCCCTGAATGCTGGAGTTTCTCAGTGGGACATTTGCTTCTTTATGAAGCTCAGGCTTTTTTGCACCAGAAATACAAATACTATTTCTAGTGGTTAAAATTGAGAGTCAGTGCATTGTGAAATGTGTTTGCCGTGTCTAGCTGCCTGATGCCTTTATTTAAAAAGGATAAAATAAAATAACTTTCTTTTCCTGTCTTGGGCTCAGCATTGCAGCAGCAACCACCAGAGGTGTTGATAGCATCCTTAGGGATTGGAATTGCTGGCTAGAGTTTGCATCAAGGAGTGACAACCAACAAAATGTTTAGACTGCCTACCTTCTGTGGGGTCCCACTGAACTGATATTCCCTCTGCTGCCTAGCACAGGCAGGGTATGGTTTGGGTTTTGCCACTGTAATATCTTTTTCAGTAGTTGCTACTCTGTGTCTTAACACTCTGCCATGCCCTTGTCTGGTACTAGGACATGAGATACGCCTCAAGTCCCAGCTGTCCAAGTCACACACGTTGGTCATCCTTATTGGTGTAGAAAATGTAAACATTACCTTTCTGAGACATTATTTCAGCATATGTCACATTCCGCATGTCTGTAGAGTAATATTGTTATATTTAATTTATTTCAGTGACCTTTTATTCTGCCTGACTGTATTCTTATGGCTAAATTGCTGCTTTAATTTTTGCATTTCTGTTTTTCTATGTGTGCTTGTATGTTTGCAGTTGACCAGGATAAGGAGGTGGTCATGTTTGGGAGTGTGCAGAGGGGCTCATTTCTCTGCCAGATAAGACACGCTTGTTCCAACTTGTCACCTCTCTCTGCCCTTTCAGCCTGAATGATGGAGTGTAAACATTTCAAAAATGGATATGTACCATAAATAGAAAATAATCTTTCCCATGCAGTGGGGCCAAGCCACATTTACCACAGTTCACTTTGAAGTGATTTCCTGGTCAGCATATTTGCAGTACCCTTCGTTCTGATGCCATAATCTCATTTTTCATGCATAACTTGATAGTTTTTCTTACTCAGATTTTTTTTGTGTTTAATCATTCTGCCAAATGATTTTTATGTAGACAACAGTGATGAAACATCGGAATCTGAGACCTTCCCAGGCTGCTCCAGCCTAGTGTTTCCTTAGGCATGCACTGCAGAATGCACAGCAGAGCAGCTGCATCTCCAGAGAGTTCCTGGCCATCTCCTTGGGTTTAGTGGTACAAACATGTGCTTCAGAGCAACCCACCCTGTGACAGTGTTCTGGTTTGCATGTAAAGCTTTCCTATTGTTTGTTGACATCAACTATTGAAGGTTTTTCCAGCATTCGCAGGCTGTATGCCATGGTGCACACAGACAGAATTAACTCTGTGGCTGTGGCATGATGACAGGAGGCAAATAATGCTGTCAGTGTCATTGCATGGACTTCTTGTGGCTTTTTGAGATCTTCTTAGATCTGCAGGTAACCCTCTTAGCTTCGCAGTAAGATGGAGCCCCATTCTGGAGGGAAAAAGAGATGAGTTTATAATTGTACACAGTGATGTCATGGAACAAACGCCTGGTAAAACTGAGACCTTTACCTTCATTTCCGTGACTTCAGAGAGTATGTGCCAGGATGCAGTTTCAGTTGGAAACATGGCTTCACCTTTTTTGGTAGAGAGTTTTTTCCTTTTTTTGGGAATGACATGAGCCTAGAGTTACCTTCAGGTGGAAGGTGGAGTGGTAGCCCAGAGCAGGCTGTCTCTGGGGTGGAAGGGCACTTCTAGGGGCCAAGAAAGCCTCTAGAAAACTGACCGATGTGGGTCAGACGTGCCAGTGACTTGTGTGGCATTCGCTGTGTCCCTTCAGAGCATCACATGCTGCTCTTCCAAAATGTGCTCTCTGATGGAAAATGGCAAGCGGCTGTTTTTAGACCCTGCAGAATAAGCAGCACATTTTTTCCCTCAGCATGAAGAATGCAACTTTTTCTGTATGTGTCTGGCTGTAGACTCAGCTGCCTTGTACTGGAGGGCAATAGATCACAAGTCTAACTGCTTCAGAAAGAAGGGAATGGGAATAAGTGGTGGTGAGGGAGTCAGAATAAATCATCCTCTTTGAGACAGAGAAGCTCTCAATTTGATCTAATTTTGCTATTGGTTTACATATGTGTATATATATATATATTTAGCATTTAAGGTATCTCTATTTTCATTATGCACCTTATGCCACCCAATGAGCCCTGCATTTCACATGTGGCAGCATTGAATTTATTTTAATTTATAAGAGGTTGTACAGCTTTCAAATGGTTATGGATAATCTCTTAGCTAATGCACTTTGAATTTTGGTGCTGTGTTTCCTTGGGAATGCTCAGGGAAGACCGATGGCTTTTGTTTAGGTGAATGAGATGAGTCCTTTGATGTCAAATAGAGTCCCCCTTCATTGTCAGGGGCACTGTGCTGCAAGGGAGGCCAGTGAGCTGGTCTTGGAGAGTTTAATGAAGAGTAAGGAACAAAAGCATCCTATAGCACAGGGACAGGGAGAAAACACTTTGCAAAAGCAGCTCTGTTCAGTATTTCACTTGGCATGTTTTGTCCTCATTTGTTTTAGTCATCTAATCATAGCTTAACTGTTCAGCAGCTTAGCACAATGGGTATTTGGAGAGGAGTTAGTGTTCCATTCAAAGATGGGGAAAAAAAAGTGGAAGAGTTGCTGTATTTTATTTGAGGAAGCAATTTGTAAGGTCAATATTGGGAGCCAGTCATCGAGGATCTGAGGCTCTGGGCTCACTGTGCAAGGGCCTCCCCACCATCACAGGGAGGAATTTCGTTCTTATGTCTAATCTAAACCTGCCTCTCTTCAGGTTAAAGCCTTTATTAGATCTTATTATGCTTTCTTCCCGGAGAGTGTCACACTAATACTGAAATCAGTTTTGTCATAGCAAACAACAGTGAATTGAAATGTATAGGTTTATCCTTCTTCCTGATGGAGAACACACTAGACTCCTGTAGCTTAAAGGTGAATTGTGGTAAAGAGGAGTCCTGCAGAAAATACATTTTGATGGTGCTTTGTTTTCTTTCATTTCTAATTCAGGTATCAGAGCTCTCCTAAGAGCTTGCCTTGGCATATTGGAGCCAGCTTGGGCTTTGCAGCCTGGGCACTCCAGTGCCTTTTGACACATTCTTCTAATATACAAAATTTGAACCCTTGTCTCGTCAGTAAGATTTAGGTTTGCTTAAGCAAATAATTCTTTTTAGTGAGTCACAGCCAGCCAGCCACATGTACAGATTATTTTGTTTTGTTCTCACAAAAATGGGTTTCTTTCTATCTCCGCAGCTTTCTGCTGAAGCTAAACCAAGGAGCTGAGACTTTGAGTGACTGTTTTTATTACTGTTTTTTTCAAAATCTACAATTTACATATTTCACGCTAGAATATCAAGACAAATAGGGGGTTGTTGATCTAAAATTAATTAATAAAGTTTGAAGTAGAATCTGAGGCTTGAATAGCAACAGAATGTTCATAAAAGGATAAAAGTATAATCTATTCAGAAATTCTGAGACTCCAGCCCTCATTGAAATTCATCCATAAAATTTATTCAAGACGTAATTCTGTATATTACTTGCAGATCCTCTTTGAAAATACCTGTTTTCTTCTTTTAATCCACTGGGTGAGCCAAAAGTCCACTCTGCAGATCTCCTTATCTGTGACTGCACGAGCCTTATTTACTGTTATTTCAGAGGAGAACTTTAAAAGGATTTATATGGAGCTAAATGTCCAATTCCCATTCAGTTACATGCTTAACCACATTTTGTTTTTTAGATAAAGGAAATTGTGTTTCCTTTTTGTTCTGCTCATTGCCTTCATTGGAAGTGCTTTGGTCCTTATTGATAAGGTCCCACGGCATCATCTCTTCTCAAATAAATTTTGTCATATTTTGAGCCGTATAGATCTTGGTTTAATAGGTAGAGTTAATAATGTGTTCTTAAAAGGGAATAAATTAATTCTGGGATTTATACTGGACATCAAAAATAAACCGAAGAACTTCTTGCATTGCCACTTGTCACCCATAGCTGAATATATACATGGATGTGGGGATACTGATTCTGCTTCCCGTGGCTTTCTTCTGCAGTGGGTAGTTGGTTTTTCTCCTTGAAAGGCCGTGCTCCTAGGTTGCTGTTCCAAATCTGTTCCCAGCAAAAATGCTAACATTTGACAGAGATTTAACTAGATTTATAGGTTGCACCTGCTCTATCACATATTCCCAAGGGGTTTCTAACAATATCCTAGGAAATTCAGGAGCAATGCAGAGATGTTGTATTCTCCTGTTTCCCTGCTTGGTTTTGGGGTTGATCTTTAATTTTTTTTATGTAGAGGGGAATGTGTTGGAGACTGTTTGGGTCGTGGAAGAGCAAGAGGTTTGTGGGAAGCAGGCATATGGACTATTCCAAGGTATTTTTCACTCATTTTCAGTACTAGCTATCTGAAGAAAGCTATAATTATCTGCCTTTATTCTTTTAGTGCTTTGGGAGTTGAGGCAAAAACATAAAAGGAATAATTTCAGAAAATGGTTATTTTTTAAATTTAAAGTTAGCTGTTTCTTTAATATTCACTTCAGAGTCCAGAAGATATAAAGGTAAAATTTGCAAAGGTTGGTAAAGAAAAAGGGATACTTTCCCTGTGTATGGCTGAGCTCGTGTAAACTAGTGTATTAATTTTGAAGTGCAATGGTATTTAGAAATATAGTACCCCTAAATCCTCAACTCAGTTTTGCATTAAGATTAACAAAAGTATTTGTAACTTCCTGGGTTGAATTACCTCTAAAATGCAGAGAAAATATGCTTAATTAAAAGGTATGATGTAATTATTTTTCACATTAAATTGTTTTTCTTTATGCTTTTAGGGTATAAAGCCAGCAAGCTTTGAGAAAGTTACTGATCCTGAAATTAAGGAGATAATTGGGGAGTGCATCTGCAAAAACAAAGAAGAAAGGTTTGTTTCAAGGGATTGAGTTTTATATTAAGTAATGTGAATGCAGGGATTTCAGAACTGTCTGTGGATTTCTGCTCTGGTCTGTGGGTCTCCCCTGTGCAGAAGAAAATGAAGCATGGAAGTGCAAATATAAATTATTTCCTGCTTTCCTGACATTCAGTGTCTTTCAGCCGCTCAGCATCATGTGGAGCTGAGCTAGGATATTCTTGCAATTTCTGGTTCTGCAGTCCAAAAAATGTCACTGGGAAGGTTCTTTAGGGGGCAGGGAGGGCGATAAAAATTGATGTGGTGGATTCATCACGAGCTGTGGTACCAGATTTCATTGCCCTCTGGACATGGAGACATGTCCTGCCTAGTTTCCAGCTTTAGTGTTAAAATTTAATGTTTTACTGGTCTCTGCCAGTTTGTCTTGTGCTGAGTATTTCCTGACTTTCACAAATACAGTTTTAGGGACTGTAGCTGACTGCCTACAGAGAATCTATTCTCTGGTACTCTTTAAGCTCAGATACTTAAAAGTTGAACAACGCTATAATCTGCATTTCTCTAAGTTCTTGGATATTGCTAAAGCCTTGAGAAATGGGAAATGTCACTTTTTCAGTTTCACTTCCTTTTAAAAATCCCACATCTTTTCAAAAAGAACACAAATTCATTATGGGTGAACACTAAACAGTATAGATGTTTCCACCTTTAACAGCAGTTTCTTTTTACAAACCTTTCTAAAATTGTTGACTTGCAGTGTTTGATTCTTATTTTGTATCCTTTGCAGATATAAAATTAAAGATTTATTAAGTCATGCCTTTTTTGCTGAAGATACTGGGGTAAGAGTGGAACTTGCGGAAGAAGACCATGGTAGGAAATCCTCAATTGCCTTAAGACTCTGGGTAGAAGATCCTAAGAAACTGAAAGGAAAACCCAAAGATAATGGAGCCATTGAGTTTACTTTTGATCTGGAAAAGGAAACTCCTGATGATGTTGCACAAGAAATGGTAAAATACACTTCTGATAAAAATGTGTATAATTTAGAAAGTAGTGCACAAATCTCAAAGGACAATAGGAACGAACTGGCTAAAGTAACTTCACTTGAACCACTCCAGCTGTCCAGTTTAGGCGCTTTGCATTGATTTTGGAATGACTACTGCAAGAAAGGCGTGAACAGGGAACAGCTAACGGAAACATATTGTTTGAAAACAGATGCCTGAAATCACAGTTTACATAGCTTAGGGACCGTAGAGGTCTGGTCTACTTTTTTATTTTGCACGCTCTTCTGCCAGTTTCTATAGGCTGTTGAAATTTATTTGTTTATGTATTTAAATTTATTTGGAATCTGTTTAGTTCCAGACAGCAGCTAGAAATACATTAGAAGAGTTCAGAAGTTCAATCACAAAATATTCTGCATTGAAATCTCCAAAACACTTTGGCCCATCTTCTTAGAAGGAATGTAGATGAGAAGGTCTGTGTTCAGCTTCTCTACCCCCAAACTTTGATAGGAAACTGGACTCACGGAGTTAGGAGTGAGCTTTGGATTTTTTAATGGATAAGTTTCACTTGCTGAATTTCTGTACTTTTATAACTGTGGGGTTTTGTTAGAGAATTTGTGTTCCATTTTCATCACATTGTCCTTGAATGTGGTGGTGTCTTTGCTGTAGTTGTTTTGGTGTTCTAATGTCACAGAGGCTCAGGGTCAGTAAGCACTGAGCCAAGGGTCTGAATGTTCCTGTGCTTGCAGAAACATTCCTGTTCTTGTGGAAACCTCCCTATTAGACTCTAAATCCCAAGGGATCCCATTTAGTGATATCATCACCACTCGTGTTCTGCTCAGGAGGCACTCATTTTGGTAATGCTGCCTTGCTCTGCTGGAACTCATCACCATCTACTCCATGTTTAATGGGAGGAATTCAGGCTCCTTTGCCTTCTTGCCGTTAGTTTGCTGTAGATCCAATGTTTTTCCGGCAATATATTATTACAGAACTCATCTAGTTTAAAAATTGCTCTGGTACCATTACTTACTGTTGTATTTTACATTTAAATATTGATGGAAATATTTGGAATTTCAAAGTTCTCTGAGCTGCTTGATCCATAGTTATGATGTTTTATTTTGAAGAGGAAATAATTCTCATCAAAAGTGTATTTAAAAGGATCATGCCCAAACTACAGTGATACTGTACCCATTCCCAAATAATTCCCAAATAATTTAAAAATCTGTATTCTACATTAATGTGTACCTAAGAGACTGTCCATTAAATGTTTTCAAACCTGAGGCTGTTGCAGGGGCAGAAAAGGGGGATATTAATTCCTAAATGTCTTTTTCTAGTCCTTATGAATTGTGGAACACCAAAGCCACATGCTTTCATCTGTTTGTTGCTTTGTGTGCTGTGGAAGAGAAGAATGCAGGAGACCTGAGTACAGGGAATTATTCATCATTGCTGATGAGTTTTTGGTAGTCAGGCAATCCCACCTGCCCAAAGGATGTGGGCAGAGGGAACTGGAAACATTCTAGTGGGTTTGGAAAGTGAAGTTAGCTCTTGAAGCTGCATTTTAAGATGCTTTACACCCATTAATTTTAGCAGTGAAAATCTAAGCTGTGAAAGTGTCTTATGTTTGGGCAAGAGCAAAGCAGGAAAGCCTCTAGATGTAGGTACTTTCAAATCTGTTGAATATGCATGTTAAGAATGTAGAGAGAGCAGACAGAACTCTGGTAGCTCATGATTAAATGAAAGTTCGTGCCTTGCACTGCTGGAGATTATGCAAACAAATAACACAAAGATGAATTTCCAACTGTTGAGCAGTTGAGTTCTGAGAAGCCTGGTCCCTTTTTCCATCAAATGGGAACAGTTTGCCTTTTCTTTGTAAAACTCAATCAATACTGACTGACTTCACTATTTAAGATAAGTTAATTTGAAACATAATTCTGTTAGCATCTTGTCCTTCATGATTTGCCGTGCTATTAAGTAGAACAATTTGTATAACTCTATATGCTGGACAGGTTAAGACAATGAATTCACATTTAGGGGCAGTTTGATTCACTCCAGGTGCATTGTTCAGAGATTCTTTTTACTGTTTTGTCTATTCTTTTAGTGTAAAAAAAAGAAAAAGAGGGAAACCCATCTGCCTTTAAACTTGCTCTCCTCAATGGATGTTCAGTGGTGGAGAATTAGAGCCAGTATATATTCAAGCCTCCGACATTATATGCTGGGGTTTTTTAATTCATCAGGATTAGAAGTTTTACTGAGAAAGAACTCCACTCCATCAAGCTCTTGAGTTACTGTTCTTGTCAGAAATAAATTTATATAAATTTGTGTTGTTTCAATAGGATGTTTTCTTTGTTGGGAAGAGGTTTCAAGTATTGTTTGTGTGCTTGTGTGCGTGTCCAACCATGTGCTCGGGACCTTGCTAAGTGTGTGCTCCTCTGCAGATTGACTCGGGGTTTTTCCACGAGAACGATCTCAAGATCGTGGCCAAGTCCATCCGTGACCGAGTGGCGCTGATCCTCTGGAGGAGGGAGCGCATCTGGCCCAGGATGCAGTCGGAGGAGCGCCGCGACTCGGAATGCCTGGACAAACTGAAGGCGCCGCAGGCACAGCAGGTCCAGGTCACCTACCTGTCCCACACGGGCCACCACATCCTGTCGGAGCCGGAGGAGCCGGAGGCAGACCAGCACCCCTTCCAGCAGAACCTGCCCACCAGCGTCACCTCTGTCGCTTGTAAGTCCCACATTGGCTTCATGGGCACACAGGGATGAATGTCGTGAGGGGGAAACACACAGTGACCTGAACTCAGATGAACTGATGTGGCTGGTTTTGCACAGTAGCCCAAAACCCACAAACATCTGGGACATACGGGTGATAATTTTGAAAGCAATGAAGTTTAAAGAAAACAGTATTATATAGATATCTCTATATAACTCTATATATTTTGGTACTAAACAATTATCACAGAGTTTCTGTTTTACGTTCTGGGCTTGTACATAAACGCATTTAAGTAAAAGATGTGTTACTTTTAGCAAGACAGCTGCTGCTTCAATTCAGGTGTTTTATAAAGGGCTATACTGATGTCTGCTTCAAATACTGAAATATCCATGTGTACCTGTACAGGAAAAATTCCTTTACATGATATGAGAAATAGCTACATTTGCATACAACACAATATTGCCACATTCACAAAGCTTTTTATCTCAAGCTAAAATGAGCACATTTCATTTTTTGGGATCATGCACTTATTTCATGCTAATTCCTTTGAAGAACACTGCAATTATGGCTCTTTGTTTCTAGTGTTGAATGAATGCAATGAAGTGACTTGTGCTTCCCATGGCTGTGCTGGACATGAGTTGGCAAAATGTTATACTAAATATAACCCCCACAATTTATTTCCTCCTCCTCCTCAACTTTTAACCAGAACTTGGTATTATTTGGCAATTTGCTGTTAGATCATTTGAACATTTTCTTAGCATATGACCTCTATAAATTACTGTGGCCCTCATTCATATAATTTGAGATTAAATGTAAAAGTGAAATTAGTAACTTAATGTGTGCAATGTGCATTCTATAAAAATCTGAGACTGACTCACAGCTTTTACTTTAGCCCTCTACCATTAGACTCTCCTTTTTTTTTTCCTTTGAGGTCCTCAATAATTGTTTGTAATAAAACAGAATGTTAATGCAGCAGAAATCCCATCATGAGAGTAGGGCTTTGTTGGCTCTTCCAAAATGAATTGAATAAATAGAGAGGGGAGTTTAATTTTGGGAAAAAAAAAAACAGCTGGGAGAGTAACAGCTTGGGAGTACTGAAGAGAAATGTAATCTCTGGTGCTATTGAAAAATAATTTTTTATTTAAAAGCCAAATAAATAAAACTTTATTTAGAATATGGAAAAAAGAGACAGTGGAAGGTGTTGGGAAAAGAAATAGTATTTAAGTTTAGCTGTAACTTAAGATGGTTTTTGAAACTGTGTTGCAGTTTTCTTTCAGTTTTGAATTTTAAATCCCTATTAGAAGCTATTTGTCCTTGGGATGCATCTAGCTGCGTCTGGTTGTCTCATTTCCTTTCTCAAGTGAAGAAAGCAGTAACTTAGGCTGAAACAGAGTTGGGCACTTTTATTTTACATACTTTAAAAGTTGTGAAAATATTTTTTTTAAGTCAGTAATACCAATATTTCCAGTTCCCAAAGGACCCGTGCTTGCCCAGTGCCCATAACTGGGCAGTTCCACGGGTTAACTGGGCAAATGCTCCATGAGAAACTTCCACAGAGCCAAGTGTGCCAAACCCACTGGAACCTGCACAGGAGTTTGTGTCTTACTTTAATTGCACTACACTCAAGCAGAGCATGGCTTGCTGAACTAAAATAAAGCTTACACCAGAGAAGAATTTTGTAATTTTCAGTGCTGCTAATAAAAGCAGTGTTAAAGTCAGTGCATCCCTGAAAGATGGAACTCTAAAAGACCCCATAATCTGCTCTGAACATGATAATCGAGGTTTCCTCTCCTTTCATCCTACAAAATCTGTAAGCATCTGCAATTCTTAAATGTCAACCGTATGCCCTTTAAAGGATATAGTAATGTGCCTGAAATATCAGTGTGTGCAGAAATCCATGGGGATGGGTTTTGGCTTAAGAGAAGCAGTGTGTGCCTTTTGTAGAGAATAATATTGATGTTGTATAATTTATTTATATAAAGAAAGGGCTAGAGTAGTAAATATGCTAATTACATAAACCATGGTTACCTTGCTCTAAAATAATCACTTGAACATGGGGAGCTGTTGATCTTTTAATAAAAATGACTGTTTTCCAGCTGACAGCACGTTTGACAGTGGCCAGGGCTCCACTGTTTATTCAGACTCACAGAGCAGCCAGCAAAGCGTCATCTACTCGTCCCTGCCAGACACTGTCCCTCCTGCCATCCAGAGGGTGTACAGCCCTCCCCTGAGTGAGGGCCAGCCTGTGCCCCACAGCCTCCCCCAGCTTGGCCACTACCAGCAGCCCTCAGCAGTAAGTCCAAAGCTTTTTCAAATAGTTCTGTATCCTGGGTCATATTTCATATTATCATTTATGCTCTTGTTCCCAGAGGATATGGGTGCCAGGGGTGTGTGTATGTATTCCTCACTCACTTCTGCACATCGTGACTTGCTCAGTCTGTTATCGGTGTGTTGGCACTGAATTGCATTAGTGGCTTTGCAGCAAAGCACAAGAAGGACATGGACCTGTGGAGTGTGTCCAGAGGAGGCAACAAAGATGCTCTGCGGGCTGGAGCCCCTCTACTCTGGAGCCAGCCTGGGAGAGCTGGGGGTGCTCGCCTGGAGAGGAAAAGGCTCCAGGAAGACCTCAGAGCCTATTCCAGGGTCTAAAGCACCTCCAGAAGAGCTGGAGAAGGACTGGGGACAATGGATAGAGGGATAGGGCACAGGGAATGGCTTCCCACTGCCGGAGGTCAGGGATAGATGGGATACTGAGAAGGAATTGTTCCCTGTGAGGGTGGGGAGGCCCTGGAAGAGGTTTCCCAGAGAAGCTGCGGTTGCTCTGTCCGTGGAACTGTCTGTCCCTCATGCTGCTGTCTCTCCGCAGCCTGTCCTGCCCGCGGTGCCAGCCACGCCTGCCGTGGTGCCCCAGCACTACCAGGAGCCAGCGATGCCATTCCCCGTGGTCCCCAGCACCGTGGCCTCGCTGCCAATGGGGCAGGCGCCGCCACCCGTGCTGGCCGGCCAGCAGGTGAGAGCTGGGCTCTGCCATGGAGCCGTGTCCATCTCAGCCCTTCCGTGGGGCTGCTCTGCTTCACACAGGGTGCCCAGAGCAGCTGTGGCTGCCCCTGGGTTCCTGGAAGATTCCAAGGCCAGGTTGGACAGGGCTTGGAGCACCCAGGGACAGTGGAAGATGTCTCACGTTTCTCTGCAAAACATCCCAGAGCACCTGTGTTCCTCAGAGACAGCAGTGTCCTATGAATGTCCATGCTAAGGAGGGTAGGGTAGGACAGCAGAAGAATGGAAATTAGGGTGAGAAATTCATCTACCTACAGAGTGAATTGTTTTGATCTTGTATCAATATGTACTGGTAGATCAGACATGTGGGATCAATGTTGTATCTCCTGACTTTTATTTATTTTTCCAGTTTGAGTGTCCATGCATTTACACTGCTAAAGTTATAATGAGGCAAAGTTACCTAATCTGCCTGGATATTTTCCCTTCCCTATGCCTTACCCAACTCACAAGCATTTTTAAAGACACAAGCTGGATTTGAGAGGGAGGTTTTAGGAAACACCACAGTTTTCCTGCTCTAATGAGCGCAGTTTTCCTGCTCTAATGAGCACGGTTTTCCTGCTCTAATGCCACGTCTCTTGGAGTGGGAGGTGGCTGAGCCACAGGTGCCAGTGTCCTCTGTCCCCTTGGTTAACTGTGGGCAGCTGTTTGAGCTGCAGATTAACCCAGCTGGGGTGCAAGAGCAGAGCTGGCAGCTTTATGAGCTCCAGCCCAGTGCTGTGGGCATGCGGCTCTCCCACCCTGGAGCTGGGGCTTGGTCCTGCAGGAGCTCCTCCATGAGGTGAGTGGAGTCCCTCCATCCCAGGTGGGCTCCCTCCATCCCTCAGACAGTGTTCAGGTGCCTCAGCCTTGGCCAGTTTGCTCTGTCCCATCACCAGAGTCACGCCAGACCCCGCGCTGCCGTTCCCATGCGTTTGGGATTGTCAATGGGGAGATACCTCATCTTTCCCAAAACATGAGATGGCAGAGGTTCTGGGTGCTGCAGGGCCTGGTGAAGCCACCAGACTTACCTGTGGTCCCAGGTAAGTCACCCTGAGCCAGCCTATGCCTCAGGGTCATCCTTTTGAACCAGAAGGATTTTTGAAGTACTTCAGAGCTAATTAGAGGAACTGAAGAAGAAGATGCCAATAGCACATAAAATGTGGGGGTTTGTTACTGATGATTTCCAGCTTTAATGCAACTTTTTCTCTGTTCTGCTGCCTAAAGCCTGGCAGGCCAGGGGAGCACTACTTTCTCTGGAAAAGTAAAGCTGCTTTTTTGGCTACCACATTTTTGCTACAGTACATCAGAAATACCTGAAACCTAGCTTTTACTTTTATTGTGGTTGATTGTGTCTCAGGTAATACGTGTTGTATTTTCCACGCCTGCTCCATTATGTAGCAACTTGTGCTTGCCAGGATGAGCTGGGTATCAACTGTATCTTGGAAGTTTGTGGGTGGGGATTTCACAGGACCAACTGGAACAATCTCTGGGAGTTAAATAAAGAGTCTGAGTCATTACAAATAGCCTCTCCAAAACAATTAGCACTTGTCATTTTAGGTACTGTATCTTGCATTTAAATGTGTTTTAAACGTGGGCTCCTGTGCAGTGTTTGAATTAAGAGTGCTCATCTCTCCTGGGAGCTGTCCCTGCTGGAGCATGACCAAGGCAGGGAATGGAGCTGTGAATGGGGCTCCATGCCTGGAGAAAAGGGGGCTCAGGGAGAACCTTCTGACTCAGCACAACTCCAGAGAAGAGGGGGCAGCCAGGGAGGGTTGGGCTCAGCTCCCAGGGAACAGGGACAGGATGAGAGAGAATGACCTCAAATTTTGCCGGGGAAGGTTTAGGTTGGATATCAGCAAAATTTTCATCACTGAAATAGTGGTTAAGCATTGGAATAGGCTACCATAGGGAGTGGGGGAATCACCATCCCTTGAAATGTTCAAAAAACATCTTGGTGTGGCACATGAGGACATGTTTTAATGGTGGACCTTTCAGTGCTGGGTTAGTGGTTGGACTCAGTGATCTTACAGGTGTTTTCCAACCTTAATGAGCCTGTGATTCTCTACTCCAAGTGCCAGGTGTGTCCTGAGAGTGAGTTATGGAGAGATGAGGAGCTTGGCCAGCCATCTGGTTCTTTGGCAGTACGCCAGCAGTAACCTTGTCCTCCTTGTCCCCGCAGCAGCAGCCCATCTCGCAGGCAGCGTCCCTGCAGCAGGTGCTCAGCAGCCAGCCCGTGTGCCCGCTGCCGCCAGCCCCCCACCTGCTGCCGCCGTTCCCGGCGCAGGGCTCGCAGGTGCCCGCCAGCAGCACCCCCCTGAAGCCCCTGCAGATCTCCACCATGCCGCAGCTCCCGCCTGTGGCCCCTTCCCAGGTAAGGAAAGCCTGTCAGCACAGCTGTTTGAGGAGAAATTTCCAGCTAATAATTAACATGATTTCCAGGTTTTGTGTAGCTATTTTGACTGCATGCCAGTTTAATTAGGCGATAAGAATATTATTGCTCTTTCCTAATTCCTTTATATTTCTTTGTTATTTGTTTGGGGAATCAGAATCTCCCTTGTGTCCAAGTCTGTGCCATCCAGTTAATGGCAGCTCCAAAATGGCAGTAATTTTTTTGGGGTTGGTTTGGTCTTTTGGACTGTCCCCTCTGGCACAATCTCTTCCCCATCCCAGACTTGAGGGCATGAGCAGTTGCCTGTTTTTATTGCTATTTTCTGATCTCCTGACTTCGCCACTTCCCCCAACACCTGTCAGCCATGCTAGTGTCTGCTCTGGGTCTGTTCTCTGGATCAGGGACAAACCCTTCCCTTGGCTTAGGAAGTTGGATGGTGCTGTCACTGTGTTTGGTAGTGACAGGCACCATAACATGAAGCAGCTTGTGCCAAAGGGCAGGAGCAAACTGCTGCCATGATGCTGATGTCTGCTCCATCACTGGGAGGTTTTGTTTGTAAAAACTCTTTTACTGGGCTCTTCCATGCTGCATGAGTTGAAGCTTGTTCGAAAACAAGGGTTTAAATTGCCCCACTTAATTTTGCATGAAAGAGTTTTGTGTTAGGTCTGGCCCAATTCCTTTTAATTTCTGTTAAAATGAAAGCAGCTTTTAATTAGGATGTTGCTTGAAGGCTTCAAGCTGGTGTTAGAAGTACACTAGCTTCTAAGCTGGCGTAAGCTTCTTAAGCTTCTAAGGTATAAAAATGTCCCCCTCAAATGTTGTTTTTTTGCTTTTAATAATGATTTAAGCATAAATCAGTTTTTATTACTGCTTGTCAAGCTCAGGGAATGAATGGAAGTGATTAACAAACAGACATAATTACCCTCCTGGCACAGGTGGTTTTTAGGGACTTGTGTTGCAAATGAACTGCTTTATACCATCAGTGAAAGCACTGGCAATTTATGCAATATTTTATTTTTTTCAGATTCCTCAGTTTCCTGTCATTCCTGCAATTACTCCTCTGGCAGGACTAGACAGTCTTCCTCCAAATCTGTCTGACATCCCTCCTGCAAACGTGCCCCCCATTCCTGCTCCCTCCCAGTACTTTGCTCCAGCCGTGATCCTGCCCATGAACCCCACGCTGCCCATGGCACCTAACTCTCCTGCCCTGCCCATGCAGGCTGTCAGCCTGCCTCACACCACCGTGGCTTCTGTGGTCCTACCCTGCCAGCCCATCGTGCCGAACATGCCGGCGGCCACCATCCCGCTGCTGGCGGTGGCGCCGCCGGGGGTGCCCCCGCTGCCGCCGCAGCCCGTGTTCCAGCCCGCCTTCCAGCCGCGCCTGCCCGCCGACGCGCCCAGCTCCCAGCCCGTGGCCCAGCCACAGCCACCTCCTCCGGCCCTGCAGCCCAGCGTGATCCACCCTCCCGAGCCGGCTCACCAGGTAAATCTGCGGGGCGCAGGGCCGCGCGCTGCGGGCTGCTCCAGGGCACTGCCCTTCCTTCCTGGGGCTCTCTGCCTCGTCAGTGTTAATCCTCGTTCTTGAGATGTTTTGTTGACTTCTTGCCCTCAGTTCTGGAGGTGGTGGCTGAAGCTGTGAGCTGTGGGATAACAGGTAATATCCTCAGCCAAGGACAGGGTTATCAAGGCTATAGGGCATAATACAGCTAGCTTTGGACAGTAAATGAGCAGAGCACTTTCTGAATTTCCTCTTCCTTCTTGGTCTCAGATCTTGGGAAGTGTGAGCTGTGGTTCTCCCAGGTCGGGAGGGTGTACCAGCCTTGCCAGTGCCTGTAGCTGGTCCATGTGGGATGCAGGGGCTGCTGGGTGCACACAGCAAATACAGGGGAGCTGGCGGGAGCAGTGGAGTTGTTTCGGTGTAGAACATGTTTAAAACAGCAAAGAGAAGTGGCCCTCTGCTAAGGACTCTGGGAAGAAGAGTGGAAAGAGAGCACTGGAAAGAGAGTGCTCTGTGGAAGAGTACTGTCAGACTTGCAGGGCAGGGATGGATTCTAGCTCTAGCTGCAGACCCTTTCCCCCTTGAAAAAAATGAAGCATAAATGAGCTCAAGCAGTATTTACACAGAAACTGCCTCAGGACTGAGAGTCTGTAAATACTTCTCTTGCCACATCTGTGATATGTCAATGTGAAACACAGTCTGACCAGAGCAGGAGAGGGCACTTAAAGGGTTAACAAAGCATTTAGAAAATCTGTATTCTGCCACATCCCTTCACCATAACACACTAATTAAAATTTGTTACATCCCATCCCAACCTGTCATGGCATCTTCAGAGCAGTACATAGTTTTAAAATTTCTCTCTTCAGCCATATATTTCGTACAGGATTACTGTAGTTGAGAATGTCAGCAGCATGGAGCTTGGGAATGTTACTCAGTGTTCCTTGTGGCTTTAGAGGGAATGGAATCAAGCTTTAGAGGGAATGGAATCAAGCACATTGGACACAGTGAGCATGGCAAATACCAGAACTGGAGAGCTGATGTTCCCAAACTATCCTAACACAGTCATTATCTATCAAATATGTGTAGAAGAATTGCAAATGGAAGCATTTAAGATAAAAAAATAACTATTACAATGTGCAGAGGAATATTTTTTAAAGCATTTTTTTTATTTGAAGACTTCTAATGGAGGGGTGTTTCTGTATATAGTGCCATGCTGTTTTCACAATTGATGTTTAGCTCCTCTGAGTTTTGTTTTGCCTGGGTACATCTGTATGGGCATTCACTTAAGGGCTACACTTGATGATCCTTGTGGGTGCCTTGCAAGTCAGAATATTCTGTGATTCTGTGATTTGACATTGAAATATTTTGTGAATTATTTTAGTAATATAAGATTTAAAATTGAACCACCCTTCTCTGGCATTACACCACGCTTGTCATTCTAACAGCTCCCCCTTGGGCAGCCATGTAAGTCCGAGGTGTTGTGAGGCACATCCTGTCTTTACTTTTATCTACATTAAAACCTGGAATAATAGTTTTGGCTCACACCCAGAACCTGCTGAGAGCATGCAGCAGTGAAATCATGTGGCCTAGTTCTCATCTGAGTCTTATTTTTTTTTTTAGTGTATTTTCCAATAGCCTTAAGTCTCTATGTGATGATATTTCAAAAAAATTAAAATTTGTGCACACTTTTACCTAGTACTAAAAGTCTTTTTTTCTTCCATATGCTTCTTTCGTTCCCTCTTCCTCTTTCCACAAGCTCAGTCCCCCTGGAAAAATACATGATGTACCTAAAAGGAGAATGTTCTGATTTTAAATGTACAACCCAAAAGGACTGTTATACAGAATATCAGCCCAAACTCTAAGGTAGCTGCCATCCTGTTGCCTGGGTTTGGTCCCCACCAAGTGCTTACACACTCAACTTATTTTAATGCACTGGAGAAATCCACTGAGATAAGTGAAACTCCCACTGTCCACATGGACATGTTGGTAGGATTGGGGTCTTGGGGCTTAGCACATCAAGAGTTAAGTTGGGACTTCAGTGTGTAAACTGCAGTAAACTGAAGTAGGACACTGGTGTATATTCAGTGAAAAGGGTTAATTGTGTCATTTGTACCAGGTCCTGGTTCTACATATCTGGCAGATTTCTTAAAATACCCTAAGTTAGGTTATGGGTAGAATGTGTTTTTCTTTGCACGGACAATGGGGGTTGTTGAAAGCAGAGCAAAGTATTCAGGAGAACAAATTCATCACCTAAGATCTTAAAAGGAAGTCCAGAGGAGGCCATGGAAATGCTCTGAGGGCTGGAGCCTCTCTGCCCTGGAGCCAGGCTGGAAGACCTGGGAGTGCTCACCTGGAAGGGAGAAGAATGCAGGGAGAGCTCAGAGCCCTTCCAGGGCCTAAAGGGGCTCCAGGAGAGCTGGAGAGGGACTGGGGACAAGGGATGGAGGGACAGGACACAGGGAGTGGCTTCCACTGCCAGAGGGCAGGGATGGATGGGATATTGGGAAGAAATTCTTGGCTGTGAGGAAGGTTACGCCGTGGCACAGGTTGCCCAGAGGAGCTGTGGCTGCCCCTGGATCCCTGGAAGTTTCCAAGGCCAGGTTGGATGGGGCTTGGCACAGCCTCGGATAGTGGAACGTGTCCCTTCCTATGGCAAGGGGTGGAATGAGATGAGCTTTGAAGTTCCATCTATCACAAACCATTCTGGAGTTACGTGATTTTTCCTACTAGTAAACTAGTACCTGTACCTTTGTCATAATGGTATAGAAAGAATCCTTAACATTTATTTGGTTATTTCATAGGAAGTTTATCTTTGTAGTTGTTACTGAGAGCACCCATACCCAATCAACTCAAACTGCGAAGTTTGAGTCCTTTCTTCATGAACACCAGTGACTTTGCTTCCTTGTCACGTGTTGAGCCCTTGGTGCAGAGATGTGTGCTAACAGCTCTCGTTGTGTTGCAGCCCGTGCCTGGACACACTCAGTTTGCTCTAGAAGCTGGAGCCCAGGTGCCCATGCTGCCAGTGCAACCCTCCATGGTCATGTCACCACCGTTGCAGCTGCAGCCAGAGCTGGTGCCGCCCTGCGTCGCTCCCGATGGCATTGCCCAGGTCCATGGCAGCCTTGCCACAGCTGCCCCACCCGCCCCCATAGAGCCTGGCCCGCCTCTCCAGCCCTCTGCTCTGCTGCAGCTCCAGCCTGATCTTTCCCAGCCACTGGGCCAGCAGCTCCCAGCTCCCTGCTCAGCTGTCACGGCAGCCACAGAGACATCTCAAGAGGTAGAGCCTTTCCTCTGAAGTAACTCACCAGCCTCAGCCTTAATATTCTTCATTACTCCTATGTGAAACAACAGGCTTGTTGCACAAGGGAGGTTATCCCCTTAGTATGTCGAGCTGCTGCTCCTTGATGCCAGCAGCTCTGGGTCAGCAAATAATTGGCTATTCCAAATGAACCTTAATGTTGTAGCTCAAGAAATGTCTCACTGAATTCATGAGGCAGCAGGACTAAGCACCTCCTTGTCCATAGCTGAGCACAATCACAGAGATAGAAATCAAGAAATTCTCACTGGGTAAGTTAGAAGTTGTTCTGTAGAGTTTGACCCATGTTTTGTCCAGTCTTGTTTTAAATGTCTCAAGCACTTGTTCAACCAACCATCACTTGCCTTAAGAAACTACTCCACAATCTGAGTCTCTGTATTGTGGAAGCCCTTCATACTTTTCAGTTTGAGTCCTATTCCCATTTCATTTAGCATTGTATCCTTGATGTCTGCTGTGGCCCTGTGATTTTTGTTTCTTAAGATACTTATAGGCATTCCCAATTCTCTGTGGTCACAGACACAGGATGCTTTTTATTGTTTTCTGTATAGAATTGTCAGCTCCTCATCTGCTATTTTGACTTTTCTTCCCACTCCCATAATCGTTTAATCTTCAGTCTTGACAGAACATCACAGAACATTTCCTTTTCTTCAGCTGCCTGTTAACAAAACAAAAGAAAACAAAAGCTTTGGCTTTTCTACCTGATTTCAGGAAATAAGTCTGATTTTTTTCTCCACTCCTGGATGGAAATATCGCTCTGTGATTCTGCATTCAGAGTGGTTCCTCTTGAGTCTCTGTTCTGAGTTATGTTTCCTCCCAAAGTATGTATTTCACCTTTTCAAAATTAAACTCTTGGTTTTGCCCATGTTTCCATGGCTTGTCACATGCCTTGACCCCAGTGCAGCCTGAAACTCCATTGGAGATACAACTCAATGCTGCCTCCAGAAGATGCTCCGGAAGGGCTGTGCTAACATTAAAAATGGATTCTAGTTCCCCATTTTTCCTGTCCATCAATGGCAGTTTAATTCTTACTGCATCAGCATTTCTGCTGTGATGTAGGATGTTTCCTGGTGAATATCTGTATCCTGTTGGTTTAGCGTAGCAGGAATGCTAGAGCCTGTCTATGGACAGGCTTCACCTGCAGACTCCCCAGAAAAGCTAGGGTGGGTCAGGCATATCCATGAGTGAAGGTATTCCTTCTCCAGCTATCTTTTTTCTAAATGCACGAGTCATGGCAGGGTCAGTGCTGGTGCATTCAGTGAAGGCTCCATTCCATTAGAGATTCTGGAAATATGAACAAACCTCTTTTTTGTACACTGTGATATGGGGGATACAAGTTCTCTTGAGAAACTGATGGCCACTGAGGCACACATCTGTTCTTCACATCTCATATCCCTCAGAACATTTAACCACTGGTTTGCTAATTTCATTCTCATGTCCATCTCTAAGTTAACCCCTTTCTCCCATTCACTTTAAGAAACGAAGCAAGTACCAATCCACATCCTCTCCATGCTGGTTTTCTGACATACATTGCTAAAGTTTCCTTGACTGTAAGAGAAGTTTCATACCTGTCTATATAATCAAAACACTACATTTTGTTGCTACTCTGCCAAGACATTTTTATCTCTTTTGTTGTGTTCAGGCACATGCCAGCACTTGCATCCAAACCAGCCTGAACCAGTCAGGCAAAAGAGGTTTTGTAAGGCACTTGGTTAAGTGCTTTACCAGAATATTGATACATTATGTCTGTGTTCTCACTGTTCATTGATATTGCAGTTCTATTGAAACTGTATTTAAGCTTGGCACGGCTTATGTATGGTGTTTACAGCCAAGGACTGGGCCTGGCTGGTTAGCTGCAGAGAACCAGTGGGGCCACCTGGTTAAGTGACACAGAACCAGTGGGGCTGACTGGTTAGCAGCAGAGAATCAGTGGTGCTGACCAGTTCCCCTCTGAGCTTTTAACTCCAGATAATCACTGCTTGAGTGCTCAGTGTAGCAGTGGCAGTCAAGGGGCTTGTTTCTAGCTATGCATCTATAGAAGGATTTTATAGCTGTGTTTCTCTAAATATATATAAAATTATATATATTTATGGGTGTGTCTGTTGCGCGTGTACATACACAGCTATATACATGTATGAGTGTGTGTGTGTGTGTGTCTTTGTGCATACATGGTAAATTTGTTACGGCAGGGCCTTCAGCATTGTCACAAATTCTGTGAGAATGAGTCTACCCAATGTGAAAATCATGCTATGATGTCTGTCCCAGAGCTGCAGCCAGTGAAGAGGGAAGCTTTTAGGGGAAATTCACATAGAGGACAAGAGGACATGATGCAAATGCGGTGTTCTTAAATGATGAATTTTCATCTTTTGTTTATAAGTTCCTCAGGAATTTTCCCACTAAGCTAAACACAATGAAAATACTGAGCATATTTCAGGAAACTATATAAAGCAATGAATCAAATTAGGAGATACATTCAAAAATAAAAGGCAGTGGGTGCTGATGTGGAATTGTCCCTCATTCAGGTTTTGCCACGGTGGTGAGAACTGCAGAGAACTGTTTTATTCCTTTCACCATCTCATCTGTTGTGGGCAGAGGAAGGGAACTGGCAGGTTAACATCTCTGTCTGAAAAAGTGGTTGGTGCCTTGGACAGAAATGATGTTGAAAGGGTAAAATAGGACATTTATTTTATTTCCAGGTTCCAAGAACTGGTTAAACAGAATGGTTTTAGAATTACTGGTGCCAACCCTTTCCTAAAGGTGTTTTTCATCTGCTAATATAATGTGTTTGCTTAAATTACTTTTTCTTGCATTTTAGGAGCAGGCAATACAGGACAAACTCCAAGCTCTGTCCCAGAGTTGCGAAAGGTATTATCACCTCTTTGGCATAAGAAATGCTTGCATTTTGGAGGCTGTTTTTTCTGATGTGATCAGGAGGAGAGGAGGACTGGGAGCATGTCTAGGGAGAAGCTGACAGTGTTCTGTGTGTAGTATGCCCATTCTGGCACTTGCAGCTCTTTTAATTCCTTAATTTGGATGAAGCATCCTAGCCTTGGTGTATGTACAGCTGTATGGAACTTCTCTTTTCCTCCCTCTACAGCAAACCTAACCTGTTTGCCCTTCTGCTGGGAGGGCAGAAAGACAGGAGTTGAGAAAAGCACCTTAGAAAACGAGGTGCAGTTCAAAGAGGGACTGTCAGGGCCCCTTAAGTGAAGGGATTAGGGGATGTAGGGATGTATTCAGAGTGATGGGACTAGAGTAATGGGACTTTTGCTGTGTTACTGCCAGAATGATTAATAGATCATTTCTTGGTAGGTGTTGCAGCCAGAGTATGTGGCTGGTGTAGAGTAGTGCCCTTCACTCACTGAGTATCTTCTAGTTGACTCAGTTTGGGCCAAAAAAAAGTGCAAATGTGCCCTTTTTTGCAGCCTCTCTTGTAGCTTACATGTGATGCATGACTCTGTTGTGTGTGACTCTGCCTTTATTTTGGGGCTGTTCTTCCTCTCCCTTGTGAAGCTACATGAGTCCAGATGTTGCTTCTGGTAAGGAGATGAATGACAGCTTGGAAGGAGCAACAGGAAGTGGAAAGCAAGAAGGAAAGTCTTCAAAGAAGCATAAGAAATCCACGCGTGCTCGTTCGCGCCAGGAGAAGTCCAGCAGACCCAAACTGACCATATTAAATGCAAGTAGAACCTATTGGAGGGTAACTCTAGGGTTCCTTTGGCTTTCCAGGAATAAGGGTTGTTGATTTCTGCATGCAGGTGTGTAACACAGGGGATAAGATGGTGGAGTGCCAGCTTGAAACCCATAACCATAAAATGGTGACGTTCAAGTTTGACTTGGATGGTGATGCGCCGGAGGAAATTGCTACTTACATGGTGAGATGTGGCTGCCATGGGCTCTCAGTGCTCCCAGTTGCTTCAGGAAGCTCCTCATGTGTGCTTGTTGCCTGAGCTGTCTGGCAGCTGTGGAATGAGGCATTAAGAAAAAAATGTCTGTTTTCCCCTGTTTCTTGATGTGGCTTTCTAGGTGGAGAATGAATTCATCTTGCAAAGTGAAAAAGAGACTTTTATTGAGCAAATGAAGGATATCATTGATAAAGCAGAAGATATGCTCAGTGAGGATACAGAAGGAGAGCGAAGTTCTGACCAGGGAACAAGTCCCCAGCAAGATGCAGATAGGCTGGAAATAAGCGAGGTAAGAAACACTAAATACAGATTGCTAGTTTGATTCCTTTTTCTTAACAGCCAGATACTTAAATTACTTTTGCATCTTGTGATAAAAAAAATAATAAGGTTTCTTAACTAGAAAAATAATGCTCTTGCTGTGTTAAACCTTACAATATCAGTGGGACGCTGGTCCTCTTGCACTGATCCAGCTATTTCTTCTGTTGTTTCTTTAACAGGAGAAACGTCAGTCTCAAATGAAGACACCTGTGTATCAGCAAAACGGTAAGAGTGCCTTTGAATTTCGAGTGGAAGGTGTCCCTACTCATAACAAGGAGTTGGAACTAGATGGCCTTTTGGTCTCTTCCAACCCAAACCATTCTGTGAAATTAAGACAAAGTCATGATCTGGAGACAATGGAAATTCATGTGTTGACTTGTTATTTTCTTTTCTTCCCTAGTTTTGCATACTGGAAAAAGGTGGTTTATTATATGTCCAGTGGTGGAAAACCCTACTACAGATGCCCCTGAGTTTTCTCCCCCAGTGCCTCCCAGTGCCCAGCAGACAGAAGGGCCAGGTATCTCTAAACTCTACAGAAAATGTCTTCTCCAGAGCTGCTGTGTTGTCTTTCTTCTGTCCTCACCTCACTTGGTTGTGATGCTTTCACTTGATTTAGTAAGAGGAAGAAAATGATTAATTTTGTTAAGCTGTGCATTTACATATGATCCTGGTGTTGAACCAAATTGGGAATCTTTATCTGAGTTTCAGTAAAGTGTCAGTATTTTAGCTATACCTTATGCTATGGTGTAGCTGAAATTCTCATCACTATAGTGTCTTTTCAGTGAAATATTTTTTGCATAATCTGAAAATTCTTGTTGGATGTATGTAACAGCTATTTGCTGGTGGGAATTGCTAATGGGTTTTCCCTGCAGCTGACCAGGGGGCTGGGCAACAATTTCCTTTCCTTTGAAGGTTGATCTTTTGCTTGTCTTCTCTCTAGACCTGGAGCAGTCAGATGACCAGCCAGTGAGCTCTGCAGTGACAGAGGCCCCTGGGCTCGGGGCTGGCCAGCAGCTTCCCCTGCACACAGGGGTCAGTGACAGCCCCCTTGGAGCCACCCTGTCCTTGGCACCAGCTCCTGTTGCAGCAGTTCCCGCCAGCATAGCGAGCCAGCCAGAATTCCCAGCTCCAGCCCCGCTGGCATCTGGCCCGAGCATCGCAGAGCCCGTGATGGCCGGCAGGGCTCAGCTGGAGTACCCCCAGCCCAGCCCCCCAGCCCCCCGAGCCTCGGGGCTGGAGGAGCCCCCCGAGGCCCTGGCCCCGCAGCTGCAGCCGCAGGCGGAGGAGCCGGCGTGCGTGCCCGACGTGGAGGTTGCCTGCTGCAGCGTGGGGCCGCCCGCGGCCGCGCCGGCGGCTCCGGGGCCGCTGCCCGCGCTCGCGGACGCCGCGGTGCTGGAGCGGCAGCCGGCGCCGCAGGGGCCGCACCTGCTGGAGGGCGGCCAGCCCAGCGCAGCGCTCCTCGGCCTCCAGTCCTTCCCTGCGGCCGCCGGCCCCGACGCGCTGGGCCTGGCGGGGTCCCAGCTCCAGAGCCCCACTCAGATGCCGCTGGCCGCGTCCCAGCAGCTGCCGATGGCGCAGGGCGGCACGGGGATGGCCGGGGCGGGGCTCAGCCTGCTCCAGCAGCAGAACCCCCCCGGCACCGCTGAGTCTGATGGCGAGGGCCCCCCCAGGGTGGACTTCGTGGACAACACGATTAAAAGCCTTGATGAGAAGCTTCGCAATTTGCTGTACCAGGAATATGTTCCAACTTCTTCAGCATCAGCAGGGACGCCAGACACCTCTGTGCCACCCGAACAGGGTGACGGTGAATTTACCTTATCCCCTTTTCCCGAAGAACAAGCTCCTGCCCCAGCGCTGGATGGGAGAGAACAAGGCTATAGCATCCCGGACACCGGCCAGGAGGTGAAAGCTGCTGCTGAGCCGCTGGTGCCCCTCATACCCTTTGAGGTCTTGGCTTGCCCACCTCTGGTCACTTCCCCCCTGGCTCTGCCTTTCATCCCCTTAAAGCCAGTCTGTGGGGCTGGCCCCATGGCAGAGCTCAGGACTCACTCTCCTGCGGTAGGACAGATGTAGATCTTTTGCTTTCTTAAACATTTCCTATCTCTGCTCCAGGGTGCGTTACCTTTGCCTGCTGACTGCTTTCCAGTGTGAAAGCTCACTTAAATTTTTCTTGTTAGATGCATCCCAACTCATTTTTCAGAAATGCTAGTTAGTGAAAACCAGATTTTCCTTTTGGGTTTAGAAGTTGTATAATACTTTAATTCATCTCCTCTTGTGTCCTGTCCAAAGCAGGCAGAAATGTGTCAATTTCTTTGTAGTTTAAGAATGTAAAACACATGTGTGGTATAGTCATTCTAGTTCTAATGAAGGCGATTTTGCTTCGATTTTAAGTATAAACGAATGATTGCAATTACTGCCTTCGAAGTCAGCCTGGATAAAGCAAACACTTCAAATACCTTTGCCTTGTCCACATGCTGCAGCCAAAGACAGACATTCCATTGGCAGGAGTTTCTTCTGTTTCCTGTAATAGTTTCTTTTGTCTTCTCCTGAGCTTGGTAGAGCAAGACTGCCACAGAAGCCTCCAAAGAAAGAGGTAATAGGCAGCCTGGGGCAGTGGATATTCTGTCTCAGTTGAGTCCCCATGTTAGGTTTTTTTCAGCTAAAATTCCAAGTTTATGAAATCATCAGATTTGCTGCACGTTGTGCTAGATCAGTGTCTATTCCAGGCCCTGGCACAGGTTACCCAGAGAAGCTGTGGCTGTCCCATTCCTAGCAGTGCCCAAGGCCAGGTTGGATGGGGCTTGGAGCAACCTGGGATTAATGGAAAGTATTCCTGTACATGGCAGGGGAGGGAATGGGATGAGTGTTGAAGTTTTTTTCAATCTAAACCATTCTGTGATTCTATATCTTACTCAAAAGTAGCATTTCTGGAGGCAACTCCATCCCCACTGGCAGGGCTGAGCCTGTTCTGTGTAGCATCAGCTGGAGGGACTCTTACCAGCTGCTTGAGAGGTTCTGTGTGGTATAGGAAAGCAGCTGTACTGGAGTGACTCTTTAGAGCGTGTTGTTTTCTAATGGTAAATGACTGTCTACAGCAAACCAAATTCTCTCTCTGTGGAAGGTGCTATGTCTCTCTAGTAATTGGAATTTGTCCTATTAAAATCTGTGCCAGTAAGGAAAGATACATAGAACTTCTGAAGACAGACGTACAGATGAGGAATGTGCAGTCTGGCTGGAAAAGCAAGCCAGAGCAAGGCCCCAAGCATGTGTGTATATATAATGTACTGGGTTTCCGTAGCTTGGGCTGCAGTTCCAACTGCGATGCTGCCACTGCTTCATTTCTTCCTCCTAGGAAGGAGGAAAAATGGGGGAGTTGGAGGCAAGACTTGAAGGCCACCTCCAAAGGCAGTGTGAAATAATTCAGTATTCACTGATAGTCCCAGGGCAGCAAGGGGAAGTGAGAGAAGAACACATTCTGCTTTTTGAGTGAGACTGAAATTGTGTTTCTTTTTTTCCTTTTACTGAAAGTTGAACAAGCCGGAAGTCACTGGTGTGACTGCTCATCCCTCAGAGCCAAGAGGTGGGTCAGCAGGCAGAACAGGTAATGCTCCTCCAGCCATCCCTGCTGGGTGTCAGTGGCAGGAGTGGGGCAGCAGCCCGTCCATGCCCAGCAGCCCTGTGTCTCTGAGACACCAAGGACACCAGAATCGTTTAGGCCTAATGTACTGTGCAGGTTTCGTTATTCTTCTGTTTTATTCCTTAAACATTTTTAACTGAGTAATGAAATTCCACATGACTATTATTATTTGAATTAGTGAAATAACTAGATCTGCCAACTTGCAGGTATTTTATATTGTCATTGCTATCGCCTCCTGCATTTTCAATCCTGTATTACAAAGGTTGGGCTTTTAAATTATTCCTCAGTGGTACACTTCAGTTTATCACAATAAAACATTGTCTTTTATTATCTTAAAGTAGTCCAGACATAAATATTCTTTCCCAACTTTAAATCAGGTCCAGCCACAAGCATCGCTTCAGCTCCTGCTGCTCCAGCTAAAGGCCTCCTTCAGGTAACCAGAACTAGGAGTGGTTTTCTGCTTGATTGTTACAGTTCCTTTTGTTAAACTCTCTTATTTTTTCCAGGTTGCACCTCCATCATCAGGCACAGCTCCACAGACGGAGACTTTCCAGAGGAGCGAGGAGGCAGAGAGGATGACTTTGCCCACACATGCAGAGAGTGTAATGCGGCGAGCGACAGCAGATGGGGCGATGAGTAACTTCCACAGGGATGGCTCTGCAAGCTCTGGTTCCTATGAAAAACAGGCTGAGGCTCAGGAGAGTGGCACACCAGCCAAAACCATTGGCAGGTTTTCAGTCATCAGCACGCAGGATGAATTAACTTTAGCAGCACCGCAGTGCTTGAGGTTCTCGGCGCCCCCAGACGTGTACCTGGACAAGCTGCCCTCCAGCCCGGACATGAAGGCTGCTGTCCGCAGGGTCCAGACGGCCTCTTCTGTGGACGTCCTGTGTGACCAGGCCTCGAGCGACTCTGCCGATGAGCCCTTCCCACGGCAGCTGGCGGCTGCTGCAGCTGCACAGCTCTCCCCCCCTAGCAGCAGCACAGCCACAGACTTAATCAAAAAAGCAGCTGCTTTCCTGCAGAGGTCTGCCAAAGGTGGCTCCCCTGGCCCAGAGTCGCCCAACGGGCAAGGTGCAAAGATTCCTACCATCAACATCACGTCCTTCCACTCACAGTCGTCCTACATGAGCAGTGACAATGACTCGGAGTTTGAAGATGCTGATATGAAGAAAGAATTGCAGAACCTGAGAGAAAAGTATGTTGAGTTGCAAGTGATGCGAGGGAAGCTTGTGTTACCATACCTTAGCAGCAGCTCAACTTAGGATGAGCAGAACTGTAAGGAGTAAACTGATTCTGGGCAAATCAGGCATTGCCAGGACCTTCCCCCTCCTCCTTCCTGCTTTTCATCACCTTATCTGCCAGTTCCAGTTGGAAGAATAACTCACAGAATCGCAGAACATTTTGGGTTGGAAAGCACCTTAAAGATCATCTCATTCCAACCACTGCCATGGGCAGGGACACCTTCTATTATATAAGGTTGCTCCGAGCCCCATCCAACCTGGCCTTGGAGCCAGAGACTCCCCCTTCCAGGGATGGGGAGTTACCACAGATAGATTGTTGTAGCTTTGCATACTTATGATGAGCAGCTGATTGTTTTATAACCAAGAACTGTTTTGTTTCTTTTACAATTCATTATGCTGCCAGGATATGGTGCTTTATTGAATATATTGCTAGCAGAGTCCTTTTATCTTTTTAGGCATATGAAAGAGATTGCTGAGCTGCAGACGCAGCAGAAGAACGAGATAGAGGCACTGTATATTCGCCTGGGGAAACCCCTTCCTCCCAACCTGGGCTTCCTTCACTCTGCCCCACCAAGCAGCAGGCGCCGAAGAACCAGCAAAAACAAATTGAAAGCTGGAAAACTCTTAAACCCTCTGGTCCAGCAGCTCAGGAGTGGAACATCAAGCACAAGTAGGTACACTAGGTGCTTCCCTTCACCTGTTGCTTGTGTCGGTTGTGGCTGTGCTGTGTGATGTCTGGGACTGCTGGAAAGGATGGAATTTTTGTTGGTTTTGAGCTAGCATGCTTTTGGACAGGCTTGTCCCAAGTCCTGGTGGCAAGCCATACACCTACCTGCTCTGCATTGCCTACAGAGGAATAACATTCCACTTTAATTTGGAAAACAGCCTGGTTACATCTCCTCCATTCTTCAAATGCAATTTACTAACGTTTGTATTCACTTCTTAGGTGCTGTTATGCTGTATTGATTAGGTACTGTATCTTGTTGTTACTTCCTTTTTCCTCCAAGATACCATATATAAAAGATGGGATTGCATTTGCTCCCCTGAAGGATGAGAGGTAAAAGCATTTACAAAACTGTGGTGGATGCTTTGACCATCTGAAGTAGTGTGAGATTTTCACACAGCAATACAGTCTTGAGTTTTTATCTCTTGGAAAAGTACTAAAATATAATTTACCTGGGGAAATATCAATAAACCCCAGTACCTATTTCTTCAGCAAAATGTAGAACAGAATATGCATAATTTTTCTTCACCTTAGTTTGTGCTGTTATTTGGGGGAGCAGCAGCATTTCCAGCATTCACCCTTTATTTCACACCTGTTGGCTCTTGTTTTCAGTATTACCACATTATAGGGCCCCTTGGAATTTTGTTGTATCAATCTTTATTGACAGGATGTTGAGGAGGATTTTGCTTTTAGCTAGGGATTTCAGCTGAGTTGGGAAAAATAAATGCATTCAGAGGCAGTAAGTTCTGTGGCCCATCTTGAGACTAAGTGTTCTTGCCCACAGGGATGGAAGCAGTGTTTGATACTCTCTGTACTTCTATATCTATCCAGATAGTTATATATTGATACTTATCTGTAGATATCTAGATAAATGTCTCTATATGTACTTTTGTCTATGCAAATTTCTCAGGTAAAGAGGCTTAAAAACCAAAATACCTTTGCAATCATGTGTTACATGAATTTATCAGTAGAAGTATCTAACAGTGGCAATGACAATTATACTCAAATAGCTATTAATAAAAAGTTCCTTGTGTGTTTGCTGAAACTTTTTATTATTCCCCATTGTCTTGATTTCACCCTTGGTGTGGGAAAGCAGACTTCTGTGTCTTGCTTCATCATTCTGTGTCTTCAACCTCTTCCTCAGCACCCCAGCAGCTCTCTTTATTCCAGCAGTGCTCCTTCTGAGGTGTCTGAAAACACAGAGGAGAAACTGTAAAAATCAAACCTGCTCCAGGAGCTTCTTGGAGAAACAGGATTAGTGATAGGAGGTGTGTATTATTTTCTGGTGCAGGCTTCCCCATAGTCTATGCTCCATCCAGTACTTCGGAATGGTGAACGGTTGTTCCTCTTGGGGTCAAGATACGGATTATTTTTAGGCAGGGATTTTTTATTCAGAGTTTTCCTAGCTTTTGCCATTGCATGTGTTGTGTTTGTTTGCTCTTTCAGGTAACCTTTCAGACTCTAAAGACTTGCCCCACAAAGAAAGCAGTAATTCGCAGCCGGGCTTCCCCGCAGCCGCCGCAGTGCCTCCCGGCGCAGCCCCCGCCTTTGGCAAGGCTGTGCAGACCCAGCAGCCCTGCTCTGTCAAAGCCTCTCTGTCGTCTGACATCTGCTCTGGCCTGGGCCCCGACGCAGCCGACGCCAGCACAGGCTCTGGCCAAGGTGATTCTTCCTGACGCCTGTTTCGTGTCTCTTCCAGCACGTGCTAAAATTAGTTCCCTTCCCTTAGGCTTGAACTTTTTAGGAGTGATGGAGGAATGTGAACCTTTGGCAAGTCCAAATTACTGGCTTATCTTTAAAAAGAGCATTGTGGTATTGCCAGCAGAGCAAAATTTAAGTATCTTGCTGAGTGTTACCAGCACTTGAGAAGGCGTGCCCCAAGACATCCCTAATTCTTAGGAAATAAATACCTTTCAGTTTTGCCAGCAGTGGCTTTAACCTAATACCTTCTCTAGAGTCTGCCTTACAGATTCCTGAGAAAAAATGAATGGAAAACAAATAAGATAGAAAAGCCTAGGAGAGTGTTTGCTTTGTTTCTTTTTTTTAGCCCCTTGATTCCAGTAGACCCCCAAGTTCCTCATTATAAACTACCAAACCGTCTTGGGCATGAGAGAAAATAAAAATGAAATTAAAAGAAAACCAAACACAGGGGATCAAGTTATGTTTCCTTTCTATGAGGGGTTCACTTTGTGCATAATTTTGGAGTCCCAGCCACAGGACTGTGCTCCCATGACCCCAGTTCTGAGACCTCTGTGTATTGCCCCTGTTGTAGGCTTTGACTGATCTTGTTGTCATGCATATGGGAAATTCCAATGATGATTAAAATACCTTCCTCTCATTGCACATCCTGCCAAACTAATCTACAAAATATCTATTTGTCCTCTTCTGCTGTTATTGCATCCTTTGTGTATGGTCAGTGAACTTGCTCCTCTTTGGCAAAGTTAAGGGGGAGATGTGGAGATTTAACTAACAAAGCTGATTTGACTGATGGTTTAGGACATCTGATCACAGCTACTTGTACTTTATAAGTGTCTTTGTTTTCTTCCCTTTATATTCATTTACAGGCTGGACGGTTTTCCACCAAACGTCTGAGAGAGTGACCTATAAATCTAGTAGCAAACCTCGTACCAGATTCCTCAGTGGACCTGTGTCTTTGTCCATCTGTTTGTATTTGTTCTTTTGTATTTTATCACAGTCCATCTTTCTTTTACCCCCTTTTCCCAATTCCATGGTTTATATCTCTAATATGTTTGGCAGGATGCCCCTTTTTCTCAGCCATCTTTTCTTTCTTTTTCTCTTTCTTTTAAGTAATCATCATGAACACACCTTATTTATATTAATTTTTCATGTGAAAGCTTTTTTTGCACTGCTTTTGGCTCATGCCTGGGCACCAAAAGCATGTGTGGAAGATCTCATCATTTATTATATATAGCCTGATGGTAAAATATTACCCTGGAGGTACCAAAGCTTTTGTACTTTATGTTCTGTTGAAGTAATTTTATTTGCAATGTGGCAAATATACATGTCTGCTGTCCCGGTTCCAGCGACAACAAAACGAAATCCATCCTTCTGTAGACGAATGGTCTCTTTCACACATGTTTGGACTCTGAAGACATGCATGTAGCAAGCTGATACAATTCTAGAAGGTCACTGGAGGGTATAACTTCCATACAAGGGCTGTATTAACTCGATATACAGTACTGTTTATATCCACTCTATTTTCTTTAATTTTTTTTCCCCGCTCTTTGCATGTGTAAATGCTGAGACAACAGTGCTCCAGCTAGTTCTTTCCAAATCTCTGTCCCAGGTGGGCTTTTCCCCCCATGCAGTCATTTCAATTAGTTTAAGTGAGCAATTTTTTTTATGGAGTCATAAGGCACAGGAAGATCTGGTTACTCTAAGGGAGAGTCCCATCAACTTTTTGTGTAAGCTGATCTGGCTGAAGCACTTGACTCAGTTTATTTTCTTATGACCTTATGTGACCTCAGAGATGAAGTCAATTAGCAGTTCATCAAAGCATAAATAAGTAAAAAGCAATATCAGATATTCAGATGATACTTGGAAATGGATTGCTAGGATCCAGGAATTTTGTCTCAAATAACTGTGCACCTTCTATTTGTACCCTATTTGTCTGACTTCTAAAGTAATTGGCAATTCCACCAAATGATATCAAGCTATTTAATGAAAAAATTAAGACTTTTTTACCCAATTGTAGATGCTGCTTTTTAGGCAAACAGATTTTGCTTGTACAATAAAGATATGTTGTGCTGAACAGGTACTATAGGCCACTTACATATAACCTTAGAAGGGCTGATAACGTTTTTGAGAAAGTGTTTGGTTAAGTAACTGTGGGTTTATAATAGTATCAGATCTCCCCTTGGAGTTCTGCTCTGTTCATTACTATCTAAGTGGGTCAGGTCAAAGGCACAAGACCACTCCAATACACTCCTCCTAATTTTATGAATAAACAGTATTTTAAGAAATAATCTAGAAATTTTTTCTTGTTTGAGCTCCCTGAAAGCACAAACACTCAGGTGACTGACGTTTACAGAATTTATTACCATGTAAGCTTTTAATGACTGGTGAAGTCATGAGACAATTTTGCATTTAGGGATTTTTTTTATGAGAACCTGAGGAGAATTCTCAGCTCCCAAATATTCCGGTTTGGTGTTATAATAGCCACAGTAATTTCTTCTTCTGCACATGTAATTCCCAGAAGATGTTTCTTTAATCTTCCATGGAATTACTATTCAGTAGGATGCAAAAAGTCTGGGAGATGGCAATTAAAAATGAGTGTATTAAAAATGTTTGGGTGCATGGATGTTGTGAATGAAACCAAAGGAATATGTAAATCCTTTGAATCGTGAAGTTTCCTCATGCTTAAATGACTAAGCATGACTAATTGCTTTCTGTTCTCAGCCCATGTGCTCTCTCGGGTTCTGGGTGAGTGCTGGGGGAGGTTTGGCCTCTCCCATCCCTGAGTCACACCAGGAGACGGGTGCAGTTCAGGCATTTATCTTGACACTGCAAACCTAGGGCACCCCTGAGGGTCCCAGTCCTGAGAGCACGGCTTGGCTGCCAGGGGAGCCTCTCACCTGAGGTGCCTCTCGCCTGAGGAGCCTGGCAGGTCCCCATGGCTGAGCTGTGGGCAGGTTGGGTGGGGCAGGAGGCTATTCCAGCTTGGTTTCCTGTGAGTGCAGCAGGTGGGATGTGTGTGTGAGTGCAGGACTGGGGCTGTGTGCATTCCTGTCCTTCCCCAGGGGGGCTGGGGTTGGGACAGCGGCTGGCAGAATGGAAGGCAGGATGTTCTGTGGAGCTGGGATCCAGAGCAATTGTGTCTGGAACCTCAAGAAGAGCAGTGCTTGAGGAGGGCCGGGTTGGATGGAGCTTGGAGCAGCCTGGTCTAGTGGAAGGTGTCCCTGCCTATGGCAGGGGTTTGGAACAAGATGGTCTTTTAAGGTCTTCCATCATGAACCATCCTTTGATTCTATTAGTTGAAGGTGATAATGTTGGCAGTACCAGCTGGCTCATGCTCCTTTCCCTCTGGAAGGGACGTCAGTGGACCCAGCAGGCAGGCAAAGCCAAGCATTTCCATTAGGTTCTAAGTGTGTTTGCATTCATACCCCATCCCTGGAAGTGTCCCGGGACAGGCTGAATGGGGCTTGGAGCACTTAGGATAGTGGAAGGTGTCCATGCCCATGGCAGGGGATGGAACTGGATGGGCTTTAAAGTCCCTTCCAACCCAAACCATTACAGGTGGGAATCCATCCTCTGTGCAGTTGTAAAAGGCTGGGACACAGCTGTCCAGTGCCAGCAGCTCAATGGCACCTCCAGACAGGTTTATCTGGTATTTTTTTGTTTGAAAGCTGCTGGGAAACACTGTGCTGCATTTTCAGAAGTGCTCTGAATCTGTATGTTTGGTTAAGGAAAACAAGCCCTTTGGCAAGGTGTGGCATATGCCAGCAGGAGACCTGCTGCACTGGCAGAAAAGTTGGCGACAACATTAAAAATAAATGTTCAGATGGATTAAAAACAGTATCACAAGGATCTTGCTCTGGTTACAAGATCCATAGGACTTGAACACTTTCACAGTGTTCTGCAGGACATTTTGATCTGTTGCCCGTGTCCAATATTGACTTCACCTTTGTATGTTTCATGAAATAAAATATTTTTTATGGGCTTTGGCATAATTTTATCCTGAGTTCCTTTCCTGGGTTAAACTGCAGGGGTGCCCTAGGGAAGGGTTTTCACCGATCATGAGTGGAATTTTCAAAGCTCCATTTGGCTTAGGCTTGGAATGTTGTGTAATGCAATTTTTGCCAGGTTTGTAGCAATTAATGTACTGTATGTGCATATGCAATTATGGAAATGGTCAAGCAGTTTATTGCCATTTCCATTTTTTTGTAGCTTTCCAGCTTTATGGCAGCTGTTAGTGCAAATATGGGACAGTGGATTTTTTCTGTTCTGTATGATATAATTGCTATTTAATTTCTCAGATAAGAGATCTGGAATTGGAGGTAAAATGCTCTGCTGAACTTTCACAATCTTAGATTAAATCTTAATTACAATTCATCTACTTTACTGTTCTTAAACATGTTAATTTTAGCAGTAATACAATTTATCGGGTGAATTAGATCTACAAAGTGAATTTTTAATTGAATTTGAGTTCATAACCAGCCGTGGCTGATAACTGTCGGTCCCTGCTTGAGGCAGCCTCACCACTTAGGGAATATTTCCCATCTCCCAAGCCCCACACTGGAGTGATGCTGCTGGAAAGAGCAGCTCTCTTCTCGGTGCCTGACTCTCCTGTGATATTTTCCTCAGAGCTGGAGCCCCTCATGCAGATGTATCATGAGTGTGTTGAATATTGTTGCTTCTGCCACTTCCCTGGGTCAGATTTGTCACCTGAGGTGCTGGGAAACCTGTGCCTGGGTGTGCAGGAAGCAGAGGAGCTGGCAATGAAGGTGTTTTTACACACATTCAAGCAGGCCTGCTTTTATTTCTCGCAGGCAGGTGCTTTTAATGTGCATTCTTATTGTGCTAAGAAGTGCCTGTTGCTGCAGGAAATAGCAGGAAATAGCCTCTAGGATTGCTGCCGTGGCCACTGCCTTCCTGGGGACTTGTATCCATTGTGGGAATTGATAGCTAACTTTGGGATAAGCAAGGTAAGGTATATCTGAGGGAAAAGAAGGTAAAACATTTAAGAATACAAGACAGATGGTTGAGTTGTGAATGTGACTGTGTTTGCTATCTGGGCTTTGAGATGAGACCTGAACTTGGTCATGCTTGTGTTGTTGTAGTCATGTTCTTCTGATTTTCTCAGGGTAGAAATCCATATGAACTATATGAAATAATAAGAAATTCTTTCAAAGCAGTCCTCTGTTCCTCATGCCACCCATATGGAAGCACAAACATCTCTTCTCCCTTACTTCCTCCTTCCCTCGTTTCTTTACTTTCTCTTCCTTTCTTCTTCAGTCTCTGACTGAAATCGCCTCCTTCTCCTCTGAGGACTCATTCAGGGCCTGTGTCAGCCTGGACCTGCAATATCTGAGTTTAAAGCTGCATTTCTGGCACAGTAACAAAATGTTACACCACTGTTGACTCTAGAGAAAAAGCACATCATCCTCTATCTTACTTTTTTTGCCCCAGTCTGATTTTGCTCATGGTTTCAAGTGCTTCTTCCCAATGAACCCATCATAGCCCATGTCAGACACTCATCCCCCCCATCCCATAACAATATTCTTCTTATCAAGTCCAAAATACCTTTCAGGAAATTCTGGCACCCAAATAGCAACAGTGCCAATGTCTGGCAAGATCTGACAGTCGAGTCGGGGTCTCGGCACACTTCTAGCACTCTGCTATCTATCAACAGACTGTAAAATCGTGATGAATGATGGAACGAGACAATAATTTTAAAAACCAACTAGTTTAGTTAAATTAAAACTCAACTACCCTGACGGATTATTTTCTGCACTTGGACAAGACATAAGGGAAACTCATTCACAGTTCCATTCAATTGAAGTTCAGAGTCTCACATTTAGACACAAATCCTACAAATAAACTATTTGGAAACAATTGGCCTCAGACCTGCAGAACAATGTATCTTTTTGGACTTGTAAAACAAGATTTTTAGGGTTGTTATATGGTTTGTCTTTGCAGCCAGACTAGCTTGACTTGTTCCTGAAAGCATTTTTGGCCTCCAATCACAAACTAAATTGACATTATTTCCTGCATTAATAGGAAACAAATCAAAACCTTCTATTAGGAAGCCAAGGCAATTTGGGGAAAAAAAACAGAAAAAGAAAATCAGTTTAAAAAAATTTTAAAAACCAACCAACCAAAAAACCCAAATGCATCTTTAAGTCACTAGCCCTTGCTTTTGGCATGCTGTGGTACTTCCCAAAGCTTTTGAATGGCTGCACATTAAGAAAGGTTTGAGCTGTCCAGTTATTTAGGCTTCCTTTACTCACCTGAACTGCTGACTTTGTCTGTCCTTTCTTGCATAATAACTACTTTTTGATTGCTTAAAAGTACAGAAGCTTGTCCGTCTGATTTGCTGTGTTTAGTCTTACCTAATTCTGTGTGTCTTGTATTTACCTTGTAGGGTCCACCTTGAAACGACTATGTCTAGGCAAAGATCACAGTAGTAGTAACTATCCCATTTTTGTTTATCAGTATTTCCTTTATGGCATGGGATGTTCTTTGCTTTTTTATTATTATTTTTTACTAAAAGCTAGTTCTTTAATAACTACAGTTGATGCACTTACCAGAAGCTAGACTGTATAAATTATGATACTTTGATAGTGATGCATGTGCTGTGATGTCTTGGGAACCTTGCATGCTGCAAGAGTCGTGGTGTTCTGTGTGTGAGACCGTGCACGCATGCAGCCAGGAAACTGGGTCCAGTGTCTGTCTCTGAAATACACACCTCTATATGACTGCAGTTCTCTGCTGGAGGAATTGATAGCTTAAAACCGTTCCAGCCCCCTTGAACTGCATGAAATAATAAACACCAATTGAAGAGCTTTCTTCTAAAAATCCTTACTTCTCTCACTTTTACTCCAAGTAAAGAAAAAGGAATTGAGCAGTATTTACTTAGAAGTGATGTTGCAGGTTGAATGCATGATCATTTAAAGGTTATTAATGTATTTTATATAACTGTAGGACTAATTAGTGTACTCGGTTTCATTGGCTGGTAACCAATCAACAGAGAAAATACTCCATGTTCATGTTTGCTTATATAATCATTTTACTACAGTTCTGTGAACTTTTTGCTTGGAGAGATGGTCTTCATTTCCAATCTTTAGCTGTCTTCAAGTATGTTAGCTGAGAAGTTACTTTACATTTTCTACTTAGGTCAGATTCAGGCTCCTTCAGTTGCAGTCCCCTGCTGAGCTTGCTGTGTCAGACTTGTAGTCACTAAGCAGAAAAAGTACAGATTTTTTTTTTACTAGTTCTTCTAGAAAGAAGTGAACATACCAAATTAAATTTCTATCAATACTCTTCCTGACTGCTTTTATCTATACCAAAAATTCTCTGTCTTTTTCTCAAACAGTCACCCTGCCCACTATACTCTCTTCTCTCTCTTCTATACTTTCATGGTCCTTATGGGGTTTTTTCCCCCAGAATACACAAATAGCCATGTGAATGGTCCTGGCATCATCGAGAGAGGTGGTGGGCTCCCAGAGGAGCAGGAACCAGCCCTGCTTGTAACCTCTGTTTCAATAACATTTTTCCAGGAGGACAGTTAACTTAGGCAAGTGAAATAAATGGTAAATTCAATTTATAAATGCTTGCAGAGTTAGCAATACATCCCACCTCCCTCTTTCTCATGGTTGTGTCTGAGGAGATGTTGTATGGGATGTCAGCTTTATGGGGCTGCATTCCTGGCTTTACTCCCTGTCTCTAATTTCACGCAAGACAAATTAATAGCTGAGGTAACATGTGATAGAAAATGCAAACCCACTGGACTTGGACCATTTCTTTAAGCAAAGGTGTTCTGCAGCCAGGAAGGGGAGGGTTAGAAATCTGAAAAGCCAACTTTGGAGTGGCAGTAGGTGAGAAGGGGTTTGAGGTGCAGAGGTGAGGCAGAGACACCATCTCAGCTCTCTGTGTGATTTTCCAGGATCCTCGACCAACAGCCTGGTGACGTGTCCTGAGCCCCTCCCACAGTCAACACTGCAGGTTCAGGCCAACAACAGTAACAACAAGAAAGGGACATTCACAGACGACCTGCACAAGCTGGTGGACCAGTGGACGAGCAAAACTGTTGGAGCTGCACAGACAAAACCTTCTTTGAACCAACTGAAGCAGAACCAAAAAAGGCAAGACATGGAGCCAAAGGCTAACCCCATGCAAATGCAGAATGAGACATGTGGAGTAAGTGGCCCTCCTTGAAGGACATACCTTTTGCTATGTGTGTGACAGCCTTTGCAGAACTCAGATGTGGAGGAGGACATAGACTAAAATTACTCCAGATAAATGCTTTCTATAAATGTCCAGCTCTTTTCATTCAGTACTAAATCAATTTTTTTAATTGTCCTTCGGAATCATCTTAAGGGATATATGGGCAGCAATATATATATAAATATATATTTTTAAATTCCAAACTGCTTATTACCAGTGATGCAGAGCAGTACTCCTATCATTATAATCTGTTGCTCAACTTCAGTTTCAACTATTACTAAAGTTTTCTTTTTTATGTTTAATATTAACCTTTCTCAGAGCAGGGGCTGGTGGCTCTGTGGTTGGGAGCTGTTGTTTGAGTGGAATTGGAGTGAGTCCTGTGCTGGGAGAGGGGACAGCTGGGAATATGCTTAACCTTTGCTTGTTGGACAATACTATCCTCAGAAATGCTTTCAAAGTATCCTACAACAAAGAGGGAATTGGAAAGCCCCCACTGGTCCCTTTCTGTTCTCAGAACAGAACAAAGCCGTTGCAGGTGCATCGTGTCTGCGTTCAGTGCTACTGAGGGCTGATACAGAGGCAGCACAGCAAGGAATGAGCACACATCCAGAGTCCCAGTTCACCATTCTGGCCCACCCTGGTCTGGGTTTCCAAACCTCTTCCTTCTGCCAGTTGGAGATTCTTTGACTAGTAATTTTTGCTGGGTTCATTTTCTTAAAAGACTGCAAATGGAGCCAAAATAGAGGAAAATAACAGTGAGGAGCTGTTTTGTAGTCCCCTAAAAGCAAGACAACTAGATCTGAATAGCAAACCACTGCCTTTTTGGGATGTAGAAGGAAAAAATCCTGTAGCAGTAGTAGCTCTGTAGCTGTTGGTGAGGTGAAAGTACCAAAGGAGGAACCTCACCAGTGTGTCTGCTTTGGTACCTGCTGCTTCCTGAGTGAATAAATAAGCCTTTTACTCAGTAATGCTTTAACCAGCTCAGGAGTAAGCAATGTCTACTTAAGACCCTAACAGTTTTCATAAAATAAGTCAAAGTTGGTGCTAGTAAACCCAAACTAAAGATTTCCATAAAGGGGCAAGGAGGGCACAGATTTTGTTAAGTCACTTCTTACTCTCTTTTGATACACTTTTTGCAGCATTTTGGTGTCTTTCCTCTGAGACTGCTGCAAAAGTTTGAAGTATTAGACGTGGATGTTTTGCCCACCTGTGTCTCTGGAAAAACAAGTGGTTATTTTACTTATTTAAATCACCTATTAGTATCAATTTTTTTTTTGATTTTGCCTCCTGCAGTCTTGGTGTCTCTGTCTCAAAGCCTGTGGAGAAGGCAGTGCGTCACTGTGAGAGCAGCAGGAATGTCCCTGTCTCAGTAGACTGGATCTTAGAGGGTTTGTGTCTTTCTCAACTGTGGCAGTTGTTCCAGGGAATCTGCAGAGCTGACTGAAGTTTTTTGGAGGCAATTTACAAGGAGCGTGGAGAGGCTGGGATTCCCTGCTCTTCATTTTGTGTCATTCCTTGTTGTGTGGAGGAGTGGTGTCAGCTGGAGCCCTGGGGTGGGTGAGACCTGGGGTGGTAAGGGGCATGAAGTCCTTGTAAGGACCGTGTTGGCTGCAGCAGAGATGCAAGGGCAGATGGCAAACACTGCTGGTGTAGTTTTTGTTGAGTGTTTTGACCATGAAGATAGCATAGGATGCTGCAAGTGTCAGGCATGATATAGAAGAGTTTGACAAGGATTGGTTTGGGAGTTCAGCATTGTTTTACTGTTTGTACCCTTCAAAATTGACCCTAACAGGGAACTTGAAGTTGAGAGAGAAGAGGGCTGCATGGTGTTGGGAGAAAAATGGCCAAAGGAGGAGGAAGGGAGCAGCATGGGAGGACTCCTGGTGTGGACAGCTGGACAAGTGGCCTGTGTATTGGAGGGATGAGCTCCACGGGGAGATGTCCATGTGCTGAATCACAGCTAAGTCAACTGGAAAGACAAAAGAACTTGGGAAATCACATAAAGGATGTAAAAAATAGCTTTCCTAGAGAGAGAATCTGAAGCTCAGGCTGTACTTCTTCAGTTCATCTGGTAACACCGTCTTTTGTCACCTCTTTTGATCAAAAATGCCTTTGCAAGAAAAGACTAAGGAGCATTAAGCATATTTCCAGCCCATCAGAGAAGTTTATAAGGTTTTATGTTGGACGTAAAGGCTGGATAAGTAGGAAACAAGGTGATTCTTATGCCTTTTGTGGTTTGTTTTTTTTTTAACTGGAACAAACTAGTATGGAGCTGTTAGGGTGCATTGTCTCACATGGGTTTAGTTTTGGGAAAAGCTGTTGTTTTGGGGAAAGTGGTCCCTTGTGATGGCCAGAAATGAAGGGCTGGGGGTGGCAGGATTTGTACCTTCACTTCTACCTTGTCTCTGGGGATTTTTGTAAAGAGAAATGCCTCCCTAAAGGATTTCATACAGGAGTAGGAGTGAAGGGAGTTGTTTCACGATGAAAAATACATTAAACAATAAAACAAATACAAAATCTTAACTATACATTTAAATAGAAAAATACATTTTTTACTTTAAAATTTTCTCTTACTGTTCACCCACTGTTATGAATATGAAGGGCAGTTGTGTGGCTGACTCAAAATCTTCTCTTTCCTCCTGGAACAGAGGACGCACTTCCCTGAATTATCTCTTTTTTACTCAAGACTCCTTCTACCATTAGCAGCAAATTGTTTGCTCTGTATAAAATGTATTTTTTTAACTAAGTGAAAGCTGCTCTTTTAAGGCTGGAAATAGAAGAGAAACTGGTAATGTATTTAATAAGAGTGAGTGGTTTTCTTTTCATCCTCTGCCATCAGAGGTGTAGACAGCAGTAATATAATTGGGATGTGAAGGAAGACTTCATATTCTGCTTTGTTTCTATGGAAGTTACCAGTCCATTTGCATGCAAATCCTGGTTGATCATATTAGAAATCTGAGTGAAACCTTTCAAAGGGAGAGGAACCTTCATCCAGTTGTGTCACAGGAGCATTAAAATGTTCCTTTTCAAATGGTTTTATGAAGCGTGGAAATGCAGGTAGATTCTCATCAGCAGCAGTTTGAAATGCAGTAGGAAATATTAGAAAGAACTGAGGTCAAACCGCCTGAGTGATTTCTCTCTGTGATCTTTGTGAAGATATGATGAAATAATCATTTTTACAGGTAATTTTGGTTAGCATTAGTGAAGGAATAAGCTTAGGAATATGAGCTGCCTTCTGTGCAAAGAATACCGAATATTGTGTACTTAAAAACACTATTTGGAAATGCCTTCTGTGCAAAGAATACCAAATATTGTGTACTTAAAAACACTATTTGGAATTGCTGAAAATGTTTTCTATTCTCCATGTGGTGTGTAGCTCCACAGGTTTTACAGAAAAAACATTATCCCCAAAAAGCTGAAACATGTTCCCAGTGCATAGTGAGGCTGTTTCTGAAAACACACAGGTCTGTGTCACTGGGTGATGGGCACTGGGGGCTTGGACACTTCAGCAGCATCTGAACCTCTGCTGGCATTTTCTGACCCGTGGGCTTGGGTGTGCTGCTGGGAGCAGTCAGGCTGGACATGGCCACAATGCCAAAATCAAGCCATAGCCCCTTCACTGTGTCTTCCCTCTCTGTTGGATTGGGAAAATAAAAAAGGAATCTGTATTTGAAACTATTCAACACTTCTTGGTCTGAATAGTTTTCCAGGGATTGGAAAAGCACACACACATCTCTTCAGGAGTGCCTAAAAGCTTTGGGGTTTCAACAAACTGGGCAGAAGTGATAAAAGAGCTATCCATCTCTTTTATCATGCTTACCAGCTCTAACTCTGCCCTGGGACTCAGTTTCGTTTCAGCGGTAGCTGATCCATACAGAAGGAAAACACTGATGCTAATGGGGTAGCAAGCAAAAGAAAAATCATCTAAATCCTGCCTTTTCAAATGGGTTGTGATAGTTATGGTCAGCTTTCAGAACAGAATTACCGGGATTCCTCTGTTCTGATATAAACCAAGAAATATTAATGATGATGTTAAGTCACGCCCAGTGCTTCGCTGTGTAGTTTGACAGTACTGGAGCTGTGATTATCACTGGGGTGGCGCTTTGAAGTTTGCCTGGTAGAGCACAGGAAAAATTATAAAAGTCCAAATAACAGATTTGGGGTATTTGAACTAGTTTTTGTCTTGTGAGGTTTTTCATTTTTACCAGTGTTTTCTGGTATGTTGTTCTCTATGTATGTATTATTCTTGTTTTCTAAATGAGTTTGCGTGATTATTTTGGGGAAAGGGGAATAAACAGCCACAAAGGAAAAACTGTCAGGAGAGGGCAGATGTGGGGGAAGCAGGAGCTGGCAGCTGGTACCTGCAGGGATTTGTACAGGTGCTCTGAGCAGAGGTTTGTCAGTGCAGGCAGAGTTGGGTGTGTGCAGCTGAGGAGGTGGCACGAGCAGAGATTCGAGGGTGGCGGGTGGAGGTGCCACTGTCTTTCTTAGCTCAGTGAGTTCATAGCTCTTCAGCAGAGGAGCCTACTGGAGATGTAGAGGGAAGAGTTTCCCTTCCAAGCCCTATGATACATGGCACCCTGCCCTCCCGAGACCTCACCCTCAGGACTGCCAGCAGGTCAGGGCCCTCAGCACAGGGAGGCTGTGGGGATGCTGTGAGGGCTGAAGCTGGCCAGGCAGGAGTGATGGGAGCCCACGTGGGCTCAGAACTGCACTGGTGACCATCACCCCCGGCAGCTCGGGCTCCTCCTCAGGTGACCCCCTAACCATGGACACAGCAGTGTGCAGCACAGGGGCTTCCCTGGTGTCATCCCACATCAGCCTGGCTGGCTTGAGATGCTGAGCCAGTCCTGTTCAGGGCTGTGCTGTGATCCCAGCAGAGCAATGCACACAGCTCGTTCATCGCTGCCTGGATGTGTATCTGCTGCCCTTCGAACAGGACCAGCAAAGGAACTTGTAGTCCCATAGCTTTCCTGGAGCTGGGAAATCCACAGCTTTGAGGCTGCTTTTCTGGCACATGTTAGTTTCAGTCAGCACATCCATGCAGGAATTAATAGGATGTGTAGGCTTCCATCAGTGCTGAGTCATCAGAACTGGTTAAAAAGGTGATGGTTAAAAAAGGCCAAGAGGCTCCTGCCGAGGGGAAGATGCAAAAGCCAGGTGCCATAACTCTTAAAATGTGTATTTAGCTCACTCAAATCATGGGAGGAAGGTAGAGGAAGCAAACTTAAACCATTAACATGTGTTTGTCATGACATTATCATGTTTAGTGTGTATGTGTAATGTTGGGTTTGGGGGCATGACAATTTTTTCTGGTCACACATATATAGCATTAAATGCAGCCACTGCTTTACTGAGGAATTCAGCTGAGAAGGAAAAAGTTCAGAACTGGAATGAGTCAGATTTCTCAGTACTTTAGAAGAGCTGAAAGTAAGCTTTTTCAAATTAATTTTTTTTAAAGGGTAAAAATGTCACCTTGCATTTTTAGTGCCACTGAATAATCTCTTGCTAGTATAGTCCAACTCCTGGCTCTGCACAGGGCACCCCAACAGCCCCACACATGCCTGAGAGCATTGTCCAAAATGCAGCATTTTCACAAACATCTGTTGGCATTCCTTACAGGTGCTTAGTTTGGTGGAAAGCACCATTTTGAAGATGTTAAACCAAGAATCTAATAACAGCATACAGAAGTCTGCAGGTCTTAAAAATACATCCTTGATTCCTGTTTCTTGTTCTTTGGTTTCTGTTAATTTTGGTGGGGTTTTATACATTATTGGTGTTAAATTCATGATCCTGAAGAATCTCCTTCAGTTCAACATTCACCATCAGATTCAGGTTTCAGGTGAGAATGAGAGACAGAGAAGTGAAGGAGAGTATCAAATAGTTCTGTATTTTTCTAAAATTGCCCTTGGAACAGAGATTAATCCCCAAAGTAGGACATCCTGGGGGACATTGCCATTTTTATTGTTCACAAACATGGAGTAAGCATCCCAGACAACCTCAAACATTTATTCATTTTTTTTATGCTGAAATTTCACCTTCATATCAGTTTTATCAATTGAATATGAAATATCATATTGATGGGAGACTCCCAGAATTAAATAACACCCTTTTTTCCTTATGCCATAAATGTGTGATGGCTGTAAATTCTGTGACATGAAAAATGTAATGAAATGCTGCAAACATTTGGGGTAACAGCAGTTCCCATGGCACCATGCAGGATGGCGTGTGTAATTTGGGAGGCTCTGCCATCCCATATTGAGAGAGGAGAGCTCTTTCTCTGCCCCTCACATGCAAAAGCTGAATAATTGAAGTGTATGTTAATAGAATTTTAGAAAACTGGCTGGAATTGATCCTGGAAGCCCACGAGGCAGAGCAGCCCTGCTGTGTCCTCACTAGCTTCGCCTCACCTGGCACGACCAGCACCAGGCACCGAGCCACCGTGAGAGGTCTCCTGCCACCCTCGCCACCATCAGCTCCCCCGGCTGGGTGAAACAATTCTGTACATAAATAAGGGCTAGAATTTTTAAAGCTCTTTTGAGGCTGGCTGTAAGAGCACGGGATTTGGGTTAATTCTGCATTTAGTGAAGTTTATTTACTTTCATGCATAAGTTAACTTTGAGTTCCTTTGGACATGTGAGGGTGTTAATTTTCACTTGTTTAATGATGCTTCCTCTCTTCTTAAAGAATGAGGTTATACTGAGGTAACTTCCCTCTCTGTCTCATATCAGCCTTTTCTATTAAATTCCAAATATTCTGTCTTTAAAAAAACAAAAAAAACCAAAAAAAAACCAAAAAAAAAAAAACCCAAACAAAAAAAACAACCAACCCCCCAACAAAAGTATAAAAGGAAAAAAGGAAATGAGCCCAAAAGAAAGCCCCAAGGGCATCATGGCACCCCTGTGCCTCTGCCCACAGCTGCCCAGGGCCCAGCGTTGGGCCAGGACACTGCTGGCACGGGCAGAGCAGTGCCGTGTAGCAATACTTGTTGTGTTTCTCTTTTGTAGGTAAGTTCGGTAAGGACAGGACTGGGGAGCAAGTGCCCTGTTCCAGTGGCTTGCCCCATGCCCACAGGATTAGCTCCTGGAGCTGTGCCGTCCCTGCCTGTGCCAGGGCCCGCCCTGGCCGGCACAGTGCCGCCGTACGTGATGCCTCTCTGTCAGTACGGAGCCGTGTTCCCTTCGCCCGTCTGCGGAGTGCCGGGGCCGCTGGCACAGCCGGGACTGGTCCGAGGGCCCAGCGTGGCGCGCCTCTCGCCGCTGGGCCGGACCTGCCTGCGGATGTTCCCGGTGCCGCTGCAGCGCCCGGCCCGGCCGGCCAGCCCGCGGCTGCGCATGACCTAGCACGGGCACCCTGCCACGGGACCTCACCTGGTGACCCTGGCAGGGGGGGACCCTGCCCTGGGTCCCGCTGGTTTTGATGCCGTCACGTTGGAGTGTTTGCTCTGTACATGGTCTGTGTGGGACAAGGCGAGCCCCTGGGCACAGCCATACCCTCCATCAGCAATCACTGTGAGGCAGCATCACAACAGATCATTTGTTGTCAAGGCAATACCTGCTTCTGTCCTCTTGCTGAAGACACTTTATTACTTGTGTTCTGTTTCACACTTGCGATCCTTAACATCATTGTACTTGAATTGATAATTAGCAAATTGTACTAACCCTGCAGGAATTCAGTGCCTTGAATCTCAGCTTTCCAGAACCAGCTGGAAAGAGATGTCCAATTATTTGAAAGGTGTATTTTATTTACAATCTGCTTGTGAGTTGGAGGTCTTTTTATTTGCAAAGATATTGCAGGTTGACAGTTGATGTTCCTCATCTGCTTCATTCTGCTGTAAATGCTTTGTTTTTATTCACGGGTTAAATTTTCATTTCTGAAGCTTTTAGAAGTAAGAATTGTGAGGTGAGGTTTGTTTGACATGCTTGTTTGATGCACTCATCATAAAATTGTTGGTGTTTGTACAAGGAGTAGTGAAGTGCATATTGTAATGTAGGAGCATTTACAGAGTGATCCGAGGAAGGTGTATACAAGGACTAAGGAGCAGCTTCAGGCAGCGCTCTCCGTTCTCCTTCCCAGCCTGTGGTAAAGTCATTGTAGATGGCAACTTAATTCTGTAACAGGCAGCAAACGCTATTTTTCCTCTGGATCAGCAGCACACTGGATTTCATTTCCTTTCCCTATGTTGTGGGCTTTTATAATTTAGTTAAATCAAAAGCTCATGCATGTCCATAAGTGAAGACAAGTAATGGAACAGTTGATTCTAGCAAACCATATCTGCAGGTGGCTGTGAGCCCCATGTGAGCAGAGCACACCCTGAGCTTGAGGGCGATGTCTGATCCTTGGTGTGCCAGCTGTGTTCATGCTAAAATAGAATAAAAATGTGAAGCTGTTCTTTTTCCTATCTGACACTTCAGGTTTTGTGTCACGCTGCCTTCTGTTTGGAATTATTTATTTATTTATTTATTTAATCTTTATTTTTACCCAAGTTTGCGCTCCAGGTGGCACGGACACCTCTCTCTCCTGTTCAAAAGTTGCTTTTTCCTATTTTACTGTGCATAGAGCCTCCACCTGCACTTAGTGTAAAGGCACAAGGTAACCACTAGAGCTGGTTTGCCACGGTAAGTCTCCTTCCTTTCCTGGGCGCTACGGTCAGCATCACAGGCACAGGACCCAGGTGTGGGCACACCCAAAGGCCCCACAATGACATTTTGTAGCCCTCTGCTAAGGGGCAGAGACATCTTGTGCTGCCAAGCTGTGAATTGTATAGTTCTATTGTACTTCAAGCATTCTACCTGTCTAAATTACTTTGTTTGTACCCTTTGAAAATATTATTCCATCAATTCAGTTAGAATTGAATTTTATAGACAATTATGCAGAGTCTTCTGCCTGGGCAAAATACTGCAGTAAGAGATTTCTGTTCTCTGTACCATATATCTTTTATTTGTTTGGGTATTTTAAATTCATGTCTGTATCCTTCATGAGCAAACATGGAAAATATGTTCTCACACCAGGTTCCCTTCGGCTCACACTGAATCCTACAGTTTATGTTGCTATTGCCTGTATAGTCTATCCCTTGTATACTGACAAAGTCAGTGGCACTAAAAGCCCCAAGAAATTGTATAGACTAAAAAGAAAAATAAACATTTTGTGCTTGAAAAAGGTGTGAAAAACCCAGTGTTTTCCTAAAACATAGAGCAGTGTTAATTTCCAGCTGTTCCAGGTAATCCATGTGTGTTTTCCAGACTCCTTCTTGTGCCTGGATTGTGTAGCAGGAGCAGATGTGGTGCCTCCAGCAGTTGTTGGGTGCTCTCCACAGCGGTGCCCAGGGTGCATGCTGGCACCTCGGGGGCACTGAGCCCTGGGGCTGCCTGGGGCTGCAGCCTCAGCTGGTTCCTTTGAGCACACGGCTCCCTCAGGGCTGCTGCTGCTGCTCGTCAGGATGCTCAGTTTGGTAGGTGGGAAAGAGGCCCATGAACTGAGGCTCCTGAGCTGCAAAGCACTAGGGAAGCCCTTCTGAAGGATGCTGGCATCATTTAAGTGTGAGTAAGCTCAAGCCTGTTGCCAGCACCCTCTAGGCAGTCACCAGCATTGGGTGACTGGGTGAGGCTGCGGGAGAAATGAGAGAAGGGCATGCAGGTGTGACACTCCTGCTTTTGTCTCCATGTGGCTTTGCTGCCTGTGCTGCGTTGGTTGGGAAGTCTCTGGTCCACGCCGGTGCCCGTCTGCCCCACGGTGGCTGTGTTGCATGGCTGTGCTCCTGGGAGAGGTGGGGTGGCTGGGGAGCAGGGCATGGTGCAGCTTCCAGGGCCTTGGCAGGTGTCTACCTGCCTGTTGCACCTGAGCCAAGCAGGAGCTCAGAATGTATTGCTGGCACTGTCATACTCATGATTTTTAATTTACTGATGGCCCAAGACTCTTGTCTGCAGCTCTTCTGGCTGTTCACTGCAAGCCATGTTTTTTTTTGCTCTCAGTTGTGAGGATTGTGTAACAGGGTGCTTTGACCTCAGTGGCAATTAAGCAAATGGCATGACATTAGATAAATGGAGCAACTTCTTGAGCAAAAGGTGAGCCAAGAGTAAGAAAGAACTGAGGAGTCCATGCTGTGCCATCAGAGTGGGAAAACTACACCTAAAAGGATCCCATGCAGATCCCAGAACTGAATTAGTTTTATTCCTGACTGAATATTGCTTCAACAAGCAGCAAATGGGTCAAACATGCTGGTGGAATTCCAGGCCTTGTTGGTTCCAGTCCTGCATGTCCTGTAGCTCTGCCATCACCCAACATTCCCAGCCAGCACTGGGCTGCAGGCTCATGTGGGAAGTCAGCACAGAGGCTCAGCTTCAAATACCAGGTTTCAATGAGGGAGCTCACAGATCTCCTGATTTTTAATCTTTCGGTTATAGAAATTTAATACAAATCTTGAAAAAATGTTTACTTCCCAAAGTTGCTCCCCCAAATATTGCGAAAATTTTGCAGTTTTCAGTTTGGGAAGTTGGGAAAGTAATTGAAGTTTGCCTGTGTGACTTTTATTTGGCTTTCTGATTGCCTTATGTTGTGATGGAGTATCTTAATGCATGACCACATCCTTCTTTTCCACTGCATTCACAGCTTGCTTGGAGTAAGACTGGACATGGAGAGGAGCTGCTGCCATTGGCACTGTTCATCTGCCACAGGGATGCAAAGCTGGGCACTGAAGATGGCAGGGAGAAACACTGCAGTGGTTTAAGGCTCTTTAGCAAATCTAGATTTAACCTCCCTGGAACAGATGAAAAAAAAATCTTTAAGAAAATCTTTTAAAGAGGAAATGTTGCCCAGAGAAGCTGTGGCTGCTCCTGGATCCCTGGAAGTGTTCAAGGCAAGGTTGGATGGGGCTTGGAGCAATCTGGGATATAGTGGAAGGTGTCCCTGCCCAGGACAAGGAGTGGGATGAGATGGGCTTTAAGGTCTCTTCCAACTCAAACCATTCTGGGATTCTTTGATTACTTAACCCCATTACTCCATATCTGTCTTTACACTGCTCCACCGGTGCCTTCCGCTTTTCTCTGAAATCCTTAACATTAGCTGAGGGCAAGACAAGGGACTGAATGGGTGAGATGTGGCATTGTCTGTGCTCCTGCAGAGTTACTTGTGTTTGGAACAGGGTGCTAAGAGACAGGATTCCTAAAGTGAGCTTCTTCCTCCAGGGGCAGGTTTTGCTGTTTGGTGTTTGTGGGAGGAAATCACTAATTCTTTGAATCATTAGTTTAACTTGGCTTTGCCAATGGTAGCTCTTTCCCTTCAAGCATTTTTCATTATCCCAGTGCATTACTATCTGGTCTGGGAACATGCAGAATTTTTCCAGAGAAGCCCCATGGACGTTTTTTGGGTCTGTGTTGCTTTTGTTCGGTTTGTGCATATTTGAGCAGGAAAAACATCTGTCCTCACACATGCCTTGGAAGTTGGCTTTGGAGAGTTGTAACCAGAAGTCTCCCTTCTAAAATTTATATGACGTCAGTATTGCTTTCCCTGTCATGCCCACTCTCCCCACCACCCCCACTGTAATGTAGGAAAAGGTTCAAGGCTTTTGGAGTGAGATTGATGTTAATCATCGGAAATCAGCTATTACAGCAAAAGCTTGCCTTGTGTTCTGCCTTGCTGCCTACTAGTCCCCCCCAAGTTTTCCATGGCTGCTGTTGAAATTGTTGGCTCGGAGACAGTCACACGTGAAACAGTTTCTGACTGTGTGTCACGTCCAGTAAGGTTTCCTTGTGTTCTCCAGTTCTTTGTCTGCCCTCCTCTGTCCTGATTTTGGGTGATTCCTGTGGGACAGTGTGGGCACGATCTCTCTACAGAGTGTACAACAGGGAGATCACACTCTTCTTGTCATGGCTGGATGAATGTCTGATATGGGATTAAATTTATAAAACAACAAAACCATGATTGTGTGTTTTTTCTGGCTATGATTATTTATCATGGACTGAGTCCTTGAGGAGCACCTCAGTGGTTTGTGGTGTTGGGCACCTGACTGGTGCTTGGGCAGATTCAGCCTCAGTGGAGTTGTCCGATGTGCTGATCTCTGTTACTATTGTATCCCTGACAGTCAGTTTCCTGTCTGTATACCCTAGAAATGAATACCCCAGTTTGTTGATCTGGTGGGAATTGTGCTGTGACTCATATGTGTGCTTTTTGGCAGGGGCGACATTTCTGGCTATGGAGTGCTCCCTGTAGATTCAGCAGGACAGGGATGTTCCAGCCCCAGCCATGCTGCTGCCGGGCTCCAGAAGTGCGTTGTAATGAGATCGATTTTAGGGCCTGTCAGGCTGCGAATTCTGCTTTATGAAGGAATTTGTGCTCAGAGGGGTCTGGATGTGCTGCACTGCTGACTGTGTGAGCAGTGGCTGTGTGAGCACAGAGATCACTTACACCTGATTCAGGTGGAAGTCAGGCTCGGACCAGGAGGTGGCTGCTGTTGGGAGTGATGTGATTCTCTCTGCTCCCTTCTCAGGGGTAGTTGTGTGCCATCAAGGCTGTTTCAGTCTGACACACAAAGTCTCAGGAAGCTTTAGGGCTCACTTGGTCACTGTGGAGAAGCTGTTCATAGACAATACCCTATGATTTGATAAAGTATGTATTACAACAGTGAAATTCTTGTGAGAAACTCTTGATTTTTCCAAATCTGGTAAGCATAGAGCACTTGGATGAATTTCTTTTCTTTGTGCAACAGGATGAATGCATGGTGAATATTGAGCACATTGTTGTAGTCATAAGGCAGAGGGAAAAGTTAGGATTGTTTTTTCCCCTCAGAAAGGAGCACATTCCTACACTTTGCCTTTCATGACTGAGGCACCACTTGAGCACTAGCTATGGCACTGCGGCTTTTGAAGAGCTGGGCATGATGAGAGCCTCTCCAGACACTCTTCAGGGGACTTCTCTGGGCCTGTTGCAGTTTTTGTGAGACATTTTTTGCCCTGGCACCTTGTAAAAACTTAGGAGATTTAGAAGGAAATAACCAGCTGCCAGTCCTTCTCAAATGGGGATTCTTCAGGTCTAACATAAAATAGTCCCAAAAAGTATTTATTTTCTCTGGTGTTTTTTTCCAATGACTTTGCAAACAAAGTAAAAACTTCCTCAGCATTTCTAGTTTGTTTACCAGACTAGACAGAGTGAACCTGGTATCTTTGTCCCCGTTAGGCAGCAGCTACAGGGTATGCCATGGCTGCCTTTTCCCACAGTTCTGCTGTCACTGAACAAACTGGTGGGTAACTGCGCTCCCTGACCTCTCCAGCACTGCTGCCCACCCCGCCTGGGAAAGCTCAGGCTGACTGAGCCTGGAGTAAGAAGTGGGGTGTTTGCCCATGGCTGAGCACCAGTGGGGGTTTGTTTTAGGAGCTAAGTGCCTGGTGAGCTGGCTCTGCTCTGGGTGTTGTAGCAGCCAGATTTTGTTTTTCCCAGTTACTTGGAGATAGTTAATTTTGTCCTGTTTTCCTGGATGAAACTCCACGCCGCATGCTGGTTACCCACCGTGAGCAGGTGCTGGGGTAGATCCAGGCAGATTTTCAGAGCTGACGTTGATCAGAAGCTTGAGGAGGAATTAGGAAGACATAATTTTCCTTCTCTTAAAAGTCAGTTCTTCCCATGAACAGGCAGAGCAGGCAATACAGGAGGGAGAAAGTTAGGGCTGCGTCTAACAACCACAAAGCCCAGACCGCAGAGACCCAGCAGAAGCTGTGCCAGATCCTGGCAGTGTCTGCACTGTGTGCTGTCCCCAGCATCCCCTGCCTCCCCTGCCGCTCCAGGGACTCCCTGCATGAGCTCTGAGTGCTTCCCGAAGCTGTCTGCTTTGTCAGACCTGTCTGTGCTGCCCCTCCAAGCAGTGTTCATGTGTTTGTCTGTCTGTGGAGCTGTGTCTGGGGTGCATGTCCCCCAGCACGTCCCCACCGTGGCCAGTGCGTGTGGTGGGCATGTGGTGTGGGCTGGGGAGCACCAGGTGCCAGCCTGTGCTGCTGCTGCCTCAGTGATGTGCTGCTCTCGGTGCCTGCCTTGCCTTTTACCCTGCTCCTGTCATTGCTGTGCCCTTCACGTCTGTCCAAGCACCTTCCCCGTGCTCTGCTCTTGGGGCAGCCGATGGATCCCATCCCTGCCAGGGTGGGGCACGGCATCCCTGAGGCCCTGCTGCAGGGAGGTCTCTTCCAGCCCACCCATTCTGTGGGACAAGGGAGCCAAGCCTGCAGGTGTGGGGATCCTGCAGGTGCCCTGACCTGCCCTGGCAGCCCCACCCTCCTCTGACACTGCGCACAGCCTCACCCCCATCTCCCCTCCTCCCGACAAACTGAGCCAAATGCCAGCTGGCTCTGCTGGCCCTTTCCATCTCTGCCTCCTGGGAGCCTGGCTCTCCCCCCACAGGAGTGAGAGCTCTGCTCTGAGGACCCTGTGAGTTGCTGAGGTTCTGCCAGCAAAAGAAATGGTGTACACACCTGAACTCTCAGCACAAGCACCCATCTCTGCCTCTGTTTCCAGGGAGTGGGACCCAGAGTGCACTCCGGCAGCAGCACCTCACACACTTGAGGTGCCCTAACTCACATGGCCTTTTTGGGTTTGGTTTGTGTTTTCCTAGATGTGAAATCCATATGTGGATTTTTTTCTTTTAGATTCTGAAAATGAGACCATCAGTGACTGACACGTGGCCCCCACAGCTACAGTGCCAAGTGCAAGGCCCTGCCACGGCCAAGGAGGAGGAAGAGGAAGATGGGAAATGATTTATCGTGTGTGAGGAATTCTGTGCTGTTCTGGTCCATTCAATGCTATTTTGTAATTTCTTTCTAATATTTTTTTTATTTATAGTTGGAAATACAAAAATGTTATGCAATAAAAAATAAAGGAGAATTATTTTGGGGGAAAAGGATTTTGTTCCAAATTGTTCCCTTCTGTTGTGAGCCAGGTTTCCGTGAGCAGCAGATGGAGAAGAGGGAGGAGGAGGAAGAGGAGGAGGCACTCCTTCAAATGCTTCTTGTTTCATACAGTTAATTGTCATTTAAGCAATTAAGGGATAAACTAGGCATGCATATGAGAAAGAGAAGTTCCAGTTCTATTTAAATTTATCACAGTTCTTTTTTAAAGATGATATTCTATTTTAAATCAACTTAAATCAAGTTACAAACCTCCAAATCCTTCACCGGAGAATGAGTCTGCTTGTCATTTCCCTTTTTACCTCTCTCTTTTTCTCATAGACTGGCCAAATTTTCTTGCCAGATTTAAATACAGACTCAAGTCACTGCTGATTTTAAATGTAAGACTAAAATGCTAAAATGCTTCCAAATATGAGTGGGTAATTGGAGCCATTTTTAAGACTCTGAAGTGCCTTCAAAAATCTAAACTGATGCAGTGGGGGTTTCGTTCTCTGGGTTCACTGGCGGTGCGTTTCAGCTGTCACCTGGACTGAGGTGATGGACGGAGTATTTCGTAGCAATAATCTCATGAGTACCCTTTTATCCAAGGACTACTCACCTGGTTTTCAGAAAGCTGGGTTAGCATTGTCCTAAGAAGTGGGAAAATGCTGCTCCTGCTGTTACATCTGGGCCCCAAAGTCTCTGCCCCCATAGGCCTCCCTTGTTCCCCCTGCATTCCCAGCCCAGGCTGTTCTCACCCTCGCTCTTGTTTTTGATACCAGAGGCACAGGAGCCTCCCCTGCCCATCAGCCTCTCGGTGCCACCCTCCCTCACAGCTGGAGCCAGGCGTTCTGTTTGGTTGTTATCTGCCATGTCTGTCTCTTCCAAATCTTGGTTCTAAATAATAAATCTTATTTTGATTCTGTTGTTCCCTATTTCCTTTCCATTGTGGCCTCTCCTATCCACCAGCAGGGGTGGGGAGAGCGCAGGTGGAGGTACATGTAAAGCTCCAGAACCATTCAAACACTTGGTTAATTCAGAATTTTGAAGCCCCAGGGCCAAAATATACGTATTTATGTTAATTTTCTGCTTCTCTGGGGTGCCTCATGCCTTGTCCTTTTCTGAGGAAATGGGATGGATCACCTGCACAGGAGCAGGGACTGGTAAGTAGTAAATCATTGCTGGCCTTGGGCTTCCTGGCTGACAGGAAATACCAACCTTTGTCCCTTCCCTAAAGGAGGGAGAAAGGGGATCCAGGTGAGTGGGGCACCATCCTGTTTCTCTTTTGGTTGTACACTTTTTCCTGGCTGGGAGCACAGCTCCTTGCTGGGTGGGGGGACAGGGGTGTCATGTCCCTGAGGTGCTTTTCCAGGGATGAGTCACTACTCCACTGATCACAGAAACAAAGCACTGTGCCTTCCTCTCAGATTTTTATTCCTGAGTTTAAAAGATGGTTTTCTCCAGGGAAATCCCTTGCAGGGTCTCCTGGAGTCCAGAACTTCCTTCATCAATTGTTCTGAACCTTTTCACTGCTTCTACAGACCCTTAAGCTCTTCCACAGTTGCAGGAAACCAAGAGGCCTCTGTCTCCAATCAGCATTTTATAAATATTCTATTAATATTCAGATTAAAAAGAAGGATTAGCACCAGGATTAAAGCTCAGGAATGGAAGCTGCAGCAAGCCCTGACTGGTGGCTGCTTCCCACATCTATTCAGCCCACCTGGCTTTGGATAATCTCTCCTCTGAAGGACTGCTCCCTCTGGGAGGGTACCTCTGTGTTTGCTGCTTGCTTGATACTTTGGAGCTGCTAAGGGTCCCTGACCTCTGCGATGAACCACTGAATGGATCTGCTAATTCGCCCCGTGGTTCTGTGAGGGGGAACAGATTTAAACTAAATAAGAAGAAATTTAGATTGGATTCTAAGAAGAAATATTTCTTTGAGAGGGTGGGCAGGCCCTGGCACAGGTGCCCAGAGCAGCTGGGGCTGCCCCTGGATCCCTGGCAGCGTCCAAGGCCAGGCTGGACAGGGCTTGGAGCATCTGGGACAGTGGGAGGTGTCCCTGCCATGGCAGGGGTGTAAAAGGATGGCTTGTAAAGTCCCTTTCAACCCAAACCATCCCAGGATTCTGTGGTCCCAATGTTTCATCCCAGCCTCCCTGATGGAGAAAAAGAGATGCGAGTACTGGGGGATTTTGGCAATGGAAGGAAATTCCTGCATATGTTGAAAGCACAGCTTAGTTCCCTGTGACTTCAGGGGCTGCTGAAGCACTGAAGTGTTTGGTTGGTTTTTGATTTTGAGGGGCAGGGAAGACTGGAAATGTTTCAAAGCTGCTCTGGATTTTTGCAGTTTCTGAAAGACTTTAGAGAATGTTTAAATGGTTTGTTTTCTGTGCAGTTTCTCAGTGCTTTAGTTGTCTGAGCAGGAGGGTATCTGGAAAGTAAAAGAAGGAATACATTTGGTGAGAGACTGATGTGATGCCTGGGGGCATGTGGAGATGTTTGAGGCTGCTGGATGTTTAACAGGGATTCCAGGGGCTTGTAACACAGTAATGGAAATGCAGAGCCTGTTGAAAATGTCAAAATGCAACATCATTCTCAAGTGTTTGCTGATGGCATGTGAGCTGCTGGACTCAGTGGTGTGTGCTTTGGGAGAGGGATGGCTTGGGGACTCCATAGGGCTTTGCAGCCCTAAACCTTCTGTTTGAGGGCACTTTGGGAGATAACTCGTGTTTGTTATCCTTCCTAGAGCATGCATTGTTTTTTAAAAAGAGCCCCATAAACTGGTGTCAGTGGAGCTCTGCATAGCTGTGCTGCCTATTGGTGGCAGAATGAACTTTCTGTGTCCCAATGCTGGCTGGTGACAAAGGGATGGAAGAAGGCATCTGGAAGAAGACACCCTCCTCCCAGCACGCTCCCTGTGGGCTTGCTCTCACACATGAGAAGTGATGAACACCGTGAAAATCGCTGGCAGTATCCCATTTGCTCTTGCAATAGGATTCCAGGAGCATATTTCTGTATTTATTTTATATTTATTCAACACTAAGAGATGATATGAAGAAGCTGACAATTAGCAATGCAGAATATTTCTGTTTACTGATGAGCAAAGACAAGCAAAGCCACATGCAACTTGTAGAGTTCAGCAGCTGGATGCTTTTATTTGTCCTTTTCCTTCGATTTCCTTCTACCTACTGGAAGGTCTCGCTGCCTCTGGCAGGGGGTTGGAATTAGAAGAGCTTTAAGGTCACTTCCAACCCAAACCATTCCGTGATTGTATGTTTATTCTTCACTGGTTTCTACTACCTCTTATTACAAAAGCAGACAAGGAAAATTGTTTGGAAATCACCTGCCTGGATGGTTTCTCCATGGGAAAACACAATAGGTTTGCTGCAAAGCAAACCCAAATGCTCCACTTCAGCTGGAGCTGACACTATGAGCAGGTTTCCTGTGTCCAGCTCCAGCTGAATGAGAAGTGCCCAGAGTGGGGCTGTGCCCCTGTTCCAGAGGTGTGGGATCCTCTTGGAGTCAGCCTGGGCTCTCCATCTCTTTTTAATCAGCTCTGAGATGCTTTGAGTTACCTCCCTTCCCTGGGTGCTTCATCTGCATTCACACACATGCAGAGCTGGTCCTGTTGGGAAAGTGCCTCAATTCCATGTCCTTCTCACAGCACTGTTTATTTTCTTTATTTAATCTCTCTGAGTAAACTTTTGGCTGTGCTCAGTATCAACAGCTCAGGCTCTAGTGTCAAACACAGTGTCCCCAGGAGCAATGGCCCCAGTGCAGGGCAGGTGGGACTGTGCTGGCCACCAGTGGGCAAGGGAGTGGGGGGCTCAGCTGTGCCAGGGGGTCCCTGCTGGATCCCAGTGGGGGGACAGCCTGAGATGATGTTTTCCAGATGAAAAAGCAAAGTTCCCTCTTTTTCATTCCTCCCCTCCTTGTTCTGCAAAGCTGGAGCATCCCTGTGGGTGTAGGATGTGCCCACCCTGAGGGAAGGGTCTTGGGGAACTGGGGCTATTCCATGGGGGTACCAGGATGGAAGAGGATACACTGTGCTCTGGAGGGGATGCATGCCTGTACACCCTGTGATAATGTCATCCCTGTGACTGCCAACTCACCGCTGAGCCTGTCTCTTACCACAGAGTGAACCAGAGGGAAGGGCTGGGAGCAAACAGGGAATTTTTTTATTGTCCTTTGGAATCAGATCTAGGACAAAATGTTCAAGATGTGGGCTGGAGCCTGGAGAATTCCCCTGTGCCAGGCCAGGCTGGGAGCTTGGGGCAGGCAGAGGCGCAGCATTCTGTTACTGGCCTCTAACTATTCAAATCTCTATTTTTTAAGAAACCTCTGTGTTACATCCTGGCTTCACAAGATACTGCTGTTACTGTTCATGGAATGATGTGGACATGTGTGAGCGCCCCAAACCCGTTCCCAAAACCTGATTTTTGCAGAGGACTAGAACTGGAGCGTGGGGTACAGCAGTGGCAGGGTGAGTTTTTCAGAGCTTGTTTTTCAGGGTGGGTTTTTCCACTCACACCGAACGCCTGATGGGCTCTGTGGCAGCAGCCCTCGGCTTTGTCATGGTGATCAGCAATGCCTCGCTGTTGTCATGGTTGCGGGGTTACTACTGAAGCCAAAGAACTGCACAGCCCCTTTATTCATAGTTTCAGTGTATCAACTAATTAAGTCAACTGAAAGCAGCAGTCTGTTCTCTGTGCCTTGATTTTCTAATATACGGGATCAGGCAGACTCGATTCCTGCAGTCCTCCAAAATATCCAGTCTGACTCCACTTCAGCTCCTTAGCTGAGTTTTGTACCTTAACACTGTCAGGAAAATTAATCCCCAAACATCAGAGGTTTATGTCCAAAAAGGAGACAGAGGAATCCTTTTTCGTTATTCAAATAAAGGGAGAAGCCATGGGGCATTCCCCTGAGGTCTCAAATTTTTTGAGGATGCAGCCTCCTTTTTATCCTAATTTTCCAGCCGCATTTCCCTTCTCTCTTTCCCCATTGCCTGAGGTATTTGAGAGGTACAGACTTTCCAAAACACCTGATACCAGAGATTTTCCTCTAATGTACAACTCTCCTTTTTAATTTTTAACTCTTATGGAATTTAGGGGTTTTCCCCACTGTTTCCTTCATCTTTCAATGTCTAATTTCATTTATCAGCAAACCTAAAGTTTATTTGTAAAAGCAAATATCTTTTTTCCATTCATCCATCAGTGGAATCCTTCCCATTGTTTCTTTTATCCTTCAGTGCTAGTTTTATCTACCAGCAGACCCACAGCTTGTTTGTAAAGACAAATCCACTATTCCTCTCAACACCAAGCAAAGTTCACTGATCATTTAATTGTCCAGAAAGCTCCTTGCAAAGTTGAAAAGGTCTGTGGAAAATGTCTTTTGAGCTGCTAAGATGAGGCGGAGAGCCAATGTGTTGCAGCTGTGCTGCACTCCTTATCACTGCTTTGCTCGGGGCAGGAACCCGGTCACTATGTTTAGTTTTGGAGTTTATGCATTGCTGGGTAAAACAACAAAATGGTGGCAAAATGCCTGGGGGAGGATCTCAGCAAAGCACCTCACTCCTGCCCCACCACGGGAGGGTGCGAGGATGAAGGACAACCCCGCAGCTGCAGGCACAGTGTCCCCTCCGGCCAGGGGAATTTGGCTGTACAGTGACACACAGGCTCATTTTTTATGAAAACCTAATCTAAGCAGAGGTCCTGTGTGAGCCTGGCAGTGCTGGAAGGAGCCCCACTGTCTGTGTGAGGCAGCAGTGTCAGCCTCTGGCAGGGAAGGGTTTGGGAGATTTGGTGTCCTCACGTGTCCTGGTCACTGCTCAACTCATGCCCAAAGTAAAACCAGACAGGGACCCTAAAAATTCTCTTAGCCCTCTCTGAGTGCTGCTGTGGTGTGTCCCAGACTTGCTCTGGCACACAGCCCCTCACCACCCTCCCAGGAAGGGGAGCAGCAATGGAGGAGATGCAGATGCCGTTGGACCTTCTCAGGGTACAAAGGGAGCTGGAATTTGCACTCTTGTCCCACGTGGAGCTGGAATTTACACTCTTGTCCTACATGGAGCTGTTGGATGTGGCCAGCACAGTGTCTGGGGGACATGTGCCCCTTCCAACTCTTTGTTGCTCCACAAACATGCAGCAATAATTACTTTGGTTGCTTTCTTAGCCAATATTTTTATCGTTAATCACATTTGGACAGAATATTTGTGGGGAGCAAATACAATGGATGCCCAAATATACCAAATCTATGAGTGGGAGATCATCTTCTCTAGCTCCAGCTCCAGCCTGGGGTTTTTTATGGTGCTGAATGCACCAGGTGGAGCTCGTGCCCCTCCAGATGCCACAGATATTCACTGCTGGCATTGTCCTGGTAGACGAGGTGCATGAGATTTGGGACAGGGGCAGAGGGAGGGGTGGGGTAGGGCTGTGCCCTGCCCAGCTGAGCTCAGATCTTGCAAGAACTCGCTGTAACACCGCAGGGGCTAGAGGTGGCAGGCTGTAAGGAAGGCAGTAGGGAATGGAATGCAGGGCAGGGACAGGGCAACCCAGCAACAACCACAGAGAATTCAACCAAAACTGAAGGAAGTGCTCCCAAAGGCTCTTTTGTTTGCTAGTCAAAATCTGCTGGGATAAACTTTTTTTACAAAGCAGTAATACTGTAGGAAAGTGACAGAGACAGGTCTGCAGAGGGAGGTGACAGTGACTCTTTGCTGCTGAGGGATGCTGGCAGAGCTGAGCCCTTCCCCGCCAGCGTGGGGCTTTGTGAATTCACCGACCAGGACTCCTACCCTGGTACCTGATCACCTTCACTGCAAGCCGAAAATAAGTAACTTTTACATGGGAGAATGCTGTGTTTTAGCAAACTGCAGACCCATGTGACAAATGGATGTGATTCATGCTGAATAAGTTGTACTTATATCAATAATTTGGGAAAATAATTGGAAACGTATATGTGATTAGTGTTATGAAGCAGATGGGTTTCTTCAAGAATACATGTGGAAAGCAGGATGCAAGAGCTGGATTCAGCCTTGGGAATGGAGGAAGTGAGGAACTGACTCCCAAACCAAAATTGGCAACAATTGAAGTTAAAAGGCAACTCCCAGAGCAGGATCGACATTGAATATCATAAAACTGGGACCATTCCAGATAGGGAACCTAAAATAGTGGTCTTATCTATGAAATAATGAGGCTCACTTGGAAAATAATGCATCAAGCTCAATGTGCATGTGCAACCTGCCAGGTCATTCAGAGGACAGCAAGGAAGACCTTCGGTGTTCCTCCAAGAAGAGCCCTGAAGAGACCAGAAGAGCCCAGAGCAACAATGGGAGCCGTGCAGTAGAGTGATGTAGATGTTAAGAAAGGAAAATAGGAGGAACTATTGATGAATATGTATTAGCATACAGTATAAAAGCTGTGCTTGGATCTTTTGCCCTTTGTACATGTGGCAGGGCGAGAAGCCCTCCCCATACCCCAATCAGTTTCACTTATGCTTTATCCAAACCATTGACAAATTACTCTTTGTAACCACTTCATTATATTTTATTGTATTATTTTATACCCCAATTAAAAATTGCTGCTAAATTTCAGTCTTGTGATTTATGAAATTGGACATATGGGACCCCATTCATAGCACCCATTCTGGGCTCCCAGGTAAAGGGAGATACTCATTCCTGTAAATGAAGGATTTCATAAACATCAGTTTCTCTTTTTCAGCCCCACCAAAAAAAGCACAGCAAAAGACAACTATTGATAAATACCCTTAGGGATAAGTATCAGGCTGGAAGAACTCCATCAGCTAAAAGTTAACTACTCCCTTTTAACAGGAATCAATTAGTCTTGAGTTAATGCAGGCTGGAAATTGGAATACAGTTAACCATAAAGGGAGGAAAAAAATACTGAAGCACCTTATGATTGCAGAAATAGTTTGAGAAGCTTGTGGAAGGATCGTGGAACTAAGTAAAAATTCTGGAAGGGAGAAAATGGCTTTTTGTTGTGAGTCCTGAGGGATTTGGTGGACTGCTGTAATTGGAAACAGAAGGCACTTTTTGTTTTTCCCCTGCTAGACTCCTAGGGTTATCTGTGGGAGTAAGAAAAAAAATCCTGTTGGTGAATTATCTAACTTACGGGTGTTGGGTTGTTTTTCTTTCCCATCGTCTCAAGCACTGAAGATTGGTCTCAGCCAGAACCAAGATGCAAGTGAGATTTGCTAAGTGACATTAAAATCCTGGGATCTGGCTGGTGGTGCTGCGCAGGTCAGGGCTGGGCAGAACCTGTCACTTGCAGACCTCAGCCTTGGCAGAGGGTGCCAAGAGCTGGTCCCAATATCCTGCTGTGTGCAGGGACATGGGACACATCCCAACGATCACCAGCAACTGCCACTGACCAGATGGGTGTCTGAGTGCCAGCACACCAGGAACCACCCTGAAGACTCCTCTGAGTGTGCACGTCACAGGCAGGAGCCCAGACTCTTCTGCAGCGCGTGGCGCCGCCGTGCCTGGGGCAGGTAAGCAGAGACCCTTTGTGCCCACGACACCTCTTGCCCAGCTGCAGGCAGATGTTAGGGCCTCAGCTGTGTCACCCTGCTGTCCCTTCCCCTGCCCAAGTCTGTGCAATCATCTGGCACTCAGTGCTGGGTGGAGAGCAAGTGTCCCTAACAGCTGACTGACTAACCTGTGGCTGAGGGAGGTGACACCAAGGGACAGGTACTGGGCGTCAGGTGACAGCAGAGGATGTGGCCACTGTCCCCTCACTGTCTGGCTCCCTGCCTGGGCCCACCTGCTTTGGCTCCTGCTAAGGCATGGTTAAACACACTATGGGCAGTGCCTGCACACCCAGAGAACCCCAATAACTTACCTATTTGCCTTCTTTCTGCAACAGAGAAATAAAATCACAGATTGATATTTATTAAATATTGATATTTAAATATTTAAATATTGATATTGGTTTGAATACTGATGTTGATTTAAATATTGGTATTTATTAAAGTACATACATTTTTGGAATAAAAGTCCGTGTAGCACTAGAGAGTGATGTGTTATGACACATCATAAACTTTCCAGCTCTCCTGTGGATTTCTTTGGTCCCCTGTTAGCAGCCTCAGGACTGGTTAAGTGGTATATTTCTGCCCATTCTGTCACAGCCACAGCACTTTTGTGGCCTCTCAAGTGAATACCCTTCACTCTCCAGGCCATCGTCCTTTCTTGATGTTAACACAGTACAAGCCCAGAATATTTAAAAGCATATGTGTTTTGTACCACATCAGGCTACTCTTAGAAAGAGCTCTTCACTGGTTGTAAAGAAATTATGGAGGATAAGTTTCACTCAGTCCCAGAATAGCCTGGCATCAAATTCTCAGTTGAAATAAACTACTGTCTTGCCATTGCCTTGGGCACAAACCAAACAGGATGGAGAAGCACAGGTCTGATCCCAAGAGGGAGCTGTGAATGCAGCAGAAGAGCTTGATCATAAAACTAATGGTGACTCAGAATAATTTATTTTATTTCAATTCATTTATTGTTATATTATTTCATCTTATTCTATTGCTTTTACTTTATTTTAGAAACTGCTGTGAAGGCTGAGATTAGTGGGGCCTCTCAGAATATCCAGGTCAAAGTAGTTAATTATTTAAACCAAAGAGATCTTTCTTCTGAGTCCTTTTAGGTTGGTGGTGAAAAATAACCTCTGGTTGAAGGTTGGGAAAGCAGGACATGAGGATCATGATTTAGTTCTGCACAAGAATGACCTGTTCCTTTGTGCCTGCACAGTGTATGGGGCATGTGGGCATGGGGCAATATAAGAAAACTTGAATAACAAAACTAAAGTATTCCTTGTTCAAGCAGCACAGCTCTAGCAGGAGAGGACTGGCAGATAGATTAGCCCACACTTCTTGTTCAGATTTAAGCCCCATTTAGGCAGTGAGGGTTTCTGCCTCCTGATCTCAATTCCTATTCTGAGAAAAGCTGCTTTTATGATATATATCCTAATACAAACTCTCCTTTATATCCCATAGGATCATCAATGGAATCAAGCACCTGGTGGGTGCTGCAAATACAGGGATGGACCTGTAGTTGCCCCCCATTAGGCATAACTTTACAAAGTTTCAGTGGTTACTGGACTCATGGACTGCTGTAGGTCAGCATGCTGCTGGCTAAGAGCTGTGTGTTCTCACAGCTGTCATCTATTCACTGCTGCTCCTCTAATTCTGAGGAACCACAGTGGCTCAGGGAGAAAGGAGTGCTGGGACAAGGGGCTTTACAGAGAAAACTGTGGGATTAAAGGATGGGGGTCAGCTGCTACCATCAATAGTCTAAAGGCTTTGAGCCAGTGATAGAGCAAGGTGGCACAGGTAATAGCTGGGCTGCCAGCTGTTTCTGAAGGAGGACTAGAGAGGGATGAGGATGAAGACATCTCAATAAATCATGTGAAAAAAAAAAAGGAGCCTCCATAAGAAAGGTGCAGAGGAAGCACCGTCAACAAGGGTGGCTGCAGCAAGGTGGTGGGCAAGGACAGAGGAGAAAGGACCTCTTAAAAGTAAATCCAAGAGTTCAGTCACTTTACATCTTTCACTGTGCTCTGAGAATTTTTACTGGGTCACAGTCCCCCAACTTTCTAAATGTTTTTTCAATTTTAATAATATTTTAATATCAAACCAAGTAACTAGTGAACAGCATTGAAGTCAAGCACATGGATGCTGTAAATGACAAAGCAAAGTGGAAGACTAAGAGAATGAGAACGTATGACTGTGACAACAGTTTGGGATGTCAGGATTATCACATGATGGCTGGATAAAAGACAAAATATGTTTTCTATTAATTTAGTTAAAGACATATGTTTTTTTTTCACATATTGTCTCAAATTCTTTCATTTTCTCTCAGTGCCAGAGCTGACCCCCGTTGACTAAGTGTCTTGGTTTAGGGCAAATTTGTGAGAAAACCACCAAAGAGGTTCCTCTAGAAAGCAGATTTAAGTGGCCCTTCCTTTAACTGGTTTGGGAAAAGATTTCTTTGGAGGAAAGTGGAAAAAAACCTCTGTATTTAACAGGCAAAATATTCACGAGCACAAAAAATTTAACAATATTAAACAATAAACCCTCTCACTGCTCCAAAATGATGAAAAACTCAGAAAGTCCCTTTCGATGGTTGTAGGTCAGCTCACTCAGTCTCTGCTCAGTCCCTCTGGCCCTGGAAATGCCACAGCCCAGGCCCAGCCTGGTGGGCCACAGGTGTGAGCTGCTGGTGCTCTTCTGGGTGTTCAGTCCAGAGCAGGTTTAAACAGTTCCACGAAAAAAGAAAAACCACAGTCCAGAGAAATTCCCTGCCTCAGCGAGCTAAATACTAACTAAAAAGCAAAGGAGAGCTCTATCCTGCTGTCTTGTCTGTCTGCAGACAACACAGTCCAGGAGAAGGATGTGGGGGAGCAAGTGCAGTTTCTGAGAACAAACTCTGCGCTTCTTCTCACTCTGCCCCTTCACTCTTGGAACCAGTCCTAAAGGTGCAAAACTTATTTCAGGGCTGAACTGACAAGTGGGGATACAAGCATCATAAAGTCACCCCAGAACACTAAGATATCTCTCACTGAATAGGTCTGTACTCAAAAAATCCCACTCCTGTTCCTTCAGTAAAGAAAATAGCATGAATAATATTTTTCCAAGGTTAAATGGGTTCTTTATTTCTATAGGCAGGAAAAGAGTGCTTCTCAGTAGTACTACAATTGACTAAAATATCAAAGGGTAATTATTTTTTGACCCTGTCAAAGAACACCTGTGATTAGCGTTTAATCAAACAAGGGCATACAGTCCTAGAATCACCCTGTCATGAACTAATGAGGGTATTTTCTAGCCCAGAAAATGCTTCTCATTACTATTACAGGCAATAGAAAAGAGCATATGATGCTAAGGGTTTGTTCTCAAGTTCTGAGATCATGTTGCTGTAGCAAAACCTAATCTCTTTACCTCCTAATAATGCAAAGCTTTTTCCAGAAAAGAGAAAAATACATAATTCATGAAGAATGACAGAATTGATGACAGAAGAATTGATGATAGAAGAATGACAATTGGAACTTCTCAGATTTAAAGGGCATGCAAAAATCTTGCATTAGATCCATATGATATGGATGATTGAGATGGCAATATCTGTCCTATAAACTGAAGGCTAGGCCAGACATCCCTCATATAGACAGGACTGTAAGTCCAGAGTGCCTGCATTCATGACTAGACTTTGATCATCCACAGGAGGTAACAGGCAATCTGCAAAACTGAGAGTTGCAAATGGATTACAACTGTTAGAAAAGGAAGTGCAGGTAGCTGGGAAATGCCTTTACTTACTTTGTAAACCTTACTTTTGAATCACCTGTCCCCAGAATCATGGGGTAAATCGGGCTATCCTGATGTGGTTTTGGTCTCACATGTGATATTATGCCAACAAACAGCACATTGGTACTAGTGGGAATGATTTCCCATGTTCACTGGCATTGCAGCACTTCAGAACAGGCTCCAGTGGCAGATGGTCTGAGAGACCCACATTACCAATATACCAACAACCAAAGCATGTGCACAGAGAAAAGGACTAAAATTCCCAGGAGAGGAACTAGCAGGGAAAGAAGATCTCATTTCCTGATTTCCATTTATAGCCTAAAATGGTCTGTCTGCTATACCTGATCTTTGGAAAAACAGCGATTATGAAGACTAGTGGTATTCAATTCCTGGCAGTGTTGCAGCACACTCATGGGGTACTTTGAGTTGCAAATTCTGCCTGGCAGAAACTCAGTGGAGTTAATCATATGTAGCAAATTAAACAAACAAACAAAAAAACTGGTGCGTTTAGGTGGATCTGCAGCAGCTGAATGTTTTCTTATCCTCTCTGGGCAAATGCTCACAGATTGTAGGGAATGAAGAAGGTAGATATAGAGGGCAGTGGTGAGTTTTGTATCCAGGATCAAACAACCTGAATATGTATCTGCAATTTGTAGACTGAAGCAGGTTGAGAAATTTGTCTATATTCTTACAATAGTTAGAATTAAAGCTCTCCTGCAGTGAAATTGTTGAAGTTAGTCCACCAACATATGCTCTGACAATGAGGTGATGAATTACTGTATGCTCCAGCTCCTGTCCCAGGGAGGCAGGTGCTGCAGAAAGGGCTCCTAAAGTACCAGCAGTGGGTAGGATGTTCACCAGCCATGGGCTGGCCTTGCCAGCTACAGACCTTTCAAGCAGTCTTGAAACTAACATGGATTTGCAGCATGGAAAGAAAGGTATGAGGCAGGAAGTCAAGGTAGTTTTGGCACAGCTCAGCTGGATGCAGATATCCTCATCCTGTATCCTACTGGAAATGGCTCCTGAATATCACCTTCTGCAGCACATCCTTCTGTTGCTGAGGAGTTTGCCTAGAACATTCTTGCAGAATGCACCTTTTTGCCATAGTTGACTTCGGTGACCAAAAGAATCTCAGTCCTGGTATCTTTCTCTCTAAAACCACAGAAAGGGAAAAATTAATCTCTTGTCAATGGTTAGGGCTAAGTTATAACAAGCTAACTCAAGCTCAGTGTAACTAAGCCCAGAACTTACAATAGAATAATGCAATTAGCATTTGTGGAAAGGAACACATCACTGCTTTAAAGGAAAACTATTTTGCCATTAGCTCAAAGTAGCTTGTAAAAGCTTTCACTATGACTAAGATCTGCAGTAACGTTGGAGATAATTCAGCCAAAGATTGTGGTATAATGACTATTTATGGCTTTAGCATTTTAAGGTTTTTGTGAAGTAAAGCTGTAGCGATGAAGCGGACTCCCTCACATCTGCTATGCCTTGGAAGGGAGCATGTGCCTGCTCAGGAATAAATTAGGAGTTGCATATTCAATCAAGAATACACATGTAAGGAGTTAAGAAGAATTGAATGCTAAACTCTCATCACCACTCCACAGGCATAAACAGAGCATGCTATAGTCACTTTGTTTGGAAAAGAAGACAACTCTGCTGGCATCCCACTGCAGCATCCCAGAGCCTCTCACCAAAAGGGTGGCTGGCTTCATCCCAGGGGAAGAAGCAAAAGGTGCTCTTAGTTCAGAGATGTCCCAGATGTGCTTTGCATTCTTCCAAGAGGAAAGTAAATCAGTGTTTGTACCAAAAAATGGGCTGTGGAGGTGAAAATTACACAAGGCTCCACAACCCAAAAAAGCACCAAGCTCAGACCCATTACATATCTTTCCTGGGAAGATGCAAAGAGGATTGTGATGGCAATAGCCATCCTCAGGAAGGCTCTGAGGTTTTTTCCTGGCAAGAGAGATCTTTTCTAATAAATAACCACTCTTTCTTATGAGCTAGCCATTGTCAGTGTCTAGAGGACATAAAATAGATCCTATCTGCCCAAAACAGCTCACAGAAATCAACTATCATTTTGTTTTCTTTACTGGGTAAAAGGAGGAAGATGGCTTTTAAATTAGAAATTGAAGCCCTTCCAGAATTCCAATATAAGATATCAAACCAATCATTCTTCACACAGTTACCTCCTACTCCATCAGCTCCTACTACCACAAAAATTGGTTGTTGCCAACTCAGCTGAGTGAATAATTTGCAGTTTCATATTTGTTAGAGGAATTTTTCCTTTTTCTCTCTTCACTATTTGTCCACAAGCAGATTGATTTGCTTGAATATCTTTTTTGCAAACACATGTGCAGTAACTATTCTGGAAGTAACTCTTGCTGTAGATCATTTGTGAGCAACTTGTTGCAAGAAGTCTTCAAACATTTGTCCCAAGTCCATTCATTCTATATATACACTTGCATCACGTGTTGATTTCTGTGAACAAAACATCAAAAGAGCCAGCCTTGAGTATTCTCCCTGAGAAAACTGAAATTATGCACAATTTCACTGTTTAAAAATTACTTCATTCCTAGAAATAATGGCAGGATTCTCCTGGTCGTTGTAATGCTTGAATGAAAAACAAGGCTGTATTGGAACCCCAGCTGAAAAGTCTGACCAGGACCATGCTCATTTTTAGAGGGAGGAAAGTGCCCTCATCAGACTGTAAAACACTGTCTTTTAAAAGAAAAGTTGAAAGGAATGATTGCACTTTTCAATGGGAGCTGGATTGGGTACCTTGCATCCTCTCACAAAGAAAAGCATTGGAGTGACTCTGACAATATGGAAAAGGGGGTAAAAGTCAAAGCCTGAGTGCCATGGTACACCAGAGCTAAGGAGCTTTAGAAGTTCAAATCCAAGTCTCACAGTTGGCCTGAAATGTTTGCTTTGAAGTGTGTGAAATACAGGCTTGGCTCTGGTTGATGTGCCAGGGAAATGCTTTGCAGTAAACAGCTGCTGCAGCTGCCACCCCAGCACTCTGTGATGTTAAGTAGGAAAAATGGAAATGAAAAAGTCATGGAATTCATGGATGATGATGTTTGTGATTGTAAATGGGACACAGACAGGCATGTCTTCCATTGTTCCTTACTATCCACTATGAAAACAGGAAGATTTTATTTAAAAATAAAATATATTTATTTAAAATATTTTTTAATTAAAAAATTTTAAAAATCCACATAGAAATGCTGCTAGTGAGAAACCAATTACCATTTTTTCAAATATGATTTTTGGAAAAGAAGTTTTTTTTTATTTTTGCTCTCTAACTTCTTCTGAAATGATTTTTAAATCTGTCAGTGCAGAAAAGACTTAGTGCACTGTGTTCATGTCCTTAACCAGCACCATCTGAGATGGACTGAAATGTTAACTCCCGCTGCTCATTAACAACTCCTCAGATAATGTAGTTTGTGACAGAAATAAGTTATTGATGTTAAGCATCAAAGTTCCCTGAACCCAAGGTTCAAACAACCAGTTTTAGGCTCGTCCACCAAGCTGGGTGCCAGATGCAGCCCAGTCATGGGGATGGGAGAGCCCTACCCACCTTGCCAAGGTCAGCGGAACCCATAAAAACCATGAGAGCTCTGGCTGTGGCACAGAGTGAAATCACTGTGAGACATTCAAATTAAATAATTATATTGTTGTAATCTGTATCTCATTTTGGTGATGTAGTTGAACACTGCCAATATGATGCTAGAAATCAATACAGCACAGCTCATGTCCTGTCATGTCACACTGCTGGCCCTTCAGAGTGAGAATCTGTTAACTCTGTACTCAGAAATCAAGTCCCTCAAGACAGGAAAACTATTATTAAGCTGAACAACAATAATTTACACTTCGAAAAACTCCCTCCTTTTCCTTCCACCTGGAGCAGAACAGGGAACTCTTAGACAGTTTTACTGTCTGCTGAAGTGAAATTTTACTCTTTAGCAACAGCAAATAAATCCATGTTTCTTCTGCTGAGTTGCTTAACTAGTGTGGTGCTGTATCCCATACTCTAGAAAGGCCTGTGCTTTCTCCTCAGAGAAGGCAAAACTGCATGCAGGAGTGGAAAGTCTGCTTTGGAGCAGTGGCACAGCAATTTCTGCACCAAGTGATGTGTACAGTATTCCCCTTCCTGTTCGATGCGGATCTCAAACATAATAGAAACTTTAAATTTAGTTTTCCTTATAGTTTATGCTGAGTCATATAAAATGTGATCAACTCAGAGGCACCGCATTATTTCTTTGCACTTTTCACCACTTGCTGGTACTTTTTTCCCAGCACCTACGTGCTGCAACTTCACATTTGGTACTGTGATACCAATGGAGTTGGTTTTGGGGTCTGCTTTGCTGTGTGAAATAGCACAAAATGAGGTACACCATGTACTCCTACTCTAGAGAGCAGGTATAATCTCCGTAATTACGCCACAACTGCATGGCAAATACCAGGTAAATACAGAGCAACTGCATGTTCCTGCATAATTATGCACCACTACTAATGAGTTCAAAGATAAATTATCATTGCAGGATTTAGGTGCCTGCTAAGGTGGGTCATAATGAAATTCATGCAACTGAAGGCTTGCTTTTGTTGATTTTCCAGTGGAATGGGGAAGGAAAACAACTCACCTCACATGCCCAAAGGCTTAAGTGCATATCATGTCCTGGTACAGCAGAGGCACACTACCATACAAAATAACATGTCACAATTAGGAAAACTGGGTGAATAAAGAAACAAAAATAATTTCCAATAATACATCACTTTTCAAATTCCATTTATTAATCCTCTTAAGCAAATATGTTTAAAATCCCTGGTATTACATGCAGTAGAACTGCTATCAGTTTCCTGGCTCAGTACTTAAACTTGTATGGACTAAAATCACAGAAAAACATCAATTCACCAATATAATTGCAGCAAGAACACGGCTCTACCTATACAGCTTGCCTGGGCTCTTGAAATAATGTATTTCTTATGGCATCAGACATAGATCACCATGTGAGGCCAGTTCACAGACTGTGCTAGCTCTCCTCTGAGCTGCACTGCAGCATTTTGGATGACAACTTGTTACTTTTAATAGGTATTTTAATAGTATTCAAAAAGATAAAATTAGCATCTCTATAAACATTGCTTCTCCAAAGTGAAGCTTCCCTTTAAATTATGCCTCCACGACGGTTGTTTGGTCAGCCATTTATAATGACTGGATCACCTTGGGTTTTATTTGTAATTGTTTTTCAATTTCATTAATCTCATATAATTTTTTTCCTGAAAGGTTTTGATGTTTCTGACCCTTTTTGCTATTAAAGTTCTTGATCTATTTCTTCCCAAAAATGTCCAGAGTCTATTTAAAAGGAAGATGTTGGTCTTTAGGGATTGCAAAATCAGGACTAGCAGAGACAAAATAACCAACTGTTATTTTCTGTTGCTTATAGAAACCTGAGGTAGAGAATGAGACCCCACTCAGACTGGCTGTGCATAACTGCAGATGAAAACAGCAAATAGCATCAGATACGGAATGAATGTTGGTTTGAATGGGTTTATGTTTATGTAATGTACACAAACAGGGCAGTCTAATCGAGGCTCCTTAGCACAGCTGCTGCAGCTGATGGAATCCTCTGAAAATGGAAACCTCGACCATAAGGAGAATGAAAAAAGAGAAGGCAACATACCTTGTTTACTTTCACTCATTTTACTCCCTCCTCAGTCTGCCCTAGAGCCTCAAGAACTGTTTGTAGGTTCTCCTAGAAAACAGCCATCTGCCAAAGTGAATACAAATTATGTTTCTTCACTCCCAGGGTCTTCTCTTGCTCTCCCTGAAATCTGCAGCGAGATTCTTGCTCTCTTCAGTAGTACCAGGCACAGGTTAACCAGGCCTTGAAAGTCCCCTAATGACAAAGAGCTAAAAGTACTGAATAGGAAAGATATTAATAACTATTTAGGAGAACATGGTTTCCTTGAAAGGCTAATTTTCTTGAGAGTTACCCATTAAAAAAAAAAAGTTTGATCAACGGGAGAACAAATTAAAAATGAAGAATCTCTCATAAAACCAGACAGTGGAATACTGCATTCAAGAGGACAGTCACAAATTAAAAGAAATGTCAACATATCAAGTGACAGAACTTCAAAAGGCAATTTTTTCCCTCATTTCCATAGGCATTCTTCATGAGCAACATCAAGAAGTGTAACATGCTAATAGCTAATAACAGGATAAGATTCACTAATTTACTAACTGAATAACTTAATGTGTATCAAAGGAGTAGTTTTCCGATTTCTTTTTTTTTTTTTTTTTTTTTTATTTTTTTAGATCTAACACTAAGCTGGGTATTATCAAGTAGACAAAACTGCATAGTTTACAAGTCATGACTAAAATAGCCATTTTAGAATTAAGATTGCTTTTTTATGTTGGATGTCTCCTTTAGGTTTAAGGAATCACATACCGTTTATCCTCATTATAACTCAGATTTCAAAAAAGAAATCAGGAAGGTATCTTTGTGGACATGTGATGCTTTGCTAAAAACAGTGTTTTGCAGAGACAGATCTGTCATGATCTTAAAATCTGAAAATGTTGAGGACTGCAGAGGAAAAAGGATACCCAGAGGGGGATTCCAAACATTTGGCCAGGTAAAATCACAGCAGACCTAATCCAATGTTGGTTCAGTCCTGCTTTGAGCAGAAGGCAGGAGCTGATCTAAAGGCCCTGTCCAACCAGTATTTCTATGGTATAATTCAGATTTAAGCCAGTGGTGTTACGAAAATCTTAACATAGATGATGTCAAACAACTAACTTAATATTCACACACCAGAAAAGAGGAAGGACGACACACCTCCCCGGCTGGCTTGTTTTCTCAAAGCCAACTCCTTGCCAACAGGATACACCACTGAAATGTGTCACACACTGGTATCACCTTTGTCTCCTCATATCTCAGCCACAAACATGAGGTGTTGTTATGCCCTTTTAATGGGGAAGGTCAGGCTGTTGGAACTAATGGTTTTGTGACATACGGAGCAACATTTGCAACTGGGATAAAAACAATCTCACGCTGCCAAGACATTAGTAATTCCACTTTCTTGGAAATATGCTGCCACTGTCACTGCTACATGTAAAGTTGTCATATAAATATAACTTCTTCCAAGGAAAAAAAGAGTGGTTCAACAGGCTTTTTGAGGACAAGAACCTCTCTGCACCTGTTTTTTCTCTCCTTCAAAATCATTTGCTTCCAGTCACAAATTTTCAGAGCTGCAGCACCATTGGGGTGATACTCGTGGTGATTTCAGCGAGACACAGGCTGGCTTGGGCAGGCTGTCCCGTGATCCCCACTCAGCGGAACCAGGCAGACAGGACACAGTGAAATCCAGCAGGGCATGGCTTTCTTTGTATTGTTTCCATATTTTTGCACACTGTATCTCTTTGTGTGAATGCCTGTGTGCCTTACACTATGAGAAAACCTAGAATTTCCTGATCTTCCTTTATACCACACAGTATTTTTCATAGCCTTACAATATCTTTTATTAATTTATTTTTAAAAATAGACACTCATAATCCTTTCAAATTCTGCATCTACAGAATGTCAAAGTATTTCAGTGAATTTTTCAGTCCATTTATATTCCAGCTGCTTGGTGCTGGAGTCAGACACGTAGAGGTAGTACTGCAGGCAGTAAAGATGTCCAACCTCTCTGCACTTCTCCTTGCTGTAATTATTGATCTCTGGGGAAACTGACCCTCAAACACCAAAAAATCTTTCTGTGAAGCCCGACTGTTGAGCAGAAGGCAATGGGACCAGTGGGCTTTTAGTTTAAAAAGACAGCCATTGTCCCTCCACTGAGGAGGAGCTGAGATTTATTTTTAACTTCACACTTTTCTATACATCATGACAAAAAGCTGAATAATTCTATTTTCATTTAGGAGGAAATTACAAGACAAATAAATAGCCTAATAGATTTTAGATTAGAGCTGTTTCCCTCATTAGATTAGAGAGCAGGGGCTGTTGCAGTGTTGGTCCATGAAAGAGATAATCTTTTCCCCAGTACTGTCAGCTGGGCCAATATATTTTCAAGAATTGCTGCACTAAATTGAGAGTTCTTCAATGATGATGCTTCTGCAAATTTAGATCACTCTCTCTCTGTCAGCATTGAGATTAAGAAGTCATGAAGGTAATCTGCATCATAGTGATATTATAATGATTGCTCCGAAATGGAAAAATATCACACATCTGTTTGTATTCTCCAACTTGAAACATACCTTTAGGAAGTCAGTTTCTGATGACATGTTAGGGCAAATGATGCTTTATCTGCGTGCTTTTTCCATGCATCATCCTGATCTGGGAACCTGAATGCCATAAGCAGAAAGCTATGTTAATTGTACAGTTTTGGAAGTCAGTGTAGTCCAAAACATATTCTTCAAGACCATCAGCCTCACAAGGTCTGCTCCAGAAGCTACAGATGTTGTGTATCTGTTACAGGAATCACAGAAAGTGTTTGTAACAAGAATGCTCCAACAAAGAGCATCTTGGCCTTATGGATGTGACATATTTCTGTTTCCTAAAACTAAAACTCACTACATGTATGAACTGCTACTGTAAACACAAGTGCAAGTAAAAGACTTCTACTGTTGCTGGATTCCTCCTCTTCCTCAGCAAAATTACTTTCTCATATTGAGTTACAGTTAACAATTGTTACCTGTGGTGTAACTTAGAAGCAAAGACAAAGTCAAGTCCAAGGGATTTGCTTCAGCTTGTGACACTTCAAATAAAGCCTCTATATTTGTTTAGATCATAAAATTGAAAGTATGGAGAAAATCATCATAAAAGTATAGAGAAAATATGTGCTACAAAAATAGAAGTTTCTTACTAAAGCAGTTTTTATGGAAATGCTCACAGCTGAGCTAGTGTTATTTGCTTCTAATTTGGGCTTTTTTTCTCCATACTGTACGTTAACAAACTTAAGCCACTTAATGCCAAGTGCCTTACACATTTTTCTGTAATTAAATTTCTCTGAAGAATCACATTACATGAGCATTTGCCAATACAAAAAGCACACTCAGAGATTCTGGGTAAAATCCAGGCACCCCTACAGTAACCAGTAAAATTCCCATTGAAGACATTATTCTACTGTACAGATCTTTGCTATATATGGGTAATAAAAATTATCTTCTCACTTATGAATTAAGTTCTTCAGTACACTAATTCTAAGAACCTCAGCTCTGAATGAGCTCCACACTAGCATTTACCACCTCCCTTACAAGCTCCCTGTCTGTGGATAGAGGTAGGTACTCAGTCTAATAATCTGCAGTTTTACTACAGTTTGAGCACAGGATTGCCTGCACTGAGCTCTGGGAGAAACCCAAACCATTAGAATTTAGGGATTCTCTTAACTGTTCACTAGTAAGTTATAGGTGATTAGTACATGAAAGCAGTGCAAAAATGAAGAAGATTTAGGACAATCTTTATGAGCATTAACAGAAGACCACGTGTAACAATTTGCTTGTATTTAATTTTGAGCTATTTTTTGTCTGAGATGCTGAAGTGGGTAGTTCTGTGATTCTTCCTCTGACACAGGTTTTTAGCATCATTTTTTCTTCCATAACTCAGCCATACATTGCTGTGGGATTTGATGTTTGGAAAAAAAAAAAAAATCAATCAAATCTGCTCTAGGCCAGCACTGCTCACTAAGGGCATGAGCGGGAGGGTTTGAGCTGGTGCCTGCTCCTGCCACGGCTCTTGGGACATCACCATCCTGCAGCTGCAAGAAGGTCAAAGGGCTGAGGGCTGCTTGTTTGCTTCAGTGCAAAGTTACTTTCCTAAATGGTATTTTTTTGCAGCTCTAAGATGTTACCTAGCTACCAATAAATCACAGCCTGGTAACCACTCAGAGAATTCTGGGTTTATTTACAACAAGGTAAGTGACCCTGAATAAGTCAGGCTGGGGACACTTAGGCTGTCCAATTGTACAATAGGATGAGACTCACACAAAATTTTTTTGAAGTGTTAAGATTAAACTTGTAGTATGAAATTCATTACCATTAGTCTTGACAACACTAATTCTATTTAAAATCTGTTGAACTGGCTTAAAATTAAATTTCATGTTCCCTTCACCTGCTACCCAGCCCTGAAGCTGTCAAACCCTGTGTTGTCCATCCCATGCCAGAATTTCCCATTTGGTTGGAAGATTGCTATTAAAAGACCATAAGTGGATACCAAAAAAAGAGAAAAAAGTGAGATTATCCAATTACCTAATTCTGCAAACAGCCATGTTTGCTTGCTTCAGTTTTGAGAAAGATTAGTTTCCAAAATTTAGTTTCCTGACGGGGCTTAATCCTCCCCTTTTGTGGCTCTGGACCATCCATCCCTCCTGCCTCCTCCAGTGCTGGCTAAACAGGGTTGCTAAGCGACACGTTCTTCTCTTCTGTACTTTAGCAGAGAGGAACAGATCAAAGACACCCACAGCCCTGAATTACTTTATAAATGAATTTAAAGAGATACTCTCCAGTGCTGTATTACATGGGGAAGATCAAAAGTTGCTGGGTATAGTGAGAGTAACAGGAGAATTAAACTGATGTCTTCTGGAAGATAAGAATGCTCTCATAAATGAGAGATGTGTAGTATTTGCCTTTTTTCTTGGTGTTTTGGTTTTCTTTTTTTCTTTTTCAGAACTAGATTACAATTTTTTATGCTAATTAACATTTCTAGTTTCATGGTAGTCAAGACACTGAGTGCAGGCCAGGCTGCATGTGTGTACAACTTCCAGAAGTTTCTGTCACTGAGTGACAAGCTTGCAGGGATTAACTCTTTTCATCTTTTGTATCCATTATACAAAAATATTTAATTCTTTAATTTTTTTAATGTTTTAAACATTTTAAACATTCCTGACTGATCTTAGGCAAGAAAGCCACAGGACAAAGTTCAAATGATGTATCTTTAAAAGAATAAATGAAGATATGGAAGTAACCTGTGCAGATCAGACAGAAAACCTATGACACCAACATCTCAGATCTTGCTGAAAAGAATGAAACCCAAATTACTAACCTGTAAAAAAGCTGGGAATACACAAGTTTAAACATTGTCTTACAAGATCTTCACTTTCCTGGCATCAGCTCAGCTCGACTGCTCTGTGCAAGCTGTGGGGTTTGTAGGAGCAGGCTGGCAGCTGAGGCAGATGCTTGCTGAAATGGAAAAGGGAGGAATTATTTGCCCTTGTACCTACTTAAGTTTCAAATACCATCAAGCACGTAGAAGGAGAAAAACCCCGGCACTCGGTAACAAAGTGCAAGAATTTTTCATGACTTTTCATTTCCAAAGTTGCCACGGCTTGTACAGCCCTCAGAAAATGGAGACACACACAAAAAACACACTTAAAAGCTTCCTCAGACAAGCAAGACAGATGATTTATATAGAAAGTAAAACTCTCAGGTAAGTTTGCTGCAAAAAATTGCATGTAAAATTTTTCCCACATGCGAATCTCATTGCTCTGTAGCAGCCACCTGAGCTGCACAAGCAAATGTCTCCTTTAAGGCTGTTTCAGGGGCTTGCTCAGGCAGAGGTGTTCTTGCAGCTCCAGGCACAACACCACTGGGGGAAGGAGTGCACAGAGAATCCCACTCTCTTCACCATGTGCCTGGTCAGAGAATGGAGCAAGCTCCTCACTCTTGTCCTAGGCCAGCAATCTCACATCAAACTGAGGGTAGACTTGTGAAACTAATACAGACTAATATAGTCTAGGACTATAATTAAGTGATTAATCTCAAATAAATCTTCACAAAAAAAAAAAAACCAAACAACAAAACAAAACAAAACCAAACAAAACCAAACAGCATTAGGATTTGTTTACATGCATTTTATTTTCCAATGAGAAAAAAAGCCTCCCTTTTGTTCCTGCATCATTAACAGTCTCATTAACAGTCTCTTCCGAATTTTGACCGCTTAGGTTTGGCATGTAAAATCCACTGTACTAAAGCTAACCTACGTTCTCGTAAAAGCACGTATTTTTGAACAGGGTTCAACCAGCTTCCCCATTTGTAGATATCAATTACACAGGCAAGATATGTGCTTTACTCTCACTGACAGAGTGTTTTATGTATAAACATCCTGACCAGCACTACACTGCCCATGGTTAGCACATTTGGTGTGTTTTGGCTGAATTTCTGAAAGGGAAAACTGTGACTTGAACTCTAAATATTTTTTCTGGAGAATAGATTCCTCTACACACTATGAGCATCTTGTACAGAATACAAGTAAACATTTGGGAAGGAATTTCATGCTTATGGCAGGTATTGATTTGCTAGCCTTGGAAACTCTACTCCCTTGGACTCACTGCACAGCACAGCTCTGGCAGTGTGAGCTCTGCAGGCCAGCCACATTCCCACCACATCACTGCTCCTGCTGCAACAGCAAGGACAGAGTCAGAGAACCCTAGAGTTGAATGGCTTGGAATGAACCTCAAAGATCATCCAGTGCCACCCCTGCCATGGGCAGGGACATCCTCCACTATCCCGGGATGCTCCAGGCCCTGTCCAACCTGGCCTTGGACGCTTCCAGGGATGGAGCTGCCACAGCTTCTCTGGGCAGCCTTTGCCAGGGCCTCACCACTCTCACAGCCAAGAATTTCTAATATCTAACCTAAACTTGTCCTCTGTCAGTCTGAAGCCATTCTCCCTTGTTTGGTCACTCCAGCTCCTTGTAAACAGCCTCTTTCCATTTCTCTTGTAAGCTCCCTTCAGGTGCTGGAAGGCTGCAACTGAGTCAGCCTGAAGCTTCTCTTCTCCAGGCTGAACAGCCCCAACGCTCTCAGCCTTTCCTTGTAGCAGAGGTTCTCCATCCTTCTCATCATCTTGGCGGCCTCCTCTGGACTTGCTCTAACATATTGATGTTCTTCCTGGCTGTGCAAGCAGCTTGTTAGGATCTGCATTTCTGGTGAGTTTATTCAAACATTCTGACCATGCCGTGTTCAGGGATGGAGTTCAATCGAGCTAGTATTTTATCTTAATGGAAAAATGATCTGAAGTGGCCTTGTTGTAAGAACTTTAGTTGATTTTTATTAATATTGGTAGAATTTTGTTTAATGAATGTAGGTAAATTTGATTCACTGCTTCTCTTTCCTTACTTCCACAATGCTGCAACAACCTGTGGTGCAGCTGGGCTGCTGGATCCCAGATGTGAACAGCCCAGGCTGGGCTTGGGCCTGGGAACGGAGACGATGCTCTTGACATGTGGGAGGGCAGTGAAGGACTTTGAGAACATTAATAGCATTAGTTGATGCTTCTACAGTGCTGTGCCTGTGCCTGCTTAAAGCTCAACATAGACTATGAGTAATTACTGATCTGGATGTCTCTGAAAATAGCAGCAGCATTTAAATTATCATTAAAATACAATTAGCAGCGCTTTGAACAGAATGCTGCCGTTCAGAGCAGTCTAATTGGTGGCTCGTGGTCCAGTTCTGGACAACAGGAAGATTGTCTGCTTCTCCAAATGCACCAGCTCAAGGAGCACCCTGTCCCAGGAGTGGTGGCTGTGCCTCTGGGATGGACATGGGAGAGCCATTATGTGACAGGAAAGGCAACAGCACAAAGTATCCCTTGTGTTCAGGCCACTACTTTGAAAACTCTGCATTTATGAACCTCATTTCATTCTGTGTGCTGATTCAAGTAGTCGCAGCACCAGAACTTTATACTTTGCATTTCAAATAAATTTAATGTTTTTAAATACCTCCATGTTAGACTCTGCAGCAAGAACTGTAGGGATGAAATATGGGCAGACCATGGTGAGACACATAACTGAGTGATCCACATCTACAGGTGGTGTGCTGGCAGACTGTGCTGCTGTGCGTTTGGGCAAGATGAAGCTATCAGCTGCTGTAGCAAACTGTGAGTGAAGGTCTGGCATGGATGGTATTCCCAAACCTGGCAGCCCTACCCCACATTTAGGTAGCTAATTCTGTTACTTCCGTGCCTGAGATACTTGTGTTAATCTCAAAAATGCCAACAAAAATGACATGTTTTTAAAGTGTTCCAAGTGATAGCTGCCCTTCTGAAATGGCCGCAGTAGATGTATTTTACCTCAGATGTGCTCTCACAATACCACTGGCAAGTGCATCTTATCTGTTATAATATCAACCTGTAGAATTCTACTAGTATCTTTTTGCAATATTATTGATAGTCTCACAAAAACTGCAGTAGAATAGGCTTTAAACACAGGCTTTTTGTATGTCTCAAACCACTGCCACAGGAACAGCACACTACTTACTGTTCCAGGTTTTTGAAGCAGCAGTGCTACTGCTCCCCAACAGCTCCCACTGCCTGCTCCATAATGCCCTTATTATTTATACTTTTTCTCTTGAAAATTCAAGTTTAGAACTTAAAATTTTCATGCTTTTGTTTCTTAAAACTAATCAAAGGCAGCTAATGGCCCTGATGTAATCTGTGTAGAGTGTGCTGTGGCTGAGCATCCACTGCTGTGAAAGCGCCGCTTGTTCTCTGAAAGGAAGAATTCTTTCAGCCAGTGTCTTTGCCCCCTCCTCCTCCAGCCTGCTTCTCCCAGGCACTTGGAGGACTCACTGTCAGTCATTTTCTTGCCCTAAAAGTTTGCTGGAGCAACACCATCATACTCCACATTACCCCACATACGCCAAGGGCCAAACTTCTCAAGGGCTGGCCTCTATGGACAATCAGAAATGTTGAGTTTGAGCATAGCAGTGGCTCCAGTAAAGTATGCTACCTTTTGAATAATCTTTTCTTTGGATTGGTGGTCCCTAGAGAGCTGATGCAGAGACCAATAAGAGTTTTAAATAACTCAGTGATGTGCCTTCTACATTCACATCTTTGTCCTAAGAGGAAAATCTTCCATCCGAAATATCATGGATATTTAAAAAAAGTTATTATATGCTTAAGCAAGATGGTGTTTGTTGATATTTTGTGGAGATACCTGAACACGAAAAACCTCCTCCTATAAAGGTTGTGTGATGGTGTATAGTTTAATTGCAGCAATGTAAGAGACAAGAAAGGGATGTCACACGTGGTAACAAATATGATGATACAAAATCAGAGCAAGATTGCAACAAGTGACAAATTTTATCCCAAATACTTTTTCAAACCTCAACATTTTTTCTTCAATTTATTTTATTTTTGCAACTTTTTCTGACTAAGTGAAGGCATGCCTAGAACCGCAAGTGCTGAAGTAGCAATGCAGAAAAGCACCTGCCCACAGGGTGAGCCCATGGCCACCTGTAGACCTGGCAGTGAGGTGAAGGTTGGGAGCTCTTCTACAGCAGCAAGAATGGGGAAGTTTGGGGGCAGCAGGTCCACAGCAAGACGCACCAAGCTGAGAAAAGAGGAGAAATATTAAGGGAAATTACACTGAATAAGCGTTTCCCATGGATAACTTATTTATCTATTCCTCCCAGGCAGACATACCTTTCAGGTCACAGTGGCTAGTCTTTTCCACAGTCTGTGTCCATGTTCATCTTGCTGTGGGACTGACTTTCCTTAACAGAGCAACCAAGACTAAACTGATAACATTCACCTCTGCTCTTGCTCTGACATGGTTATTTGTTAGCTCTTCCTAATGACTGTTCAGTTCCTTCCTTTGAGGGAGCCACTCCTAATTTGCCTCAGTTCAGGTTGGATAATGAGTCACTGGCCTTAATAGCAACTGCCATTAACCCTTCCTTACACAACCAGCATCTGGGAACTGTGGAACACATTGTGTCTCAGGGCTAAGCAAGAAGATTGATGAATCCTGCAGGCTTTCTGCTGCTGGTTGATGAAAAACACTTTGTTTGTCTTGTGTCTTTGATTAACTGCTCTTTAAATCTAGCTTAATCTACCTGCTTTCCAGAGTAATTTTGTTTTCCATAAATTTAACTTATTTTCCACTGTCTTCTTGTCTGACCAAACTTTTAGTTTATATTAAATATTAAGCTTGCTTCCCCTTATGCTTTTCCTCTCTCTTTCTTCTCATTGGGGAGGGAGGGCTGTGTTTGTGGCCGGGCACAAACTGGCAGTGCTCAGTTCTGCTGTGCCTCCCTGACTCCAAAGATGTTGACAGCCAGGCTCCTGGTGGCAGGTGCTCTGGACTAGTTTCCTTCCTAAACAACAAAACAGAAAAAAATGCATCTTTTATTTATAGATTATTTGGCATTCCTAAGACTATTGAGCTTGAAGACACTGTGAGACAATTAATGATAAGAAGTGAATTCTTCTTGACTCAATTATTACTCACAAGACTACTTACAGAATGGCTTGTTTGTGATCAAGCTTTGCACTATTGGAGTATTGGATACATGCAGGGCTGTCTGAAAGTCTGATTTTTAGTCACCTCATGGATGGCAGTATGTGTTATTTTGACCAAATTTTGGTCATTTTTAGAATATTTGAAATTCTGAAGTTCTTTCTCATTGATCCCCTTTCCTTCTATTAGCACTATTGGCCTGCTACCATATTTTGTGTGTTCCTCAGAGAGTTCAAATAGTTTTATGATTTCGATGTTACTATAACATATCTATTCTTTTAGGGTAATCTAAGAATTCTAAGGGAAAAATAGTTCAGAAAGAGACCAGAATATTTATTTAGGAAACCACACTCTCAGATTACAGCAAAAGCAGATTTCCAAGAAGAAACATGCACTTGTCATTGATTACTTCCATAGCTTTTCCAGGATTCTTTACTCCATCATCCTGATGCTGCACCAGCTGGGCTCAGACACACACCCATGGCATTCACTGCCTGGAAGTGAGCCGGCCCACTCCTGCTGCAACAGCTATTCCTGCTGGGAATATTTACTGTGGGTGCCAATCCAGCCTGACTGAAATCTCATTAACAATATGCTTTTCCTCATTAATAAAGCATATAATAATTAATAAAATATTAATGCAAACATACAGCATCAGCAGCTTGACACTTCCTGTAGTTTTCCAACACCTGAACAGCAGAGAACTGCACAGATGTTGTGGTATTACTGCAGTGATAAACTTGCAGGAAATCTCTGGAGCTTGGGCACCTTGGCCTTTTAAAAAATGATTTCTTCTGGTAAAATGAAAGACAGTTAATTCCTCACTGCCTGTGCAGTGAAGAGCAGATTTCTTCCAGTAGTTGATACTAATGCTCATGTATGCATTTCTTCCCTGATAGTTGATACTTATGCTTATTTACCAGCTATGGCAACAGTTTGGCTGCCCTGTGGATGGCAGATCTCAAGATGCAAGCAGTTGCCACTTAAAGCATGTCTAAGGTGAAAAGGCTACCAAAATCCTTGAGGGAGGTGATTGTGAATACCTATTCTGCACTGGTGTGGCCTCACCTCAAGTCTCCCGTGCAGTTTCAGGCGCCACGATACAAGAAAGATCTTAAGCAATTAGAGAATGTCCAAAGGAGGGCAGTGAAGATGGTGAAGGGTCTGGAGGGGCCCTACAAAGAGTGGCTGAGGGCACTTGGTTTGCTCAGCTGGAGAAGGCAAGATTAAGGTTAGACCTCACCAGGGCTGCAGCTCCTGCCGAGGAGGCAGCTCCAATCTCTGCTCCCTAAGACAGGGACAGCACCCAGGGAACAGCTGGAGCTGGGCCAGGGGAGGGTTAGGGTGGGGATCAGGGAAAGGGTCTTCCCCCAGAGGGGGCTGGGGCACTGAACAGACTCCCCAGGGTTTGGTCATGTCCCCAAGGCTGCCAGAGCTCCAGGAGCATTTGAACAACACTCTCAGGGATACTCGGGGTGGGATCGTTGGGGTGTCCTGTGCAGGAGTTGAACTCGATGATCCTTGTAGGTCCCTTCCAGCTCGGGGTATTCTACGACCTGGAAGCTTTACCAGCAGCAGCAAACGCTCAGCCGGGATCGGCCAGGCGAGCCGATCACCTTTCCTGGAGGCGCTATGGCCAGGTCGGGTGCGGCATCAAGCCAGGAGCCCCGCGGCGCCTCGCCGGAACCGAACCGCTGCGGGAACACTTCTGCCCTGTCACGGCCGAACATCCCCGAGCAACACGTGCCCGGGGCGCCGCTCTCCCGAGCTGGGCCCGCCACGGCGGCCGTGGGGCTGATGGAGCGCCGCTGGCGGCAGCGCGGGCCTAGGACCGGGCCAGGCCGATCCGAGCCGAGCCCGGAGAATTCTGCCCCGGTTCCCGCCGCCGCACGCCGCCCCTGGCCACCTCCACCTCCTCCTCCTCCTCCTCCCTTCTTCGCTGCCTCCCCTCCCCTTCCCCGCCACTCGCTTCCGCCGCGCTCCCGCGCATGCTCGGGTTATGTAACGGCCCCGGCGGTCGGGCCGGGCCGGGCCGGGCCAGAGCCGCAGGGCAGGGCAGAGCAGGGGGCTGTGAGGGGCTCTGGGCTCCGAGCACGGGCGGTGCCGAGGGCGCTCCGCTCTCCCCGCGCTCCCGCTGCGGCTCCGCGCGGTGTGTGAGTGGCACTGGCACGGCCGCCAAGTCCCGCCCGTTCCGCTCTCGCTGCCGCAGGCGGCGGCGGCGGCGGGTTGGCTTCCTGCGCGCCCGGCCGCTCCCCCGCCCCCCGGCAGTCGGAGCCGCAGCCGCCCGGATCCCCGAGCTATGGCTCTGTGAGCGCAGCACATGGCGGCCGCGGCAGCCATGAGCCCCCCACTAATCTATACAACTCCCCCCTGATCGGCCACCGACGGCAGCCAGCGCTCCCACCCGGCTCCACCGCTCCCACCGCCCGCCCGCCTCCGCCGCGCCGCCCGGCCCGAGCCCAGACCCCGCTGCTGCCGCCGCCGCTGGGCCCCCGCTCGCCCGCCCGCCGCTGCCGCCCGGTCCTCACCATGGGAGTGCAGGGATTCCAGGACTACATCGAGAAGCACTGCCCCAGCGCCGTGGTGCCCGTCGAGCTGCAGAAGCTGGCGCGGGGCAGCCTCGTGGGTGGGGGCCGCCAGCGGCCCCCCCAGACCCCGCTGCGCCTTCTCATCGACGCCGACAACTGCCTGCACCGGCTCTACGGCGGCTTCTACACGGACTGGGTAAGCGGCGGGCAGTGGAACCACATGCTGGGCTACCTGGCGGCCCTGGCCAAGGCCTGCTTCAACGGCAACATCGAGCTCTTCGTCTTCTTCAACGGCGCCCTGGAGAAGGCCCGGCTGCACGAGTGGGTGAAGCGCCAGGGCAACGAGCGCCAGACGGCGCAGCAGATCGTCAGCCACGTCCAGAACAAGGGCACCCCGCCGCCCAAGGTCTGGTTCCTGCCGCCCGTCTGCATGGCGCACTGCATCCGCCTGGCCCTCATCCGCTTCCACATCAAGGTGAGGAGGAGCCCGGGGTCCCCCCCGCCCGGGGGTCCCGGCGCCCCCTCCCCGCCGCTCCCTTCCGGCTCCAAGATGGCAGCGGGGGCTGTCCGCGGGGGGAGGGAGGGCACCCTCAGCCTCTCCCCTCAGCGCCTCAAAATGTCGCCCAGACCCGCGGGGGCGGCACAACTTTCGGCGGCCTCAATCCCCGAGGGATTTTGAGTTATTTACATGGCATTGCCCGCCGCCTCGCCAAGGCCGGAGGCCGGGAGGCCTTGGCGGGGCGACTGGCAGCGCCCATGGCCCGGCCCGCAGCAGGGCGGCTTCTGCCTCCATGTTCTTTCGCTCTGTTGCCTCAAAATGTCCCTTCTTGCCTTGTGGGCTGTGGTGCGGCAGGGGAGAGCGGGTGGGCGAAAAGCAGCTCTGTAATTATTGAGGGGAGATAAAAATAATTAATCAGTTTAGTTCTCGCGCAGAATGGATCTGCAACAAGTTCTCGGCTGAGGCGAGGTGTTTTAAACTTGGGCTGAAGGGGAAATGCCTCGCTGCAAGAAACAGAGGGGTGCCAGTTCTGGCTTCTTGGAGGTTTTCGTGTTTGCTCAGGGTTTTCTCAGTATCAACAAGCTTTTAGAACCAGTTGTAGACTAACTGGCTCCTTACTCCATAACAGCAACACTTCTAGTTTGTGCAACATAGAAATGCATAGTACTCAACAGGAAGCCAGCTGTTTTGATATCAATGGGAATTTAGTGCTTCCAGTAGTTTTGTGGTATGTTGAAGTGGCTGTTCGTTTGTTAAGCATTTTCTGTTACAGACCTGACTCGGGTACATTAGATCTGAACCGAGTTGCTGCATTTGACAGTGGTATTACCTGTAGCATTTTGTTTACTTTCCAGTGTAGCTGCTTTAGCTCGTTTATGGTTTCTTGGTGACAGGCCTTATTCCTAATCCATGGAAGCAATATAAGAGTGTAAGCACACTTATACTGTGTGCCTTTTCTGTCATTAAAAAAATACCCCAAACTTGCAAAATCTCATGAAATACAGTATCCCCCCAGTTTGATGGAGAAGGTTTATGAGGTATATATTTATTTGTCTGTGTTGGGTTAGTCCTGGGAGTTGGCAGCTCATTACCAGACACCGAGGGGTGTGAGGGGAGAGGTTGTTGCTGTCCACACCACTGAACCCCCACCATGCATGTCCCAACTGCACTGGTTCTCTGCACTGCTCAGCTGTCCTGGGGATGGGAAGGATATCAGCAATTTCTGTTTTATGCCTCATTTTTTTCAGTTGTCAAGAAACTCTTTTGATAAATCTAATTGTAGTGGAATAATTTTCAGGTTAGGAAGGATGTTTCATGGTTATAGTTGTCACATGCATAACACACATCAAAGATACTGCTGAGCTTAAAGCACATCTGCTGTTCTTTTTCTCTTACATGATTCATTATATCTCTAAACCTGCTTTGTTACATGTATCTGTTTTTCTCTAAATCCTCCTTCAGTTTTATTATCACTCTCACTCTGGTGTAGCCCTCCTCATGGGCACAGAGCAAATGCATCTTGAAAATGATTTTTATCTACATGTATAGGTGATTTTAAAAATCTATATATTTTTAAATATGTATTATGTCTTATGTGATTTTAAAAATTTACATATGCATAAGACAGTTGTTAAATTGTAATGTTTTCTCACTTTGTTTTGAGAAGTTGGGTTTGAGAAGACTGATTTACTTTAAATATTAAACTGATTTTCATATTTTTAGGAACATTTGAGTCTGGAGTAGGTTTCTGTGTGAAGCAAGGAACTGGTCATAAATTTAATCCAGTTTTAGTTAGAGAGGAGAAAAAGTAATGTCTTCTATCCAGAACAATTATAAATCACTCACAGGTGGTTTCAGCAAGATATAAAAATAACAGGTTCCTCCAGGTTATAACAAATATCCTGTGGGTTCTTAGTTTCATTGTGACCTGGTGTTTTCAGTTTGGGGAGAATAATTCTTAAAAGAAACTTTTATGCAAAATAGTTTTGCTAAAATTTAAATATTTAGGCAGTGGAGTTCTTAATAACTCTAATACTTGGGGAGACTGTTTTGTTCACAGTACTTAAAGGTGCTCATGTGTATTTACTCAGGCAGGATTCTCTCTTTCTGAACCAGCACCATTAATGTTTATACAAGATTTAGACTTGAAAATTATTCTAAATTTCTGGCTGTGATTTTCACCACATCCCTCTCCTTGGGTTGCTTTTGAAGCGTGCGTATTCCTGGGTACCTCTGCATTTGTGAGAGCCATGAGGTCTATCTCTTGAGTCCTATCTTGCTAGAGCTTTATGGGTTAACTGTACTTTGGTAAATACAACTTCTTTCCTTGTGATGGTTCAGTTATTTGAACATGGATTCTGGTATTCCCTGAACACACAGCAGATTCATGCTGGGTTAAAGAGCTCTATAAAATGGGGAGGGAACTGGAGGCTGTGGAGGTAGAGGAAATAACTCTTAGAAAATCAGAGGAGCTACACACAGAGCATCTCTTGCATTATCTGCGCACCCATGTCACACCTAGTGCTGCAGAAGGAGTTCTCACTTGGTTTTTTATAGATGAGAGCTCTTTGTGCATGCAGAGAGGTTGGGTTTAGAGATAGGAACATAATGTAAATCTATCTACCCTTAATTAAAAAATATTGGAGGGATTTTTCTTATTTAAAACCTGTGAAGACTGGTGGGTGGGGGTGGGGTGAAGCCTAAGTTGACTTCCTTTAGTTAGGAACTATGTAAATCTGATGTCTTTAAATTTTTCCAAAAATGTTTATGGTTTCTCCCACACCTTATGCTAGAGGACAGCATCATTGTGAGAAAAATGTGTGTGAGTTCTTCTCACAAACAAAGTAAAATTCAAGAACAGTCCATCAAGGAAGTTTCTGAAGAAGTAACATTTTGTGAAGACTGCGGGATGGTAGAATTAGCAGTGGTGAGAGCTTAGTGAACTGGTCTTTGTTTGCAAGGAGCAGGTGAGGTGCTGGCTGTTTTGCTGCTCAGGATCCGACTTGAAAGGGCGCATCTCATGAAGGTGCATGGGAGAAGTAAAATTTGACATACCTCTCTGGAATATGGTAGTTCAGCAAGTGCAAGACATGAATAGAAGAGGAAGTATCACTATAAACTTGGCTGTGGGTGACTGCAGCGGCTGTGGAGTTTGGGACCTTGTCTCCTGTTCTGCAGAGGAAATAAATAGCCTTGCTGGCGCTAAGGCTGTGGTTATGTGTGCTGTGGAGACTGAAGTTAATAGTTTTGTACTAGTCTGTTTTGGGATAGCTTGCTCTCTATATTGTTATTAAAATGGAATACTCAGTGAGGGTGGGTTATACCAACACCCAGCTTCCAAGGAGATTTCTGTATCACTGAGTGTGTATTATGTCTGTGGATGGCAGAAGCATTAGGGATCCAAAGCCTTTAGCTGGCTGTAGCTGAGTGTGCTTGTGTGCATACTGTAATTGTAGCAGTTCTGAAGCTGTGTTGGAATGCAGGACTGTAGGTCCTGACCTGTCCTCATGGGACTTTCAGTATAAGCTTCTTGATTAGAAAGGGTTCCTTTTATATATCCAACATTAGGCATTGGCCTGTGTCTTCCTGCACATGTCTATTCAAGTCATCTGATTTCTGTAGCCTAAAATATGTGCTTTGCTAGGCAACAGGAGTGGAGAGGTGAAGTTTGGGCTAAAAACTCAAAGCAGTTTGCACTCAGATACAGTTGTGCATGAAGGGATTAGGCTGAAGATGGAAATGGGAAAAAAGTTGGCTTAATACAGCAAGGTTTGCATTTGAAATGTCAACAAACTTATCTCTGTTCGTCTGGGGTTGTATTTGGCCTGTTTAAAAGAGGGCCAAAAAACTTTCAAAAGTATCATGGGTTTGTTTGATCGTGAGGGGCATCTCGGTGTGCTGAACTGCTGGGGTACCCACAGCCTCAAGGCTTTCCTCATGAGCTGGTACGGACACTGGAACAGTAATGTCTTCAGAGTTCAAGTGTTTCTGGTAATAAGCAGTTTTTTCAGATGAGTTCACTATGCCACTGCGGCATGCTGGCTTCCAGAAGCGTGTGCTGTGCTTCCGAGTGCTCCTTATGTCCTGTCTGTATGTGCTGCATCACTGGATTTTTTTTTTAACTCCTTAAAAATATCTTGAGTATTTTAAATTCACATGTATAGTTTCAGAAAGACCCACTATATTATGATAGTTTTGATCAATCAGTGCTTCCATTTACACTGAAGCTAATTGCTCTGTCTTCCACTATAGGTTGCGCAGAGCATTGAGGATCATCATCAAGAAGTAATTGCTTTCTGTAGAGAAAAAGGTTTCCATGGTTTGGTTGCATATGACTCCGATTATGCATTGTGCAACATCCCTTACTATTTCAGTGCCCATGCCCTAAAACTGAGCCGGAATGGGAAAAGCCTCACAACAAGCCAATACCTAATGCATGAAGTTGCCAAGCAACTGGACCTGAATCCAAATCGCTTTCCTATTTTTGCTGCTCTTTTAGGTAAGTGAAGATGCTGCTAGTCAGCCTTATGATTTCAGTTGCTATTAACGGTTTTAAAATAATGTGTGTGTAATTTGACAAAGTACTTGGGGAAAGGCATCCCTTTGTTCCAAACGTTCCTGCTGTGTGAGGTGGACTGGATGTGTATTTGAGGTCAGACATGCCCAGTTTGTAGAAACCTTCAAGCAATGCAAATTGTGGCTGTGTAGAAAGAAGAGTTGAAAGTAAGGGTTCAGCAGAGCTCTGCCTAGCCAGAATGTTCTCTGTGGGTGGGGGTAACCAGGACAGTTGTAGTTCTAGTTTGGGTCTTCTACAGTGTATGAGGTCTAATTTTGGTGGTACACTTTCCTGACAGGAAGTATGCTTTTGTCCTGAATTCTACCTAAAAATAACACCTATGGAGTGAAGGTTCTTGGTTTGCTGGGGCATTTTTTTTCCCCTCAGAAATGAGCATTGGGCAAATATGGCAGCATGTCAGGTGCAGCAGAAATATACTGAGCTGTAATTGAGTGAAACTCTGCATTTCTGAAAGCACAAGTGACTGACATTGTACCATTCCATTGGTTTTGGCTGTATACTTCCTTGGCACTCCTGCTTCTCATGCCCATGAGGTTCTCATACTCAGTAGCATAGGTGGAAGTGTCTCCAGTTTCACATTTCTGCTTAAATGGGACAGTTTTAAGACACTCACTCTATTTCCATAGGAGTGATAGAGTTATAACTGTCATACTCTCTCAGACAGAAGAGTGAATTAAGTACTGACAAAGTTGACTCCAATTAATAAGATTAATTTATAATAGCATTCTAAATGCTTTTCTTTTCTTTTTGATCAAGAACAAGTCATGTTCTTGATCTTGTCGTGGTGTGCAAACAAATTAAGAAAACTGAATTTTCTTTTTTGTTTCTCACTCACTTTGTTTCAGTATGGTTACATGACAGAGGAATAAAACTTTCTTGAAAGCTCGCAGTGAGAGAGGCTTTGTGTTACTGTTTGAAATCCTAATATTTTAGCAGTCTTTAACATTGTTCCCAGTCCAGGAAGGCACCTTCTATGTTAAGAAGGAAAGATCCAATGGATCTTGCTGTAGACAGCCACAAGTATTTGACTAGTTGGACTTGCTTTTTATCAGTTTGTTTTTCCTGCCTGCATGGGTGTAGGGAGGAAAGGCAATAGTAGGGATGGCTGAGCTGCCATTGCAGGAATTGCATGACAGACTAATATTGCTTGGCTTTGTTTTGGACTCTATAAATAAATTGGGGCATGCCAGTTCAATGAGTAAGAATTACTTCTGGAAAGAAAAGCAGTTTCCCAGTTGCAGATACGCTTTATGGACTTCATGGGAGCTGTGGCTTTAAGTTGCCACACAATGCCAGCTGTATGGCCTGCTGGGGCTTTTCTTGCTTGTATCAAACAGTAGGTGAGATAAGTTCTGATAAAGCTTTTGAAGGCTTTGCAGTTTTATGCAAGAAACTCTTGGTTGATTTTCCTCTCTTGTCTTGCATGACCAAATAGTTTTCAGCATGTTCTTAGGAGAAAGAAATTGGAGGTAATTTCACATGATTACTCTAGAGAGATTTGGTTGCTTTCCCCTCTCCCTGTCAAATTGGTACAAAGGTTAAAACCCCCCAGGTCAGCTACAAGTCTAGTTCTGAGTATTCCTTTGCATTTCTTGTGTATATGTATTCAGTATGAGTAAGCAGAATAAAGCTCATGGAAATCAGGGTTAGAACAAAAGATACTCTGAAGATCTTCCTGTGATTGGAGCTTTTTTGTTATTTTTATATGAATGAATTTTAGGAACTTTAGGTATTTAGATAGAAAGTGATTATATGAGCTGACAACAAACAGATACAATTTGGCTTGAAGTATGGGCAACATATTTAACTTTTGCAACCTTTTTGCCTATATACATACAGGTATGTGTAGCATGGAATGTGTTTAAATTAGCATGGCTCATTTTCTAAGCTAAAGTTTTATATTTTTGTTGAATATCTGAGGACTTCTCTGGCTTCAGAGGTTATTCTCTCCTTGTTCCTGTGGCCTCTTTGGATCTTTTTTGATTGTGTTAAATAGAAGCACAATGGGAAGGAATTGAGTGAGCATTTGATGACATGGTAAGGCATGCTAGTACTTTGTGTAGGAATAAAATAATGTATTCAGAAATAATCACAGTTAAGTTGCTGGTTTAACGCTTGCAATTCCAGCAGGCCCAAACAATCACTATAACTGTGATATCCATATTCAGCTTTAGGGTTGCAGATGTATTTCCCTGTATCCAGAAAACTAAAGTTTCTTTGTGTTCAGAATCTTTCTTGTCATTAACTCCAAGAATTAATTTGAGCAATGCTGAAAAAGGAAAATCATCCTCAAAGTTTGAGTCTCACATTGAACAGTTGGAGATGCCTGAGGAGCAACACTAAACTGGACAGTTAAAAAATTGTTCTCAGTGGCAAGTGATTTGGGATTGAGTTCTGTTCAGGGATAAAGTCTCTATTGCAGTATTCCCTCAACGAGCCAAACTTGTAAAGATTGCTTTCAGATGAGGTTCTGTGTGCACTGTGACTGGTTGGTTTGGTTTACAGGCTTTTTTCCTTCTTACAGCCTCACATCAGAAAGGGGTTTATAATTGTAGCATTGTAATATAAAGGATATGCTTGGAATGGGTGGTTAAAATGTGGCCTGGGTACTGCATCCTCTGAGCATGCTGCTACAAATTTCTGTTCTAATTGCTGCTGATGTAAACAGGGAGTTGATTTGGGTTATTTTGTAACTTTTGACTCAAATACTACAGAATAATTTAAAAAAATATAAACAACCCAAGCTTCAGCAAGTAGAAAAACAAATCCAGTGTGAGATATAGGCTCTAATTCAGTGAACTCTTTAGAAAGGACAGTGGCTTCAGTTAGCATCTAATTGATTAAAAAAAAAAAAAAAAACAAAAAACACAAAACTAAGGCATACACTAAAATAAGCCGTTAAATTGGGAAAAATCAATATATGTTGATGTTGTTCAGCCAGGTCAAGAAATAGAGGTTGCTTATGTAATGCTGATCTCTTTCCCACTGTGACAGCACTTTGTAACATGTTTAGTTATGGAATCTTGTTCTGCTCCTCAGTAAAATTTTAGAACTACATAAGGTAAGTACAGGCATCACTTCGTAATTGGACCACAGATGACACTGCTGCACTTCAGTGTACACGGTGAGAATTGATCGAACACTGCCTGTGCGTGTTCTGGGGGATGAATTAACTGCAATGACAGATGGAGACCAAATAAAATTGAAGTTTCGGTGAAAGGGAGAGAGGCCCTAACTGTTTTAAAAGGTAGCGTCTGGAGAAGTGATTGTCAGTTATCACAGAACTGTCCTGCACTGGCTACAATAGATTTTTGCAGGCCTGTACTAGAAAGATTGTCTAATCTTACCTTGACCAGAATTAGTGGGTGTGGCTGTTATATGCAAACTTGTTGAATCTTTCTGATGTGAGATTAAAGTTTAGCTCCTAATGAAAAAAACCGATAACATCTCTCTGCTGGAGATCTCAGTAGTGGGTGAAGTATTGATTTGACACAAAGACTTCCCACTCTGAGGAGACATCTGCTTGTCACCAGGCAGCTTTCCTGGCTTTCACAGGTTAAAGAGCATTAAGAACAAACTAGATGATTTTACCAACAAAATACCAAGAAAGAAAACAATTGTATTATTCAGAGAATCTTTTCATATTCTTTATGAACAGTGGATTCATGAATAAACTGCTGCTTCATAAAGCCAGGTGTTGACTATATCCTGAAGTTTTCTTCCAGAATTGTGTTAACACATTCTGTTTAGCTCTTTGTAAAGTTTGGGTCCACAGCTATGGAAATCCCTCAGAGGTTGGTTAGTTATGTCTTTGATTAATACAAATATTTTAAATGTTTCCTAGCAATATTTTTTTTTTTTTGAGTGTGATGTGCTTTGGAGGAAAAAACCGACAATGTAGGTGATGTTCCATTAGGTATGAACACTGTGGTAAATACAGTCTCTATCTCTGTCCATGGAAACAACAGAATAATTTGCCAATTCCTTCTCTGCTGCCAGCCCAAGGTCCCATCTGACCTGGTCAGATCATCAAAAGAAACTTCAGGAACTGGGGACCTGCTACATGTCACTGAAGCTGCTGGTGTTCCTGAGGGTTAGATAAACCTGGCTGGTGCCTTGCTGCTTGACCCATGCTTGCACAGTGGAGCAGAGTGCAGATTCCAGAGGCAGCTCCCATGTGGATCAGTAATGGCACATGCTGGCCTGCAGAAAGGCCTTACCAGCATGTGTCGGGGAGCAACAGAACGGGTTCTTACTCTCTTGCACCTGCATTGTGAAATCTGTTGAGGATTCCCTAACAGCACATGCTGGCTTGGGGTGGATTCTGTGTTGTGCCTGGCTCTGTTGCTGCTGTAGGTGAGCTGGTTTCATGGAAGAGTGGTCCTCACACACCAAGTGGCTCTTGCTGCTGCAGCAGCAGCATGCTGATTAGTTTTTTCTGGAGTAACAGAACGCTATCTGCAAGTTTAATCTGTTAATCCTCTTGATCAGGAGTTGAGGACTGATTGCAGATTTGTTTGCTGTATGTAGAAACAGTGTATAATGTTTTACAGTGCACTTAAATGAGTTCTGCATTATGTTCCAGGTAATCATATTCTACCTGATGAAGATTTGGCTTCCTTTCATTGGAGTTTACTTGGTCCAGAACATCCACTAGCTTCACTTAAGGTACAAATTTAATATAACTAGGAGAAATTAAATCAATGCTACTGCTTAATGAGAGCAATGTGATAGTTTAATTGAGAGCAGCTCTGCAAGTCTCTTGTGCTCTGTCACCCTCAAGTGTCCCAGTGCCTGGCTGCAGGGGATACCTGGGGTCACTTGCCTTACAAGGCTAAACTTAGCCTGCGTGATCCCCCTCAGTGTCCTTCAGCTGCACAAGTCAGAGCTCCACTGTGGTTTGCCTTGGAGAATGCAGCTTCTTGCTCTCCTCTTTCTTGAAGAGGAGTGTTTTTTGTTTAGTCATGTTCTTCAGCTATCAAAAATAATGAGCTGTGTATCTTCCTACCATCTTGTTTTATTTTCTGCTGCTCTGAGTTTTTGTGTAGTAATCTGGTTTTGGTATTTAAAGTGTAAATATGCTGGGAAACAGATTGGGTGAGAAAGCTAAAGTGGCCTTTGTTAGGTTGGGGGGGAGGGAGTGGTTGAGACAAGTAAATTGCCTGATGCTCTTAGTTTACAATATGTGTGTTCTGCTGCTTCATCCCACTTGCCTCGTGCATCTGCCAAGTAGAGGGCTATAAAAGGGAAACTGGACACATCAGAGAATGGGATCATAGTGACCTTTCTTTTTGCCACAACAGATACACCTATTACATTTATTTGCCTTTTTCCTAAGGTGTACCATGTAGCAAATAATCTGCTTTTTGTGAATTCTGTCATACTGCTTAGTTATCTCTACAGCAAAAATAGGTGGGTTTTTCCCCTTCTGGTCTGAAAGTTTATTAAGCCTTGAAAACTTATTATGCCAAAGGTAGAATTTAAAACAACATTCCAGATTTTGAGCAGATTTTTCAAGGCTTGCACATGCATTGCTTAGAGAACAGCAATTTGATGTCGTCCTCTATTTTGCTGCCGCTCTGGTGTTTAGAAAGGTAAGTGTCAGAACATTCTAGTGGCAGAACAAAACCTGCATGCATATTCACTACTTCCTCTTAAAATTGGAGGTGAAAAAAATGAGTGTGTGTGCCTGTATTTCCATTTTTTATTAAAGAGGTTAAAATGTAGGGCTTCTTGCCAAGTGGATGATAAACTTTCTGGTGAATTTTTCCTGTAGTCTAGCCTGAGTAGACTTGTTAGTCAGGTCAGATTATGACTTCAGACATCTAGACCTTCTGGAAAGCCCTCTAAATTTATACTGAAATACTTGACTGAAAATTAGATATTTGTTATCGTTGCATTTAGATGTACCTGTTCAGTGGAAACGCCAACTGGCCTTTGTAAGCTGGCATCCCAAGGAAATGAAACACGTAACCTCAGAGCATCCTGGCCTGCCATAGGCAGTCCTCCCTGCTGGATTTTAGCTGTTGGCCAATGTGATTAGATATGAAAGCAGTTCCCATTTGGCTGTTAAAAGGTTCTGTTAAAACTGCTGCTCTGTTAGCAATGCAAAGCCCCAGATGAGTGCCCTGACTGAGGAAAGACTATCACAACACAGGATTTGTTGAATTTCACGGCAGCTTGCTGGCCATTTGTTCAGTGCACAGCCCCAAACTGAGCACAGCACCTCTGTCTCCAGCCTGGCAGGGCTATCAGGTGGAAGGACACATTTGCAGCATACCAGTCTTCTTTAGTTACTGGTAATGGAATAATGCCTGTTTGTTTCAGCTTTAATTTTACAGTGCTCATGGTTTGAAATGATGACTTGTTTCAGTAGCTCATTAATTGAGTTTAATTTCGTTGACATGCTAGAATATCAGTGATGTCACCACAGCTCTCTGTGGGGACATCTTCAGTGTACCTGTGCACAAAGAAATATTGCCTGTAAATTTTATGAATGCTTAAAAAACCCTAAAAAACGTTTTTATTAACCACAAGGCTGATAGCAAGGAGTAGTTTCAGAATAGTCCCAAAAAGCACAAGCCTTCACGAAACCCAGAAATGGGGGGAAGTTGTTGTGTTTCCCCAGGATGTCCTTCTGGGCTGTGCTTACAAACTTTGCTTTGTTGTGTCTATTTAGAGTCACAACTGGGTGTTCTTCATGCTCAGGAACCAAGGGCTTTAATCCCACACCTCATTCAGCTCAGGATTTAGAAGGCTTTTTCTCATTGTGTAAAGATTTTAATCTTTTGTCTTTAGAACAGTATGGTCTTGAGCATCAAAGATGACAGATTCTGTTCCAGTGGCCAGATTTGTTGCTTTTCAGGGAGAACTGTGAGAGTTAATAAAGTACAATTTATTTTCTGCATTCTCTTTCAATCTTTTATTATGCTGTAGCAAAATACTTTTCCTGAAAGAGAAGCTTTGACAGTTCACCAGTGAAAAAGGGTAACTTAAAAAAGAAACTACCAGCTTTGCTGGTGGAAATTGCTGGGTCTCGCCCTGAGTCACCATGGGGAAGGGAAAAATCCAAACCAGAGGAACCCATACTTCTGTTTTAATTGGAGGGGTGTTCACCCAGGAAAGCTGAGTAGAAATGGGAAGATGGGAGGAAAATGAAAAACCTGACTGAAGAATCTGTACAGTAACATCTGGAAGGAAATGAACCTGAGAGTCAGGACACAGTCTCCATGTGCTGGATGAAAAGCCTTTCAGCAGACACCAACAACTACCGTCAGCTGAGCAGAACTGGGAAGATTCCATGACCAAATTTAAATGAAGAGATATGAATTAATGCTGCTGCAAGAAGGAGAAGGAATCAAAAGCTAGCTCTGTGATCTGGTCTGAGTCAGGATTTCATCTATCCAAAGGTGCCTGTGGAAAAATCTCCTAAGAGTGGAGACCTGCACTTGAGTCTTGTCACCCACCTGAGAGCAGAGTTCACTGAAATGACCACCCAGATCAGGGGTTTGAAACAAGAGGAGTTGATAGGTTTCCTGAGAAATCATCTGATTGCTAGACTTTGTTTGTAGACCAGCATTATCCTGCTTTTTGTTTGTGTTCTTTGGGATTTATCTTTAAGACAATTTGGTTCTTATTCTGGAAAAACTGGTTACAGTATGGAGCTTCAAGATCAATGTGTAATACTGTCAGAATGAGTTTGGGAGGGCAGTTTCTTACCTCTGGAAGGAATTGATGCCTGTTTGGGAGCACAGACCACTGAAGACGTGCTGACTCGTCATTCACAAGGTAACCTTCGAAACAAATCTTAATGCAGTCTCCCTTTATACATAAGAAGAATATGCAGGGAAACTCCATTTCCTTGGTTGTTGTGTCTCAGTGGAGAGGCAAAGATACTTATAGAAAGCAATCCAGATTATGCAGTTTAGGCTTCTTCTCTGAATCTTTCTAGAAATTCCTGTCTTAATGTCTTACTCCTCTGTTGACTTCAGAGGGTGTTTGCCAGATGGAGACTAATACATGAAGTAGATACTTAGGTAATTTGCTGCTGCTCAAATGACAAAGGTGACACTGTTAAGATATACTTCAAGTAAATGCCTTGTTGTTCATGGGGTTTATTGATGCTAAGGGTCATCATAATGCAGGTCAGACAGAACCTCAGGAAGTCATTTAGTACAGCCTCCTGTGAAAAGTGCGGTGAGTTTGAGGTCAGAGCAGATTGCTCAGGGCCTTGACTAGACTAGTCTTGAAAATCTCGAAGGCTGGAGACTGCACAGCCTGTCTGGGCAGCCTGCCCTGCGGTTTCATGGCCCTGACGGTGAAGATGCTTTGCCTTGTGTACTGTCTGAGCCCTTGTTTCAGGGTATGTCTGGTGCCTTTTGCTCTTGCACGACCTACTGCTGTGAAGAGCTTGGCTCTCTGTGTTATTACCTTTCTGTGGGTAATGCAGAGCTGTATTTGCAAAGCCTTGTTTTTACCACGCTGGATAAACCCTATTCCCTTAGCCCTTTCCAGAACAATTGCTCCTCTCTGACAATCTGGATGACCCGCAACAGCTCAACTGTTCTGACACGCGGCTGGAGCCCCAGACAGAGCGAAGTGTTCTGGAGTGGATCTGCTGTGCACTGAGGAGTGGGATCCCTGGGTCTGCCAGCTGTGCTCCTGCTGCACAGCCCAGGGTATACTCCCTGCCTCCTCTTCATTCTGCTGTGTCTTCTGGCTGCAGGTCCCTTTTGTCACACCTGGAATCTGTGGAGTAGCCAGGGGGGTTATTCCTGCCCAGGTGTAAGGCTTCACTTCTATAGCTGTAGAATTTCTGAAGGCTCCTATTGGCTCATCCCTATGGCTTGTCAGGGAGCTCTGGATGGCAGCCCAGCCCTCAGGTTCGGAGTGTGTTGGGCTGTCCACGGGTCTCATGAAGTCTGTCTGTATCACATCTTTGGCTTGTGCTTCTGCTCTCTCCTTTGCTTTCTGATATAATTTGTGTTCCTCATAATTTGTGTTCCTTCAGTCTTTCCACTCACTAGCGAAAAAGCAATGTTCCCTGTATGTTGCTTCACAGCAACGGAATGTTTGAAGTATCTTTTTTAAAATGCTTTGAAAGTGAAACTGATCCACTTACCTCTTTCCAGCAGGAACAGCAGTAAATGTGGTGTTGATTAGTCTCTGCAGGTTTTGCTTCCTGAAGACAGTGGGGTGTTCCCAGAGTTGGGGAACTTTGCCCAAGTGTAGCTTAGGTACCTTCTACACTTATCCTGATTATCCCGTGGAGTTGTGCTTATGTGAATCTGTTCTCTTCCAAAAAAGCATTTTTGCAAGTTTATTTTATCAAACACAAGACATTTTTATCTTGTTGCTTCCATGTTTGAAGTGCTACTCATTTTGACAAATGCCCCTATAGAATTCATTGCTTTCCCCACATCGTCTTTGCAGAATGCACAAATAAGCGACTTGTGATTTTAATCAGTGCTCTGTCACAAACTAAAGGAGTCCTTTTACAGCTAGCAAAGAAACTGGGTCCCTCTCCAGGTATAAGGTCTCCAACCTGATTGCCTGCAAGTATGGAACCCACTCCCATGTTTGCCTTCCAAAATTGATTTTCTGTGTTGTTGCTTGTCCGAAACATTTCTCTAGAGGATAAGGGAAAAAAAGGAACTTCTAATAAGAAATTGGTGAAACATGCTGCTGCTTTTGCCCTAAAATGCTTTGTGTGACACTAAAAATAAGTTTGAACCACCAACACATGCTCTGTAACTTCTGCTGCAAGTCTGAATTTTTCCTAGCCCTAACATGCGGTAAGACTTAGCTTCTCTTTTAATGCACACAGGATTAGAAACATTCTTTATGATTCAGTGCAAGATCTACAATTTCAGATTCCTGGAAATTTCTGAAATTAATAGAAGAATGTTTTATTCTTTAATATCAGGAAAGTACTTTTTATTTCACAATTTTAATTTCAGACTTTTGTGTAGCATAGGTCATGATACTCTTAGTTTTGAGGATGTTCTCACATCTGCACTGGATGTCTTTGAAACAAGAAAGTCCAAATACATGAGATGTCTCTAGGTCTGTAAAACATACTTCCAGAAGGTCTCACTTCAGGATTTAAGAGTATGCTCCAGTGAGATCTTGAGGCTGGTTACAGGCGGCTGAATGGGAGCAGTATGCCAAGTGAGTCTTTGATAGGCCTCACTTGGGCTTCAAACTTCCAGGGCCTTAGATGGCTGTTAGTGCCCCAATGATGCGATATCCACTTGTGATGCCAGCTTTATATGGTTTATTCAATATTGTCATCATGGAGATCATATAAATTAGCAGGAGATTGCTTACTTCTGTCAGCCACTGTGTTTCCAAGCAGAGATTGCAGGAACACTGAGGGAGCAGTGCAGGGTTTCTGCAAGGGCTCTGCAGAGAGCACATCCAGCATGACATAGCCATGGAATGATTCAGCTGTTTTAGAGATTTGTTACACATAGGAGGAAAATGAGAGATGTTCAGCAACTGACTTGGATTACCAGGGAGGAGAAAATCTGTTCTTCCTTCTAGAAAAAAGGTGGGCAAAATTTTGTCACCAATATTTGTGACTCTAAGCTTACATGTGAGTGTGATCTACATTTAGTATTGTTGTCTATATTCAGAGTGCACACTAGTGTGAACTTAGATTTTAGTGTCTGAGATAGAAATAATTACCCTGCCACTGACTACACTAAACAAAACTGTTCTTGACTGTTCACTTTTCACAAGGGCATGGACTGACAGAACACAGGGTAATGGTGTTAACCTGAAGGGGAGGGCAGGTTTAGGTTTGTTATTAGAAAGAAATTCTTCCCTGTGAGGGTAGGGAGGCCCTAGCACAGGGTGGCCAGAGAAGCTGTGGCTGCCGCTGGATCTCTGGAAGTGTCCAAGGCCAGGTTGGATGGGGCTTGGAGCAACCTGGGACAGTGGAAGGTGTCCCTGCCCATGGCAGGGGGTGGAACTGGGTGGACTTTAAGGTCCCTTAACCATTCTGTTTCTGTGTTTACTTTAGGCTTATAAAATATAGAGCTCCTATCTGGTAGAGAATGACCAGATAAAGAATAAATATCCTGACATTGGTAAAAAGTAGACATTAGGAGAAGGAAATTAATAGCAATGCGTATCTGGCAAGAATTCCATGGTCTAAATATGACGAGGGCAGTGTAAGAAATAACATCATAAGTAGATCAGATAAGGGGAGGGGAGAAAATAATCACATAGGGTTGACTCTGTATAAAATGAAAAGGAGTTGTGGTATGGGTTTTAAATTTGGAAAGATAAAACTATTGAAGTATTAATCAGAATTTTGCATAAATGTTTCTGACAAGTCTGAATTGCACTGTTTTCTAGTAAAGTGTGATCTCTGTGTAGAATGTAAAGACTCAAAAAGATTTTTCAAAATTTTTTTGTATCTTAAAAATATAACTGTTAATTATAATAGTCATCTCTCAGGTTCTGAATCACTGAATTTTGCAAATAAACAGATTAAAAGATGTTAAAAGCAAAAACCTAGCTGCCCCTATAGGCCCAAGCAGAGTGCTTCAGAATTGTGCAGAGCTTCCAGAGGATTCCTCATGAATGTAGGACTCATGTTTGGAGACCTCATTCCTGGCTCTGTGAGCCATCTGTGCAGCACTTGGGGTGGGAGCAGAAGCTGCTGATGGTTCAGGAGTTCTTCAGATCCAGCTGGCAGCACTGCTCCCTGCCTGGAATTTTACAGAGGTCCGGGATGGTTCCTTGGCCAGAAGCTTCTGTTCCCCACGTAGGATTACACAGGGCGCATAGGAGCAGCCATTCCCATAGTCATAGGCCAAATCATAATTTATTTTCAGGAGTAATCAATTGAATGCTGAGGTGGAAGACCAGGGTTTCCAATGGTTCTTTTTCATCAATTCTGCTATCACTTTACACTCAGAAAATAAACTGTCAAAATATTTCCTAGCATACGTATGTGAATGTAGGGTGAAGATTATAGTATATGATGAATTAGATGAAGTATTTTGTACTGGAGGAAATGTGCAACTAGAAAGCAGTAAAAGAACCAGCATTGTTGACATTTGTTGTTGTAACTGATACTTAACCAGCAGGTTTACATAGAGATGAGTTGTAATAGTGCGAGTCCCTGTTTAAGGTGAAGTCTTAAAAACAAAGTAGAAGGCCCAGAAGTAGTTAGCTAAGACATGTGGGCACAGGGAATTTGTTGCAGGTACTGTCAGTAGAGGGGAGTTCAGCTGTGTGCCCCATTGTGTGCTCACCTGCCGTGTTTGCTCACAGGTACGTGCTCACCAGTTAGTTTTACCACCGTGTGACGTAGTGATCAAAGCCGTAGCTGACTATGTCCGCAACATTCAGGACACCGCTGATTTGGATGCCATAGCAAAAGATGTTTTTCAGCATTCGCAGGTAAAAGTATAAAGCCAAGTATTGTCTTGTTTTCTTTTTTTAAATCAATTTTGCTGTACATTTGTGTTGAAGAATTGCACTTGATAAAATAGTGATTTGATAATAGGAATCTCTTGATATTTGCAGTGGCTCAGCTCTTCTAATTTCATGTTCCTTGCTTTCTGAGGATGAAAATACTGTGTTTCCCCTCAGTGCTTTAAATTCTTGATAACCAGAGGGGTTTTTAACCTAGCTGTATGCACTGCCTTTGAGAATAAGCTGTACATGAAGACTGAATGTTTAAAATTTTACCCTTATATAGGTTGATGTAACATTTCTTGTACTGGAGCAGTGCTGCAGCCCATAGGCATAAATCCTGAGATATGGTGTACATTAACTACTGTACAACCCTGTGTTGACCTGCAGGTGACAAACCTGCACAGCTTCTGACAGATTTTTTTTTTTTTTTTAGTCTAGAACAGATGACAAAGTTACTCGGTTTAAGAGAGCGGTTGCTTATTACTCGGCAACTAATAAACCTATGCCATTTCATTCACCACATTACCTAGGTAAGTAATGACAGCAGCCGGGCTTTTTGTTTTAACTAAAAACTTAGGGTAACCCTAAATCAGAAATGGTATTGGTGGCAGCATCTTACAAAAACGTTTATATCTTCTGGCAATTCCCATTGACCTGTAAAGATGAGGTTTCAGAAGAAGGTTTTCATAAGATATATGCTGAAGTTGTGTTCTTGTCCCAAAAGAAAACAACCTGGATTACTTTTCTTCTTGGTAATTGCAGCATCCATTGGCATTGGGACTCTTGAGAGAATGGTGCTGTGAACAACTGAAGTCTGGTGTCCACTCCCATTCATGAGAGCAGTTGCTACTTCTAGTCATTAAAACATACTTACTGTTTCTCACTGGCCCTGCTGGCATGTTTTAGAAATTCCTTTATAGACTTTGATTTTTTGGTGTAATAACAAACCTGTTTAAATTGCAGCCACACATTGTTGTGGTGTTGCAGATTATTCTCAAGGCTTAAAAATTAAAATGGGTGATCACAGGATTTCCTACTCATGCACCAGTTTTAGCACTAACATTTTAGCTTAAATGTTCTAAAGATCTTCAGTTACCATACTAGTACACGGACACAGATTTTTCCTGCTCTTCTGGAGGATGTGGGGTGTCTTATTTCCTTCCAAAGACCTGCATTAAAGGGTTAAGAAGCTACTCTAGGTCAAATATTTAAATGACAAAATGCCAGCATTCTGTATCTGCATGGTGTTGGCAAAGTCTCCATTATGGCATGTCTTGGAGTATTTTTTTTTGTAAGCTACCTTTGATTCCCAGACAGAATAGGAGTGTGCAGTAATGAGAGATACAAAGACCTGAAAGAAGGTGAGACACATAAAATGCACTTCACAAGCTACGAAGTATTTCAATAGAAAGGTAAAAATGGATAAAGCGGACTTAAAAGCATAGGAGAAAACAGTAATGCTAACAGAACAAGAATAAATAAACCACAGAAGCAAAAGGACAAACAGGATAACATTTGTGTTAAATACTGAGTGTTTTCATGAGTGCTTGGGCTTTTTTTTTCATTTTTTTCCATCTCTTTTCACTTCCTCCCCTGCAATACAGCAGCCAGACCAAATCAGTTTGGTATGCCTGGGATAGTGCCACCATATGTTCCTTCTCAGATGCTTAACATTCCACAGACCTCACTACAAGCAAAACCTGTGGTAAGTACAGCTTCTGCCCCTCTCCTTGGGGAGAGGTCTGTTGTGCCCTGCAAACTGGAATCCAGGTGGGAAAGGTGTAGTTAGCGTTTTCAGTGTGGACAGTCACTTGACTGAACTTTATATCTGAAACTAAAGTGATGCTACAGCCTCTGGTGGAACAGTTTTTGTGGATGCTCAAGATGGCTGAGTTTCAACACATATATTTGGAAAAGACCACTTCATTAAAGAATGTATTTTGTTTTTAAAAGCAAAGCCTTAGTTGCCTTCACTTAAGAGAGATCCCTTTATTTTAGGCCCAGCAGATGTCCAGTCAGGGTGGGGCCCAAGGCCAGGGTCCATACCCATACAGCCTCTCTGAGCCAGCCATCACCTTGGAAACAGGTGGAAAAAGTCTGTCTGAGCAGAACAATTACAGTAACATTCCTCACGAAGGAAAACACACACCACTGTATGAACGGTCTTCTCCAATAAATCCAGCCCAGAGTGGGAGCCCTAATCATGTGGATTCAACCTATTTTCCTGCCTCTTCTACATCTTCGTCCTCTGACAATGATGAAGGCAATGGCGGTGCAGTGAAGTAAGTTTCTTATGAGGATATTCTTATTCAGCTTTGGTTAAAATGAATTTACTTTCAAAATAGTTTACCTGTATCCTGAAAGTAAGAATGATAGAATCAATCACAGAATACCCTGAGCTGAAAGGGACCCACAAGCATCATTGAAGTCCAACTCTTGGCAGAGTTGGACTTCGCAGAAATCTGCAAATTAGTGATATGATTGACCTTAAAAAGATAGTTTTGGGCCACTGTGACTGCAGACATATACATTGTTCAATCTTTTTGCCTTGTTCCTTAAGCAGGAGTCCAAAACCAAAAAGTGTTGGGTGTTTTTCCTCTTCTGCCCTTACGTTTTACTGAAAGAGTGAGGTTTTGGTAAATGTCATAAAGCCTTCCAGTCCTTTACTTTGTATAAAAAAGATTCCTGCTTCATAGTATAATTCATTAAAATTTCAGAAGCTAAAATCTACAGAACTTCGCTGAGCTTGTACTGTTTACATGTCCTAAATTTGGGCGTAATGTAATGCGAATGTCAGGAATTTTTTCAAGACTTCTGCAAATAGACATTTTTAATAGAAAACATCCCTTAAAATCAGAATATCTTGCCCAAAATTCCAGTCACAGACACCAAGGATTTATTTCACTCTCTCAAACTGCATTTTAGTATGATGTTTTTCTTTCTATTGTCATTCAGCCATGTCAGTGGGAACAAAATAGGCTGGGAAAAGCCAGGAACCCAGTCAGAAGGTCAGATGTGTGGAGAGTTGGGAGACCAAACAAAGGTATTTCCTTAAATTCACATTTTATTACTTTGTGTTAAAACTTTACTGCAAACTCCGAGGAGGATTTTCAGTATAGATCCATAGTATTTAGTGCAAACTGTACACTTTGTTAGTTACGAAACAACAACTTTGGAATACAGGAAGAAGTTTTCCACAACATTGGAAATACATAAAAATAAACATAAAGTAGGATGTTTTAGAAAATACTAGATAGGAATCAGGAGCAAATCAATAACTTTGTTTGGCCCTTAGCCAACAATCTCACCCTCATATGTTGCTTTCTGGGCTTCCAGTAGTGCATGTTGGATTTTTAGGAAGGAGTGTGACAATCTGAGTGTCCATGGAATCAGAGTCCATATCCTGTAACTCACAGTGGAGTAAGCACAGCTCTGACACCATCAGTGTTAGCCACAGGCCACTGAACATGTATTAGAGCTCAGCTGAGGAGTTAAAAATCCTTTATAACTGCATGGTAGGAATTTCATCTAATACTTGTTAAAGTAGTTCCATGGGGCCAGTTAGTGTTGCTGTTTAACTAGGTAAAGATGGGTGAGATGGCCTTTGATAAAGATATATCATTATTAAATTTGACATTTCAAACCACATTCAAATCAAGAACATGATGGTCTCTATTCCAAGGTTGATCTCTGTTTGGAAAGAACATTAAGAGCATTTGCACTTAATGTCTCTGTGCCTTGATGGTGGAGCTGTACACCAACTCTTAACTCTGTCAAAAAACTCTGAACTTGAGTTAGTTACACTATGAGCAAACAGAACATTTTCTCTGTACTTTTGGCATAGGAATTCCAGAAAACTTGGGCTTTTGTGCTTAAAATACAAAGTGGATGATTTCATCCATCAGCAGTTATTATTTCTGCAGACTGTGCCTGTAACTGTGTCTTCCTGGGATTAGTCACATATGCATATGCTAATTTGACCTATTACATTCCTTTCTTCACTGCTGGGCTGGGCCTTGTGCTGCCCTGTGACCCAGCCCTGTCATGTCCTTTCCCAAAGACAGCCCCTACACTGAGCCAGAGCTGAACGAGCACTCACTAAACTTTCCAGGAGATGTATGCACAGGCTGACTTAAATATATCCAGTTTAATGTAGTGATGCTCCTGAGCTTTACTTGCTTGTTTGTTTTTTATTATCAAACCACTTTGTCAGCCCTCAGGAGCAGGAGAAGGCGGAAGTATCTTTTGAGCACAAAAGGAAGGATTGTGAGTACATTTTGTGAATGGGGAACTCGTTTCCTGGAGAGGTGAAACATTAATTAATGATTGAGAAAAGAGGTAGTACTTCCCTAAGACGTTGCCCAGAGAAGCTGCCCCATCCCTGGAAGTGTCCAAGGCCAGGTTGGACAGGGCCTAGAGCAACCTGAGATAGTGGAAGGTGTCCCTGGCCATGGCAGGGGTGGAACAAGATGGTCTTAAAGGTCCCTTCCAATCTGTGATTCTCTGAAGATTTCAACTGAGTGAGCTATAGGTGATTTTCTGAAGTAAAGTGCTGAAAATCCAGTATAAGTCAGGCAGGTAGCAGCAGTCTTGACATTCCTTTCACTTGACTTCAACATCAAAATTCCTTGCAGTTATCTCACAGTGTGAATTCTACATTACAAAGATAAGCTCTCATTTGGCTGGATGCATATTTCTAAAGAAAATAATCACCCTTAAACTGTGGTGTTTCCTCAGTTTAGGTGTTGAAATATTGCTGGAGCAGATGCAGGAAGAGCCTGGGTACTACAGTCAGGAAAAGCATTGCTGTCATGTGAGGGTTTTTGTCTTCTTCCCTGTGTGCCTTCAGTATACTTCTCGTTGTGGTTCAGTATTGCTGACTTAAGAGTTGTTGGGGTAGTAGAAGACAGGGAAAGTCTTTAACCTGACATAGATATATTTGATGTAACTATAACTATAACACAGATTTAATGAAGCTGTGATATAAATGCATTTGTTATTAAGCATATTGGTTTGGAAATGTTCTGGTTTACAGGTTTTAACCATTTCATCTATATATTTTCATTTTTATAACTCAAATGAAATCTGTATTACCAACTAAAACACAATCTTTCAGTAACATCCTCTTCGATTGTGCGATTAAAGCATCATCTGAAAAGAAGGTTGCCCTTTGATATTTTGCTAGAGCTTGTTATTACTACCTTCCCCTTCCTGTAGAAGACTTTTGGAAGTTGTGTTTGGATTTTTTGTTATTTGCATTCAGATTAGTATTTTTCATGGGTCTGAGGTGAACCCCTAAGCTTATTTGGGCCTGTTTTTTATGTTACATATTCTGTGGGATTTCGTGCTTTGGCCCTTTCCATTTCAGCCTTGCTTTTCAAGTCTCAGGAAATATGTGAACTTCTTGTATTGTGAAAATACTCATGCATGATGTATCATCAAGTGATGAAATTTTGCTCTCAAAAGATTTTACTATTGCTATAATAATTTATAGGCATGAAGCTAACTTAACATGAACTCTTAATCTAAAACCAGATTTTGGTTTTGAAGACCAGGATTTTTAGGAAGGAGCTCAAAAAAATTTTTTGTTGTATCTGAGAAATCAACATAAAACCCTTGTAAAGGCTGGGAGGTTTACAGTATATTTTTATGCATTATATTTTTCCCATAAGTTTATGAACTGCATTTCTAGAACTGGAATAGAAGGCCACTTTAGTTTTCCAGTCAGAAAACTTCAGCATTTTCTCTTACAGTCTTCTCAGACGAAGGGCTTTTATGTTAAAAAAAAAAACCGAAACAGCCAAAAAACCAACAGGTTTACCAGGTTTTGAGTTTGGACACTGTGTATTTTACATGTTATTTAATTGAACTGTGTGATTTCCCCTGTTTTGAGTAGAATTGCAAGCTGAGAAGGGCTATGTTTATAGAAGTCTAGATAAATTAGAGACTATGTGACTGTCAGTTAACACATTGAGTAGGGCATATCTTGGAAATACTGATTTAAAAGGCCATTCACAGGTCATTAAAAGGCCATCAGTACACTTCTGCATTATGCAGTTAAAAATTTTAGAAAATAATAATTTCTGTTGCTGTTAATAAGTTAAAAGTTTTATAATATTTATTTTCTTAGTAATTTGGTTCTACTAGCAAACAATGGCTAAAGGTTTTGTGAAAACCTTGCAGACAACTTTGGATAATGTAGTCTGCACACTGCATCAGTGTGACATGGAGATGTATTATTTTCATGAGGGGTGAGGGAGGAGGTTTTCTGTTTCTCTTGGTTGATCTCCTCGGTATGTTTCTGGACACATACAAAGCATTTTATTTTGTATGTTCTGTTACAGGCAGAAGGTTCCTCTAGTGCTTCTTCAGGAAGTCAGGCAGCTGATGTCAAAGGGAATCAAACCAGTAATCCACAAATCCCATGCCTGTTGTCCATGCCCACCAGAAACCACATGGATATTACCACACCTCCATTACCTCCAGTAGCGCCTGAAGTATTACGAGTGGCAGAGCACAGGCACAAGAAGGGGTTAATGTATCCTTACATCTTTCATGTCCTAACCAAGGTATGAAGTTTTAAAATTAGGTCCTGTGAGATAATGATTCTGTGAAGATAGTTGCCCTGGCATTTCTGGCTAGCATATCAGATTTTTATATCCTTTTTAAAGCTCTAACTTCTGGTCACTTTTTAGTCGCTTGAACCAGTTTCCCCCCTGTTTTCTTACCACTGATATGGTACATTGTTCCAGTAAATAGGAGATGGCTATAATTAGAAGTGTTTATTTACAAAATTAATTATTTTTTCCTAACTATTTGCAGTTATTTGTATATATCTCTATGCATGGATGTACATGTCTGTGTGTGTGTTTATGCAGTCTATTTCCATCTAAAAATTTCTGCATATGTGCTTTGGTGCCTGTGCCAAGTCTTCTCTATTTTCAGTATTCAAAAGTACTGAGATTGTTTTCTCTCCCAATCTGATCCCCCTCCCATTACTGATAGCTGGCCCTGAGAGAAACAAAACAACTCTAAGAAATCCCTTTTGTACCAGCAGCTAGCAAAATGGCACTGTCTCCATGCCTGTTAACTTTTATTCACCTTAAAAATCCGCTTCAAGACAATAAGGACCACAGGCAGATCTGAAATCCATCAAACTAAAAGTTACTGCATTGAGGTTGAGGTTTGGACTTCCTATTTCCCATTTGTTTGTTTAATACCACAGCTTGTGTTCTTACACATTTTTGTCAAGACAAGTGAAGAAGAATCAAAAGGTCTGTGATGACTACTGATGCCAGTTCTGTTTCACACTTTGCATAGCAAAATATTCTTAGCATATTTAAATGCTATTTGATGTTTAATCACAGAATCATTTAGGTTAGAAAAGATCATCAAGATCATTGAGTACAACTGTTAATCCAGCACTGCCAAGGCCACCACTGAACCATGCCCCCAAGTGCCGTGTCTATGTGGGTTTTAAATCCCTTCATGGGGACTCCACCACTGCCACCTGAAGCCACTTTCTTTGTCCTGTCCCTTGTTCCCTGGAAGCAGAGCCTGACCACCCCTGGCTCCGCTCTCCTGTCAGGGAGTTGTGCAGATCAAGAAGGTCCCTCTCGAGCCTCCTTTTCTCCAGACTGAGCTCCTTCCCCAGCTCTCTCAGCCCCTTCCCCAGCTCCATTCCCTTCTCTGGACACACTCCAGCCTCTCAAGCTCTTTCTTGCTGCGAGGGGCTCAAAACTGACCCCAGAATGTCCGTGACTGGGGATAGGCACTGCCCTGGCCCTGCTGCCGCACCAGGGCTGGAACAGGCCAAGGTGCCCTGGTCCTTCTTACCCACCTGGGCTCCTCCTGTTCAGCCACTGCCACCAGCACCGCCAGGGCCTTTCCTGCCGGCCCTTTCCAGCCCCTCTGGCTCAGCCTAGCGCTTCAGTGCAGAACTATTGAACCCTGGCATGGAATTATGGGGATTCTTTAGAAATGGGCACATGTTCCAGGTTATGTTGCTGTTATTAAGAGAGACCTTTGAGACATAACCTTACGCCTAAGGTAGTGTTGTCAGAGTTAAACCTGACAGTATCCTAATGTAACCACTTCAAGGTGTCACCTTCAGAATTCATTACTGGGATAGTTGAAATAGGGTGGTATTTTTAAGAGAAAGTAGCACAATGGAGTGTTTTCTTGTCAGTGTTAAAAATAAAGGTTGCTTTTTGGGGGCAGTGCAGTCAGTCATTTTCCAAGAATATCTTAATATGTTTGGATGTGCAGTTATAGAAAACAGTGTTGCTGTTCTGAGAGACAATGTTGGAAGGTTCTTTCATGCTATTTTTCTTAAAAGGTATGAAATGCTAAATTTCTACATACGTGTAAAAACCTAGCCTTATTGTAGTAATCCAAACCTAGCCTTATTGTAGTAATTCCCAGATAGGTGGTTTTTGTCCAGGTGTGCTGATGCATTTTTTTTACAGTGAGTCCCCAGTGCTGTTTCAAATCCTGCATCAAAAAGTCAGAGTGGTGTTTTTGGACAGCATGAGTACTTTTTAAAATAACTGCCTGAAATCTTGATCAGCTTCAAATGTGCTTTGGCTGTCTAAAACACTTTGCTCTATTTCCATGTATACTGTTTTTCCAAATGCCTGTATTAAAAGAGCAATATTTAGTTAATCCTCACATGTCCAGACAAATATGTGTGTGATGGAGAAGGGAAAGAAGATAGCAACAGAACCTGGAGGAAATGAAGCAGGCTGGGCTAATCCTTCCCTGAGCTGAGATCCACTTTACTACTGAATCACATTTGTCTTGACTAGCTGACATGTATTAGGGTTGGATTGGGTTGCCATGCATACCTGAATGCTTCTTGTTCACTGTAACATATCATATTTCTTTGCTTTTTTTCATGCCAAAGGGTGAAATCAAAATCGCCGTTTCTATAGAAGATGAAGCCAACAAAGACTTGCCTCCTGCTGCTCTTCTGTATAGGCCAGTGCGTCAGTATGTTTACGGAGTCCTGTTTAGTTTGGCAGAAAGCAGAAAGAAAACAGAAAGGCTTGCTTTTAGAAAGAACAGACTTCCACCAGAATGTACGTACTGCAGAACCCATGCTTTATTCCTCTTCCCTTTGCTGTGGTTTCAGAGCCACTTGTACCATGATGTGAATGGAAATTGTTGCTAAGATCCCATCAGGGTATCTGAAGCCAGAAGAATTTCAGGCCTGTTGGATGCTGTGGATAAGAGAAAAAGATGTTGTTAATTTGAAATTTTATTTCCTATTGTAGTTTAAGAGCTATAAATGTTGTTATTTCTAAGCAAGCTCTGAGGCTTGGTTCTGAACATCTGCTTAAGCTGCTGCCAGACCTACAGTGAGTGATGTCAGCTTGTGATGTTATTTCTGTGTATGGCAGAACTGGATTTTAGGAAATTTCTATTCTCTGCATACACATACAAATCTGCTTGCTTTTTTTCAAAACTGAGAGGTGCACAGGTTAACTTGCCCTGGCTTCCCGAATGTGTCCCTGAAGGTACCTCAGGAAAATTTGCAAGTATGATGTCCTTCAGGTATTGGCATATAAAAACTTGGTTTAAACCCCACAGAAATCAGGATGTTAATGTAACCAAAGGTAGACCTGGGTGAGGACAGATGAGATTTTTGCAAACAACGTTGTCGAAAGATCCTTTTACTTGTTCAGAGATATGGATATTAATCTTCTCATTAATCTGAAAGTTGTCTTTTTAAGTCTTCAGTTTCCAGGAATTACTGTCATTTCATTCCTCATTCTAGAGTGTTTTTGTTATAATGAATGCATACAAGGAAATGACTGAACTTTTCAGTAGCAGCTTATAAAGGTTACAGGAATGCTGAAGCATTCACTGTATGGCAGCAGCAGCACAAGTATTTAAATGTAAGAGTCTGCTGTCACTATGGTAAATTTAAGAATCAGATATTCAAAATGTATGAAATCATCATTCATAAGCTTCATATGTAAAAGGATAAAAATAAGTATCAATTGTAAACTTTACATTAATTCCCTATGCTCTTTCCATTTATGATTGTGAATGTTTTTGTATGTTTGTTGTCAAGATGATAATCTCCCAATGATATTTGAAAAGCTGTTTGTCTTTGCCAGTTAATTTGTGGGGATCAGTATTTACCCTGCTTGAATAATACCTCAGCACACCTACTCACAAACTTCTTACTTCTTAAAACTCACACAACATAGTGATATTTTGGGTTACAAGGTCATTTCAGGATTAAAACAGTGATTTTATTTGCAGTCATCGTTTATCTTCCTGAGAATTCTGAGTGTTGGAGGTCTGCTTCAGGTTAATCTCGTAAACCTAGAATGTTCTCTGTAGGCTACTGGGGAAGCCTATATAATCTCTTATTTTCTCTTCATTTATCCTGCTTTCCAGAGTTTACCTCTGGAGGGTAAGCACACTTCTGCTGACTTGGTTTAGTTACACGAGCTCTGGCAAATCTTGCTGCAGGACGCATTCAGCTACTGACCTACTTCTAGCTTAGGGCTGACCAAGCTCTTAAAAAAGCAGCAGCCAATTGAACATATGCCCAAAAGTTCCTTGCTTCGCTGCAAAGCTGGCAATGCCAGTAAAGATGGATTTGGGCTGCTGTGCAGGTATGGGGTGTGAAAGGGCTCTGGTGCAGGAGTGCCTTTATTTTGGTTGGCTCTCTTACAAGGCTTGGGCAGTCTGTGCAAGATATAAGGAGAGACCAGCATCTGAAGCACTGATTAGCCTTCTCTAACTTTTCTGAGCACCCAGGTTATAATGAACTGGTGATGCTCATTCTCCTCCAGTGTTTAAATTATTTTGCTGCTCTCAAAAATGAGTACATTATAAAATGCAGTTATGAAGACAATTAAGAGAAAAATCTAGGAATTAAGATATGTTAAGAGAATCAAGAAATTAGTTTCTGAAGAAATGACCCTTAAGATTTATGTAGAGAGGTAATGAATATTAATATCTAAAATCCTGTCATCTTCGTTGTACAAACCAAACACTTAAAAATAGTGCCTGAATAATTGGCAAGGATATTGTACATGAGGATATGGGAAGGTGGGAAAGATGCATAATAAACTGACACATAAGGATAATTACTAAATATATAGATGGCAAGGTAATGGATCTTTCATGAAACGGATGACTTCTTGTCTTTTAAATAATTATTTTTTGTATGAAGTTTAAAAGCCAATAAGAAACAACAGAAGTAGCAATCAGTGGGGTTCTTCAGTCATCAGTGTCTGCTAAGTGATGCCTTTGCTGTGCATGGCCTTATCTCTGCTCCCGGTGGACAGGAGATGTTGGGTCACAGAGTGCCTAATTGTGTTTGGCTGCCAAGAGCACGGTGCTTACTGTGCTGCCCTTCCCTCACAGGGGATGCAAACCAAGGGTCTCCCTTGCTCTGCTTGTCAAGCCCTGAACTAAGTTCTTTCTGTGTCTTGATAAATACATGTGTGTAGTGAAACCATCTGCTCTTTCTGCTCGGTGGCAAAAGGCACACTTGCACAAGCTGTCAGAGCTCCTGGTTGGATCCCAAGGTTTGTTACTTTAAGCCCAGCAGCCTTGTGACGTGCTGTTCCCATCGCAGATGTACTCAGCCAGCGCCGGCCCTGCCAAGAAGAAAGCCGTGTCTCTTGGGCAGTAGCCCTCATGCAAAATCAAGTGTGCTGAGCTCAGTCTGTGCTGGCAGGAAGGATTTTAGGTTAAAAATCAAAGTTAATGAATAAGACCAGAACCACTGGTGCTGTGCTTGGCAACCAGCTGGGCTGCTGTGGCTGATGCCTTCAGAGTCTGTAATGGCTTATTCAGTCAGGTGTTCTTTAAACAGGTTACTGTTGTGCAGGTTGATGCAGACCTTTGCTTGGATTAACCCTAGCATGTCGTGAGGGCACTGTTGAAAGCAGAGGTCCATATATTGTGGGGTGCCTCAGTGAGTATGCATACGTGCTGATGAGCAGTAGGTGAGGTTTGGTATGAAAACAGTATAATATACACCACGGTAATGGGGCTGAACATGTTGATTGTAGTTGTAGTCTATGTAGTTTTCAGGGTAGGCACTGCTTATTTTTCAGTGGAAATCATGGGAGGAAATGCCATACATCCTCTGCCATACATGGTACTGTCTGCTGAGAATGCAGTGAGTTTGGCAGCAGTCTCAGTGGAGGTTTTTCAAAGGCTTAAGAAATGCCCTGGAAAAATTAGTGGGTATGGACAAGACCTGGATTCATCTGTTGGATTAAATGCTAATTTCGGGTGGACAGTGCTAAAGTTGCTTGTTAATGGATTCAGCTGCAATTCCTCATCCCCATCACTCAGAGAGGAAGCTCTATTCCAGCACACTAGATTGACCTTCCTGTTAAACCTTTCCATAAGAAGCATGGTTATCTGCACCCAGCTGTGCGTCCTCAGCACAGGGCATGGATCTGCAGAAGCAAGTCCAGAGAAGGGTATGAAGATGTTCTGAGGGCTAGAACACTTCTGCTGTGGAGACACTCTGGGAGGACTCTTTTAACCTGGAGAAGACAAGGCTCCAGGGAGAATTAGAGCCCTTTCCAGTACCTAAAAGGACTCTAAGAGAGCTGCAGATGGACTTCAGACAAGAGCCTGGAGTGGTAGGACAAGGGCAATTGCTTCCTGAGAGCAATTACGGAATATTGGGAAGAAATGCTTCCTTGTGAAAGTGGTCAGGCCCTAGCACAAGTTGTCCTGCCACAGTGGGGGATGGAACAAGGTGGGCTTTAAGATCTGTTCCCACTCCAGCCATTTTAGGGGTCTTGTATATTATTATTATTATTAGTAGTAGTAGTAGTAGTAGTATTTAGCACAACGTAGAAGGCAGTGTGCATCTCTAGCGTGACCTGTGTAGCATGTGGCTGAAGAACAGACTGAGGCATTCTTCCTGCGGCCTTCATGTCACAGGGCCATGGAAGTTCTCGTCCACAGATTAAAAGCTTTGAACCATATTTGAATGTTGAAATATAAGGTAGAAAACATAGATATAAACCTCACACATTTCCTTCTTCTAAGCTTAAGAAGTGTATTCAGTGTAAGTGAAAGAAACATTGGGAAAACACTGGTGGTGTGTACAGCTTTGCTTCTGATATCTAAAGCAATTACGGAACAGTTTGAAAACAGACATAAAATACATACTTTTGTTTGTGTTTGCTGTTCCAGGCCTAAGCAAGCAGAGAAACCCAGAGAGATGAGCTGTGGAGTAGGGCAGGGTAGCTCTGCTGCCTATTAGAGCCCATCTTTAGAGTGTAGTGGTGTATAAACTTGGGAGCAACCAAAATAGAACATGATTTTATAGTGAGGTGACCAACTAAATATATCAGAGTGTTTATTTGCATGCTGCATGTGATCTTTGTAAAACTGCCCTGAGCTCTGTGAAGAATAACTGTAATGTTTGTCTGGGTTTATTCCTGAAAAGCAGGAGAGCTCTTTGGGGTGTTCTGGAGCTTTTATCTGTAGTCCTGACCATCCCCTTTGCTGTGGTTTGCCTGCCCCTGGCTATAGAATCACACATTAGGTTGCTGCCCCATTGTTTTGTAGCCATCAGGCATGTGCTGGCACCAGTGGGATGTATTCCTCAGGCTGTATCCAGTGGATTTCCAATAGAAAGAACAGGTCTGGGCTCCTTCAGGGAATCTCCCCAGGCTGTGACCTGAGCCTGCACTAACAAGTTCCTTGAACCTTTCTACACTGCATAACTGGCTGAGTTAGAAGGGTGCAGACACACTGTGAACTCTGTCAGGCTCAGGGTTGCTCCAAGGCCAAAGGTATTGTGTCTCAGCCTTGACTTGAACTTGTGTTTTGTTTTGGTTGTTTTCAAACAGAAGGATGGAGATGATATAGCAGCAATGTACAGTGAACTGTCTTCGTGCTGATGGGGATGAATGGGAGATAAGGCACAAAACCACTAACCTCTTCATAGAAAACAGTGCAATAAATGGGAAGGCTTAATATAAAGTAATGTTTTGTAAATTTTTTAGGGAGAACTCCATACTTGCCTATATTTGAGATCTCATTCCCTTGCAGTAGCTGACCAGATACAGACAAGTATAATAATACCAGGTTTAAATATTACTCAAATCACTAAGATCGTATTGCTCTTAAAAGACCACCTATGGAATATGTTTTGTGTTATGTACTATTTTTATTTATTGTTGTAGGTTTCTGATCATACACAAGTATTGTCAAATATGACAGTATGATCACATACATACATTACATAGATATTTAAGGGGACAATTGCATTTTTAAGTTAAAATCACAAAGTGGTTTAGATTGGAAGGGACCTTAAACACTGTCATTTCCAATCCTCTGCCATGGGCAGGAACACATTCCAGTAGACCAGGTTTCTTCAAGCCCTGTCCACCCTGGCACTGAACACTTCCAGGGGAAATTGTGCTGTTTGTTTTAGGAAAATATGTCTATTTCCTCTATGTTGTATATTCATTTGAAAATATTAGCATGATGTTCCTAGTGTATGCATGTCTGTATACACCTAATTTGTAATTTGTAAGTGATCACAATTAAAAGATATTTCATGCAGGGTTTGAATTATGGGGGCAGTGTAGTCTAACACCCTATTGCTGTCTCAAAGTGATACTTTTTGAATCAAAATCTCTTGCATGTGAAGTTTGAAATAAATCCTGGAATATGAAATACTAAGTCAGGCTGATTTCTTTCTGCTGTTGCCATTCTGCAGTTTCACCAGTGATAATTAAGGAATGGGCTGCTTACAAAGGCAAATCTCCTCAGACCCCTGAGCTGGTGGAAGCCCTCGCCTTCAGGGAGTGGACCTGCCCAAACCTGAAGAAGCTGTGGCTTGGCAAAGCCGTGGAAGACAAGAACCGACGGATGAGGGCATTCCTGGCCTGTATGCGATCAGACACACCAGCAATGCTCAACCCAACTAATGTGCCCACTCATCTTATGGTGCTCTGCTGTGTGCTGAGGTTAGTGTCACCTCCAGGGGCATCAGGACCGAGGAAAGGTTTTACTCTGGGATCTCTAGGAAGTGTTAATTCATATTTGCAGCCTCACTAGGAGAAGGGGTTTAGTTGTAGAAAAGCATGAGTGTAGTTCTTTTTCAGTCTCTAAAGGGAAGACAAAAAAGATCTTGTGTTGCAAAGAGGTTGTATCATTTGAATTAGTTTTACCTTAGTGAACTCAAGACTTCACCTCAGTAAAAAAAACAACTTTCGGGGCCTCAGAGCATTCTGTGTGTGAAGCTTCCAGATTTCCAGAGAAAAAGTCACGAGTTCCAAAATCCTGTACTGTTTTATTTTCACATTGAAAATGGGCAGAGGAACTGGGAGATGCTTACATTTGGGGTAATTACTTAAGACAACTAGCTTATAATTCTTTCAGAGTCCATGATTAGCATCTTAAACATGGTAAAATTTAATTGAAATTAAATTTGATTTAATGTCATTTTTGAGAATGATAAATGTAGATTTGTCTATTGAACTTCATCTCGCCTTTTGAGCACTAAAACACTGTTTCTCCTTATAGGCTATTTGGTATGAAAAAAAAAAGTGGTATCTTAAAGCTCCTCATTTCACTAGCAGAGCATGTTTCTCTCCTATCACATGTCCCGTATCTTCCTTGGTGATTTCTGACTTAGCCATTAAGAAGCCACTGACTGAGGCCATGCTTCCCTCACAGGTATATGGTACAGTGGCCGGGGGTGCGCATTCTGCGTCGCCAGGAGCTTGATGCTTTCCTTGCCCAAGCATTGTCTCCAAAGCTGTATGAACCTGACCAGCTTCAGGAACTCAAGGTAACTCTTAACTAGGACTCACATAATTTAAGAGATTTGTTTTCAGCTGATCCAGGAATTAACTGTAGTGACTGATCTATATGTGCCTCACTAAAAGCCTATCCATTCTAAAATATTAGTCATAGTGGCTTAAAATGTTGCAGAGGCTGCCATGGTCTGCAATATTCATTTTCCAAACACAACACAGTAAATGAAAATCACAGGGTGGGTTGGGTTGGAAGGGACTTTAAAGCCCATCTCATTCCACTTCCTGACATGGGCAGGGACATCTTCCACTATCCCAAGTTGCTCCAAGCCCCAGACAAGCTGCCCTGGAACACTTCCAGGGATGTTGAGCCCACAGTCTAAATGACATCTAGGGGTAGAGATTTTGGCAAAGGTATCTCTTACAGAGTTATCAAAGTCTCACTTCTCTCTTAAGATCTGATGCAAAGAGGAAGAAACTCCACTGTAAAAATCACTGTTCTTAGAGACCTAAGAAAGAAATTCCCAGAGAAAATACTCTTTCCATTCCAACACAGAACAAAAGGCCACTGATAGCAGATAATATTTTGGTTTAATAGTATTATTTTTTTTATTTTTCAATCATACATAAAGTAATGTGGATTACTTCCATAGATATGTTGGTTAGCTGGAAGATGCAGTAATTCCCTCAGGGTTGTTACTGTCTTCATAGGAAGCAGCTTGTGAAGTCAGACATAAAGAGCAGCTGAATTTGATTGAACCCAGCCATGTTATCTGCAAAATGAGTGGGAGAGTCTTTGGGCTCTTAAAGGTTGCTTATGCCTAAGGAAGGTGGTAATGGAGTTTAATTTTAAAATTTAATACCAAGGTCTTGAAAATGTTCCCAAGCAAAGGCTGATATTTTGAGAAGTATTTCAGAGAATACCAGTAGTAATACTTTCTTATGCCAGAGCTAACAATGCACTTGCTGCAAGCAAATCCTTTTTGCTTTGACCAGTACCTATTAATTATTCACTGTTTAATTCTACCTTAGTGTCCCTATCCTACATCCTAAATAAAGCTGTTATATGCATACACACTACTTTGTTATTAAGAGATGTGTTCTTAAAGCAAAATCTTGGATCAAACTAATAGAAAATCCATTATAAAGGAGTTGAGAAAGATATGTGTTACATAGGAACAAAAATGGAATTTTGCATTGAGCTCATTCCTGAGATGTTCTGCCACACATCTCAGAAGCACTTAATTATTTGGAATAAAATTTTGAATTGAGTTTTCTAGTGCTTATTTCCTGTAAGTGTCTTTAGAAATAGCTTCTTGCACTTTGTGTTGAGAAAATAGGGGTTTGTGTTTATCTCTGGTCTCCAGAGCAGGTGGGTGGAACAACAGCTTTTCTGAAGATGCACAAATATGAGGTTCTGGGGCATCTTCTGCTCAAACCTCTGAAAGTCTGGATGACCTTTTAAAATCCCTCTGTTTGCAAGAGTTTTGAAACGAATGTAACCATTGGAATAAGTTTGAATTACATCTCATTGCAATCTTAAATATTTACTGTGGTTTTGAACAGATTGAGAACCTGGATCCCCGCGGAATCCAGCTGTCTGCTCTCTTTATGAGTGGTGTGGACATGGCTCTTTTTGCCAATGACGCCTGCGGACAGCCGATTCCATGGGAGCACTGCTGTCCCTGGATGTATTTTGATGGGAAATTATTCCAGACCAAGCTCATCAAAGCAAGCCGGGAGAAAGTTCCGCTCATCGACCTCTGTGATGGTCAGGTGTGTAGTTGTGCCGGGTGATGGAGTATCCCATGTGTCCACAAGGGTTCCATGGCGTGGGTTGTCATTCACCACATGTGTCACCTCTTCGTTTAAAGGCATATAAGAGGGGAATGGCTAATGGGTAGGTTTTGCTGTTTATTTTTTTATTTCTTGATGAGTAGGATGGCATTTGGGTCAATTTGGAAGAAGAGGCATCAAGTTGAATTTGATTTTTTTTTTCTCTCTGGAAACGGAAGCACTGATGTGATGAATGGCCAAGTTGGAAACTCTGCTCATTTGTTCAAGTCCCACCTCTTTGTGTCAGACTTAGTCCAAAGGGCTAAGCTGCACTGGGTTTATAGTGAAAGAAAACTGGTATTTTCTAACTGATTTGACAGACTGTGAAATCATTCTTGGGGTCCTCAGCTCAAAATCTTTTCACGTTTCTTACAATTATCTTAAAATATGAATGAAGGCCTTTTTTGTGTTATCCAAATCATGCAAAGTTACTATCCACCTGGAAAACCAGGAAACTGATAAAATAATTTACTGAATAACCCAAATTTTTTGTTTTTAACTTTTTGAAAGATATGAAATAGTATCCCTTCTCTTTTTGTGACTTGAGGAAAGCTGATCCTAGCTTTGCTACTGGTGGTGACCGTGGTCCCTTCTCAGGGTTATAACCCTCCAGGCAGCCTGTATGCACAGACTCTGGTTTGCAGTCCAGGTTTAGGATGATGATTCTGTCTCTACTTCTCTAATTTTTTGGGGTTTCCTTTGAATTTGCTGTGTAAATGTAGCTTCATGCAATTGAAATGAGAATTTTAATGTTCCTCAGTGACCTTCTCTTTATTTCTAGGCTGAGCAGGCAGCCAAGGTTGAAAAGATGCGTCAGAGCATCCTAGAAGGATTAAATTTCTCCAGGCAGAACCATCCTCTCCCTTTCCCACCTCCACCTGCCATGCCTTTCTATCCAGCTTCTATGTATCCTCGACACTTTGGGCCAGTCCCACCACCTCAGGGCAGGGGGAGAGGCTTCGCTGGTAAGTGATGAGACAGCGGTGCTACACATTACCTTACCTCACACATTCCCAAAACTGCCAACTCTGGTCAATTTCATAGGGAAAATACAGAAAAGCAAGTGGTCAGCTTGTGTTGGCATGTGCCAGTCACTGTATTTTGGGGTTACTTTTATTAGCCCAGTGGTATGGAATGTGCTGTATTGCTGTGTATTTTCATCAGGATTTTAGTAACTACGCCAGATCAAAATATTTTTACTGTTGTTGTAGAACTAGAAAAAAGAGGAATGGATTAACACTGCACCGTATGAAAAAGCTTTGATTTGCACAGTAAATTGGTTCAAAACATTTAGAAATTACCAGACACAGTTTAATTGTCAGGGCTGAAGACAACCTTTTCTCCTCCCCACTCTTCTGTGTTTTGCTGCAGTCATATAACCATTGGCACCCTCAAGTGTAAATACTGACATAACCATTCCAGGCTGTTCCTAGAATTGCTCCCTTCCTTGAAATCTCTCCGTACCAAGGCCCAGAGGTGTATAGATACCGGCCACAGGCATTTCAGGGCTGCCATGACTGTAGCTACCAATGCTCACTGCCAGAAAATTGTCACAAGCCTTCGCAATGCCATAAAAGTTGGGATCCCTTTCCAAGCCCCAAGGCCTGCCCTTCGGATCAGAGGCTCCCTGCTGGCTGAGACAGCAGGACACCTTTGGCCAGGGCTTCCTCAGCAGTGCTGCAGCATTGCCTACAGGAGCCTGGCCCACGGGAGCGCGGCCCTCCCGCCTGGCTCTGGAAGGGTGGAAGGAAAGGAGGCAGCAACCTCTCTGCTGGGGCCTTCCTGGTTGCTTGGCCCCCTCACAGCTTTTCCCCTGTCTTTCTTTACCCTGGGTCTAACAGGAGTCTATGGCTTCGGAGGCCCTTATGGGGAAACAGTAGCCACAGGCACTTACCGGGCCTTCCGGGTGGCGGCAGCGGCAGGACACTCCGGAGCCTTCTCTGGCAATGACAGCAACAGGACTAGCAAGTTTCAGGGCGGTAATTATACCCAAACCCCTTTTCTTAGAGCTTCTGGCAACGGCTTCCTCCACTGTACGGGTTGATCTGAGGCTTTCCTACTGACTCCCTGTCTCCTTAACTGTCTCAGCTTCCCTCTCTAGAGCCTGCCCAGCTGCTGTCTGCTCTGCTCCCATCCCTGCCGCAAGCCCCCAGCGCCAGCCCTCCTCGTGCCAGAAGCCTCCTCCAAACACAGGAGAGGCCAAAACCCAGTGGGCAGCCTGTCTCCTGTGCTCCCACTGGTGAAGAGGGCATCTGTAACCCACTGGCCTCTGTATGAACAGGGAGTTTACAAAATCTGGGGACATTTGAGCTTTTTGCAAAGACCAACGTAGAAATGACTGACTTTGGTATTACTGCTGAGCCCTTCTTTGCTGGCATCAGTGCTGGTGTGGACACAGGAGTGGGATTTACTTCCCTACCTGTGTACCCATTGCTCACTTCCTGTATGATGTGAGATGATGGAAACCTGTTGAGGGTAAATTTTTCCTGCATATTTAGGTGTTCTTTCTGGCCTCTGAGCTTTTATCCTAAGAGCAAACATACCTCTAGTGCTTCATGTGTAGATAACTTTGGTCGTGCAAACCATCTGCATTTGGAGTTGAAGGACTTGCACAGGGAAGTAGGAGTCTTCTGGATGCAATCAGTAGTGTAGTTCCCAGCCTATAACATTTGGAGACTAATTATGGCTGCGTAAATGCTGTGGTTTGTAACCCTTTTGGTGCTGATGGTCTTACCAGTAACATCTTGCTCAGTTCACATACCTGGCTTTCTTGAAATATATGTTATGCCCCGGAGCTGATTAAGTATAAAGATGTGAGCAACTTGAACAAAAGTTGTAGTTGCATCTTAGACAACTGTAACTTTAGCTGCCTTCTTTGAGGGGGAATGATAAATACACCTTTTAAACTAGATCTGTTTGAATGCTACATTTTTATAGCAACTTAGTGTTAGTAGAGCTTATCCAGTCTAGTAAGTTCTTTATTGCCAACATAATCTGTGTGATCTGTGCTGATACTTGCTGTTGGCTAAAAAGTGCCTTGAACTTGCAAGAATTCCTTCTTCTTCAAGAATGCAGGAAAAAAACAATCTTCAGCCAGCTTGTAAAATTCCCCTTGGTTTCTTGAGGCCTATCTCAAGTACATTTTTAATTACTGAAACTAAAGCATTCATGTCAGATAATTTTTCTTTTCAGAATTCATATATATTTTTAAAAAGGGGTGGGGGGAAACAGGCTCTTTGGAGTTCTAACACTTCTGGAATACTGCAAAATGAGCGATGATCTCACAGTATCCCTAGAGGAAATGGGTTATGTGGTGAAATCTGGACAAACCAGCTTTCCACTCATTTTGGAGCTTTACTGTGATTATTGTGAAGATCAAAGTTTGGTTTTGCTTTTATGTGCAGGAGTCCAACCTATTCCTTCTCAGGGAGGGAAACTTGAAATTGCCGGCACTGTAGTCGGCCATTGGGCTGGAAGCAGACGTGGACGAGGGGGGAGAGGGCCATTTCCTCTGCAGGTGGTGTCCGTGGGAGGACCAGCCAGAGGGTAAGTGCCAGCCTGGGAATGTGCTTCTCACATGGGATTTAATGACTGGGGAAGCAAGGAAAACGGGGAGAAGTTGGAAGCAGTAGAGATTGCATATGACACTCTTTAGGATGCATAGGGTCAATTATACCCACTGAATATTCAAGAAAAACATTGGCATTCCTTTTAGAATGCTTTTCACCAGTCACCATTTGTATAGGTATAAGCATTTTTATGTGCAAATAAAATTAATACTCAGTCTGAAATATATATGGATATATATACACACACACAGAGGTTGCTTTTGCATGAGGAGCTGGCTTTTGGACTTTTCCATTAAGCCAGTAGATACATTACATTAAATTCCTTTATTTTTTATGAAAGGGCATTCATTAAGAAGCATGATAACAGTTTTAATAACTACATTATGTAATCCTGTGAAGCAGAAAACACCTGAAGGGCTGAATTTAATAGTTTTCTGAGTTTAATTTCTGTGTTTAATAGTTCTCCGTTACAGTCATGATGGAAGTGTGCTTAAAAGAATATTAGTTTCTTCAGCTCTTCATTTCACTACAGCTGAAGTTATAGGTGCACGACATGTCTGAAAACCAAGTACTTTATTGCAAAAATATATAGTTTGTTACTTTTAAGATTGTATTTTTTCCATAGGCTTGCTGGTTCTGTGCCTTACAGAACTCTCTTTTATCTTTCATTAAGGTTGTGTCTATTACAGGAGACAATCCTAAAGTACTATGATTTATGTATGATGTCTGTCTGTATTAGGAGTGGAGTAAAGCTGATGGATTTATTGCCACCTTGAGCTAGGGAGCAGCAGTGTGAAAGACTGCACTGCATTAATTTCATCTATCTGTTAATTTACTCCAATGTGCACTATGAAACTACATGCTGGAGTCAGACAGAGCCTGTTGGAATGCCTGTCGTGTTGGGCTGAGTGAGGAGCTGGGTTAATCTGGAGCCCTGGGAGAACAGGAGCTTCTGTAGGGCCAGGGAGAGGCAGGAGCAGTGGGAACAAATGTGAACCAGTTCAGCGTCTGCAGAGCTGACCCTTTGAGGTGACCCCGTTTAGCTAGGACTGCCCAGTTCTCAAGAATGAGATCCAGCTGCCAAAACAGAAGTATTGAGTGTTGTTTTAGCTGTTTCAGACAGCTGTCAGGCATGTGTGCGGGTGTGGGGGCTTTTGAGAGCCCTGCACTAATCCAGAGCAGCATCTAGAGAGAGTGGGAGTGAGCAAAGATGGGGAGGCATGAGGTTTGCTTGAGTACCAGGGGACAAAATAACCTTTTTCACCAATGAACTGAGGTTTTTGGATGATCATCAGTTCTGTTTTTCACGAGGATACATGAACAGAAGCTGATTGCTTCTCCTCGTGATCTGCACTCTGTGTGGGGAGGTGCTGCTGGTGATGGCTGGTGTCCTGCCAAAGCCCGTGTCTGCCAAAGCCCCCTTAGCAAGGTCTGTGGGCAGCCTAGGGCTCAGAGCTCACTTATATCCACACAAGACAGCAGTTCCTCCATCTCCTGAAGAGGGAAATACCCGAATTCATGCAGAACATCAGTAGCTGGGAACCGAGAACTCTCCTTATTTGGGAAGCGAACAGATCACTGAAAGGGTGTTGCTGCTCCTGCCACTACCTTTATGACAGAGAAATATGATTTTTCAGTAGTAGATTTCAATTTGAGATAAAATGCTTGAAGTTTCTTTTTGTTGGAGGTACTGTCTTAAGGCAGTAATGTTTGGTGCAGATTGTCACTCCAAAGAGACAGGAAAACTATCAATGCCAGATCTTCCTGTTTCCATCAGATCAGCACTGATAGGACATTGGTCACATGTAGAGTTATTAGAATAGGCCAGAAGGAAAATTACTGCGGGAAGCTTACCTGTTTGTTGGATCAGTTGATACTAAAGTGGAACCAATAGGAAAACGTGAGTTAAGGGGAAATTTGTGTAAAGGGTTCTGCCTAAAGACAGAATCACAGAACCATAGAATATTTTGGGTTAGAAAGGATCCTAAAGGATCATGCAGTCCAACCCTTGGTCCTGCACAGACACCCCAACAATCCCACCCTGTCCATCCCTGGCAGTGCTGTCCAAAGGCTTCTGAGCTCTGGCAGCCTCGGGGCTGTGCCCATTCCCTGGGGCCTGGGCAGTGTCAGCACCCTCTGGGGATAGAGTCTTTCCCTGATCTCCAATGCTTTAACAACAGGTTCATGTTGGTAGAGGTTATTTCCTACCGAAGGTCACAACTAGGAAACAGCACAGCAGATTGTCTTAGTTCATGGCCCAGTTTTGCACACTTGTATTCCATTTTTATCTCTTTCAGCAGAGAGGATTGAGTAAGGTTTGTTCACCCCATTACCTCATGTCTCTGCAACACTGAGCTCAGATGTTGTTCGTATTGTGTAAAATTATACCAGCTGCTTTGTATTAGCCTCAATCCATCAGTGTATTTAGTGTGATTTTCTGAGGGGGAAACGTTTTCTCAGCTCCTTGAAGGACATGCTTTGACCTTGTAAAAAGAGAGCCAGTGAGATTGGCAAGGAGGGAACACAGTGAGAGGGACTCACATGCAAACCACAGCTCCTCTCTCTTCATTCTCTGCTGTTGCTTCTAAACCCCAGCACTGCCCTGGGCAGCCTGTACCAGGGCTTGACCAGGCCTGTACCAGGCCTTTCTGTGAACAGATTTTTCCAATTATCTAATCTAAACCACCTCCCCTGGTACAACTTTGAGACCAAGGTGAGAGAGTTTGGTTTCATCTAATGTAATCTGTACTGAATCACACCAAAAACCACCACCTAATGTGTCTAAGTTCGGAGTCTCCATTGGAAAACATCCCAATTTACCAACTGCCACATGCCAGATAAAGGTGAAACTCCTTTATTCCCCCCGTTTCTTAGGTAATTTTGTGCCTACACGACTTTTTAATTCTGCCTCACTTTCTTTTATCAGAGCCTGTCTCATGTGTTTACATTGGGAACTGTTACTTAATGGGGGAAATGGCTTTCTATGTGGCTCAAATTGCTGTTTTTGTAAGGTGAAAGTATTTTGAGCTCTGGTTTTAAAATGCCATGAGGATAATTTGACACTTGGAAAATGTTTCTGCAAAGCTTGAAAATATAATTTATTGTTTCTTTTGCATGGAAATCTAGAAAGAGACATTTTATTGCTCTGGACATGAAAGGTTTCTTGGGTTTGATACAATTGCAAGCAGCAGAACCCTGCAATTCAGAATTAGGTATCTTTCCTCTTTCAAGATAACGTTGATGATAGGCACTAGACAGTAAAGTGAGGGAAATAATAGTCCGGCAAAACTAAATGTAAAGCAGTTGTAAACAAAACTGATCAGTGTTTTATTTTCTCCCCTTGCCCCACCCCTACAGGCGACCTAGAGGAGTTATCTCCACTCCGGTGATAAGAACTTTTGGAAGAGGTGGAAGGTACTATGGGCGAGGTTATAAAAGCCAGGGAGCAATTCAGGTAATGAAGCCACGTGCCTGACTGCAGCACGCTCTGTGATGGGCTGGGCTGGGGTGGACTCCAGACCAGCACCACTTTAACAGCTACAAGTGTTTCTGGCGACCTGTGGAAGCTGTGAGCTGCACAGCGGTGACAGGACAGGCTGTTGTCACAGCTCACTTAAAGCAAACTTTGCTTCTAAAGACAGATGTGGAAGAATGTATTTTGACATTAATCCTATGCCTACACAGCTCTAACCAGCCACGGGAGTAGAAGAAAATATAGAAAATGGGAGAAATACAAAGCTGAAACAAATTAGCAGTTCTGTTCTTGCCCCACTCTTCCCCAGTTTCTTTTCTGGGACCACAGTCCAGCTTCATGAAGGAAAGTTTGTAGCAGTGAAGGATCTTTGCTGCTGCCCTGCTCCAGATGTAAGAGGTCACTCTAAACTTCTTGGGAATAGCAGAGCAACCTTTCCCCCTGAGTATGCAGGTTCCTTCCTGGTGACACCCTGCAGAGTGTCCATGGATCATGACTTCTGTCTGTTCCATGGATCCTTCAAATATAGCTGAGGCACACAGCTGATCTGTATGAGATGCTTTCAGAGTTCCTGTTTTCCTACCTTTTCTATGGTTCTGTCTGCTGTGCAGCTTGGTGAATGAATAGTAAATAGTTGAAAAAACTTCCACAATAAATATGTCATATGGATATGCCATTTGTCAGGGAGACCTGAGAGTAGGGGGGTGTTTTCAGGTGTCAGACAGTAAAAGAATGTTCTCCAGTAGATAATAAAGCAACTATTAACTTCCAGTAAAACTTACTGTTTTACAGGTGTAAAAATTCAAATACTTCTCTTTCTTGTTAAATTGCTGTGTACGCAGACTATATGTCTACAAATAGTAGACATATAGTGGATCTGTGGATCTGAAACTTCACATTTTTAAATAGAAGAGAAACCACTGTGTTAATAATAGGGCATCTAATTTCTGAGTACCTTAAGCTTTGAAATAAAGGAAATCCTGAAAACGAGCTCCCAAATACTCCAGGCTTACTGCAGGGGTACGTATGGGAGTGTAGTTCAGGTAGTAGCTGCAGGTGTCTTGACAAGTGCTATCAAGTTTGGGTATTTGCATTTTTATTAATGATGTGTAATTTGGATGGTGAATACTTGTGATCACAAGGACCTATGTGTAAAATTGTGCCTGGAGAAGATAAATGGCATTTTCTATGGACCTGAGCTGATTGCATTTTGTGGTCATCAAGGCCATATAGGATGTTCCTTGTACAGGAAGAGAAAAAGGATTATTTAAAATGCACTTGGCAGGGAGAACTTGGGAAAGTTCCCACACAGTGGGGCTGTGAGGGCCAGATGAGGCTGGGAGGTGCCAGTGGCCCCTCTGCCTCACTGAGGCAGTGCCAGGCTCAGCCCAAGGCACTTCCTCCCCTCAGCTTGGGAATCTGACCAAAATGAGCTCTTTGGATTTATCCAGCACACCAGACTACTCTGTTTTATCCCAAGATGAGACTTTTCACTCTTTTTCTGGAAAGAAACTAAAGCATGTCTTGAAAGCTGAACTTAAGGATGTCTGTAAAGAGGCACAATGACAGTGATCAGTGTACTTTGTGTAGTCCCATACCTGTGCAGTGGCACTGAGAATTGTGATTATCTGGATAATCAGAATGCTAGAGAACAGCAGTTCTGACCCACCTGCAAAGTCCTTCTGTAAAATCCTTCAGCAGCTTACTGCAGGTGTTCTAGTAGGCAACAGTGGAGGTTTTTATACTGCAGAGCTGTTTGCGGCTGTCTTAAGCCATTTCTTAGCACTTGACTTTGTGAACAGTGTGACAGACCAGTGTCCTGCTTCTTAGCAGCCTAACCTGCTTATTTTGGTTTGTTTAAAGCCTATTATGTTTCTGGAACACTAAGATTAATTATAAATACTTAAAAACTAATTGTATGCTGCATCAGTCTGGTTTTTATGGCTATACTCATTCTTGTGCAATTTTACTATATGCTTTTTTATGAAAGTCTTTCCTAATCTTTGGAAGCATATAGCTTGGTGCAGGTAATAGTGTATGGTGCCTCTGCAGTCCTCCAAATGCTGGCTGGAAACAGTCGTGTTTTATTTGAGTAACACGGAATCCTGCTACTGAATCACAGCACATATGAACCAAGGAGCAAAGTGCAGCTGTACATTGATTCTCAGTTTCAGTGTTTCAGACATTTATGTAGCTCTGATGTTGTGAAAGGAGAGCAACAGCAAAGTTAAAACTAATGCATTGCCCCAAGGGCATCAGAAGGCTCTGGGGAACACCGAAAATCCTCTCCATGTATTTTGTGGGCCACTTCTTTCAGCAATGCCTAGTATTTGGTGTTCACTCACAACCCTGTGCCCTGCATGCTGCCTGTTGTAGTGTCCTTATATCAGACTGTACATTTATATACATTTTTAGCACTGGTTCTTCAGTAATTCTCTTCTTTTTTCAACAACTAGGGCAAACCTCCTTACGCTGCTTCAGCAGAAGAAGTAGCCAAAGAACTTAAGTCAAAATCCGAGGAATCTAAATCCTCACTTGTGTCTTCAGATGGATCCCTGGCTGAAAATGGAGTTGTGACTGAGGAAAAACCAGCTTCCCAGATGAATGGGAATACAGGAGACATCAGGGCTTCCAATCAGTCTGAAAGTGCCTTGAGTAATGACTCTAAAATGTGCAATACGAATCCTCACTTAAATGCACTAAATGCAGACAGTGTTTGCCATAAAGATGATGCTCTTGAGGCCACTGTCTTAAAAAAAGAAGAGTAAACTTATTTTTTATAGAGGGTGAAGGATGTTGGGAAGGGTCAGGATTAGGAATATCTGGAAAGAAAGAGAGCCTACAGTTACGTACATTTTTTCCTTTCCGTAAGAGAAAAATGAGGACTTTGGAAATTCGGATCCCTCTTTGATGTCAGAGATTTAAACAACACATTTTTTTAGTTTTAACCAGTTGTAGTCAAAATGCTACAATAAAACAAAAAAAAAAAAAAAAAAAAAAAAAAAGAGAAAAGAATGAAGAGCATTTGACTCCCGCACTTAAAATGAAGTATACATAAAGTTTAAACTGGTTATGACAAAAGCTTGTAGTTTTGTTTTTTGAAATATAAAGAAAACAAATTTTGGCAGTCTTTAAGTATATATAGCTTAAAACTATAATTTTTAGTACTTGGCACCATATGTATGCCATTATATTTGATTTTGCATTACTGTGTCACAATAAAGCTTTCTTTAAGGCTTTGATTTCATGATTATGGGGGGAAAAAGGCACAACCACAGTTTTTTCTTTCTGAAATCTCATCACCGTTGCCGTGGTTCTTTTGTGTTAAAAATGTGCAAACTCGAAACTACCAATTCTCAGTAACACTGCAGTTCTGCTGAGTTCAATAGACATCATACATATGTTACGAGCGAGTTAAATGGAGATAAACTTGAAATCATAGAAGATACAAACGACCTTTCAAAACAAACACAATGTGTTAGGAAACTTTTTGTGACTAATACCATGCATCTGTGATCAATGAACTATGTGGTTTTGAATCAGACGTAGACCATTAGTACTACTATTTGAGCTAAACTTCTGCATGGTTCATGATTTTTAAAGTGTGTAGTTAATATTATGCATGTTATTGTCCTCTTTCTTCCATTCTTACAAGTACTGTGCCCATTTGCAAAACAAAAAAAGCTAATGATCAGTAATAGTCCTATAAAAGATGTTAACTATGTTTAGTCATTGACTGATCTTGCTCTAACCTTAAAATTTTGTGATTATTGACCTCTGTTGCATTTATTCTAAAACTTTAAAAAAAATTATCTAGCCGTTTTGAATATCAACGTTACCCTGGTGTACTCATTGCTGTATGCATTATTGTTCTCTGTTGCTGTTTTATGCCTTCATATTAGCAAATATGAAATTCTGTGAAAAACAAAAAAAAAAAAAACGCTTTGATCTTCAAAAAAAAGTACCCCCCTTCTGTAGCAGGAAACAAATGGCTTGTTCTTGAGAACTTTCCCATCAAGAATTTAGTATGAGCAAATATACCTGTATCATTTTGATGTTTTTGTTAGTGTTTCCAAACTTAATGTACTTCAAAATCAGAATAATTTCTTTATATTCGTTTTCATATAATTCTCCTGATGCTCTTCATCACACATTAGTGATCAGAAATGAGGTGTAATTCCCCATTCCCTGCCCGCCAGAGCTAAGTAGGTATCTTAATGTAAGTTGAAGGGAGTTCTGCCCCAACTCATGGATTGTGCAAGAATGAACTACTGTTGGGTTTGGCTGGTTGTAGATGGATTGTGGTGTGGTGTCTTTGAAGGCTATTGAATGCAACTTACAGTGCTTAATAAAAATCTTTATTCTTTTAGTATAAAATACTGTATGCCTTTTTTGTCAAGTATTTTTTTAATTAACATGTAAATAAAAGTTTTTCCTATGCCCAAGTCAAGTGGTTGAGTTGCCAGGATCTGTGGTGTCCTCTTAAAAGGCAGGGGAGAGAAGCATGGCCTTTGGTTGTGCCTCCCTTGGATCCCTGGAAGTGTCCAAGGCCAGGTTGGACAGGGCTTGGAGCACCCTGAGACAGTGGAAGGTCCCTGCCCATGAGGGCGTGGCACTGGATGGGCTTTAAGGTTACTTCCAATCCAAACCATTCTGGGATTCTGTGGTTCGCTTACTGCTGGGGGACACCACACCTGGTTGGAGTCATGCCCTGGCTTTGCTGGTGTGTGCAGCTCCTTTAGATGTCACCTTTAAACGTCGGATGGTTGAAGAGATGCAAATAAGCCCGAAATAATGGGGGAGTTGTTCAAAGAAAAAGAATAGCAAGTGCTCACAGAGGTTGATGGGGTGGGCAATGCCTCTACAGAGCCGGGAACCAATGAGTCTGTTACACAAGATCCAGCTGACCGAACACGAGGAGCTGCACATTTACACCTCGGTGTAAAGTGGGGAGCTTTCTCCTGTGCTATGCCTGTCTGCTTGGTGCCCACAGCCGTGTTAGTGACAGCCTGGCCCCTAGGCTGTGAGCAGTGGGCACGGCTCCCTGTGTCCTGCCTCGAAGCACAGCTGTGCTTTCCACAAGGGACAGCAATCAGTCCTCTCTCCTTGGAGCCAGATCCCCCTGTAACAGCCGTCCCTTCCCTCCCTGCTGCATGCCGTGTGACTCGCCCCGTGCCAGCACTTGTCTGCTCTGACAGCTTCTTGGTTCTCATGCAGCTGCAGGGCACTCCGTGTCCCATTGCCCAGCAGGTTTCCTTTTGGAGCCCAACCTGGGAGCTGGAATGGAATAACCGGCATCAGCAAACCCAAAGTGCATGGGAGTGGTCCCATGTGGCAGTGCCAGTCCCCGGTGTGGATGCACTGGGAATGAGCTGGGATGGATGGGCTGTGAGAGCCCAGCAACATTCTGTGACCCCGCACCCCTCGGGACGAGCACAGGGCTGCCTGCTTGCTGTCCCGAGCAGCTTCCTGAAGGACAGATGCACTTAGCACTGACACGGTCCTCATGCAGTGACTTAAACTGACTCTGGAATCAGTGATCCTATGGAATGACTGGCTACTGCCTGGGCTTGCTCCTGAAGAATATCCTTGACACCTGAATTTATGAATAGAATAGAACAGAAAACAGAATATAGGATAGGATGGGATATTTCAGTGGAAAGTGATCCACAAGGATCATTGAGTTGAACCGCATGATCCCTTCAAGGCTGACCAAAAATTTAAGCTCATTAATAAGGACATTATCCTAATGCCCCTTGAACACTGTTTGAGGCACTGACCCGCTCTCCAGTACCCTGATCCAGGGTCTGACCACCCTCTCGGTAAGGAAAGCCAGGGTGTGACCAATATCTCATCAGCCAGCTCCAACACAAGAGTAAAACTGGGAGAATCCGCTCTTTGGGCGGGATGTGGGGCCACGGTCCGTTCTGTGCTATCAGCAGCAGCATCGGGGCTCTTCCCTCACTCGTTGTGTGTTAACGAGCAGCGATGCTCGGTGCACGCTGTACCTCAGGCAGCCCCGGGTCCCGCCAGGCCGGGGCTGGGCAGCGGCAGCGGGGAAGGCTTCGGCTCGGGGACTCCCGGGCAGCTCCCGGCCCGCTTCTGTTCCCGGCTCCCGCCTGCGAGGCGGTGTCCGGGCAGCCGGGAGGGCAGTGGGACGGCCCCGGGGCAAGAAGGCCACGCCACCGCCACCGCCATTGCCACAGCCATTGCCATTGCCACCGCCACAGCCACCACCATTGCCCCCGCCACTGCCACCGCCACCGCCACCACCACCACCATTGCCATTGCCATTGCCATTGCCACCGCCACCGCCACCACCATTGCCATTGCCACAGCCACCGCCACCACCACCACCATTGCCATTGCCATTGCCACCGCCACCGCCACCGCCACCACCATTGCCATTGCCACAGCCACCGCCACCGCCACCACCATTGCCATTGCCATTGCCATTGCCACCGCCACCGCCACCGCCACCACCATTGCCATTGCCACCGCCACCGCCACCGCCACCACCATTGCCATTGCCACCGCCACCGCCACCGCCACCGCCACCGCCACCACCATTGCCATCGCCACGGCCATCGCCACGGCCACGGCCACGGCCACGGCCACGGCCACGGCCACGGCCACGGCCACGGCCACGGCCACGGCCACGGCCGCCCCGCTCCGCCCCTTCCTGCCCGGGGCCGGCCGGGGAGGCGGGGCCGGGCCGGGCCGGGCCGTGCAGCGCCGCTGCCGCTCGGGGTGTGGCCGGGCCGTGCCGGAGCTGCCGGAGCGATGGGTGCAGGGCTGTGGGAAGGCCTGCCCGCTGCCGGGCCGTTCTATCGCTCAGTGAACAGCTCTGCCGGCCGCCGGACGGAGCCCCAGCGCCTGGTGCGACCAGGAGGGGGAATGGCGAGTGGGGAATGAACGGGGAATGGGGAATGGGGCATGGGACGAGATGAGGTGACGCCGTGGCAGGTCTTTCAGCGCTGCCGGTGCCCGGGAGCACCGTTATCCAGCCCCGCAACTATCCAGCCCCGCAATTATCCAGCCCCGCAATTATCCAGCCCCACGGCAGATGGCACTACGGGTGCTGGTGAGAGTCTGTGTGATCCTTTAGATCGCATGCAAAGCCTGTAAAGTGAATCCGGCCCAGGTGGGTCCCACCCGTTGGACAGAGATGGGATGAAGTGGGACAGCGTAGGATCCCTGAAGATAAGGGGTTAATAATGTGTGAGTCTCAAGCACCGATAGCTGGACTAGCTGTGGAGCCAACCAAGGATTGTTGGTAATAACACCCCATTAGAAAAGAACAAGATGTGGCTGAAGAAGGGGTGATGCAGGGGGAGGGCAGCACTTTTCTGGGACAAACATCCTTGTTCCAGTCTCTGGAGATAAGTGCAACACAGTCCAGTGCAACGACAGGAATGAGGCTGAGGAGTGAGCATCGGCTGTGATATGGGTGATCAAAACCACCCATATCCCTCGAAGCCCTCTGACCCATTTCCAGAAAGATCGGAAAGAATGGACGGGATGGGATGGGATGGGATGGGATGGGATGGGATGGGATGGGATGGGATGGGATGGGATGGGATGGGATGGGATGGGATGGGATGGGATGGGATGGGATGGGATGGGATGGGATGGGAGCAGAGGACTCATCTAACAGTGATTCCTCTACTATCTTACTCCAATTTCTGGTTCTTAACAGCTCCCAGCAAATAGAAAAGGTTCTAAACACTTGGAAAATCTCTTTTATCTGGGAAATTCCTGGGTGCTTTGAATTTGGGAAAAATGACCGTTCTGATGCCTCAGGAAGTATCCTGATCCCTAGCGAGAGACAAGCTGATGGGCTTGTGTGTGTCCCTCTTCTTTGGAGTTTTGGGCTAGAGAATGCTCATGGCCCTGCACAGCAACACTGTGAGGGTCGCTGCCCTCTGTTTGGGCCTGTGCCACTTTTTTCCAATCAGTTTAAAAATACATATTAAAACTCACTTCAAGGTTTCAAACAGTGAACTCTGTGATCAAATGGCGTTTTGCTGAAGCACCTGGGCACAGCTCCACTGCTCACCCTCCCCTCCCAAGGGCAGCCAGGCACCTTCTGGATTTAAATGTTCATGAAGAGCTCAGGACAGTGGGACAACCTCACCCATAAGTTTATTAATTCACTAATCCCTGTAAAAATTATGAGTAAGATGTCTAAGCTGTCAAAACAGAGCTTCTACATTTCCATGCAGTGTTAGCTCCAGTATCCTCCAGCACAATTACAGATGGCCCAACTGACTATGGCACTTGGCAGTATTTATAAAAACATGAACACTGTAAAAACAGGAGTAAAACTACACACACACCACTCTGCTGCTAGGTATGGCATCACCTGAAGATCAGCAATGGACAATGGAGAGCTGGACATTATTCCAGCCCCTAGGAGCACCTGGCTGCACTCAGGCATGGCCCTACTGCCCTCTGTAGGGAGCACCAAACACCCAGGGCATTCAGAGGCTTGGCTCACCCACTGCAGCAGCTGGGACACAATACTGGAAATCGGGTGGTGCCTTGGAAATAAAGCTGTTTGCATGGAGATGCTCATGGGACTAAGGAAAGGGGATGAGAAAAATTCTTTGCAGCTGATATGGGCTGGGTGCAAGGCCATAAACAACTGGGAGAGGGTACATGGGCACAGAAAGTGGTGTGGATTAACTGCTTCAGGGAACAGTCATTTTGTTTGGAAAAGGCCTCCAAGATCATGGATCCACCCTGTGCTTCCATGCTCCGTAACATGACAGCACTGGTTTCAGGAAGGGAGGGAGGCCCTTCAGGTTGCAGCATCGGGTGTGTAGGGTGTGTGGAGGCACAAAGTCCATCCTGTACCAAAGGACATCCCAGTCTCTAGAGGCTCATTTAAACCCTGAGCTGAGTGGTGCTGGGAGATGTCCTTGGCATCGAGGAGCAGCGTGAAGGTGTGTGAAGCTCTGTGATGGCTCCCAAGCCCTTCTGCCCCATCCAGCTGTACTCCCAGGACTTGATCTTCTACTTTCTGGCTGAAGCTCTGAACAATAAGCCATGACCAATAGATTTAAACTTAAAAAGGGCTGGTTTTAGGGGGCAGGTTCTTGCATGGTGTATTGTGATGAAGGAAACAGGTCCCTCGGTACACTTGGAGACTCTCAAAAGCACTGAGTGACAGCTTAGGACACGTGCCTGGGGCCTCACACTGTGTCACTGCACTTCCAGCTGTGTCAGAGGCCACCTGTGGCGGGGCTAAGTGTGTCAGTCACACACAACCCTGTGTGTGACAGTCCTGCCTGTGGCATACACATGCAGTGGCCAGGGGAATGATCCTGACAGCACCTCTTCAGCCATTCAACAACAGCTGCCTCTCTGTAGAAAATCTTGAAACTGAAGTTTTTTGGCTTCATGAATCACCCTTTTCCTCCACATCTGAGGATTTTTGCAGACAGATGAAGAAAGTCTAAGAAATGTCAGTTTTAGTTTTTTGCTCAAATTCCCTGTCACAGCACCAAATGTAATGGATTCAAAACGCTGAATCCATTGTAGAAGAGTTAAAATCCCACCTTAGTTGGGAGGTCCTGGGAGCTCTCGCTCCTCAGAGGAAAATTGCCACTGGCCTTTGAACACTCTGGGAATAGAGGTAATTCCAAAAGCCCCCAGCCTGTTTGTTTACCTCCTGTCAGAGCCTTGGCATGGCAAGGCAGCAAGATTCTGCATTCTCAGCCCCGGCTCACACTCTATGGTTCCTCTTTGGCCTCTGCGTGGGAGGAGGTCAGTGGGGCTGTGCAGTATTGGGGTTTATGGTCTCAGTGTCCCCCCATAGCCCATATGCTGATGTGATCTGATTCTTGGTGTTCATTACCATCCCCTTGGTGTCACAGCAGGGTAAGGGCTGCTGTGAGTAGAGCTGGTGACTTTATAAGCAGAAATTATACAAATGGAGAATCTCAGGATGCTTTGAGCCAGAGACCTTTAAGACCATCTCGTTCCAGTTTACCGTTTACTGCCCAGTAAACCCCTCCCTGTGGTTAAACACCCACTAAGATCACGTTACTGAATAGAAAGAAGCTCGTTCTTTTGAGTTCTTTAGATGTGGACCAGCCGCGGTGTGTATCTGGTTGCCCCACCAGCACAGCCAGCCAGGCGTTGTTCCCGTGGGTCGCTCCGCTCTTGCGGCCACTTCTCCACGCTTCCTCGCCCTTGAGGCGGCCCGGACCCCCCGCTCCCGCGGACGCCCGCTCCCCTCCCGGGCTCTGCCCGCTGTCCCGGGCAGCTCCGGGCGCCCCGAGCGGGGTCCCCCCGTTCCCGCAGCCCCCGGCCGCTCCCCGCTCCCGGTGCCCCTGCACCGCCCCCAGGCACCGCCGGCGGGGCGGGCGGGGGCGCTCGGGCTGGGGGCAGCTCCCTCCCGGCAGGCGGGGGTTAACAAAAACACGCGTTTTCCGCCGAACCCCCGCCGCGCCCCGGCCCCGAGCGGGGAGCCCCGCTCCGCCGCGCTCCGCTCCGCCCGGCCCGGCCCCGCTCGGCCCCGCTCGGCCCCGCTCCCTCCGGGCTGACGCAAGGCCGGGCCCGCCGGGGAGGCCGCGCCGGGCTGTCACCAGGGGGCACCGCCGCGATCGCCGAGCACCGGGAATCACCATCCTGGAGGGACAACAACAACAACAACAGAGAGCCCCGGCCCGCGGCGCCGGCGGGCGGCGGGACCTGGCCATGGCCCCCGGCTCCGGGCAGCCCTTCCCTGTCCTCCGGCACCGCTCGCCCGCCCCTCTGGAGCCCTAAATCCACTATCGCGGTTTTGTAGCGTTTTTTATTATTTTGTATTATTTCTGTTTTTCCGCTCTCCCCTTCCTCCCCCGTGCCGCCCCCTTCGGCGCCTCGGCCCCGCCGCGCTCCGCTCCGCTCGGCCGGGCGGGCGGGCGGCCGCGAGCGGAGCGGATCGGCGCGGTCGGCGCGAACATGGCGACGGTGCCCGTCTATTGCATCTGCCGGCTGCCCTACGACGTGACCCGCTTCATGATCGAGTGCGACGCCTGCAAGGACTGGTTCCACGGCAGGTAACGCACCGCGCCCGGCACCCCGACCCCGGCCCCGGCCCCGCCGCCCCCGGTGCTCCCGCCGCCGCGCTCCCTCCCGCAGGCCTTCCCGGAGCGGGGAAGGAGGAGTCGCGATTCCCGGCGCCGCTTCCGCGCTCCCCGCGCGCCGGTTTTGTGTGTTTTGTGGGTTTGGTGCTGGATTCCCGACACAAAGCTGCTCCCCCCGCGGTGACACCGGAGCCCCGGGGCGGCGGGGGCCATTGTGCGCGCCCGGGGAGGGGATGGGGCCGCCCTGCGTCGCCCGTCCGCGGCTCCGCGCCGCGTCCCTCCCGGAGCCGGGCCCGGGGCGGGGAGCGAGGGGCCGCGGCGGCGGCTGCGGGGCTCGGCCGCGCTGTCAGCGGGCTCGGCCCCCGCGCCTCGGCCTCCCGCTCGGGCAGGGCTCGGGCAGCTTAGCCGCGGCTCCCCGCGGCGGCGGAGTGGGCCCGCGGGGTGTTCCCCGGCGGCAGGGCGGCCTTGGCCAGGGAGGGCCGGGGGCTGCGGGGAGCGCCCGCCCTGGAGCCCCTCGGCGCCGGGCCGGGCGGGGCGGTGGGAGCGGGCGGGCGAGCCCTCGTTGGCGCAGCGCCCGCCCCGCGGCCCCGCCGGGCAGCGCCCCCGCCCCCGGGGACCCCTGCGCGCCCCCGGCCCTGCCCGAAGCCGGGGCCTGCCGTGGCGGGGCCGCGGGCAGGGGAGCGGCGGGGCAGGCCGGGCGGGGCGAAGGACTCGGCTTTTCGGCTCGTTTCTCCCCAAAGTGCCTTCCAGCGCGCAGACAATGGGCGGCCGCGGCGGAGTTGGGGCGGGCGACGGAACTTCGGCGGCGCCTGGTGCGATGGGGATGGGGGCGAGGGCGGCGACTGGGGTCCGAGAGCCACCGCGCCACCCGGGCAGCCGTGCAGACGGCGGGGGTCACTGGGCGGAAGGGGGTACACGCGGGGACAGCCCCCGACAGGATCCCTCGCTCCCTTCGGATGTGACGGAGGAGTGTCAGCGGCATCGCAGCAATTCCCCAGGAGTGACTGAAGTGTAAAAAGTGCAATTAAAATCAGGTAAATCATCTGGATGAGCACTTTTTACGAAAGTGCTGAAAGAGAGGTTAGGCTGCCGCTCTTTCATTGCGACCAGCGCCCAGCAGAGTCTCCAAACAGCTATCATAGGAGGCGGAGGCGAGAGGCTCTGCCTGATGCGGCTCACGGATGCTCGAGCGGGCACTGGGGCATCCGCAACAGGAAGGGAAATACAGAAACAGACACTCCTAGTGCTAGTGCTGGCAGAAGGGTGCTCCGCATGTACGGGCCGGGGCAGGAGGCTCGCAGGAATCGCGCTGGCCCGTGCCACTGAGGAATCGGGCACAGATGGTGAGGTGAGGCTGGAAGCCTGAAGCATGTGCACTTGAAATTTAGACAGTTTAAGGACATGAAAAAATTAAGGTTTTCAGGCAAAGTAATAACAGTGTGAATTGCTGAAGAGTAAACAAAAGGAGGTAAGCTGCTTGCACAGGATGGTGACTTTCCATTGAAACTGACCAAGAGGGACCCATGGACACTGCTGAAGTGTGCTGAGCCATGGAGCTCCTGGTGTGTTCACAGAACGCCGTGACTCCTTATGAGACTGAGGTTTGATGATTCTTGTTCTCTCTGTTTGCCTGAGCTGCTCCAGACAAGCAGCTTCCAGCTGTCTGGAAAGGGCAGAGATGATCTTGGAGATGGCAAAGTGAGCACGGGACTGTTTGTGTCCTCTCCATGTCATCTGTTCTCTGATGTGGCTCTTTGGGCTGATGAAGTCCCGCACACCTCAGTGCTCTTCTCTGCAGCCAGCCGGGTGCTTGGTGGTTTCCTGGCCCCTCCATCGCCTGTGCTGGCTCCTCGCCCCTTGGGTCCCGTCCTAAGGAGGAGTCCTGGTGTTGTTCTGCCTGGCAGCAGGTCTGCAGGCAGCAGGGCTGGCATGGGAACTGGCTCTTTTTAGAAGACCAGGAAAGGAGGAAGAAGAGGGAGTGGTCTTGATGTGTGAAGAAGCTGAGACTCAACAGATGCTGTGGGTCACTCTGCTGCCTCAAGGGTAGGCCTGGCTGGATGGGAAGATTTGTGCCAGCTGTGCCACAGGCAGTGGGCCAGGGTCCCTGAGCAAGCCATGTGCTGCTCGGGCACGGGTGATGTGGGACAGGGGGTTCAGCTGTGTGGTGCGAGGAGCTCTGCCTTCTTCTCAGCTTGCAGGTGATGCTGCTGGCTGTCCGTGCCCGGTGACACTGTGCTGCCACGCAGGGACACCCTCCATTCTCCCTTCCTGGGAGCAGCTTGCTGGCAGGTTGCTGGGGGCTGGGAAAATCTGACTCTCTGACTGTCTCATCGGCAATGGAAACATTACAGAACCTTGTATCCAAGACAAGTCTTTTTGTTACCAGTTTGTTCAACTAGAAATCTGTATGGGGTTACTTGTTACAGCTGTAGGTGAGGGGAGGTAAATTATTCATTTTCTCTGCAGTATTTTGTTACCTGTCTTATAACCCATACCTGGTGCTGTAGGGATTGTGCTCACTAAATGAAATAACAAGTGTTGATTTTATTACTTCGTGTATATTTAAACTTTGAACCTTCTTGCTCCAGGCCTAGCAGTGGTCAATAACTTAGTAAAAGCTTTAGTTACCTAAAAGCAGCTCGTGCAGTTATCAGAGCAGCCTAAAGTGATGATGGGAGTTACTCAGGACACCCTGGCACACAGAGTAAACACGGCTGGGTTAAGAAAAGCACTTCTCTGCTACACTGCAAAGCTAAACCCTGTGTGTGGGCAGATTTTATGCTCATAACAGAGGATTCAGCATTTTCCTTTTCAAAAACAGGTCTGATTTTACACTGCAGTATCTATTTCTACTCTTTTATCCAGGCTTATCCCTAGCTATGGACAAATTTGGAAATTTGGGTAAAATTTGAAGATGAGGATAATCCTAAAACTAGAGTGCTATTTGCTTTGGTTTTATCCCAGCAGAGGGAATCCCTGAGTTTAATCGTGCTGTGACCAGAATGACTTCCTTTCATGTGCTGCGTTCAGATAGGACCAAAGTGTAAGTTTTTCAAATAACTAAAAATCTCAGGTTATTTCAATTTTTCTTGAAGAGTTAGTTGACATGTCAGGCTCAGTTTTCCCGGGAGCCTGCCCACAACAGGTATCATGAATGAGCCATGCTAATGCTTGAACTAGAATGCTTTTGAAAATCCAAGTCTAAGTAATACCAAGAGTGGACAAGAATTTCATTTAATTCCACACTACCAAGAGTAGTAGTAGGACATGAACCTCCTGGTACCTGAGAACCAGTATAGATCACAGAAGATTTTTGCATATAAAGATTCTTCTAATTCTAGAAGATGTTACCAGATTTTACCTCTGAAAAGATAAAATCTTAGAAATATTAAACACAATTAATGTTCAATTTAAAAAAGACAAAAATACTGTGGTTTAATGAGTACTCTCCAAGCCTTCAGCTGCACTGTTTTGTGAGCAGCCCTGTGGACACCTAGGTACCTATTGAGCTCAGCACTAGTTGGATGGCAGCCTTACCAGCCATGTCACAACAAAGAAATGAGTTCTGCAAGCAAAGGTGAACTTTCTCCTTAGTGCTGAATAGCTCCATAATAAAGGAAATGAGAAAGATGTCTTGACAAAAATTATCAGGAATGTAACTACATATGGGGAGATACCAGTGAAGAGAAAAAGTATTATACAGTCACTCTAAGGCTTTCCAAAACTCAGAGGTCATCGTCTTTAATATTACCTCAATGTATTTTCTTATTTCTGACCAATATAAATTTTATAGTAGCAGTGTAGTATATTTACACTGAAAAATGAGTGTGTTCTCCTTGCCCAGATAGCCCGCTCTTGTATGGCAGCCTGTACGTCTACAGTTCTCTAAATATGTTATAAAAACATGGTTTGTGGCATTAAGAGTGTCTTATAAAGGTACCCTGAAGCAGTGCTGGAGGTTTGTTTGTGCTACAGGTGAGCTGATGCTCTGGAATCATGTGGGTTTTCTTAATGACCATGTCATGCATCTTATCAATGACTGATAACTCTGTAACATCGGTGTACATTATCAAATCTTACACTGGCTGACTGATACCAATAGTAATTCCCTTCCAGAGTTTTATCTGAAAAAAAAATAGCCTGTTCACAGTCTGTTTAATGACTTTATGCGTGGCTATTTTTTGATGTTACTTGGCTGTTGCATCCAAGTACCTCTGGTATACAATATAATGGCAATAACAACATGTTTGGCAAATCTCACCAGATCTCTCGTGTAGATTTTTCCTGGGATGTTGGTCTCCCACCCTGTGTGATGGCTGAGCATCTTCTGCTCCCCACAAAGGGCACTGTCTGTGGGACAGGGGTGTCCTGGGGGCTGTGGTCTCCAGCAGTGTGGTGTGATCAGGCTGCAGCATCTTGAGGCAAATGGCTTCAAGTTGTGCCAGGGAAAGCTTCAAATTGGATATTGGGGAAAAATTCTGCATCAAAAGGGTTGTCATCCCTGGCACAGACTGTCCAGGGCAGTGGTGGAGTCACCATCCCCGGATGGATTGAAGAGAGGTGTAGACTGGGGATGTGGTTAGTGGTAAACATGGCCATGCTGGCGGGATGGCTGGACCTGATGATTTTAGGGTCTTTTCTAATCCAGACAATTCCATGATTCCATGAACTCCTGCTTTGTTCTGGTGCTTGGTGCTCTTCAGCACTGGGACCACAGCCCTGGACACCCAGGGATGAATATTTTCTCCCTGTCTTGGAGAGTGCAAATCCCTCCTTGTTGCACTCTCCTGGGCGTTTGGAAGGGCTCCCAGCCAGCAGTCCATGGAGGAGTTAGTTCTTTTCCTCTCAGGCATGTCCCCAAAAACTGACGGCTGCTGCCTCTCCAGGTGAGGCCAGGGCTTAGTCCTGTGCTTACAAGCAGAGCAGGAGTGAGGACGCTGAGTTTCCCTGGGTATAATTGTGCTTAGCTTCCCAGGTAACCAGGATAGACTTCTCCTGGGATATTCAGCAATTTTTAGTGCTTCATCCATTCGTTTTAGCAAGTAGTTAAGACAAGCAGAAGGTTAAGCAATTGTATATTTTGACAGGAAAAAAATAAACCAGAATTGCAGAAACAAAGATATTTTTAAATTTCCTGTTTGCAATTGTCAACCCAGTAATCTGGAACTATGTGAGAGCTGCCTTATTGTTTTTATGGAATTGCTCATGGATTTCATTGTGTTTTCCTCTTTTAGAAAAATACACAATACATTTACTCTCAGAAACAGCATTTCGCCTCATCTGGCAGACTGGAAGGATGTAACAAGTGAAAAAAGAAGTGAAATATTTCTGCTAGGTATCAGTAGCTGTGATTTTTTATTAAACCTCCGTTTTTGCTGTTAGCATCTCAATGGAAGGGAATGGAAATGTGAAAATTGGCTGGAATGCTGTTCCTGTGCAATATGTGGCGTGACCCTTGTGTCAGCAGCACACAGAACAGCCAAGGATCATTGTGCAGGAGCACAGTCCCCAAGCCAGCTTGTAAGTGAGATTTAATGCCTTTATTGAGCATCTCAGCAAAGCTCTGGGCTGGGGCAGGTGGGGGAAGCAAAAGGACTTGCAGTGCTGTTGCTGCTGAGTTTATGTGTTAACAGGGACAGTGTCTTCTGGATCACCATACTATCCACTTGGGATTTCCTCTCCATTCATGATCACTAAATACCCTGAAATAGATTGCAGCAGTTACTAAGGAAGGTGGAGGGTATTTAGTGTACTCTTAATTTATTTAGCCAAAATGAGCAGTTTATTGGCCAGGAGGAGGACCACAGGAACTCCTAGCTCCTTACAGGCCATGGGGATAGCATATGAACAGCCTATGAGCTCCTTCACATCCCAGAAATGTTTCCCAGGGAATTAAAGAAAAAAAAGAAAATAATGGAAAAGACCTTGTCACTAAGCAGTCCTCTTGGATACCTGAATGAGGAGTCATTGAGCAAAGAATGGTAAACAGGTGGGGCTGCTAAGTCTTTTGTTCCATGATCAGTGGGACTGCTAAGTCTTTTGTTCCGTGATCACTTCAGAAATCCAAGTCACAGAGGTGCCATCAGAAGCCACAAGACCCCCAGAGAGTCCAGGGGCTGCTTCTGGACAGCCTCTTCTCTCTCATCCCTGCTCCTTCCTATGGAACTCTGAAGGTGCTACTCTGCAGCTGGTTGCTGATAAGGGATTCATCATTCCAAAGACTTGACTAATTCCTGCTCTGGCTTTGCCTTTCAATGAAACTTCCACTGAAAGGTGAAAAGGTGGGTAGAGCATGTTAAAGAGGGTTGGAAAAGGTAAGGATGCCATTTCCTTACAGGTAAACATGGGACTTGCTCTAAAAGGGGTGGATTTGCTCTTGTTGAGATGGCTGAGGAGTTCTTAAAATACTCAGATGTGTTCTGAGATGATCCTATGAATTCACAGCTTTTACTGCCAAAGTGGTTCTTGGCAGTATCTAGAACTTATCCACCAACTCTTTTGCATCAGGACAAACACATTGGCCAAATGAAAGCACAGCTGTTCTTGAAGGAAAGTCAACATATCCACTAATGACTTGTCCCAATATTTATTAGTTCATTATTGGAAAAAATCATGTGTATTTCCAATCCAAGTTTGCTTATTTTCAGTTTCCAAGTGCTGTATTATTGCATTAGCGAAGAACTTCTTTCTCACTGAGGTGTTTCTATCAATGTTTGGATGTGCTTCTGCTCAAGTTACCTTCTTTAATTGTGAGGTGATAAAATTGTTCATCTGGGTTTGGCTAAAATAGTAGAACATTTCTTCTACAGTCCGAGAAATACTCTTCATTTTCTAGTTCTGTACTGAGACCTTTTAACTTTTGACCATGTTGAGGTGATTGTTTTTCCCATCTCTTCTACTCCACATTCAGATTTCCCTTATTCTTTGTTTATATTTGCAGTAACTTATCAGACAAATGTTGGTTATCTGCATTAGACTGGTGAAGGAGCCAAATATGGCTGTACTAGCTACTTTTTAAGAAGTCTGGTTTTGAAATTGGGTTTCCACCTTTGGAATTGATTCATGAATAACAGCAGAAAGCCTCAGCCTTGTTCAGAGTTGAAGCAAGAAAAACCTCTCCAATCTGCTGAACTAGCACTGATAAGTTGAAGTGCTGAAGGACCAAGGAAAGCGTATAGAAACATGTAACAGTCCCTCAAAATAAATTTTTAGACTATTACATGGGACCGTGACAAAGTTCAGCCTGGTGGAATCACAAGGCGCTGTGGTGGCTGCACAGCAGCTGCTGCTGAGGGATGCCTGCCCACAGTGCTGTCCTTCTAGCACTCATGGGAACAGCTTCACACTCACCCCAGGCAGCAGCACATCATTCCCTGAGCCCTTGCTTCTGGCTTCACCAGCACAGCCGCTCACCCCTCTGCTCAGCTGGCACCGCTGCACCCACAACCCCAGCTCCAGGTGCTGTGGAAGGAATGGCTGTGTGTCCATGGATGCAGCAAAGTCCTTAGAAGTCAAGGATTGCTGGAACATGTGGGAGTAAAACTGCAGGGGACTATGAGCAATACCAGGGTGAAATGCATCTGTAGGTGAAAAACTGTTACTATTCCTGATGCTGCTTGTAAATCACAGACTGGAGGAGACAGTGTGAGGCAGAGGCACAGTGTGTCAGGACACTTTGCTTGGAATGGATGGAGAAGGCTCACAAGGACTTGGACACATTATTTTCCTTCATTCTTTGCACACAGAGTTGCACAGAACTGTTAGGAACTGAGCAAATGATTTCAGAGACACCCCAGCCCTGCCTCCTGGGCCCTGCCAGGCTTCGCAGGACCGTTCTCCCGCAGCACTGTCAGTACCCACAGCATTTTCCAGTTTTATCAAGTTTTACCCTCTTTTTGACATTGCGCCAGACTGACAGAGAACAGGATAATTTTGCCCAAACACCTCCTGTAAAAGGCAGAGTGCTGAAGCTGGCTGTACAGTGGTGATTCCTGCTCAGCCCTGTAGAGGAACACCTTAATATCTCAGGTACCTCCAAGGTTTGGGTGTGATCAGCTGTGTGCTCCTCCTGCAGGTTCACTGCTTCCCATGAGCAGTTCAGGGGGAATGTGGTGATATTCCTTTGCTTTGCAGGCAGAACACAGCCCACTGCTCCTGTGGGATGCTGTGAGTGTTACTGAAAAGTGGGAGTTCACGTTTCAGATTCACTTGTGCAGACTGCATGGAGAGGGGAGCAGGTAAGGAAATGGGTGCTGTGAGTGACACCAGCAGGGAGGAGATAGTGTGAAGAGCAGTCCTGCACTGAGAGTGGTACTGGGCAGAGCGTTCTGCTCCCAGTTACCGTCTGGGGCTGCCCTGAACTGGTGTTGGCTGCTACCTAAGTCCCATGTACAATTATGTCCCTTTTTACCATACTGCTAATTTTTTCCATGTAAAAAATGCTGAACTGAAGTAGTTGCTGGAATTCAGTTACAGTCCTACTTGAAAAATACCCAAACGGCTGGGATGAGCTGGAGCTGGGGTTGTTCCCTCATACTTCCAAAGCAAGGGGCTGTAGGAAATGATCTATTCAACATGTCACTTGAAGTCAGAACTGCTGTTGCCTGTAGTGTTCAATGATGAGCCAAGCCTTAATGTTTTTAAGTTCTCAGACCTAAGCTTTTTCCCAGGAGGATTTCTGCAGAGAGGGTGGGTAGGTTTTGTTGTTTAGTTAGGGTTTTTTTGGTTGCTTGGGACTTTTTATTTAGAACAAGCAAAACTGTTGTTTTATGCTTTGGTCCAAGGAAGTTTTCCAGATACAAATCACAAATGTTCTTCAGAATAATTACTTCTGCTTTTTTTGTGGTGTGAGAGTTGGCAAATGGTTTGAGGAAGGAAAATGTGTGTTAAGGAGGTGTTTCTGAAGAGCACTTACCTGGAATCTTACAATGAGTGGGACCAGAGCCCATCTGGCTGCCTGCAGTCACAGCCTCAACCTGCTGCTGCTGCCTTTTCATTGTTCCTTCTGAATTTTGTGTTTCTTTGCATTTGTGGAACTCTGAAATCCCTCTCTGAGCAGAACTGATTGCTTTAAGTGCAAACCATGCTGATGGGGAGGCTCAGTGGCACTAGCCTGCTGGCATTCCAGGTCCTGCTTATGCCATAGGGCTTCTATGGAACAGAAATGTCACAGAAAATGTCATAATAATTTTTTAAGGAAGGATGACTTGTGGAGCAATTTTAAAGGAGTGTCTTGTGGAGCACATCCTGCATGGACTGGAAGGGCTCAGTCAGGTAAGGTTTTCCCTTTCAGAAGAGCAAGGCAGAGCTCCAATTTTGTGCTGATAAATCACAAGCAGTGAAAGACTATTACCACTTCATGTTGTGTTTGTAAAAAGGCAGGAAAAGTATCTGGAGAAAAAGAGGAAATTTATGACTTCCCATAGAATCCCAGAATCATTTGCATTGGGAGGGACCTTAAGCCTCACCTTGTTCCTGCTTCCTGCCAGCGTGCATGGATGTACAGGTATCTGAATCAGCTGAAGAAAAGAGCACTTTACATCAGTGCTACAATAAGCAATCTCCACTGCTGACTTACTGCAAGTGGCACTGGGTGTCACTGGGTATTTTATCTTGAGCTGTTACTGATACTCCACAATTCAAAATAATGGATGATTAAGAAATACGTTGCGGTTTCCCTGTCAGTTACCAGGTGGAGCAAATCCTTACAAGTCTATGGACATGAAGGACACCACTTCATACCAGCCCAGTGCCCAGTCTGAATGCCTGATCCAAGGATACTCCTGTGATTTATGGCTGTTGCTGCCATGGTTTTCTTTCTGAACACGCAGGTTCTCTTTGTTTCCCTGTATCAAGGATGTTATCCATCATTCTCACACACACATGCCATATGCTCTAGCACGCATGATGGACCATCACCACCATGGCTGTCTTCACAGTGGGGTGGTGCTGAGCACGCCATAGGCAGGAGACCCTTTCCTGTCACCTGGATTAGTGATGGTGGAGGTGAGCCAGCTGGAGAATGGCATGGGAAGAGCACACAGAGCACAACATGGATGTACATGGAGATGTATAAAGCCAGTTTGCATCTTGAAATAGGAAGAAAATGCGATAAAGCTGTAATTGGGTCATTTGAAATTTGATGTTAATCTTTTGAAAATGTATTCGAAGTGCTGAAATTAAATTAAGGTACAAGAGCAGGTTATGCATCTCAACAGCAGAAACAGTCAAGAATGGTTTGAAGGTTCAATTAATAATTTATCATTCTTTAATTGTGTGGTTGTTTGGTTTAATGTAGTAAGTTCTTTGTAAATATGACAATGAAAATAATTTCTGTTCCTTCTCCCTCCTTGTACTGTCGGCTCATTTTGGATCTTCCCCTGTGAATGTCGCAGTTGGTTCAGAGTGTTTGCCATGCAAAACAGAGCATTAAGAGTTAACATTGAGGTACTATCAGGATTGCCATGTGTTTATATATTTATATGTATCTATAAAGAATACGTGAAAATGGTCCCATGACTGAAAAGGACAACCAACCATTGATCAGTATTTTTAGCAAGATTTGAGCATGCTTATGCAAATTACAGTTACCTCAGATTTAAAAGTAAGTTATATAAATGGGTGTCACAATTAAAGCAAATCAAATACAGACAGTAGTCAGATTTGTATTAATGTGTATAAATACATACATGGATGTATAAATGCACAAGTACAGGTAGTTGTTGCTGTATAAAGTTAATGACGTCTGGGACTTTGCTGTATTTAGTTTATTTGCATTTATCTGTCATTTAGTCACACACGTACACTGCCCATCTCCAGCCTGCTCCTGCCATACGTGTGGCTGTGGATGTGACATGCAGGGCATGCAGATCCTCAGTGTAATGAAGGAGAGAAGAAACAGGAAACACAAAGGAGTGGTGTTGCTCAGTGGCTCAGTGTCGTGGCTTTTGGAGGACAAGTGGCAAAATCAGAAATTCCAGAGGAATCACTGGTTGCAGGTGTAAGTTTATAACAGGCCAGTGTTACAGGAGTCTGGTGAGTCGTGGGCCCTGCACAGACAATGTTACAGCAGTGATATGTACTTGCAGTAATGCTCCTGTTGGAGGGAGAAATGGAACAACAGGATTAGGGCAAGTCAGTTTGTAAGGGTTTACAATGGCTTATTTCCTGGAGTGTATGTGCTAATTTTTAAAGGTGTCATGGTTTGACACTGGCACAATGCCAGTGCCCCCATGAAAATGCAACCTCTCTATTGAATGCTGTGAAATGCTATCGAGAACAGAGCAAAGCAGGCCCAAGCTTAATAACAAGGAAAAAAAAAACTTTATTAAGCTACTACTACTATACTACTATAAAAGAAAAAAGAAAGAAAAAAACACACACAAAATTCAAAATGAAAACCTTTCAAAACATTCCTCCTTCCACCACCCAACTCCAACAAACCACAGCGAGACACATTTGGACCCTTAATCAAGTATTCACCCTTCAATATAATCAATACTGAGTCCATCAAGGGAGTCTCCCTTGCACCACAGACCCCCAGGAAACACAGCTGCCACCTCTTGTGTTTCCATGTCACACGTGGCACTGCCCAGACCCACCGGCCAGTGTGACATTCTCCTCTCCATGTCACAGTGCTCTCACCACCGTGCATGGACAGAGACTGCTTATAGGGCCCCTTTAAGGATGCTTTGCCAAGGAGGAACAGGAGCAACAGTCCAGTGTCTCATTTTGGGACTAGAGTCCCCCCCATTTTCCCCTGGGGCCGAGGGTCCGAGGACAGAGATCTCCTTCTCTTCTTCTCTTGAAGATGGAGGGCATCCTCACACCCTCCTCAGCTTTTCTCTGTTCATTCCTGAACTGGTAGTTGCTGAAGGAGTCTCTTGGCTCACCAATGCATCCCCCTAAAATGCAGTCTCTCTTGGAGCAGAAATTGATTCACTCTATGGCTAACAAGAAGAGTCCAGCCAAAAGCCACTCCATCATCTTCCCCCAACCTCCTTTCCCTCACAATCTCAGGTCCCAGGCTGTCTCTCTTTCCTTCAAATTGAGGAGGAGTAATATTTCATAAAGCCTTCATTTCCCAGGAAGGTGTTAAAAGTCCCGGACTCCCCGGACGGCTGAAATCTCAGCCCAGGACTTGTTCTCCGTCTCCCACGCTGGGCATCTTCCCCTCACCCTTCTCCTTCTCCTCCGCTGGCAAACTCCCAGGTATCTGCAGGTTTGGTTGTGGGGGGAAACAAAGACATCCCAGATGTTCTCCACCCTTCCGTCCGCAGGAGCTGGCCCAGCTCGGTTCCGATCCTTCACCCCCTGGCCTACCTGTGCAGGCCACATGGCTCCCCTCCCCCAGCCAGCCCGGGCTGGGGGGAAGGTCTGCACTCTCCGATGACCGGAACCAGAGAGAGCGAGTTCTCCTGGGAATTCCGCTTTTAACCCCTCTGTGTTCTCAGAGCTGTGTCCACCTTCAGTTGGTCACCCCAAGTGTCAGTATCCAAACCTGACCCCTGACTGGACTGACCTCTTCCTTCCGAGAAAATTCTTTTTCCGTGTCAAACCACGACAAAAGGTAATTCCTAGAATTGCAGAGGGCAAAACCTAAGGGTTATATTTTACTGAGCAGTGCTTGGTAAACACAGGTCTGTATTGCAGCACAGCTTATCCTGGTGGCTGCTCCTCAGGGCGTAGATTTAGCCCAGCTTTTGGGATTCCTTCTGCTGTGGGGCTCTCCCAGAAAGGTGGCCTACCTGCCTGGCCACTTGTGGGGTGCCATTCCTGATAAAGATGCTTATACTCTTCAGATCCTTGGGCCATCCAAGAAGGGCTGAGGTTAAATCCAGTCTCAATTGCAGTGCTGCTTGCTGCCACACTGGGCTGTCAGGGCACACTGGACCAGTCTGCCATGGGAATTGGCTCTGTTAGTCTGTAGGGTTTGGATACATCTTGGTTAGAGAGTTGGCAGTGTCCACTCCTCATCACTTGTGGATGTGTGATGTTCTGTACTGAACCTTGAAACTGAGACCTTGTTCTGTAAGTCTCAAGGAACTAAGCAGTGAGCCCTGGCTGATTTTGGGGGTTCTGACTTCCAGCTTTGAATAGCAGATTTGTTGCTGGCATGCACAGGTTCTAGTTAGGCCACATAACAGTGTGATGCTGGCAAAGGCTTGGGCTGTTCAGTAGGTGCAGGTTGCTGCAATCTAGAAACTTTCTGTTTGGTTGATTTCTTTTTTCCAGGGTGGGTAATATTTCTATTGCACAGTGTCACCAGTTGGTTTTTGCTGAGGAACAAAAGGCACATGCTAACAGTAGATATTTTTGTAAGGTAGTTTGACCTGTGCTTGGGCAGAAGGTGCCCTGTGAGTGAAAACACAAAAAGGCTGGATTCCAGCACTTCTCTGTGGAGGACGATTTGTGCTGGGTTTGTACAAGGCTGGTCTGACAGTGGGCTGTTCCCAGGGGCTGCCTCCTGGAGCTCTTCATGGAGCAGTGGTCAACAGCTGAGGTAACACATTGTGTGAGGAAGAAATGCTGAGACACTAATATCACAGAATTTTGTTGGTCATACAATAATTAAAGGATTCTTTTCCCTGAGACAATTCTCCTTCCTACTCCTTTCTGCACTGGGCAGAATACAGCCTATGGTTTCTAAAATGTTCGTGAAAATCAATCCATTCCTGGGATCTTTGTTTTCCTGCTGTGCTTGCCTCAGTGCATGAGAGAATGCACTCCATCACTCCATCCCTCAGTTATGTGCAGAAGATATACAAGAATTTATTTGATCAGCCCAGCACTAATTCCATAGAGAAGTATTGCAGTATGTTTGAAGATAGAAGAGGAGGTTTTTAGGGGTCTGGAGAGTTGCCTATGCAGACTGAGATGAGCTGGGAGCCAGAGGGAGGAAAGGTAAAGGGCAATTTTATGCATGAGTCCACTTTCTGGTGTGTGGCCACAAACCTGACGCAGCATTTACACCGAGGCAGAACCCCAGGGCAGGACTCCTCTTGCAAGTGCCCTTTACTCTGTAAAGCTCTCAGTGACCTCAGCAGGATAACCTTGGCGTCCACCCTATTTGTGTGTAGATCTCAGCCATGGGGAAGCTCCATGTGAGAGGTTATTCTGCTGACAGAGGCTCTGGTTAGGAGTGTCCTGTGAGGATGACAGATCTGAGGACATGGAGCCTGTAAGGCGAGTGTTAGGCTAGTCCCTGGAGCAAACTGGCAACAGCCCCCAGTGCTATGGGCTCCATCAGGGTGTGGAGCTGCTGCTTTCCATAGGATGGAGCAGAAAGGGTTTGAGGCACCTGGGGAAATTCATTAAGACACCTGGTGGCATTGGCAATGCTGGGAAATGGTTGGACTCCATGTCTTCAGATTCTTTTCCAATGTAAGTGATTCTGTGACTCTGTCATTCTGCTGGGCCAAGAGTCCTGTGTGGGTCATGGGTGGAGGAGCTGCTGTGTTGGTCACAGGGCTGAGTGCCACAGACTGGGAGATGAGCTGTGAGGAAGGGCCCCTGCACTGCACCTGGCTGTGGCTGTGCAGGGGAGAGGGGACACGTGCTGCCCGCTCACTGGCTTTGTTTCTGAATTCTGTCAGTGCTGTGTGTCTGCTCAGGTGTATCTGTTTGAAGCTGTGTGGCAGCAGAGCAGAGCTGTGTGGATGGTGTCACACCCAGTGGGATGGTGTCGCAGCTCTGCTGGCTCTGCTTTGGGCTGACACCTGCACATCAGTTGAAGATCAAATAGAAACCATACCCAGAGAACAGAAGGTGATTGGTGAAAGGAGGAGGGGAGAGGAAGAAAATAGCAGAGACAAGACATGTGCAGACCAGTTCACTTTTCACACCTGCAGCCTGTTGACTCAGCCCTTGAGGTGGGAGCTCCGTCGTCCTTGCAGCACCCTTTGGGGCTGGGCTGGGATGCACTGGGGTGCTGTGGAGGGCCTGCACAATGGTGTTGTTTGCTTTGTCACCTCCCCTGCTGCCAGGCTGGGATGAGCCCTTCTTGCTCCCTGCAGTTGCAGTATGGCCACCCAGCCTGAAAAGGTTTTGGATGTGGCCAGATTCCTTTGTGGATCAGTGCCACTTCTTTCAGTGAAGTTACACAAGGAATAAACAAAAACTAACAGAAGGATTTTGAGAGGAGAGTTATTTTTGTTCTGTTTGTTTAATGGACTTCTTGACCTTTTGGGTCAAGAATTCGAGACCTTGAATTTGGGCTTGGCAATTTTTTTCCTTCAATTTTGATTTATTCCTGCTTTTTGCCACTCTTTCTCTGGTTCCCTGCCTCTTGGCTTATTTCCCATCTGCTTTTGGGAAACCCAGTGATGAGAAGGAGGAGAAAAAACATCAGGGCATCTGTAATCACACACGGCTAAGCAGCTTCTCTGCTGAACAGGCTGAGCTCAGTTTTGACCAGCAGCAGCACCTTGGCACAGTAGTGGGTCCACAGATGTCCTGTGCCCAGATCAGGTCCTTCACATGGCAGAGGATGGGGCTGGCACTGCCAGGGTGTAGGGCAAGAGATATGTTACTGTGCAAAAAATGGCATGAGACATTCTCCCTAGCCAGTGCTTAAGGTGCTCACCTCTTCAAGGTGTTGCCTCTGAGGTCATTGAGATGACAGGCAGTGCAGTCAGCTGGAATTGTGTGATTGATTGTTGGGGTAAGTCTCTAAGTCTTTAATTATTTTAAATTATATGACAGCAAGATTGAATAGAATTTTGAGTTGACATAAAATAATTATGGGGGAAAAGAGTCTCATCCAGCACTTTTCAGTCACTTTTGTTTCGTAAGAGTGATCTGCCAGCAGTAGGGATCAGGATAGCTGGGCTTCACTTCTGAAGCAGGGTGTATTTCCTTGCTCTCAGTGAGAAGAGGTTGTTGGAAAATGTAGTTCATTCTAAACTAAGCAGTGATTCTCCTTCAAATTATATCTTAATAAAAAAGATAACATCTTGGGCAGTCTCTGATTTAGGCACACTGCATTTTAAATCTGTCCTAATTATAGTGCTCATCGCTTAACATTCATTTAATGAAGATCCTCATTTATAAGGACAAAGTTGGCAAATAGGAATTAATGCCATTGTAACCCGTGAGTCTCCCAAAGGAAACAAATCAAAAGCTCTGTGAAGGAAATGAAACCTTATTATTTATAGCAAGGCAAAGCACAGAGTCACCAGCCATACCTTTGTATATCTGGCTCAGGGGCCTGCAGCAGATGTGGTTTGGAAAGGACAGTGCCCTGCTGCTGTGGGCATCACTCCAGCTGGGGCACAGCTTCCCTTGAGGAGCCCCCAGTGCAAGGCTCCTGTCTTGTCTTGCAAGTGGACCTTGGTTTTGTTTCGGTCTCAGTTTCTGATTGAAGACCAGACTTCCTCTCATCAGCCCCAGAAATAACCATAGTGGTTCACCAAGGCCCAGAAATAAGGATGGAAGGAAGGTATCCCAGTTGTCTCGGTGGATCTGGAATGTTGTGGTGGATGCATTCAGGTGTTGCTGAAGGCTGCTGGGCTCCTTGCAGGGACTGTGCAGACGCTGTTCAGTTTGCAAGAGGAGGCCTTTTCCATTTTCCCTTTTCCCTTTTCCTTTTTCCCTTTTCCCTTTTCTTTTCCCATCCTTTTCTCTCCACATTTGTGTTTCTGTGAGCAAGTGAGAGATGATGTGAAATCCTGGTTGTCCAGTACAGCTCGAGCTCTTTCATTTAGGCCTTACTTAAAGATGTCCATGCAGGGGACCCTCACCCCTGTGCCCACACAAGCACGTGGGTTCCTTCTGCTGTCCTTGGTCTTGGATTTCCTGCTGAAGTGACAGCAACATGTGTCCCTGTTCTCCTGAATGACTCCTGAGCTCACAGCTTTGCTTTAACCCTAGCTGACAGCAGGCTTCAGCTCTCCAAAATCTCTGTTTCATGAAAACATGTGACTGATTAGATGAGACAAATCCTTCTGCTTAAGAAAAGGCTTGTTTGTTTGCTCTGGAGACATTGGAGAGCACACAGGAGAGAGCTCTGGTCAGTGTTCAGCCTGTAAAGCCGCCAGGAAAACAGCCCAGAAGACATGAACCCATGGAACAGCTCATTTCCTTGCTCTCAAAATGGCCTCCTTCTTTCCACTTTTCTGTCTTTTATTAACTTCTCTTGTGCTCACGGTACATTTCTGGATGCTGGGATGCACAATTAACATCAGCCTGGCATTAAAACATGAATTGTGAGTCTCTCTACTGCTGGGCAGTGCTGCTTTTCTGCAGCACCTATGGCTTTGTCCAGATGGTAGAGGCTCCTGGAACTGGACAGATGTCTTCTGTACAAATTACAGAAGTAAATGAAATTACAACTTGTTAAGGAAGAGCGTTATTGTGCAACATGTGATTGGTGACACACCGAGGAGTACCAGTTGTTAAGGGATAGGGATAAGCTCAGGGTAATCACTAATTGTGACCTGTAAAAATGCTGTGAGTTCTTCTGCACTTCATGGAGCTTTGACGATTTGTCCTCATGAGCTGGGGTGGAGCAGTGTGGGAAGGGAAGGGAAGGGAAGGGAAGGGAAGGGAAGGGAAGGGAAGGGAAGGGAAGGGAAGGGAAGGGAAGGGAAGGGAAGGGAAGGGAAGGGAAGGGAAGGGAAGGGAAGGGAAGGGAAGGGAAGGGAAGGGAAGGGAAGGGAAGGGAAGGGAAGGGAAGGGAAGGGAAGGGAAGGGAAGGGAAGGGAAGGGAAGGGAAGGGAAGTTAGCCTGTTTTTTTCTTTGGCTCTATTTCTGTTTTCCTAGATTTGATTTTCTTCCCCATCTAAGTATTTTTCTTGTTTATTTTATTTTTTTTCATATTTTTCTATATGTTTTTCTGGTTGATAATGGAGGTGACATGGTTTTGATAGAACAGATACTATGTGGGTTAATTTTTCTCCTGAAGCTACTTCAAATGTCACCTCCCTTCAGATGACAACCCATGGTTTCCAGAAACATTCATGCTATAAAACCAGTTTAGTTTACTCACCTTTTATTAGTGTTGCCAGCATAACAAAAAAATCATTGTTAACTTTATCAGAATACTGAAACTTGAACATCTCTTCACTGACAACACAGAAGCCATTTAATTTTAAAGTGGCAGAGTTTCTAATAAAGATGTAATTTGTAGCCTCTGACTGCAAAAGCTTATAATGTGCTAATTCTTCTTTAAATCCATGTAATGTAGGTGAGATATCAGCTTCAACAGCTGCAATATCAAAGCCTTTACTTCTCATTATTATTTTTTTCCCCTATAACAGTTTTGGTGAAATTCAAATACATTTTCAGTATTAACCTTTTATCTCATTATCAAATTAGTTGTACACTGCCTCAACATGAGTTAAATCACTTAATGACCATTTAAAAATCAACCATTAGGTTGGTTAAAATTGTTCCAACAAGATTCCTGGATGCAGGACAATTAATCTCTTAGACCATCTTTGCTGTGTTTGGGCAGAAAAGTTTTTTGAGCTGTGAAAGGTGTTGTTGGCTGCTGCTCCAGCATCCCACATCCCTGCCCTGCACAGCAGGTGCACCCCCAGTTCCTGCTGGCATGGTGCAGCCCCTCAGGCATTAGTGGCCATGGCACAGCAAGTGAGGGGCTTTGTGGGGTGCCTAGGGAGGGTTTCCTCTAACAAGAGAATTGTCCAGTCTTGGCACAGCTGCCCAGGGCAGTGCTGGAGTTCCCATCCCTGGAGGCATTTAACAGCCCTGTGGATGTGGCCATCAGGGATATGGGTTAGTAGTGGCCTTGGCAGTGCTGGAGAATGGTTGGACTTAATGGTCTTTGAGGGCTTTTGCAATCTAAACAATTCTATGGCTCTGTGATTCTGTCCTTCACCAAGCAAAAATTTTTTTCCTTCTAACAACAGTGCAACTGGGAGCTTTTCCCAGTTCTTCCCTGACAGTGGTGATGCACCCAGGTCCCACACTTGGCACTGTGAGATCCTGCTCCTGAGCAAGCTGCCTGGATCCTGACCACGCTGCCTGGATCCCAAACACACTGCCCGGACTCCAGGCACATCATCTGTGATCAAGCACTGGCTGTGACCCCTTGCCAACTGCCTTTAGACCCATCTGATCATTTTGAAATGCTTGGTTTGAGTATTTTTGATGTTTGTTTCTCTTGGGCAAATGGGGCTGAGAAAAAAATCTGGAGGGACCAAAGCAAGTGTTCTCATGGGAAAAACCAATAGACACAAACGCAGAGTGCCATTTTTGCTGCAGTTCAGGGGCTGAGGGGGAGAACACCGCTGTTCAGTCACTGTAGATGACTTGGTTTTCTTCAGCTGGAGAAACGCTTTGATTCTATATTGTTGGTAATTAACCACCCTGAGAAAAAACAGTAAATTGGGTAGGAGATGCTTCAGAACTGGGCCCTAGCTTTTACCACAGCTGGCAGTTCCCTTCTGCTTTTTATTCCCAGGTGGAAATGCTCAGCCCGACCCAAGGGTCAGTCACAGCCCCTTGCTACCCAAATCTTGCTCTGTAAACCCAGCACAGGCAGCAGGAAAACCTTGTTCCTCTGCTGGCAGGAGTAGTTGCTTGGGGCTGTCTGGCAGTCTGGCTTTAACTTTTGGTGGGAATTTGGTTTTCTGTGCCTATATCCACGTGGGAGCCACCAACAGTCCTGCTGGTTGCAGTGCCTGCAGAACGCAGCTCTGCTGGGTGAGAGGAGCAGCACAGCCCGCAGTGGGTTGCTGTTTGGTTCCTGAGCTCCCGAGGCAGTTCAGCTGGGGGATCCCTTGGACAGATCACACTCCCAGTTTCCCACACAGAGGGCAGCAGCTTCTCCCTGTGAGCAGCTGTGAGTGGCCAAACCTTATTCCAAAGCCATGCTGTAGTTGGAAAAGTTGACTGTGTCTTGTAGGGGCCCGCTGGAGTTTGAGGTCAGTTATTTTTACTTCTCTGTGTTCTCTCAGATGCTTGACTCTCTCAGAACAATGGCTCCCACCACACTGCAGCCACTGCCCTGTGCCACAGCTGCTCAAACCTCCTCCCATCCCGTGCCAAGGGTCTCATCTCCTTACTTTAGCTAAATATAGAGTTTTCAAGCACTTGTAGAGAGCCTAATCTATACCTTTACTGAGTTTAGCCAGCTAAATCCAGTGGCATAAGCAGCTGACACAGCTTTGTGGGTGGAGGACTCTTCTACATTCTCTTACACTGGCTCTAATCTACCAAGATTTGTTTAACTTTTCTAGTGATTAATCTGGTATTTTTCACTATTTTTTCTGGTGTCTTCTACCAATCTGATATTTTTCTCTATATATGTACAGGATTCTGAGGACTGGATTATTGTGATGGTGATTTTTCCTGTCGGCAAACTTCAGTTTTCTGTGCTGGCTTCCCAGGGACACACAATAATTTTGTATTTTTTCAAGTAACTGTTTAATGAAAAAAAAAATCAGCCAAATCTGCAGTTGTTTTGACACAATTCCAAAGTAATGATTCTGTTCACAGTCTGGCTTAAGAGAGATGAGAGTGTCTCTGGCTTTAGTTGCAGAGCTTCTGTCACCCTGGGCTCTTTGTTTTGAAGGGAGCTAGGTCCCACACTGACAGCTGCAGCAGGGGCACCATACCCACCAAGATTTCTGGCAGGATCTTATTTTGACACAACAGTTACAATGGTAAGAAAAAGGATGTGTTGCTGTATCTTAGCTAGTTTGGCCTTTCCCAGCATTGTTGCAGCCTTGGTTTTGTTGTTGCAGTTCTCCAGCAGCAGGTGTGTCTGTGGTTTGCGATGGTGACGTGCACCACTGTGTGCCTTGGGGTCAGCAGGGGTTCAAAACCACCTCTGGCAATGGGGCTCACAGTGCATTTTAACAGCTGCTCCCCTGCCCCAGTGTGTTTGTGTTGGTTCTTGGACACCTGCACCCTGCCAAGGGCACCCAGAGCCCTCAGGGAGCGGCTCCAGGGACTCTCATGGGAGGGGTGGGCACAGGATTGTGTGTTATCCTCTTTTATCAGCACCCAGGTCATGGCCTTCCTGCTTTTGGACCAGCATCAGGTGCTGCTGGTGTGTCCCATCCAAACCCACCTCGGTGGCATTCTGGCCCCCTGTATGAATTTCTCCCATTGCTGAACCAGTTGTTGGAAACGTTGATGTCCTTAAGAGCTTGAATGGAGTGAGAATGATCTGAGAGGTTCTGTGAAGTGCTTGGTAGAACTGCTGCCTGGCTTTTGGGGTAGAGCAGCCATCCTCTGCTCTGCTTCCTTTGGGCAGAAACAGGAGTTAAAAACTCTGAACTCCTGCACTTGTCAGTGCTCAGCCCTGCTGGGGAATGCCAGGAGGCAGAATGTGCTCTTGTGTGTGGAGGTGGCACTGCATGACCCCTGACCATATCTTTTTCCTGGCAGAAAAGCAGTGTTGGTGTTCTCTGCCAGCTGAGGAGCACTGAGGTGCTTTCTGCTTATTCGGAGCACAGGCAGCTGTTCCCTGCTCCCTGCAGAGCACTGGGGAGGCATTTCAGGAGATGAAGCTGAGAAAGCCCAGGAGAGCTCTTGGCACAGTGTGATCCAGCCTTCCTTGTGCTGGAGCTCAAGGTGCCTCTGATGTCTCTGGTGGGTGATCTTGCCTAGCTAAGCCCTCATGGAGCCAAGGCACCAGGGATGAATCCCGCAGCACTCCACTGAACCCTTTCCCTGTGTGGTGTCTCACAGCCAGGGCTGCTCCTGACACAGGCAGCAGGAGCAGAGGCCCCTTTGCCCTTCCTCTGTGGGCAGGACAGTGCCGTGCTGGACCTGGATTCTTTGGCTGGCTGCATGGCACTTGGACTGTGCAGACTTCTTTTCTTGGGTGCTTCAATGCTTAGTTGTGTGCTTGGCTCCTCCCCAGCCCTGTGCTCCCACAGGATTGTCCATGGGCGTGCCCAGGGCTGCTGCTGGTGTGTCCCATCCAAACCCACCTCGATGGCATTCTGGCACAGCCAGGAGTGCTGAGCTGGGTGTCTGCTTCACCTCCTCATCTTCCTGCCTTGCAGCAGAGGTGAGACCTATGGAAGTTGTGCACATGGTATCCCTCATGGTATCCCTTGCCAAGATCCCTCTGGTACTTCACACCTGCCCACACATATTTTGTGAAGGTGTGTTTTGTTAATCAGGTTTATGTGGGATGGTACTGGGAAAACTCTGTGTTGGTGCAAAATAGTCTCCTTAAAAAAAAAAAAAATCTGTGGATCTCTCTGTCACATTTTCATGCAGTTCCACAGTGGGCTATTGGATGGGCTTCTGGCTGGCAGCTTTTGGAGTGAGCCCTCAGGAATGTAGGCTACAAAAACCCAGTCTGTACCAGTGTACACGGCCCCAAAGCTGGTTTGGGCAGCATGCTGCTGGTCAGTGCAGCTGCATGGCAAACACATGGAACTGTCATCATTAACGGTTTGCTTGGGCATTGGTGGGCTAATGTCAGATTTACCTTCTTGTGTTCCAGCTGTGTTGGTGTGGAAGAAGAAGAGGCACCAGATATTGACATCTATCATTGTCCAAATTGTGAGAAAACCCACGGAAAGTCAACCTGTAAGTACCCCTGTGCAGCCAGTCCCCGACACGCAGCAGGGTGGGGTTGTTTGAACAGCAGGAGCTTTTGTTTTGGTCATTACAAAAGGCATGCCTCAGTATCATGCCATTAATGTTGGAGTTCAAACCAGAAGGTGAAGAAAGATGTTAGTGGGAGGAAGCTGCAGGCTGGATCACAGAGCTTTTGCTGCAGCCTTACGCACGTGTGTGAGCTCATGCAGGCACTTACCTGGAAAACTGCAGTCCCTGGCCCCACAAAAAACTGAGTGTCCTTCCTTGGCTGAATTGTGCCCACACTCAGTAATGTGGGCTAGAAAAACCCTATGGAGGCAGCTAAGTGCTAATAGAGGGAGTTTTGGAACCTACATGGAGTTTTCTGTCTGCAGATGAGAAGAGTAAGAAGCAGTTTGTTGTGCTTGGCCTGGATATAGAATTGCGGCAATTTCAGTGTCAGTCAAAATTGTAGGATACACCGAGGGTGCCAATTCTTGCAGTTCTTTCACAGGAAAAGGATTCTCCTGAGCAAAAGTGACAGTTGATCTCAGTGGGAGTTTTGTCTGGGAAGGAATTGTGGGATGTGTTTGCTTTGGTCAGATTAATTCACAAATTCTTTCTATTATACAATGGAGAAAAAAAAAAAAGAAAAAAGAAACCAGTCCCTGTGAAAGATTAAATGCTTTGCTTGAAAACCAGTAATTATAAATAAACAACAGTGCCAGGGAGGATCCTGCTGCTCTGCAACCTGAGGGCATCCTGCAGAGTAAGAGCACCATGCTCATCTGCTGGAGTTGAGGGAATCCTGATGACCTTTTATTTAATGTGAAATAAGGGATGACTGGAAAGTGACTCCTGTTGTATCAAAATTCAGAATTTTTAACCCAATCAATTATTTCTGTATTTCCTTAATTGTTAAAGTTTAAGAAATTTCTAGTGGGAATGGGGTGGAGTCTGAAGTGTTTGTTTTGTGGGCAAAAAGTAGAATTGTATTTTCACTGTGATTTTTTAAAAATCAAATGTGAACTGTAAACCTGAATGACCTGCATCTGCTCCTGTCTCCCAGAGGATCCAACTGAGAAGCTGGCAAAATCCCCGTTGGGGGGGGGTGGTTCTGAAAGACTTAACAAAATCAGTATGTCCCTACAAAGTGTTGTGGTTTGAAAGGATCAGCCTTTCTAGTGTTTTGTTTTCCTGGTTACACAAATAACCACAAATTATTTTGAAGTGAATGATTTGGGATTGGAGGTGGGGTGATTACACTCCCAGACTGTTCCTAACCCAGGAGGGAAGAAGCAGCACAGGATCTCCACCCTCTGAGTCTGTCAGTGCATAACATTGAGATGGGTCTGATACTTTCATTTCTTTCACTTAAAAAAAAATATAAATTAAGAAAGACACCTACTTTTCAGGGCAAGGGGAAAAACCCAGTCAGAAGAAGCAAAAGCCTATAATCAGGAATTGAATATCAGTTCTATAAAAACCGGGGTGCGTCATCCTAGAATTTAAGATGTGGCAGTTTTGATAAAAAGATTGCAAGTTTAATATACCAGTTATGATGAGGAGAGTTGAATTGACAACAACATTCTGATGCTTTTTAAAAGGTTTATGTCTATCCAGTTATTTTTATCCAAATAAAAATCCACTGATGTGTCCCAGAGCATTCAGACCAGCAGAAAGTGCTACTGGAGCAAAGTTCCAATCCCTGCCATGGGCAGGGACACCTTCCACCATCCCAGGCTGCTCCAAGCCCTGTCCAGCCTGGCCTTGGGCACTGCCAGGGATCCAGGGGCAGCCACAGCTGCTCTGGGCACCTGTGCCAGGGCCTGCCCACCCTCACAGGGAACAATTCCTTCCCAATATCCCATCTGTCCCTGCCCTCTGGCAGTGGGAGCCATTCCCTGTGTCCTGTCCCTCCATCCATTCTCCCCAGTCCTTCTCCAGTTCTCCTGGAGCCCCTTTAGGTCCTGGAAGGGTTCTGAGCTCTCCCTGGAGCTTCTCCTCTCCAGGTGAGCACCCCCAGCTCTGCCAGCCTGGCTCCAGAGCAGAGGAGCTCCAACCCTCAAAGCAGTTCCAGGGCCTCCTCTGGATCTCTCCAGCAGCTCCATGTCCTTCTGATGTTACAGCCTGCAGACCGAGGGCAGCTCTGCAGCTGGGGTCTCAGAAGGTGTCCCTTGACCCTCTTCCCTCTGGGGATGCAGCATGGAGGGAATACAGACCAACATCCATTCTGTAGGACAGCAAGGCCACTCCCTTTTCTCCCTTTGAATACAGCACAGGCAATTTAATGAGATGCAACACCAATCATCAAAGAAGTGAAGTGCAAAAATTTTATTTAGATATAAAACATTGCTATCCTTACCTTGAGTTTTGGTGACAAGGACACAAGCTGCATAGTAATTTTCCCTGCTAATGTGTAGAATCGTGGATTCTGTGGAAAAAGGAGGCTCTTCTATTCTAGCCCATCTTTGCAGGGTACATCAGGCCACGGGAGTTAAAAGCTGGAAGAAGTGAAGGAGGGAGCGGCTTGGCTGGTGAATTGCATCTGCTGGAATTTGCATGGAGAATGTCCTGTTGCAGGGCCTGGGCACTGCTGGGAGATCGCTTCCTTTGCTTATTAACTGCTCTGGAATCTGTTCAGATCTGTTATCCAGCACTATCAGCTCTGCAATAAAGGAGTAGGAGTTGTTCCAGCGCCATAGTTCACTGGTAGGATTTAATTATTGTGAGATTAGCAAAGGGAAACACAGACACCAATTGTCTGTTATGCAACTTGTCTGGATTTAAAAATATACATGTATTTCTGGAGCTCACCTTATACCAGATATGTTTTCCAGATGTCAAATTTAAAAATCATTTTCCTCTCCTTACATTTTTCCACATTACCACTGTGGTGAGTGGCTGCTCTCAGAAGACTGCTTCCTGTCACATGGCATTTTAAGCCATTCCTGCTGAATGAAATGTGTAGGGACTTCTCTTTGGGAAAAACTATCTGTATTCATCCGACATTTTCTGACATAATTTCAGTAAAATGTAAGGGCTTCGTTTGGGCAGGCTTGGCTCATTTTCACAGTCTGAAATGCTGGGTTTGATTGCTGCCTCATTTGCCACAGTGAAAATCGGGAGAAATCCTTTGGATTCAGTGGAGTTACACAGCTGTGAGTGAGCCAAAGGCTGTGTCTGGCTTTAAGTATTTACAGCCTTTGGTGTTGCTCAGTAGAGAGCTCACAGGGTGCTCCTGGGTATCCCTGCTCTAGGGAAGCACCCTGCTCATGGCTGGAACAAGATGGGCTTTAAAGTCAAACAGTCATTTAGGTTGGGAAAAGTTCCAAGATCACATAGTCCGACCTGTGACTGATCACCAGCTTGTTAAGACCAGAGCACTGATTGCCATATCCAGCAGTTCCATGAGCACTTCCAGGGATGGGGACTCCACCCCTCCCTGGGCAGCCCTGTCCCATGCTTGACCACCCTTTCATTCTTCCTGAGAATTCACAAATAGGTTTGAAATAATATATGCATGCCTGTGAATTACTCATTTGAGATACAGTTTTTGTAAAAATTTATTCCTTTTTTCCAATGTTGGACTTCTCAAAGGTTAAATTTGGATCAGAAAGATCTGCAGAAAAAGAAATCTGTGATAAATTACAAAAAAGTAGCTTTTCTGGCCCAAGCTGGGATCTGTTGCACATGAGAATAAGCCTTTAGTCCTTACTGTGGTGTTCAAGGCAAAGATAAAATATAGAAAGTGTGGGTGAAAATGGCCAAGGGTCAAGTGTTTGATGCAGTGTGATGGACTCCAGCTGCCACCCAGGAGACAGCCCCTCCAGGGGAATGCTCTGGGGTGGGGAATCCAGGCTGCCTCTGCTGGAGGGCTGGATGGGAGAGCTGCATGGGGAGATTCATGGGAAAGGTGGATGCCTGCCAGCTCTTGGTGCTGAGGCAAAGAGCTCCCGAGAGGTTTTGGGAGCGTTGCAGTGAATTTGTTAATTCAGCACTGATCTGTCGCCTTCCTTTCCCAGTGCTCTGTGATATCTGGAGTGCAATAAAGGAACGTGCTTAAGCTCTTTAATTTTCCTGTGGCAACTGACACCTCTTTCCCTGGGTCTTGCACTCAGAGTGCAAGTGCAATCAGCACACTCGTGGCGTGGATTCAGATGTGGAGGTTGGGAAGGGAGGGAGAGGAGGAAGCTTTGGCATTCAAGCCAGGCTTGTTTCTTTGTTACCACGAGCATTGAATTAATACACTAAGCCTGAGAGTCATTAAGATAAAGAACTAGCAGCTTTAATGAATATCTCCAGCTAGGCTGGAGCCTGCATGGAACTAATAAACCCAACATGCTTTGTGCAAAACCTGGGATGGACTCACTGGGTGATGTCTTTCCTTGAGTTATTCCAGGGCTCTGGCTGGGAAAGCAAAATTTGCTCTTTTCAAATCTAATGTATTGTATCTCTAGCCTCCAGATTCCTTTCCTAATAGAAAAGGGTATGGATCTGTGTATGTGCAAAGAGTGAGGAGTGGGTGCCATCCGTGAGAAGTCTGCTGCCTTCCCTTACTGTTTTGATAAGAGGTCTGGACTTGGGGTGAAATGCTGAATTTCATGCTGTAAAACAAGGGTGGAAAATGGACATATGTGGAAAATGTGACATATGAAAATTCTATTAACAGAGGCTTTGAATGATGCAAATGAGGAAAAACCCGGTTTCCTACCGAAGTGAGTTTCCCTAGACTCTCTGTGGAAGCAGGAACAGCTGAGGGAGATAGTGCTGACTCAGGGAAAAAGCAGGACCAGTTTTTCCTGCTTTGTGTTGTCTGACTATCAGAGGCAGGGCAAAACCACACTGAAACCGACTGGCTCACGTGTGCTCATTCCTGCTGGCTCTTTATTCCTGATGGACTGTCCTGTGTGTCCATCCCTCACTGGGAGCACAGTCAAGGGGCCTCAATCAGCTTCAGTGCTGAGTCATAATAAATTCCATTCCCTGCACTTCTAGCAACTAATCCTTTTCCTTTTCCTTTTCCTTTTCCTTTTCCTTTTCCTTTTCCTTTTCCTTTTCCTTTTCCTTTTCCTTTTCCTTTTCCTTTTCCTTTTCCTTTTCCTTTTCCTTTTCCTTTTCCTTTTCCTTTTCCTTTTCCTTTTCCTCCCCTTCCTGTCCTTGCTGTGTGTAGGGCACACTAAAATCCCTTCAAACTTGGTGTCAAATGCAGCACTACTGGGCAGAGCTTTATTCTGAGGTAATTCCTGATGAATGCACTCTCACAGATCTGTCCTGCAGGTTGTGCCAAGGGGCTTTCAGGGAGTTTCCTGGTGAGGATGAGGGGCAGTGTGAGAGCCCAGGGTGTCCAGAGCTGGTGCTTGTGTGAGGCTGCAGGCACTGCAGCTCAGCAATTACCCAACTGCTGCCCTCTGCTCCAAAATGCTCACTGCTCACCCTGTAATGGATGTTCAGCTGCACTACAATTATCAAATGGGGCACTGAGAGCAATATTAAAATCTGCAGGGCAGCATGGTGGGGGTTGCCTCTACTCTGCTCGTGTGAGAAATTAAATGAAGATTCATTCTTCCTGCCAATGTCTTAATAATTATCTTCAACTTAACATAGCTGTCCAATTCATTTTTTTCAGTGAAAAAGAAAAGAAATTGGCATAAGCATGATACCAGCCAGACAACAGAGGTCAAGCCTGTGCAGAATGGGAGCCAAGTGTTTATAAAAGAGCTGCGAAGTCGGACATTTCCAAGGTGGGTTTCGGTGTTGGTGGGGTACAGGGGCAGTGCTGGGCTCCTGTGAGGCTGGGGATGGTCTGTGCTGGAAACATTGCAGAAAACTGGTGATTAAATCAGTGCTGTTTGATTGCAGATGTCTCAGGCTCTTCCCTTTTTCACATTTGTGCAAGTGTATTCAGATCTCCTCTCAGCTGAGCCCAGTGCCTGTGGATTTCCATAGATGCTGGGATTTGGGAAGGCAAGGGTCATGGAATTGGAGAATGGTTTGGGTGGGAAGGGACCTTAAAGTCCATCTTGATCCACCCCTGCCATGGCAGGGACACCTTCCACTGTCCCAGGCTGCTTCCAGCCCCAGTGTGCAGCCTGGCCTTGGGCACTGCCAGGGATCCAGGGGCAGCCACAGCTGCTCTGGGCACCTGTGCCAGGGCCTGCCCACCCTGCCAGGGAACAGTTCCTTCCAAACATTCAATCTAAATCTCTCCTAGTTTAAAACTCTTCACCCTTGTCGTGTGACTATCTGCCTCTGGAGAAACTCACTCGTGCTGTTCTTTAGAGGTTCCCTTTAGGCATTGAAAGTGGCTCTAAGATCTCCCCAGAGCCTTCTCTTCTCCAGGCTGAACCAAAGTGTGTTTGGCCCCTAGAACATCCACTTACATAAGATACTAACCCACTTATTGCATAGAATTCTCCAGTTCTTAAAATTCTAATGACTTTGCTGAAGTCTGTCCCCATCTTGGACAGAACAATGACATGCTCAGTCACTGGGTGACAAAGGCTCTCTCACTGGGGTAATGAATGGTGCTAATTGTTAGGTGACATGTCCCACATGTTATTAGGCTGCTCCACAGCCATTTGTGAGAGTGATCATTTTCTTTTGGCTCGTTAATGTAGGCTGTAGCCAAATAAATTCTTAATTATTAATAACTAATTTTTTTAGAAGAATCCTTGGAGACTGGAAAAATAAACACAGAACTTCTTCCTTTTTATGGAGAATTTAATTTCACACTTTATTTAAGATACTAGTCTTAGGCTGCTTAAAGAAAAAACTGAAAACAATCCTGTAAAGTGTTTTGCAGCTTTTACAGATGTGTTTTGCTGAGCTCAGGATCCACTATTTTTACTTGCCTGGCTATTTCCATTGGGGCCTGCAAGGTTTTTTATCTTTGCTATTTGTCTTTTTTTTTTTTTTTTTTTTTTTTTTTTTGTAATTTGACAGGTTGCACAGCTCATTTTAAGAAAGATTTATGGCTTTCAGACTGATTTCAGTAACCTCGGGTGGCCTCTGAGACTACAGTCACACATACAGTATCTCTGAGTCACTCCAAAATTGTTATAAACAATACAGCCCCCCCCCATTTTTTCTCTTTGTTACTCATTAATGTGTGCATAAGAAAATCCTGCTGCCAAATGAAATCTCCTGAGACAGGAGGGTCTCTAGTACAAAGAAATGTCTGCGAGATCCGGGACTCAGACACGAAGTCTTGTGGCGGAATTTTCACCTCCAAAGCAAATGAATGGGATGTGCAGATGGGACAGACCAGGCCCCAGAGGCTGCTGGGGGGGACAGGGACGTCCGACCAGGAGCATCACTGGTGACTCCCAGCACGGGGCAGGGAGTGACAGCCCCCAGTGAGTGCTCAGGAGGGTCTCAGGTCAAAAGGAACACTGAAAGGAGCAAAAAGACAAAAAATATTGTTCATGTAATTCTGTTCTAAAATGTTTAATACTAAAATAGTGCTGGAGTAGCAAGAGTAGCAGTGATAACAATTAAATTGATTATTCTCTGTGAGAGTGGCAGGCCCTGGCACAGGGTGCCCAGAGCAGCTGTGGCTGCCCCTGGATCCCTGGAAGGGTACAAGGCCAGGTTGGACAGGGCTTGGAGCAGCCTGGAACTGTGGAAGGTGTCCAAGGCACTTCAAAATGATCTGCAGAATATTTCCTGAGTACATTATTTGACTGCTTTAAAATGATTTGCAAAGCATCTCTAGGGCCATTTATTTGAGATTGGGTAACATTTTTAACCTCATCTTCTTTAGAGTGAAGCACTTAACATTAATTCTTTAACATTGATCACTGGTAGCTTGACTGATCCTACAGCTGAGGAAAATGGTCTTTTGCTATAAGCTGTTATTTTAGGCTTTCCCAGTCTCCTGGAACATGAGGCTCGAGCGATTGATGTTGCATGACTTTTTTGTGCCCTTCGTGCTTTGCAATAAGTGGGGTTTTGGGTTATGTACCTAATTTGCCTATAATTCATTTTTCACGGTGTCTTCCTTTCAGAAGTGAAATGCAGAACATTCCAAACTCAGCATGGAGCTCCTCACCACTGAATCTGTTTTTGCTTTTGCAGTGCTGAAGACATAGTGGTGAAAGTGCCAGGCAGCCAGCTGACAGCGGAGTATTTGGAAGAGAAGGGCTTTGCAGAGCCCATCCTGGTCCCCAAGAAGGATGGGCTGGGCCTGGCTGTGCCTGCCCCCACCTTCTACGTCAGCGACGTCGAGAACTACGTTGGTGGGTACCTGGCATTGCAGTGCTTGGAGCTCAGCTGCTTTAGAGAAATAATCAGCTGTATGGAAAATTGTAAAACGTATTCTAAAATATTGTTTGTGCTGTGAGTTGTGCTGGTCTCAGTGCTTTTTGTGTAGTGGGAGGTTGTAGTTAGCAGTTAAGTAATTCTTGTTTTGTGTGGTAGCTTGGCAGTGAGGCTGAGCCAGCCTGCACTGCTCTCCACAGCTCTGCATAAGCAGTAACAGCCAAAGTAATATCAAGGAATGGTTTTCCCAGGGACATGACTGCAAAAGCACCATTTGATGGGTATTTATGTATATGCAGGTCTTTCGTGCATGTGTGTCTGTGTGGGTACATACATAAGCAACAGGGAGGATCCAAGGGCTGAAGAGGTCAGAAAATCAGAAGACTGAGATGTTTCTGGACAGGTTAACTTACCCTCAAGCATAGAAAAGGGGGCAAGCCAGGCTGTCCATCAACCTGTCCTCTCCACTGAATTCATGTGCAGGGCCAGAGCGGAGTGTTGATGTCACTGATGTCACCAAGCAGAAAGATTGCAAGATGAAGCTCAAGGAATTTGTGGATTACTACTACAGCACAAACAGGAAAAGGGTCTTAAATGTCACAAATCTGGAGTTCTCTGACACCAGGTAAGGGTCCAACCTGCTGCACAGTAATTGCTACAGATTTATTTTGATTTCTAATTTTTATTTACTATTTTGTATATAACATATTTCTATATAATAACATACCTGTGTACTATCCTGTACTACCCTATGTGTTTAATTTTGAATTATATTAATATTTCTTACATAGAATTATATACAAATTATAATTTTAAATTACTGAATCTCACACTGTGTCTGGGATATGTGGCTGGCTTCAGCCTCTGCCTTCAGCCTCTGCCTTCCCCAGTGCTTTTCCTCCTTAGGGATAGTTGTTTAGCAACTTCTGGATGCTCTGACTTTAAGTGTAGGGTAACATATCACTGGGTGTGCTTTGAGGGGAATAACTTTGGAATTTTGTTATAATTCTTTAATCCTACAGCATGTGTTCTAGTTCTGGTTTCAGTGCTTGTGCCAGGTAACCTGTGATCTGTCTGACAGCAGCTCAGAGTCAGGGTGATGCTGACTTCCCAGTGGCTGGAGGTGATGGTGCAGATCAGAGGGATCAGACACTGGGAAGAAATTCTCCCCTGGGAGGGTGGGCAGGCCCTGGCACAGCGTGTTCAGAGAAGCTGTGCCTGCCCCTGGATCTCTTGAAGGATCCACAGCCAAGCTAGACACTGGGGCTTGGAGCAGCCTGGGACAGTGGAAAGTGTCCCTGCCCAGGACTAGATGGGAATGAGATGGTCTTCAAGCCCAAACCACCCTGTGATTCCATGATTAGCTGACGCAAATGCTGAGGGCATTGCCTGGTGCTCTCTGTAGCTGTGCTACCATAACTGAGCAGGGCTTTCCTTCCAGCAGTGGGCAGGGGCATCTCTGAGATACTGAACACCAAAAGCTGTGCAGGTTATTTTCACAAGCCCTGGATCCTTTGGGGTAGCTGATGCTTCCAGAAGGGAAGCACCAGGAAAAGAAGAAGATCCTTTTACACACAAACACACTACACAGATGATAATGAATGTCAGCAGAAAAACAAAGAATGGTTGTTTTGGAAAGCATTCTGCTTCAGCACGAAGGCTGAAAAAAGAAGACTGGTGGATAATGACAAGCTCATTTTTCCCAGGCATTCCCCTGATCCCTGTGGCTGGGATTTAGCGGCTCACCCCCATCACTGCAGAGAGCAGCTCTGCTCACTGCAGGTTTGAGACCACCGGGATTCTCAGCAGAGATTTTTTCAGCTTTCTGCCATTATCCCCAAATAATGGGATGTCTTTTTTCCTGAAGGACTGCTGCAGCTGTCGTTCATGCTCCGCTAATCGAGACATAAGTAGCAAATATTTTATTTCTTAGCATAGACAGTGACAGTTTAATTGAATGCACAGCTCCATCTTCCCTGCCATGGAAATGGAGTTATTGTCATTAGGGCTTGACACTGAGCACAATGACATGTGGGAGCATATAATACTGGCTTGAAGTACAGATATTCTTACTGATGTGGTATTTTAGAGTGCCTAGCAGTGAGTCTTCACCTCCTGCACTATCAGCCCAAATTTTGGACTATCTGAATAAAAAATTTAGCACATTCTAGGATGAAACATTTAAGATCTGGTTGTCATGCCACTGCATTGTCTTAGCTGTGATTATAGTATATGTTATGTATTTGACAAAAACATAATACATGAATGATATAAATAAATAAATAGGAACATATGTTCAGTGTGAATGAAGATAATATTTTGTATAGATTTAGATACATATCCTGTAAGATTATGTTATTAATGTACATATATATAAATTCATATAAATTATAGAAATATGTATTATATATCTTATATTTAAAAAATATTCACATTGTCAACCCAAATTAGACTTCTTCCTTCTTTTGAGCTTTTAATGTTATTTACTCAATCTAAATAAGATTGCTGATTCTCACCATCAGATCAGGAGTTATTTATCCATGAGCATTAATGTTGTTGTTATTTGGATTATTAATATTAAGCTTGACTTGCTAACCAGCAGATTTCTGTCCAAACGCACACATTTCACTTTCTGTTCTGGAGGGGCTGGGAAGGTGACTGTGATCACAGCAAGGTTGGTCCCTGAGCCTGCGTAGCAGGGGCTGGAAAACTACAACCAGCACATATTTGATCATAGATGATACTGCTGAAAGAAGGCAAAGGATTGTTGTTAAGTCATCACACTTAAAAAACCTTATATCTCTGTCTGTAAACAGTTTTCCCAAATTTTCTGAATGAAGAGCAGTTCCACTGCCACAAGAGGAGCTGCTCCAGTTTGCCATGCAAGTATTTGTCATACTTGCTTCTTGCTGTACCAGGGTCCTGGTGCTCTGTTTCAAAAGCTGCCTGTCTGTTCTCCACTCTCTCTGTAAGGATGTCCAGCTTTGTAGAGCCTCCTGATATTGTTAAGAAGCTGTCCTGGGTGGAAAATTCTTGGCCTGACGATGCTCTGCTGGCTAAACCCAAAGTGACCAAGTACTGCCTGATCTGCGTGAAGGACAGCTACACTGACTTCCACATAGACTCTGGGGGGGCTTCTGCCTGGTACCACGTGCTGAAGGTGAGGGAGCCTGGCTTTCGGGTGTAGCTAGTAACAAACTCAATTTTATCCACAAAGACCATCATAGAATTCTCTCCAAAATTCAGCTCTCAGGTTTTTTTGTCATTGTCCTGCTGTATCTGGGCTTTAGCTGCTCTGAGTGCCCTCCCAGAGGTGCCAGGGTCTCCTGAGTGAGAAAGCACTTGGAGTATGGAAGCCCTCTGTGTATTTTCTCTCTGTTAGGATTTTAATATTTGTTTAGTGTCTTCTGCACATACATCACCCTAGGCCTTAAAGATATCATGCCCTGTTTTTGCAGTGTGATGGAACTTGGCACTGTAAACCTTTTTGTACCATCACTGCCACAATATAAGCAGATGTGGTCGTGTGTGATTTAATTATTTCAGCCCTTCTGTAAAAAGTTGACTAATTAATTTTATTTAAATACTGCCAAAATACACATACATGTATATTTAGATAACTCTGTGTGTGTGTGTGTGTGTGTGTGTGTGTGTCTTTGTGTGTGTGCACCAGTGCAGTGTTGTTTGATTTGGCTGCTCATTGCTAATTTTATATTTCTAATTCAGGGAGAAAAGATCTTTTATCTCATCAAACCAGCCTCTGCAAATATTTCTCTGTATGAACGCTGGCAGTCAGCAGCAAATCACAGTGAGATGTTTTTTGCAGACCAAGTAGATAAATGTTACAAATGCACCGTTAAACAAGGCCAGACACTCTTCATCCCATCAGGTGAGCAGGTGGGGGAGGAGAGCTTTCCTCATGCTTTAGAGTAGCACGTCCAAAATGCCAGAGGAGTGGGATTTGACAACTCTCTCTGGCAAACTATGGAGTCTAATTCTCAGTAGAAGTTTTATTTCATGTGCTTACAAACAAAACAAATCAGAACTTTTACTCCTTTCTATTAATATTTTAGCGGCCTTTTAAAAGTTAAACTAGTAGGGAGAGTGTTCCACTCGTGGGCTAGCTGGGTTGTAGTAACTCATGCGTTCTCTTTCTGTATCCACCATGTCACTGGTGCTTTCTGACATCTAACAAACAATTTGCATTGAGTGAATTTGACCATGCATTCTGACCATGACACCCCCAAATCCTTGTCACAGACATTAATCCCCTGTGACACTCAGGAACTACAGATCACTGTGTGTGAATAGATTCTTGCACCAAAGGTTTACACACTTGAATTTTACCTTGGGTATAAGAAGTGGAAAGTAGGTGTTTCTCTTATGACTATCTGTGGAGCAGATGGTGGAACAAACACAGAGCAATTTATGGAGATTCACTAACTTGAGTAGATTTTTGTATGAAAATATATGTTTGGAAAACACCTGATTCTGACACTGTGACAAAGCATGTCAGGGTCTGTTTCAGGTCTTTGCGGAGACAGGAAAGCAGCTGCCATTATGCAGCAAAACAAAGAAGGGACCAGAGGCAGCTTTGTTAAAAGTATTTGTAGTTCTGGGGCTGGGCTGTGTGGGTACCTGTGGAGCAAGGTGCTTAGTGAAGTGTAGACATCATTTGGGATTGAAGTCTGTGCTAATGGCCTTCGAGTTCTTGTCTTGAGGACTCTTCTCTCTCTTTTAGGCTGGATTTATGCAACTCTAACACCAGTAGACTGCCTGGCCTTTGCAGGACATTTTCTACACAGTCTAAGTGTGGAAATGCAGATGAGGTAATCTGTCTTTAAATCTAATGTTATGTAGAGCTCATTTTTTAATAAATGAGTAATAACGAATGACTGACAGTATTGCTGGTGTGGCTCTTGGGCAGTTTTGGCTGGTGCACCCACCTTTGTCCCATCTGACCACGTTCCCTCGTGCTGACTTATCCTGAGCTGTCCTTACACCTGTTGATAATGCACAAGAGGATGCCTGAGGTGCCTGGATTGATGTGGCCACAATCTGAAGGCAGAACGGTTACACACTGCCTGGAGTTTTACCTTGGGACCTGCCACACACTGCTGGATCAGCCCCCACCTGCTCAGCTGGGCTCTTTGCCCAGTGTAAGACAATGCAATGAGTTCTTTACTGATTCTGGGCAAATAGTGCAATAAAACCATCATACATCTGTATCTCAGTATTTTAGCAATGCTGTCATGTTTTGCTTTTGGCCTGAGGCCAGCCTGCGTAGCAGCAGGACAAAGAAGAGACCCACTGCAAAGTGACCCTGGCATTTCTGTGACACACTCGTGCTCTGTCATGCTGAGTTTCCTGTGGCTTTGTCTTGCAGGGCATATGAAGTAGAAAGGCGATTGAAAATTGTCAGTCTGACCCAGTTTCCCAACTTTGAAACGGCATGTTGGTATATGGGGAAGCATCTGCTAGAGAAATTCAAAGGTAAAACTGCATTTCCTCGCCCACCCTGATGGCTCAGCTTTGGGATCTGAGGACAGTTACCCTGAATTTCTGCAGCCATGACTGACAGGGGCACAGGGTGGGAAGGCTCAGCTGGATTTGGGACACAGTAAAAGCACTGCTTATTGCCATCAAGTTGTAGTAGGGATTCATTTGTGGGGATCAACTTTCAAAGAGTCAACTTCAGCTTTCCCAGTTACAATTTTCAAATTAAATGCTTTCTGTAAACAACTGTAGCTGTCAGTGGTCGAATGACACTCTTTTTTTTTTCTCTGGTTAGGTTTGCATAAAGCTGGACAACAACCTCCTGCTCATCTCCTTCAGGGAGCAAAGATTCTCAATGGTGCTTTCAGGTCATGGACTAAAAAACAGGTAGGAGAGGCAGCCTGAATTAATATTATGTGTTTGTCAGTTGCTGGAGCAGAGAGGAAATTCTGGAACAAAGAACATCTCCATTTCAAAAAATCCAATTCTAAGATGCCAAAGAGAAAGAATTGGGAGAATAGGGGGGTGAGCAAAGTGATGTTGCAGTTGTGAAAATGAAATAATATCTGAAAAAAGATTATTAACTTTGTTGGTCTCTCAGGGCAACTTGTTACAATAACATCCAGAACAGGAAAAAACCCTTTTTTTTTCTTATTTGAATGTTTAATGCAGTCAAGATTGATTAAAATAAATAGGAAAAAATACAGACAGGTCACTTCAAGAGGATTTTTTTTTATTATTATTTTTGAAGAAAATATGCACAGAAACAGCAATTTGGCTTTGTTGTGTTTTAGGCTTTAGCAGAGCATGAAGATGAACTACCAGAAAACTTCAAACCAGCACAACTTATCAAGGACCTTGCCAAAGAAATAAGATTAAGTGAGGTTTGTGTTGTTTTTATTATATTTACTGTATTGGGAGTCCAGGTTATAAAATGCATGGAGGTATCACCCATTGAGTGTGGTACCAAATCCTGCGGGGTGGACACCCGTGACAGCAAAAGGTGACCACAGCTGGCTCAGCTCCTTCATTGTGCTTCAGCACCACATTGTGCAGCATTTCACCCTGTTCCTAACTACATCCAGAGACCTCAAAACTGAAACCGATCATGTCCTTTGATCCTCTTTGATTTAGTATTTAAGTTTTCTGATTGTCAGAACAGCAAGTTAAGCAGAAAATAATTTCTTTTTAAGTAGTCGGTGTTAATTTTAATTGGGTAGCTATTTTACTGCTAATTTTTCCCGAGGGTATGAAATGTGATTCTGCTATATTTATCACATCAGAATTAAATGGAAAGGGTTTTTGCTCGAGCTGATCAGCATTTTAAGCAGAAGGCTGTTCATTTTATCTATCCTGTGTGGGCAGGCTGTGTGATGGTAGAACCCAGTGAGGGTTACATTCCCTACCAAGCCTCTGGAGTTCCTGCAGGCCAGGCTGGAGGAATGTGGGGGTGGGAACTGGGGGTGGGGATTGATGAGCAGAGCGTTATTGTGGCCTTGATGGGCTCTTCATTCCTCAGTCAGACTGACCTATGCTGCAGATCCCCTGCACCACATCTCTGGGCATCTTTGGGGTTGTATCCCCATCTAACGGAGGGAATATCAAAAGCAGGACAGGCATGTCTGAACACCTTGTGCTTTGTGCCAAACCATAGAACGCTTCAAAGACCAGCAAAGCAGACACGAGTGCCAACCCCGCAGCCGAGGAGATCTGTCCTGTGGAGAAGGAGGAGGCTCCATCGCCCGTCCAAGTCACCCCTCTGCCCCCACCTCTAGAAAAGCTTCCTAAAAAAAAGACTCCCAAAACTGTGAAAACCGCCAAACAACTCAAGCCATCCAAAACCCCGAAGACTCCCAAACCCTCCAAACCTCCCAAAACACCGAAAGTGAAGGGAGAAGGCAAAAAGAAAGGAAAGAAGGTGAAGGAGAGCCCACCACCAGCCATCCCCAACCTTGACCTGCTGGAGGCACACACGAAGGAGGCTCTGACCAAGATCGAGACGCCAAAGAAGGGGAAGGTGGGTTGTTTTTAACCTCTCCCTCTTCTCCCACCCTCAGAGAGATAAAATCCCTCTGTAGGTTTCATGCAAAAAGTAATATGTGCAGCACATTATGAAAGCCTGGCTCTGCAGAAGCAAAGGAATGGTTTGTAACTGCTCATTGCCCTTCTCTTACCCAGCTGGTGGGTTTGATTTGACTCTTTGCTGGTTATTCATTCATGTGAAGCCTCCCAGAAACCCACTGATACCAAAAGGTGTCAGTGATGAAAGAACTTGTTTCGAAAGTATCTCATTTGCTCGAAATGTTACTCTAGAATGAGTGACTGAAAACAGAATAGTAGTTTTCTTCCACTTTTACCCATGTAGAAACTTGTCAAGTTTCTTTTTGACGTTCTTTAATTCTGGCGCCCTGTAATTCAGCATGAATTTTGCTACTGATTTCAGTGGGTACCAGGATCCATCAAGGCACTGATAGAAGAATGGTTGTACGCTGTTTGTGAAGAAATATCCATAAATCTTTCCTAAAATGTTTCTGAAGTTCTAAGAGTTTGTGTGCAGTTTGTGAAACCTGTCATGGGGTGACAGACAGGGAGAGGAGAGTATTGGTGTATCAAGGAAAAGTGCAGCCGCTGTTCTGCATGCTCTGAAGGAGCAATATTTGATTAAACCTCAATTTGGGATTCAAAAAGAATAAATCAGAGTTTTCAAAAATATGTCATGTTATTTCCCAAATAAAACCCGTGTTTCTGACATGCCAACACTCCATCTTCATTCAGAGAACTTTTTCCTGGCTTTTTTTCCCAGGCTGCAAAGAATGTTTTAAGTGTTCCCAATAAGGAATCTGTGAGCAAGCAGAATGAGGTGGAGAAATTTGAAGTTCGAGAGCAAAGTAAAAGCAAAACAGAAGCCAAATGGAAATACAAGGTGATGTTTCCTGTTAAACTCTGCCACATAATGATAAGCCAAGGGTAGGGGATTTTTGTGGCTCTGCCTAAGTGGAGAGAATGAGGCACCAATTTTCAGTTCCCAAAGAAAAGAAAATAAAGCAGGAAATAATCAATTAATCCCTGATAAAGGAAGAGGGAGTGGATGGATTCTTCAAAAGCATGTGCCTTTTCACCAGACACCAGTGAGGTGGTTCAGTGTTGTTCCCTTTTGTGATCCTTGCTCTGACAGAATCCTAGTAGTTTAAGTCTGAAATCAATAACTAATGATAAATCAACAAGTAACTAATAGCTAATAATCAATAACTAATTTTTAAGTGGCATAAAATTAGAGTTAATGAAATCTGAATTATGCCCTAGGGATTAAAAGCTTGCCCTTCTTGAAGGCTAATGCAGGGTGAGTGAAATTCACTTACAGAATAGAACATTTTGTCTGCAGAGAAAATTCGATAGGATTTTTAATAAGGGAAAATTTAACAGACTTAGATTCTGAGGGTACCTGGGAAGCTGAAACATAAAGGACTCATTTGACTGATTTATTTATTTTGTTTTGGTCTTTTGCCTTTCAGAACAGTAAACCTGATTCACTTCTAAAAATGGAAGAGGAACACAAATCAGAAAAGACGCCTTTATCAGGAAATAAAGACAACAAATTCACATTCTCTTTCTCTAATAAGAAGTTGCTTGGGTAAGTAAAAATATGACAATGTACATCAACTAAAAAAGTAAATTGAAAAGTCATTATTTATATTTTTTATACAAGATGATGAAAACCTGCCTTTCTGGTCAATGTAGAAAATACCCTATCATTAAAACTTCTTCTAGTGCTCTAGGCAGAGTCCCATTTTGAGATATAAATCATAGGTTCAGAAATGTATTTATAAAATTATTCTAGTTGCTTTGGCACCCCTGAAGGAATTCAGTTTGACTGAGATTTCTGCATAGAGATAGATACTAATTGTCTGTCAAGTCACAAGCTGTTTTCTACTCAGAGTGTTGTTACTGATTTGTAAATATTTTTTTTCAGTTCAAAGGGAGTCAAAACTCATCTGAATACCAGTGTGTTTGGGTCACTGCAGAATTTTAAAGAGGAAAAAGCCAAACCTGTACGGGATGAATATGAATATGTGTCAGATGATGGTGAACTAAAAATTGATGAGTTTCCAATCAGAAGAAAGAAAAACACTGCAAAAAGAGAACTGCCCTGTAAGGATATTTCCTGGTTTATCTTTATCTGCTCAACAAAGTCTTAGGTGGTGATTGTCCAAAACAATCAATATAATATTTAAAATTTATGTGATTTAGAATAAAGAAAGCCATGTCCTACCTGTCAGTCAAATGTGAGTAGAATAGGATGTCTGGTTTTCGAAGGGAAAAAAAAACATGACTTTTTGTTTCTTTTTTATTTATACAGTTTTATCAGATAAAAAGGAAGCCCAGCATCACACTCCTGTTAAGAAGCCAAAGGTGGAGTCGGTACCATATAAGGTATGAGGTTATTGTACCTTCACAAGGAGACACTCCTAGACCATGAGGTTCTTTAAGGACCTTTCCAACCCAAACCATTCTATGTTTCTCTTCCTGTGATGTAGTAACTCAAAGGTTTGTTTTGTGCCACTTGGCAGAGCCTCCCTGCCCATTATGGGCTGAGATCTAGAATACTCCGAACTCAGGTGAGCCCAGCCTAGTCCCTGCAGGGTCAGTGAGCCTGGGTGGGGCTCACCTGCAGGATGGGACAGCCCAGGTGTGAGTGTGCCCTGTGTCTGAAGCTCAGTGCTGCAAATCAAATTACAAATTATTATTAGAATAAGTCAGAAAAGGCAAAATAGTTTGCTAAGACAGAACCAAAGATGACCAGAGTGTTTGGTCTTCAGTACTAAGGAATTCTTTTCACCCTGCTTTGTGTCTGGGACATTCAGGAGGAAGTACAGACCTCTGTCTGAGCCAGTACATGAGATCTGGGGTGTCTCCCTGTGCAAGAGCCTGAGGAGGGAGACCCTGGACACCAGACTGGCACCCCAAGCAATAAGGGCTGGTGCTGTAGCAGCCTGAAAGCAGGGCAGGAAAGGGGAAGAACTTGTTTTCTTAGGCACCTGACTACAGTGCCTAGAAATCTCAGCCCCAGAGAGAGGGCCAAATGTAGGCAGCTCCCTTCCAGAGTCTCATATGACACTGTTGTACATGTCTGTCCCATTCCTCTGCCTGATCCTCCCGGTCTGCTGATGTGGGGATGGAAACACCACTGTTAAAGGGAATTGAACCCATGAACAGGATCAGATCTCAAAGCTTTGTATGGGAAAAGAAAAACTTACCATCCTCCAGGCTACAAGGAAATGGATTTTTACCATGTACTTGGTTTTGGTTTTGGTTTTGGTGTTTTTTTGGGTTTTTTTAAAAGCAAATTCCAAAGGCTAGTCCTCTGTCTTTGGAGGAGCAGCAGGCTGCAGAAATCACTGTGCTGTTCTTGGGGACCAGCTCAGTGAGTTTCCATCTTTTTTACCCCTTTCCTTGTTTTCACAGAGCGAGGACTCGTCAGATGAAGATTTGCTTCACATTGACACAGAGGCAAAGCCAGGACGCAATTCCAAAGTAAAGAAAGAGAGTGGAAGTGCAGCAGGAATTCTTGATCTTTTGCAGGCAAGCAAGGAAGTTGGGGGTTTAGAGTATAACACCAACAGGTAGGCACCAGGGGATGCTTTTCCCTCTTACCTGTGAGCAAAATTGCATTTTTGTGGTTGTGTGTGAGTGAGAAGGAATTTTGCAGCTTGGTAACTGCTTTTTCTCCAGTAAGCAAAATTTTCCTTTATCCTGTGATCTGGAGGGAGAGGGAGGAAAGATTTTGGTAATTTGAACAAATAGAGGACTTCACATCTGTAGATGCTGAAGATCAGTTTTAGCAATAATGCTGTCATAGATGAATAATTCAAAAGAAGGAGAGAGTTCAGTGACTGCAGCTTGAGAGTGGGAATTAAGGTTTTTAATGTAATGAGATTGTAATAAAGTTATCTAAATGGCCAGCATTTCTCCCATAAGGAACTCTAAGGTGCCACAAATGCCAAGTGCTTGAAAGAAGGATATAGGAAAGTGCTCTCCCTGCCCCACCCACCCTCTCTACCTCCCATCTGTGTTTATCACTCTTCTTCCCACCATAAAATAAGGCTTGGGGGAAAAAAGCACACTCTTTCGTGGGCACTTCTGTACCTGAAATGGAAATGTCTGCCTGGGCTTAGTGGTGTCTTATGTGAAACACGGAAAGTGACACTGGATGTTTTGGCCTATGGCCAGTAAGGTACAGCACCAGGTCCTTCAACGATCCAAACATTGAATGGTGGAAAGAAATAATCACATTAATACTTGTCTGCTTGGCCATCCCTGTGAATTCCTTTTCCATTCTGCATTATTGTCAGTAATAGGATGAGTGTTTATATTGATTTTACAGTTATATTTTGGCAGGTGATTAGATGCATCAAAAAGTAGTTAGGTGTGTCTGACAGTGTAACAAAGTTGCTGGGTTAATAAAACTTCCATGCTGGAAGTTTGGTATAAAAAAAGAAAGATTATCAACTATTATAAGAACTTAAAGAAATCCTCCTTGGCCCTGTGGACACTGCTGGCCATTCTGTGGATAACACTGCTCACTGCATGCTTTGAAATGGTCCTTGACAATTGTCTGCCTTGCTGGGGTGTGCTTTGCTGTCTGCAAGGGGTTAAACCAGAACAGCGTTTAAACTCAGGCCTTTCCCCCCTCAGCCTGGCTGCTGTACCCAGGGTGTTTGAAGGCTCTGTGGTTTCTGAAATCAAAGTCCCACCCCAGACTCAGCTGAGTTACTGCTCTGTGTGGGGTGGTTTAGTGGGAATGTGTCATATCAATGTTGGCTCTGGGATAAACACGGGGTTTTGGCAGTGTATGCTGCATCTTGATTGGAAAAAGCCCCTGGTAAATGTAATTACTGTGTTTCATATCATAATTACACTTGGCTTTTCAAAGGGCCATAATGTGGTCTTTTTGAAAATAAATCAGAAGAAACATGATATGCAAACACACACTGTGTCACAGCATAAGGCCAGTATGGTCATGTCTGACTCTTAGGAACAATTCCCACCTTTCTCTGCTTGCAGTGCAGATGAAGGGTAGAGAATGTGTGTATTTATAGTTCTGTATGAGTATATTGTGGATGCTGTGGAGCAGCCCTATGGATCTCCTCCCACACAAGCAGTCAGTGCCTGCATCCCTGTCAGACCAGTGCTGGATTCCCAGGTCAGGGCTTTTTGTGATAGTGGCCTTATCTGAACCATGGCAAGCCTTATTCTGTAAAATACTGAGCTGTCACTAGCAGCTGGCCACCCCAGAGGCCCTGATGGCACTACCTAGAGTGCTCTAGAGAGCTGCAGCTCAACTGTGTGTATCAGCAAGACAGGGAGAGAGGGAAGGACAGAGCTCCTGCAGAAAGGCTGCTGTGAGTGGGGGAACAGGCTGAAAGAACTGAAATGAAATATGCAAAAAGCTTGGAGGGCTGGTCATCACCTGATCTTGAAAGGAGCAAAATTACTTGTGGCCAGGTATGACTCAAAAATGGAAGAAAACACTGGGTTTGTACTTGAAATTGTTTGAGTTCTTTAGTTTTATACAACTGTGAGTTCTCCAGAGCCACTGCTCAATCAGTAAGTGAAATATAAATAAGTAAGTGAAATCAATATTTCACTCTGCTGAAATATTATAAATTCAGTTTCTAAATATGAATATATAGGTGGGAGACTCAGTAATTCCTGATGGAAGGAAGGAGATGATATACCTAGAGAGGGTGAGAGGGATGGCAGTGGTAGAGTTGGTGGTGAAGAGCAAGGCACGGGCTCCCTACACAATATCCTGCACTATGGAGGGTGCTGGGATCATTCCTGTGCCCTGCTCACTGAGGAGGTAAAACCTGAGTCCAGCAATGCTTGTTCCTGTCCCCAGCACAGCTGTTTGCCTGCTCCACCTGCCCTGGGACATGCCAGGAACAGAATGGCAAACCTGGGTTCCACAGTCCCCCTGAGCCTCCTTTTCCCAGCTGAGCCCCTTTCCCATGTCCCTCAGCCACTCCTGGCGCTCCAGCCCCTTCTCCAGGTCTGCTCCCGTCTCTGGTCACGCCCCAGCCCCTCAATGTCCATCTTGTCATGAGGAGCCCAAAAGTGACCACAGCGTTCCAGGTGGGGCTGCAGCAGTGCCAGCACAGGGGACGGGCACTGCACTGGGCCTGCTGCCCCGCCAGAGCTGCCACAAGCGAGGGGAAGGCACAAAGCACTGCCAGTACATCTGTTAGAGTGTCCCCTCCCTGTGCACCCACAGCAGCAGCTCGTAGCCCCAGGACAGGACAACAAGGCTGCCGGGCTGCAGGCAGGCCTGAGCTATCCCCCAGCGCCGCCTCCAGTGTGTCTGGAGGTGGCCGTGGGGACACAGCAGGGGCAGAAGCACTTTGGCCGCTTTGTTCCTGCTCCAATACTCTTTTAAAATGGTTTTATTAGCCATAATTGTAACTCACTGATAGTTTGCTTTCATAAATGTGGGGGTTTTTTTTAAATCATTGCTGAAGCTACAGAAAGGGGATATGGCTCTTCCAGAGCTTCAAAATTGCTTCCTGAGTCTTCTTGAATTTTTTTTTGGATTAGAAAGCTGAAATACTCCTGATGGAAACACACCAGGCACATGCCCTAATGAGAAACACTCTGCTCCATGTGCAACTCTGAGATATTTCCCCCTCTTCAGGTTGGTGTTTGAGCCTCAGAACCACTGGTTTTGATCATATCCCACCATTTATTTGTTGAAGTTTGTGTTGCTTAAGGCAGTTCCTCTCTGATTTGCCCATTTAGTGGTCAGTATTTGATGGTCTGTTTGCAATGTTTTGAGAGTCCGGTGTTTGGGAAAACAGTTCAGGCGAAAAGGCTGGAAGAAAATATGATAATTCCTTGTAGATGATGCAAAATATTTCTTTGCTGGGGAGAAGGCAGAGGAGAAGGCATGATATTGGAGGGATTTAAATGGCTCTTTCCTAAATAAGTTTTTTGATGTTCTTCTGTTTGTTAAGTTCTGAATTAGTTTTAACTCACTTTCAGGATTATGACTAAATGCCACTAGTGACCAGAAACTTCTTTTATGGTCTCGTACCTCACTCTACTTAGAGCCCAGATTAAGCTCAAGTAGGAGAAAGTGACATGGTGCTGTTAATTTTCTTGTATGTTTGTGGCTTCTATTGCACAACAAATGTATAACAAGTGTAATAAATATTATTGCCACAAGGTTTATTTTGCATTTCACTACTTGCCCAAACTTCAAACTTCTGGAAATACTGACTGATGTGTTCTGCCAGTCTCAGAATTAATTTCCAGCAGCTCCTGGAGTGGTGACAGCCCATGATGTGAATTGGGACCAAAAACTTCCAGGCAGTTTTGAGCAGAGCCCTGCACAACATCCCCCACCAGTGCTGATGCATAAGCTCTCCTTTTACAGGAGCTGATAGTGTAAATGATAAATAATAATATTGAAATATGATGACGATGAGGAGGATGATTTGGTAGTACAGGAAAACAACATTATGATAGATAGATAGATAGATAGATAGATAGATAGATAGATAGATAGATATTTAAAGATGATGATGAGAGAAGGCGGAGGAGGATGATGATGATGATAGTTGGTATAGAGACACTGCTCTGTCAGGGATTCTGCTGTGGGCTTTGGGAAGTTTCCTGAGCTGTGCCCAGAGTGCCGACAGCCCCAGGGACCTGCCCACATCTCCCTGGCTCCTGGGCCATCACCCCCACATCTGAGGTGCTCTTTGTGGCATTCCCGTTCCATAAAATCCCGCACTGGCCCTGTTGGTATGTGCAGCTGCTCAGAGGAATCAGGGGGTCTCTCCTAGCACAGCTGCCTGGCAGGAGCGAGCTGCCTGTGAGGGGTTGGTGTTTCTGGAATCACTAAGTGCTCTGGCATCTCTCCCTGTGCCCCACAGCCAGCCACCTGCCTCCCCCAGCACGCAGGAAGCCATCCAGGGCATGCTGTCCATGGCAAACCTCCAGGCCTCAGAGTCCTGCCTGCAGACATCGTGGGGCACCAATCAGGCGAAGAACAACTCCTTCTCCACACAAAACTTGAAGAAAACTGGTGGTGGTGGCAACAAAAATGCTGGGAAACGGCTGCTGAAGAAGAGCACAAAGAACAGCATCGACATCGAGGACTACGATGAGGACCAGGACCACTTGGATGCCTGTTTTAAGGACTCGGATTATGGTGAGTAGGCGGGAAGCAGAGTGAGGCTGTGCCTGAGGCTGCATGGACGCATGTGTGCCTGCTGGTGAATGTCCCTTGGCTTGTGGCTGCTTCTGCCTGCTCTGTCACCCTGGGATCGGCTGGGCATGCACAGGAGCAGTGCGTGGAACACGGACCTACACACCAAAGGGAGCAAAGACATGTGACAGCAGACTGGCTGCAGAGCCCAGGCTCACACAGCCATCCAGGCAGGCTGGATTTGAGGCATGGCACAAAACTTCTTTTAGGAGAAGCAGAAACTGTTTTTTGAGAGAAACTCTCAAGAAACATGGAGACACCCGAAACTGCAGCAGTCAACCCAGAAACGGGGGACTGTCCTAGAAATGTGGGTCAGGTACTGCTACTTGTGACAGAAATGTCCTTGTCTGCACAGTAGCAATTAAACCTCCAGCTGAGAGGAGTGAGAAGTTGAAATTGTACATGGAAAAGGGATCTAATGCTGTTTTGAGTTTTGGCAGAGAAGGCAAGCATCTGCAGCAGAAATGCAGACAAAGGTAGTTTACAGCAGTTACATCAGTTCTGCCATAATTGTCATGGAATCAGAGAGTGGTTTAGGTTGGAAGGGACCTTCAAGGGCCATCTAGTTCCATCCTCTGCCATGGGCAGGGACACTTTCCACTAGATCAAGTTGCTCCAAGCCCTGTCCAGCCTGGCCTTGGACACTTGTAGAGATGGAGCAGCCACAGCTTTACTGGGCAACCAAGTCGGACTCGATGATTCTTGTGGCTCCCTTGCAGCTCAGGATATTCTGTGATTAAAGAGGAATACAGAGAGCCAGTCACAGTTTAAAGACAGCAGCTCCCAATGGTAATGTGTGGATGAGAACAGAGGAAAGTCCTCTGAGTGTCACAGCTGTGACAGAAGTGCTCAGTGGCACTTTGGGGATCATCCAGCTGTGATGCCTGTGGTCACTGCACCTGGACAGAGCAAGGGTCCTCTGTGCAGGGTAGAGCTGTTTTCTAAACTGAAACTCTTGCCTTTGTTTCCTACTGTAGTTTACCCTTCCCTCGAATCAGACGAAGATAATCCAGTATTCAAGTCCCGATCAAAGAAAAGGAAAAGTTCAGATGATGCCCCTTACAGTCCCACGGGTAAGTCGATGTGGTCTGTGCTACCCAGACTCAGGCTAAGTCATGCAAATCTCTAAATTTTTCAAGGATTGTGGCGACTGTAACACACAATTAGTGATTTCTTTATCACATGAAGGATTAACCCTTTTCAGGGCAATGGGAGGTGATCCAGGTACTGGGATTCCTGCCAAGAAGTTTTAGCCTTCCTCCTGCAATCAGCTGGCAGGAGAAAGTAATTCCTTGGTTGGTTTATTTTTCCTCACAGTCTTAGTAATAGATAATTTGGTTGCCACCTTAGCAGTGGTGTAACAGTGAATCAAGCTCTGGACAGCTGAGTTGCTGTGGATTTCAGGTGTTGACTGTGGGAATTGACTGTGGGAATAGTGAGCAAGAGCAGGAATAGTCTCCTTCAGGCTCAGCTGAAGCTCATGATCTGGAAGGGTTTGGTCTGCCCTGGGTCTGTTGGAGCTCACAGGCAGCAGTGACAGGCAAGAGGACCCCTGGACCCCTTTGAGCCCTGTAGCCCATGAGCAGGGCACCCTCTGTGTGTGCTGTGTGTGACAAGCAGCCCATGCGTGACCTCATCATCTTGTGGCCCTGCATGTCCTCCCCCGGCTGCAGGTGAGCATTTTCATTTTGGAAATAACACTCATAATCCAGGATGTGGGCACAAATCCGCATGGCTTTGGCTTCAGGTGCTGTGGAGCTGCTCAGCTGTATGACATCTCTATCAGCAGCTTCTGCCCATGCCACTGTGCCCAGAGGCTGTTGGCTCTTGTGCCTTCACTCGTACCTGGGCAAGGGAAGGACAGAGGTTGTCTCCATCTCTCCTGGCTGAGCAGGGCAGAGCATGCTGCACTGTGGTGGCTGTGCTGCTCCCACAAGCATATTCCTTCCCCTCACCTGCCTCTGCTCTCCTTGCAGCACGAGTTGGTCCCTCGGTGCCTCGGCAGGACAGACCGGTGCGAGAAGGCACGAGAGTCGCCTCCATCGAAACCGGACTCGCCGCTGCCGCTGCCAAGCTGTCACAGCAGGTGAGAGGCTGCCCGGAGAGAAGGAGCTGTCAGGAAAGGAGAGCCCTGTCCTCAGCAGCAGAGCTGTGCCCAAGCCTAGTGCTGTGCCAGCCCTGCAGAGTGTTTGGTCCTGCCAGTGACATGAGGCTCTGCAGGCTCAGGGAAATAAATGGGATCTAAGCCCAGTGGTGTCACAACACACCTGAGCATGTCACAGGATAGCAAAGGACAGAGAAAAGCTCAGGGAAGGATGAGGGGGTGAGAATGGCTACTGGGGTAGAACTGGAGAAGGCTGCCTCAAAGGAGTGTATTTGATGTGTACTTGAGAACCTGACTGGTGTGATTGCCTGTCTGTGCAGATTGGCTGCTGGGAAGTGTCAGGGTTTGCTTCCAAAGGATTGGTGGACTGTGAGCAAAAAGTCAGTTTAGGAAAGGAACTGGGGCATTTTGGATGTTTGGTAAGTTTCTGGTCTCTGAAGGGGTCAGAGAAGCCCCATAAAGGTGACATGGTGAGATGCTAAGGTGACAAGGTCTGCTGGAACGAGGTTGGTGAGGCGCCTCAGCAAGCTGGTGGAGATGCAGGTTGTGGTGGCCTTGGGCTTCTGCGATGTGGACTATTGAGTAGAAGAGCTTTAAAGATGGTGGCAATGTTTCAAGAAGAAGGAACTGAAAGTAGACAAGGGACACAGAACAGTAGCAGACCTGCCATCCCAGTGTGCATGTCCAAGTGCAGTTACAGGTCAGGAGATGATATGTGTGTCCTAGCAGGAAGCAGAGGCTGAATCAGTGGGATGTTAATATCCTTCATGCTGTTGTGCAAGGGTGTGAAGATCCCCGAAGATAGGAGGTGCCAGTTTTTGTGGAAGATGGAAAGATTTGCCCACGCTGCTGTGCCAGGGCGGTGTCGGTGCAGCCCTGGCTGGCTCCTGCTCGCCGCAGTGGTAAGGAACGAGGAGGCCCTGCACAGAGCAAGGATATAGAGGCACGAGAGGCAAACGTGTGTGTGCAGCTGTGAGCCAGACGTGTTGGAGCAGCCCCCGAGCGCTTGTCCATGGCCAACTCCTGGCGTGCCGTTGTATCAGGACCCTAAGCAACGCCGCTGGCCCTTGCCCTAGCTAAAGGTCTTCTGGGGATTAATCTGAGCTTCATCTTTGTCATTTTAAAGGAGGAACAAAAAGGCAAGAAGAAAAAAAATACCAAAAAGAAGCTGTCAGCCCCCAACGCAAGCAAAGCAGCTCAGGAAGGCAGCTCCCCCGAGCCGAAGCTGGAGTCACAGGCCAGCAGCCTCACAGATCATGAGTACACCGCAGGGGCCAGCACCTTTGGGGTCACCCAGCCTAACAGGGGATCGCAGCCGATGGCACCCGGTGTTTTCCTCACACAGAGGAGACCCTCATCATCCTCGCAGAACAATGCCTCCGCCAAAGGTACCAGGAAACGCCTGGGTTGTGGTGCAGGAGTGGGGAAGGGTGAAGGGCCATGGAACCCGAGCCTTCCGCAGGGCCTCCACTGCAGTGTGTGGTGTGGGCATGCACAGGTGCAGGCGTGTGGATGCAAGTCAGATCTGGTCAGGGATAGGGGCTGTGGCCTTGACTGTCCTGGCACTGCGGGGCCAAGTAGGTGTTTCTCTGCTGGACTGGTGGTTGCAGGGTGCGAGGTATCCCTGGCAGGAGCGCTGCCCAACCCAGCCCCAGCTCGGGAGGAGCACCCGCAGGGTCACATCCCAGACAGCCTGGCCGGTGGAGCCTTGGCCAGGGGAGGATGCATCCATGAAGGCTGTTCTGCCCAGGGCTGGGGCAGACACTGTGGTGTTCGTGGTGGCTGTATGCCAGCTCTGTGCTGACTGTAACTGAGGACAGTCCTCCCAGGACATGTAGAGCAGGGCACACTGCAGATCTCTCTGTAGGGTTGCTGCAAGGGAGCAGAGGAATATCACACCTTGGAAATAACAGAACTACAACCAAAGGCAGGAGAGAAGAAGATATTGCCCGCTGTCTATCATAGGGAAAGCGTGAGAAAGCTGAGGCTGTGCCAGAGTCTGGGCTGGGACCTCCTGGTCTCCACTTGAACTTGGCTCAGGAAGTGTAACTGAGGCAGGTGTGTGGGACAGACACTGCATTAGCATGAAAATTGTGTGTGATCCCACTGGGAAAGGCCCCAGTAAGAAGTGAGGCAATGTGGCAGGTGTTTCCTGAATTCCATGTATTTGAGTGGAGCAGATTAGAGGTAGTGCACAGCACCCTGGCGGCTTGGATGGCCATAGGGCAGGATGTGTGTAGCCTGTGGTAGGGGCTGGGGTCCTGCCAGAAGCTGGTGGTACCTGTGACTCTCTGCAGAGCTGGAGAAGAAAGAATGTATTTGCCTGGAATTGTGCTTCTGTGTTGAAATGGTGGGAAACAGGTCCAAGACAGAGAGGTGCCCAGGAGCCTGGAGCTGTGAAAAGCTGTAGGGCCTGTGTCTGTGTGACTGTGTGTGTGTGCAGCCTCTCCCTGAGGAGCAGAATGGCAATTGTGGGGCTGGGTTTGACTCTCACCCTGTGGGAAAACAGCAGTGAGCCAGGGCAGGTGAGGGCACAGGGCAGCAGGGCTGGCACTGCAGGGGCAGAAGGGTGTCTGGCAGGGCAGTGGGGCCAGGAGGGTGCCCAGGAGAGGTGTGGGGGCAGGAGGGTGCCCAACAGAGCTGCGCCTCCCTGGAGCAGGGGTGGATGTGTCCATGAGGGTGTGTGTGCACTGTGCCTCAGCTCAGCAGGGCTGGCTCTCCAGGGGCAGTGCTTCCAGCCAAGCCCTGTCCTGTGGCGACAGCCCCATTCCTGAGGGGTGCCGGTGGGTGTCCTTGAAGGTGCTGGGCAGGGCTGGCAGCAGGGCCGTGGAGGCAGGAGGCAGCTGGAGGGTCTGTCTGTAGGGTGGTGTGGGGTGGGCGTGGGTCCTCACCCCACACCTGCTGTCCTTCCAGGGAAGCGTACGAAGAAGGGGATGGCCACGGCCAAGCAGCGGCTCGGCAAGATCCTGAAGATCCACCGTAACGGGAAGCTACTGCTCTAGTGGCCTCAGGGACACTGCCACCCAGTTCTGGGCCACTACTACAATAATCCCTTTAACTTTCAGCGGTCAGACTGTACAGAATCCTGCTATAAATATTTTTTAATATAGATGTCTTTTCTCAGAGTGCTGAGAGCGACTAGCCGCAAAAAGTTAATACTAATCTTGGCCACGGAGGAGCGCGCCGGGCCCCTCGCTCCGGCACCGGCTCTGGCCTTGGGCCCCTCATCACCCGGCAGTGGGCAGGGCGGGTGGCCGAGGGAGCAGGACGGGCCACAAGGCCACGTGGCGGGAGGGGACTGCAGGACTCAAGGCGTCGAGCGAGGAGGTGGCGGGCGCGTTTCTCAGGCACCGCTGCCGCTCCACGCTGCCGCATGCCAGGCCCCTTTTCCTAGAATGTAGCTTGTACATAGCTTTTGGAATAACCACCGCTGGGTTTTTATACGGGGAGGGTCTCTCCGGGCGCTGCCCGCCGGTACCAGCTCTTTGCGTAACTTCTTGTACGAGGAGGGAGACAGTTATTTTACTAGCACCTTGTGGAGTGTTCCGTGTTTTGTGACGATGTAATTTATTAATGTTTGTAGCTTTTTATATTTGTACATTTCTTATGGGCTTTGTTTATATACACACATTACTGGGGCGCGGCGCCTGTGGGGAACCAGAGCCACCTGCCGCCATGTGCCAGGGCCACCGGGGCCACCACCAGGGCCAACAGGGCCGCGCCGGCCCGGGCGTTGCGCCGGCTTTTTTTATTATGATTATGATTATTATTCGTAGTATTATTATTTTTTCGCGACATGTACATTTCTAACAAAGTTTATCGTGGCTATCTATCTATGACAGTGTTTTATTTACCGATTCATATCAAATGCTCTTGTATCAACTTCACAAAATCTTAAGTAAACCTAGAGCAAAGTTTAAAAAAATAAGAAAAAAAAGGAAAAAAAAAGAAAGCAAAGTAAAACTATTTCAGGTTTTGTACACAATTGCCTGGGCCTGGCCTTTTTGTGGGGTCGGTGAAGGGTGGGGAGGCAGCCAGGGCCCCCTGAGGGTGGGTGAAGGAACCAGCAAGGACCCACAGTTGGCACAGACAGGGGGTGGCTCTGCTGCTGGCATCTATCACCCACCCCCATGTGGTGTAGTAAGCACACCTCTGCTTGCTACAGCACAAGAAGCGCTGGTCAGTTGGGCATGGTCTTGAGCATCCCAGTGAGACACCTCATGGTCTACCCAAAGGTGTCCACCCATCTCCCAGCTCATCATCCACCTCCCATGGGTGAGCATACATGCCTGTTTCTCTCTGCTTCCTCCCTCTTGGCAGTCACCAGGTGCTCCAGCCTTTCCCCTTCCTTGTGCTCACTGAAACGTGCAGCATCTCACCATTTATTCCTGTACCTTGGGGACATGCTCACCTGCATCTTTTTCTTTGCTGATGCAATGCCATTCCCACCTCTCACTCTGCTTCCTGCTCTTGGATGCCTTGTGCTGGCAGTGGTCCGAGCCCCCTGCAGCCTGCACTGTTCCCCTCCGATGGCCGCAGCACCCCACGGGCAGCCCCTGGCCCGGCCCCCCGCCCCGGCCCATCCCAGCGCCCATCCCAGCGCCCATCCCAGCGCCCATCCCCGGCTCCGCGGCTTTGGGGGAACCCTCGCAGGGACATCCCGGGCGGGCTGCGGTGGCTGGTGGCGATATCGAGCTGCCGCCAGCTGGGGGAGTTCACAGTTCAGAAACAGCCGCAGTCGGGAAAATGGGACCCGTCGGATGGAACCTCCCGAGCACCTCCCGCGGCCCGGGAACACGCGTGCACCCCTGGCCCATCATCAAATATCCCGAGCTGGAAGGGACCTGCAAGGATCACCAGCTGAGGATGTGCTGTGACGGGTGAAAGTCGTCACCCAGGGCTCCCACCAGGGCACCCACCCAGGGCACTCACCCGGGGCACCCACCCATGGCACCCACCCGGGGCACCCACCGGGGGCACCCACCCGGGGCACTCACCCAGGGCCCAGCGCCCGCAGAGCCTGGATGCTGCAAGCGGGAGGAACCCGCACTGGAAAAGCAGCGCAGAGATGCCGCTCCCATCCAGGGACAAGGGGTGACAGTCGCTGTGCCAGCCTCCCTGTGCAGGAGCCCGGGGCTGCCACGAGGTCCTGAGCGCCGATGTGGGACACTCGACTTACCTTTGATATTACCTCTGCAGTGACTGGCACCCGTGAATTCACAAGCGTGCTGCTCGATGTACAAAGGACGGCCCGGCCAGGGAGGTGTTTTCTGTGCACACCTGCAGAGAGGCTGTTGGCTGCCTATGTAAACCACTACTCACAACGTTTGTGTTTCTGTTGTTTCTGTCTTTACACTGACAAGAATCACTCCGTTTGACATTTGGCACAAGCACACCTTAGTCTCACAGACCTCACATTCACCTTGCCCCAGCCGGAGCGGGCTCTGCCCGGGCTGTGGGGTGCTTCCAGCAGCAGCCCAATGCCATCCCGAGCTGCAGGCGCCGTTCTTTCCATTCCATCTACCACGGACCTCAGTGCCCACCCCACAGGACTCACAGCATTTGTGTAAACTGTTTGGAAGTTTTTCTCTGTATATCACAAGAGAAAGCCTGCTTCCCATCCTCTCTTGGAAGTGTAATAATTATAATGAATTAGATTTTCTTCTGTTTCCAGCCTGCAGGGAAGACACACTTTGAGACTCATTTCAGGTCATTCTCCTGTCAAACTTCACATACTTCTGTGCCCCAGCTCACTGTATTTGCTAAACATTGAGCTCCACCGTGCGCTCCTCGTCGGGGAGAGGCATGGACCAGCCTTGGGCTGTCCACCTCCCCGGCTCACTCCTCCCATCACACACTGCAAGTGTTTGCAGGCTGCGTGTGACCACGTGTCTTCCTCTCACCTTCAACTCAATCAAATAATTAGCAGTCATTTAGGAGTCAATTAGGTGACATATCTTGAAAGTCTTTGTGTTTACCCTACTCCTTCCTTTATAAGCTCCATTTAGCAGCCCAAGGGAAACCCTTTCTTCCTGAGGTCACCAGGGCACCCTGGGTTTATCTTTGGACTGTAGAAGAGTTCACACTCATTTCTCACCACTGGCTGGGCAGTGGGCACCCTGGGCTAGACCCCTGCTATGGCCACAGCTCTTTTGCTTCGTGGTCTCTCAAAACCCACTGTCCCTTCACAAGGACCCCTCCTGCTGTCTGTGGGGAACATGTAGCTGTGCAGTAGAAACTCCCCTCCACTGGTCATTCTTTCCCCCTTCTTTGCTGAACTCAGCAGTTCCAGCCCACAGCCACTTCATTTGCTGCCATAAATCATATTTAGTGGACTGGTTTGGAGAACAAACCTTCCACACGATGTGGAATATCAGATGTCTGAATCCAGAGGAGAGAGAAAGGGAAGAGGGTGTGAAGGCTTTCTAGAAACACTTATGTACAAATTTATGGGAGCAGACCTTAATATAGGACCTAGAACAAGTTATACAGTTAAAACTGTGCACTAATGCTGTATGGTTTACATGTCCCTTGCCCAGGGTTAAAGACTGCAGCAGCTCCTTTCAACATACTTTCTTCATTCAAGATCACCACCCTCGGTACTTTGCCTCAAAATGTGCAAACCTTTAACTTCCCCCAAGGGATAACTCACTCTGAGAATGAAATATTAATTAGAGCCTTGTCATCCACCATCACTATGTGGCCTCTCCAAAGCTTGGGAAGCCAGACACACTCCAGCCCCAAAGTGCTCCCTTTGTGTAGGGCTTTTGTTCCCCACATTCCACCCGTGGGGCCCTGTCACAGTGGATAAGAGCTCCCTAGGCCTGAAAGGGAGCTGTCAGGCTGAGTGCAGCTGGCTGCTGACAGGGAGTATCACCATTAACCAGCTTGTTATCTTGAGTGGGGTTTGCACAAATCGCTCCCTGTCTGGCTTTTGGTATCAGTGATGATGACAGCTTTTTGACAGATGCTAGTGAGGAGTGAATAAAGATGCTGTGGCTAAAGATCATCTGCAGGGATTAAACCTTCATCACATTCGGTGACTTTTCTACTCTTGAGACAAAGGGAACCTTTCTTTTTCCCCAGTCACACACCTTAGTTTCTCCAAGAGGTTGTTCCCTGCCAGGCTGTTCCCTGTAGCTTGTCTATCATGGACACATTTGAAAACCACCTTAAACTGACTATTTGCACGTTTAATCCATGATTCTCTCTAATGCTCTCCTAAATCTCCACCAACAACCAACCCTCATCCAGGATTGCTTCAGGAAGTTGCTGATGGCTCTTAGGGCCACCAACTTCCAAAACCAGCCACAAAGGTTGAAAGAGAAAGTAGTGTGTGACCTTCAGAGTCATGTCTTTTCATCTGAGCTATGTGCAGAGAGGGAGAACTAAACCACCAAGAATGTTGTGATTCTCCATCTTCTGAGCAGTGACACAAATGTGATTTGAGTAACAAAAGAACTGTGGAATCACAGAATATCCCAAGCTGGAAGGGACTCTCAAGGACCATTGACTCCAACTCCTGGGCCTGCACAGGACACCCCCAACAATCCCACCCTGTGCCTGAGAGCATTGTACTAACACTTCTTAAATAAGATTTGCTGTTTAAAACAAGGAGAATATTAAGTCTTGAGTTTGTTTGTCCAATGCTTAAAACTGAACAGGGAATTAAATAGACCCAAGCAAAGCAATTAACTGCAGTGAAGAAATGCTGCTTGTCTTCAGTATGTTTTTGCTGTGTGCAGTAGCATATGAGGAGGAAACAACATCAGATGGGGATGTTTATCTTATGCAATGACTCAGTCCTCACGCCTGATGCTTCTCAAAACATCATGTCTTGCTGCCCTTGTTTCAGTCCTATTTCCATTGAGCTCCTGATGTTCACTAATGCTTTGCACTTATTCCTTCCAGAGCCCTGATGGGTGTGTTCCAGGTAGGACCCCCTGGATTCCTACAGACCTCACACTGACCTGAGACATCCTTGCAATAGAAAAGTTTTTATTGTCTCCCTGTGAGGGTGGTGGGGCCCTGGCACAGGTTGCCCACAGAAGCTGCCACTGCCCCATCCCTGGAAGTATCCAAGTCCAGGCTGGACTTTATCATTGTGTAGTCAGTAATGAAAGGGTCCTGACTATTCTAGCTGTTTTGCAGCAATATTTTTTTTTTTATTCAGAAATCAAGGGGATTTCTGTCTGAAAACTGTCTCCCCTCTGGCCCCAATGGTCAGTAACTGCCTGGCTGGAGGATGAGGATCTTCCCACACACAGGCCTGTCCTGGGAAGTCACAGGAATCCCGTGCACAGAATGGATTTGCACAGGCATAAATAAACAGACAATTCTGGGCTGCAGCTCTCCAACCCAGCCACATTATGAGATAAAGCTTGGCCCAGGTCCCTTTCCCAAGGCAGACCCTGGCTCAGGCACTGGAGGTGTGCAGGGGCAGGAATTATGTGTTATCCATTCAGCAGTTCCAACAGGGAGAAGGGTTGTTGGTGCTGCTGGTGAAGGATTTGCTCTTTCTCGGAGCATTGCTCTTGCCAGAATTCCATGAGTTGATTCCGTGTACCCAAGACAGGCTGGCAGGACAGAGTGGCATTCCTTCTGGAAAAGTGTGCTTAGCTTTCCTGTGAGCCAGTTTGTGACTGATGGATCCCTGGGTGATCAATTTGGCTGCAGCCCTTCTGCACAGCTCCATGGGGGCATTCTTGAGCTTGGCTCTACCCATGGATTCACATGACATATTACACTTCTTCCTAGGCATTATTTTCCAGAATGATTCGGTTGAGAAATCTAGAACAGTTGGAGGATTTATCTGGAAATGCATCACTTTGCCCTTAGGTATATTCATTTAATATACAGATATGTGTTTATTTATATGAAAAGCAAACCAACCTTAGGCAATAATAACAGCTAAAAGCCAAACTTGCAATTGTTATTCAGTGTTATTGCTATTAAGCGGCTGTTACTCATAACACATCCGTACATACTTTGGATCTTAATCTCCTTTTGTGGTATTAAATGGGCCAAGCAGCTGCTAAATGGAACAAAAGTGTCATCCATCAGGATCAATTGGGATAAACATAAACATCCCATTTCCTTGCAGACAAACATGACATGGGCTGAGCATCTTGCTTTGGCCATCAGGATGATGTTCCTGGAACTCCAGCAGGCTGGAAAATTGGGGTGTTAACCTAACCTGAGCCTGGCACGTGGCACTGTTTTGGGGAGGTGTGAAAGGCTGGAACATGTGATGTCCGTGCTTTTTGTGAGGATGGGGATGGCAAAGATGACTCTGTAAGGTGCACCTGGGGCTTGGCTTGCACTGCCAGCTGTGCTGCATCGGGGAGCGCCTCTGAACCCTGGGGCAGATCCCTGCACTTGGTCCCTGTGATTGCAATCACACAGTGCTCAGCAAGGGAAGTACCAGGGCTTTGACTGGCACTACATGGCACTTCCTCTTTATCTAAGCAGACAGCCTCTTGCAAAAGAAAATTATCAACAAGGCAGCTCTGTCAATAATAGATTTTAGCATATCACAAGTGTGTGCAGGGAGCCTGTGTGCCCTGACCTACCATCATCCAGCCTCAGAGCTCCATTTGAGAGGGATCAGCTGTAGGGAAGTAATTGGAAAAATATGGCATAAATTGTGTGTGTACACATGCACATGAGTAAAGCAGCTTTCATTAAACAGCATTAAACACAGAACCATATGGCAGATTGAAATCACTGAAGTTTCCTCTGATTGCTACAACCAGTACTGGGCCTGTGGAGTGGTACCTAGCTTGGCTTGGTGGTGGGCAGCCCTGGAATATCCCAGCAAAGAGGTGAAGTCAAAAATGAGAGGGGGCTGGAAATTTGGGGACTGACAGCTTAGAACTGTGGAGGTTCAAGTGGCACATGACACCTGTGAGAGTGAGACCTCCTCATCTGTTTGCAGCAGCAGTCAGTGCAAGGTCTAGTGAAGATATAAACTGCTTTAGATCTACATGGTGAAAATATAAACTGATTGCATTAAGTGATTGCTCCACCTGTACCTGAAGGTAACATAAATTGAGTTTTTTCTTCTTCAGCTTCCCCTACACTGAATTCTTTCCCCTCCCCTCTCCTCTCCTGTATTTTCCAAACTGTGCCAAGGACATGGGATATGGGATGTCCCATGGCACCATAAACATGTCAAGGAAAGGGCTGAGAGCAACTGCAGAAGAGACAGGAACAACCTTTGGAGTGGGGAAAAATACTGTCCCTATAATGGCCCTATGATGTTGAATATTTAAAAACAAAAACCATAAAAGCCAGTAGGTTTTTTTAATTGGGAGTATAGAGTTTTATTATTTAAAAGGTTTTATAAAGAAATTTTAAACAGGCCATGGAATTGCTGTAGCAGGTTGGGTTTTTTCCTCTTGGAAATTACTCAGCCATTTGGTTTCTATTTTTGCACAAAGCATAAGCGTTGTGAACAATCATTTGATATGCTTGTTGATGCATCACAAAAAGGAGATATGCTTTGAATTCTCCTTAAAAACCCCATGTAAACACAAGGTTTATGGAGCATTGCAACAAAATACCATCTCCTTATTGAGTGCTTTCACATGTGATTTCCTCTCTGACTACTGCATGTAAACATACTTATTGTGTTTGGGAAATTCCAAAACCTCAGACACAATCAGGCTCAATAGCTCAGCAAAGGCAAGTTATAGTTTAAAATGTCCACATTTTGCAACAAGATGCCTGGATGGTAGCAGAGGAGGGAAGAGAGGGACATTTTAACACAGCAGGGTGGTTGGATAGCCCCATTTTTCATTCCTTGGAGTCACAGACTCACCCTGCACACACCAGCAGCATCGTCCCCACCCAGGGACTGCTGGTTCATTGTCTGTAGGCAAGACCCAGGATTGTCATTTCACACAAACTAGGGCATGGTCCTCCCGAGGTCCTTAACTGTCCACTGTGTTTCTATCATTTTGTAAAGAAAAGCCTTTCATACATAGGGCTTGTGTTCCTTTTTCTTGCAGTTATGTTTCCTTAAGGCTTTATATTAGAAAAGCCATAAAGAAGTAAGCAACAATACCAAGATATTACAGAGGTGAGAAAAAATAGCAACGAGTGTCAGATTCAACATGACAAAAGACTGTGAGAAAATTATTAAATACCGCTGAAATAAGTGGATTGTCTTGTTTCCCATTGTGCACACAGCACACTGCTTAGCATAGGGGTGACCACTGCAGGACTGGGGTCCCTTTAGCTTCCCCTAGAAGTCAGACAGAATGTGCACATATCTCCCAGTTCCGAATCTTCAGCGTCCCTGTGGAGACTTGTGAGGTCTTTTTAGTATAGCACATAAACCACTGCCACCTTCCTCCCCACAGCTGAGCCTTCTGGAAAAAATGTTGAAAGTTTAAATCCTACTAATTTGTAAATGAATAAACATGAAATTCCCTTTGTTAAGTTCTAAATCACTATTTGTTCCCCAAAGGCTGTTTATGGTTATAATTATAGAATCATCATGGATGGTTTGGGCTGGAAGGACCTTAAATATCATCTTAAATATCCCATGATGGGCAGGGACACCTTTCACTATCCCAGGATGCTCCAAGCCCCCTCCAGCCTGGCCTTGGACTTCCAGGAATGGGGAACCACAGCTGCATTGGGCACCCTGTGCCAGTTCCATAATCATCATATGGTTATAATTTTCCTCTGCTAAAACTGATACTCAGATTTAAACCAGACATTTCTCCACCTCTACCTGAAGGCAACATAAATAGGGTTTCTGCTTCTGCAGCTTCCCCAGCCGAAGTGCATTGCTCTGGGCTGAGCACAGCAGGGCTCTGGGCTCTGCCAGCATTGCCCCAAGGCAGAGCAGGAGCAGCTCTGTCCATGCACAGGCAGTCAGGGCACCAAGAGTGCTGTCAGGCAAAAGATCTGTGTAACATGAGTAACCTGCAAAAATGGCAGGGCTGCAGTAGGAAATGACTCTCCCCTTCACTCTCTGTATATTTTTTATTTTCAAATTTGTTTCTGCTATGCCCTGATTTATCAAAGCCCTAAAACACATGCTTGACTTCAAATACCTCACTGCAGCTAAAACTAATTGCATACTTAGTCTTTGATGGCTCAAGGTCATAAAGAAATCACTCGCTTTTCCAAACAAATACTTCAGTATTTTAATTGCTTGCAAACCACATCCCACAGCCCCTACAGAGATGGGTGTAGGACGGTGTGCCTGACTAGAGGGTGAACTGCCTGGGATTTCCCGACCAAATGCACCCAGTTACTCAGGGCACAGCATGTCCAGAAAGGTCGGGTCAGGCTGAGTTTGGGTCTGATAAGTGACAAAGCATTGGGAAGAACATGTGGCTGTCCTAATCCTGCTGGCAGTGGCTGGGCGGGAGATGCCTGATGTTCCACAGTTACATGAACACATCTTCAGCAACTCTTCAGCAGGCATTTCCCATATTGGGGAATCATAAATAACATATCAATATCCCCAGTGGGGATCTTGTTAGTGCATGTAAGTAACTACATAAACATATAAATATGCAAATCATATATAGAATCAAAACTTGAACATATATAAAGAAGTGGAAGCAGTACTGTACAAGCAGAGTTCCCATTGACATTCACTCTGACAGCCTGGGGATAGTCACTCCCTCCCTCTACACTGCCTGCTTTGCCCTCTAAAATTCTTAGTAGAATGATAATATTTTAACAGTTGCAGCTTTAAAAACCTTGATTATGACCAATCATTTCTCCCGGGCAATTGTATATTTAGCAGAAGGGAAAAATTAAACTTCCCAGGAATGAGGTTATTTAGGGCATAAAATTCAAGGAAATAGGTATTTAGGTCATTGTGGGCATGGTTTTTATTTTCCCTAATTTTCAGATTACTTTCAATTAGGGTCTGCTCAGAGTGGAAACTTCTTGATGTGAAATAGATACTAGCTAAATCATTAGAGCTCATTCATTGCCATGTGCCACCTTTTAGAGCAATTAAACCTGACCTTGGGGTTACAGAGCTGAGCACTCACTGACCCAGGGCACTTCCTCTGAATATGAATAAGTTTGGAGTACAAATACAGTGGAGCAGGATTGCTCCTGGCACAGATAATGCCTTTGTTATAGCAGGGCTCTTCGGGCTCTTAACTATGGAGTCCATTGATTCAGAACATTCACTGGTGGGATCAGTTCTGGAAATTTTTTTTCCTGTCTTTTTTTTCCCCTTGACATCTGGAGTCTATCTCTTTGCCAGCCTCTCAGTCCTCCACTCAAAAAGAGAAAGTGAGGGAAACAGATGGACAGGCTCACAAATGCAAAGAATAAGTACCAAAAAAAGTTTGACAAAAATTTTACAAGAAGAAGAGGGAAAAGAAGAAGAAGAAAAATGTCTAAATTTTAAAGTCTTTGGTGTCCTGTGACTACAAAAATATCCAGAGCAAGGACTGTCCAGGATAGATTGACCGATCTATCCATAGGAGTTATTTCAATGTCTTCTTAATTTGGCAGAGACAATGGGGAAGCTGCCTCTACTTACAGGGAACAGAAAAGGAGATGCTGGTAAAAATTAGGTGGGGTCTTGTTTAGAGAACAGAGCTTTTCATGCCCTGCCAAGCCATGCTGAACAATAACCGTCAGAATCTGTTAGAAGATGGAAAATTGGTATTGCTTGGTACAGAAGTAATTCTGCTGGGGTTTGTTCACAGACTGCATGGCACTTTTAGTCCTGTTTACCCATGAGCTCTCAGCAACCCAAGACAGCTCCAAACGTTTTTCTTTCAGCTTTCATCATGTGCTAAGGAGGGGGGGAAAGCCATCTGGCATTCCTTCACCTGGTAGGGCCACTCCTCATCAGGCTGCTGACCTAAAACATAATCTCCACCATGACCTATGGAGAAATGGGCAGGACCCACCTGCAAAGTAAAAGCCCCTTTTTGAGGCATAATACCAGATTCCTGATGGCTGATGAGTGCACGTTCACCTCTAGGACACTTTGCCAACTTGTATTTCATTGCCACAGCGTGCAAATGGTTTCCAAGCAAGTCATTCTGCTCATTTGCAGGTAAAAGTTAAAGATACTGAGGGAACTACACCAAACCTCCTTGTTCCCCACTGACTTAGTCCAAGAGGACAAGACATGGAAATACTCTGTGTTGTACCATTTCTGAATTTCTTTACACATCTTGTACACAGCATGAAGAAGCAAGGCCAGGACTTTATGTTGTGAGGCCAACATTTTCCCACTATAGCCTATAAAAGTATAAAGAATTAGGAAATATTCCTAGCTATGGCAGTTGAGGGATTCAGACTTTTTTTGCAGGTGTAATTATAAAAAAAAGATGATTGAGACTATTTTAAATCAGTTTTATCTAAAAATTTCATCAGAAGCAAGCATGCAGCTGAATTAAGTTGTTGCAAAAAAACAATTTCCTTTGGTGGCTGAACAGCTTCAGGGTGAAGTTTTGGCTTCATGTACAAACACAGAATCAAACCAGCCATTATTATCCATTTCCAAGTGCAGCACTTGAGTTCATGAAAACAGCACTCTTCTCCTCTTGGAAGTTTCTCGCATGGTACATTCCTGTCCTCAAGGGAGCAACTCATTCCCTGTGTTAACATTTTATTTGAGAACCAAGATGTTTCTGTGTAATGAGTGTAAGGAAATGCCATCCATGCTGGGATATCACACTGGGAAATGGGGGCCAGAGAGCCACACCACTGTCATCCTTCACAGGGAGCCAGCAGAGCCAGCAGAGCCAGCAGGATATGAATGAAATTGTATCTGCTCAGTTAAAATTCTGCAGTTTTACTTGATTAGCTGTCTCCATGGACACAAGGAAAAAAAAAAAAAAAAGAAGAGATGTTAATTAACTGACTACAAAATTGTACTTTTCATGTCAATATGTCAATACAAAATTAAATAATAATAAAAAAAATTGAAAAAATGAGTACCACCTGCTCTATCGATGAGGCAGAAAAATGAGGCCATTATCAGAAAGGAGCTGCAGAAGGAGCCTGTACCCTGACAGTGAGGCTGAGAAATACACCTCAGTGTGTCATAAAATCACAGAGTGATTTGGGCTGGAAGGGACCTGAAAGCTCATCTCTTGCTCCCCTGCCATGGCAGGGACACCTTTCACTGTCCCAGGGTACTCCAAGTGTCCAGCCTGGCCTTGGACATTGCCAGGGATCCAGGGGCAGCCCCAGCTGCTCTGGCTGCTGTGTTCCTGCACAGAAGAGAACAGATGAACTGTCATTATCAGCTGGTGGTTATCTGCCAGAGAAGGCAGGATAAATGTACTGACAGTCTAATTCCCTTTAACTGAATATAGCAGCCCCAAAATCACCTACACAAGCTGAGAGTGCTGGAAAAATGACTGAGACTGCGGCTCACTGGTATTTCAGGGGCAGTGCTGGCATGTTTATAGTGGCTTTCCATTACTTTTTAAAACTAAATTACATTATATTAAACTGGAAGTGTCCTATCGCTGAGTAGATCTCTTCTGTTCCAGGCACAGAACCACTGCTTTCATAGGAGAAATAAAGCAGAAAACCCTGGTTAAAGCCAACCCATTTCTTGCAGAATTTTAAATATCTCACTTGGAACTCTGGCTCCCCTTTTCCATGTGTTGGGAATCAGGGCTGCAGAGCGAGGGCTGGCTGTGAGCAGGCAGGGGGCTGGCGGCAGCAGGAAAGGCAATATTTCCAGTTCCACTCTGGTCATTAACAAGAGCAATTTGCCCACAAACAATCTGGAAAGAGTTTTCTCAGATTACAGTAAAAGTTAATGGAGTTAGAAATGCCTTCTCTTTTGGATTAGCTCATCCTTCTTTGTGCAGCCCTTAAGTACATGGTGAAGTGCAAGCAAGGTTTGGTAGCAGCAGATGCAGCTGTGAGCATAAAACCCATGGTGAGGGGGCCTGATCCAGGATTCCTGGATCTCCTCACTACTCCCATTTGTCCAGGTGGGAAAGCTCAGGACCTCCCCTGTGCTGCTGCCTTTGAGAGGAAAATTAAAGCTCTTGTCAGCTGATTCTGCTGTAACCGGTTATTTAAGGAGGTGAGAGGAATTAGAAGAAGCAATACAACTTTAACAAGATACAGCATGATCACCCTGATACCAGGCTTTGCTGCCAGAGTACTGCAGAACCTCATGAGCATGGAGAAAGCAGTTGAGAGGATAGACAAAAAAGAGACAGCAGAGAAAATTCATTCTAGGTTAAATAAAACTAACTGTTGGTTTGAGCCAAAGCCACTTAGGTGATACAGATTAATCAAAACATCAGAAACCAGCTCAGTTATCCTGCACATCAGGTTCTTCTATGGATCTCTGATCATAACATTATGGATTCTTCAACTCATCATTTCCAAGGTACCTTTATGCCTCCTAAGAGCTCTTGTTATTGTTAACCAGTTTTAAAAAACTTGAATGTCATCCATTTACATCAGAAGAAAATCACAGCTAAATTGTGTTTATGCTTCATCCATCTTTACTATATCTCAGATTTGGTTAAAAAAAAAAGTGAGAACTCTATGTGGTCAGCAAAGAGTCTTTGCATTTAGAGGTCAGCAGAATTTCCCCACCCGTGTCCTTTACTGTCACATTACAGCTGATATGAAGCTGCCCCCCAAACTCAACAAACCTAGAAGAAAACAAGTCTGCAGATAAGGTTGGATTCAAACCCAAGCAAAGACCTCAGGCAACCCTGTTCTAGCTGAGATGCAGATATCCAACTGGCCAGAGAGCTGGGAAGACAGAGGTCTCATCCAGTCAACTATCTGAGCCTGGGAAATCCAAAGCCCCTATAAAAGGAGCAGCCATATCAAACTCATGGTTATTTGCTGAGGTTTTTCGTGTGTCTAGCTCCAACCCACAATGGCACATCACACTTTACCACCAGAGGAGAGCAAGCAGGGAATAATGAACAGCTGCTGGAATCAGCTCTGCCTGCAGAAGAAATGAAAAAATGATAGTGCACTCTAGTTAAAAGATGGAAATCTCTTGCACTGCATAAACTTGAGCTAAAACCTACCAGAGCCATTGCTGCTCACTGAAGAGGGCTCAAGGTCTATCTGTACAACAGGACATGTCTTCTTCTCTTAATCATTCAATCAATGAGGCCGAGCAGGAACAGGCACTCATTCTGTTTGAAGCCAGTTGATGTTCACCAGGGATGAGCCCACAGACAGAGGTGGCCCCTTTCAGTCACAGCTGGCTTGTCCTCAGGATGGACATGGACGGAAGATGCTGAGGAAATATCCTCCCTTCTTTATCCCCACCTCCCCTGTTTAAGGGCCATTACATGACTGAAAAAATACTTATCGTTAATCAGCGCTGCTTAATCCTGTTCACTTCCATCTGCGCCTCTTTACAGCCTGACACCTCTCCTGTCCCCAGGCCATGGAAAGCAGAGGGTATTTAGTGGGGAGGCCTCTGGGGAGCAGCTGTCCCCAATCATCCTGTCGACATCCCTTTCATTCCCAGATTACATCTTGTACCAACAGTTTGTGTGTGGGAAAAATCAAAGCTGTCAGAGCTGCTCCCAGGATGTGCACAGTGTGCAAGGTGCCCAGTCTGGGGGGCGCAGGCCTTGACCCCTGTGCTCACCCAAAATAACGAGTTGGGGCAGGTTCCCAGCCTCCTCCAACCCCTCCAGAGCTCAGCAGCAGAGTAATCCTGACATGCACAAGCAATGAAAGCAATCTGTTGTTAACTGGCTGAACAGGCTTGTCTGGAGACCCCAGACTTCCTTATTCAAGCATATTACACAATGGCAATTTTCTCTTTAAAGGAGGGAAAAAAAACCCTCAACAGGATAAAAGATGCCTTCTCACAGCCTTCCTTCCCCAATCCAGTGCTTCAAAAACAATTGACAGAAAATCCAAGGCAAATTTCAGAAACCATGGACCGTAATGAAAGTGGAATGACTGAATAAGTCCTAATGGACTAGGAAGAGTTGATAATAAAAAGTATTACTTTCATATTAGTCCTTCACCCAGGCTCATGGGGATGAATCTATTGAGTTACTACATTTACTGTCCTGGGAGGGGAACGAAGTCTTTAGTTGTGGCTGACAAGGGTGTTTCTGATGGATTGAAATGGAAACACTTCTACAATGGCCTTGTGGGTGCAGCTTTGAACCATAATTCACTGGCAACAAAATTCTGTATTTTGGGTGTCAACCCAGATAGCACGCGGGAGGACCAAAAACTTGCTGCCTGCTGAATTTCAGCTTGTCAGCAGCAGCACCAGCTCATCACATCCCAGTCCTGTTCTCCAGTACTCACCTGTTACCAGTAGTTGCATATCTACTATTTTAATTGTCGATTTGCATTTAATTAAGCATTCAGAAGTACCAAACACCATAGGATTCCTGTACACAGATGTGCTGACCCCATACGGAACTGCCTGGCTTTTGACTTCTGGTTATTTTTAGCTTCAAATGTGATCCTTTACACCACAATATCTTCATAAACCATAAAAATGAAGATTTTTACGGATGTGTCAGTAAAGGACAGGACAGGGAGTGCCCAGCCAAGCTCATGGCACGACCTGAACCCCTCAGCAAGGCAGATTCAGGAACTCAGTAGATGTGGGTAAGAATTCAGGGCAGGCAGCATGAGAGGATTGCATGGAACTGCTTTTAGTTTTTGAAAATTTAAATATCCACCCTCAGAGCAAATGTTCTTTTTTCACTGCAGGACCACCACTGCTGAGGATATCAATGGTATTGCTAGATAAACCTGTCAAAACTGGGTAATACCTTAAAGTAGAATAATATTTTGTGAGGGATTTAAGCACTTTTCCCCAGTGGCTCCTCTTCCAGCTTGGCCAGAGAAATGCTGCTCGGTGCCTCGGTCACCTGAGTAAAAAACACTGTTATTTTATGAGTGGAGTGAGATGACGGTTATCTCATTCTTCCACACTTCAGCAGCTTCCTGTGGCTGCCTCATTCGCAGGTATTTCGCAGGATTAAATGACCTGATGTTATCGAGCTGCCTGGCAGAGCTCGGTGAGTCCCATCTGATCACTGTGTCCCCTCTTCAGCGCCCACAGAAATCCCATTTCTCATGGCACATGCCAGGAAACGTTGTCAGGCTTACATAAACATATATTTTGACAAGGAAAATTAGGTTTTCCCTCTGTTATTTTGTCTAATACTTCTCATGTTTTGTCTATTGTATTGCAGATTGGTTAAAACAAGAGTGCAGGCAAGGGCAAGATACACAGAATGCAAAGGTAATGTCCACTCCATTTTCCTATCAGCCAATACTTAGGGCTTAAAAGTCTACTCCAAGTTAGGAAAATAGTCACATATTTCAATGCAAATGTTCTCACATTTCAATGCAAACCCTTAAAAATGAAGTTTAACACTGAAAGTGTATATGCCACTTGACACTGACCCAGTCTTGCCCACTGATCCAGCTCAGCCTGGTTGTGTCTTAAAGGTTTTACAGAATTACATAATGTTAAGGGGTAAAGATCACCTAGTCTCGACCCCAGCACTTCCCACCAGACCAGAGTGCTCAAGGCCTTTCTTTCCACAAGACTCAAGACTGTCCCAAGGACATAGGACCCTGTGTCATGCCCATCATATAATTGATGTGTAATAATTTTGTTTGTCCTGCTACACCAAGGGCCATTCCAGACCCTTGGGCACTCTTTAGCAGAAGTTCATCAGTTGCTTACCAAGCATGAGGAGAAACAAAGAGCAGAACTGTCATTAACTGGAGACATCTACAGTTGTGTCCTACCTCACTTGCCGATTTTCAATATTATTTTCACATATGAATGTATATCATGTCACATGTTACCTTGGGAAGAGTGGCTGAAGTTCTCACTGTAGAGACCATTCTGCAGTGCACACAACCCCTGGTATTTCTGCCCTGCTCTGCCTGTCTTACACCACTTACAAGGGTACAAAAACCAGAACATATTTCTTAAAACAGCTCCAATCACAGTCACACCAGTGTAAGAGCATCAGCTGGGGCTGTCTCCTTCAAAACTGAAACCCAATTGTGCCTTGAAAAACGAGGACATCTCACAGGGATGAAACCTTGGCCCTTTGCAGGTGAGTGGGAAATCTCAGATTGTTGCTTGGCGGTCACACAGTCTCTTTTGGGCTGGGACACAAAGAGAAATAATTGGACTGGCCTAGGGCCCCTCTCCTGGAAGGGAAGATGTTGGCTTTGGGGTCTCAGCACTGGTGGTATATCTGCAAGCAAGCTCAGAGCTGATGTAAGTATCTTCAGTATAAATTATGGCATTGTTAATCCTCCACAGGTTTTAATAATAATTTAGCATTTAGTGAATACGCTGGACTATAAATGTGTTATTAAACCTAAATTAAATGCAGATTTGGAACACAAATGCGCTCTAGAAATTTATGAGGGATCTTAGCAGTGAATAACTTTTTTAGACATTATTGTGAAAGCTACAGAATATCAGTTTCTGAATTAGTATAAAATACTGTGTGTTACTTGTCCATTATTGGAGACTGTGTTTGTGGAGGTATGTCCTACAACCCCCATGCAGTCCAAAACTTAATTCATTGGCAGGAATTTCCAGGTCTGAAAAAAACAAATGAACCATTTTCATGTCAGCACAGTACTGCTCCACCAGGAATTGCTGTGTGTGGGTCCCACTTTCTTCAGGTCTACCAAGCTCAGGATGTACAGAAATCACAGAACCTAGGACAAGCTGGGTTGGAAAGGACTTAAAAATCATCTAATCCCACCTCTGCCATAGCCAGGGACACCTTCCACTATCCCAGGGTGCTCCAAGCCCTGTCCAACCTGGCCTTGGACTTCCAGGAATGTGATTCACATACCAAAGACTTGAGGATTGTCTGGGCTGCCAGTGCTTGTACATTCCTCTTCTTTCCCGAGAATGATGACCAGAGAGCCCTTCCTGCAAAGCCTGGAAATTCAGGGAAGGCATTCCCAATAAATCTCAAGCACCTCACTCACCAGGAGGTATCAGAGGACAGTGCTGTATGGGTTGACATGCCCATGATTGAATATCAACAATACTGAATTAATTTGAATTGATTTTTAGAGGAGAAAAGCAAACCTATAACAATTTCAACCAGCTTACAAACCTGTTGATTACTGCAAAACCTGAAGATCCTGCATACTGCATACTTTTGGTCACTCTGAGGTACAAGAGGATCCTATTTCCTGCAGGAGAACTGCAAGATTTAACAGCTTTGGGCAGAACAAGGCTGTTAGCTGAGAAATGAACCTCATCAGTATCATAATTATGAAACAGAATCTTCCTCAAACTCTGCAGCAGCCAGCAGGTCAGGGCAAATGTTGGAAAAGAGAGAATAGTGGAGAAGCCTATTGACCTAATGATGGTGTTTTATTTTAGAGTCATGCCAAATTTCCTTCATGGTCTGCACCAAAAAATGAACACCCAGATGTCATGTGTAACACACAGTTGTCCACATGTGGATTTCCTAAAGGACCATCTCTGTTTCTAGTAATTCCAGATGCAATTGTAAGCCTTACCTTAATCAGGCATGATGGAAATCTGCTCCCACTCAGGGAAAGAAGGGGAGAAAGGAAGCAGCAGTGCAAGGGCAAGGTCCTGGAGCACTGGCTGAGCACTTGAGGTGGTTCCTGGAGAAACAAAAGGGACATTTTACATGGACTAAGTGCTCTTAGCAGAGCACATATGTGTGGATGGCTTCCTCTCACTCATGAGACTGATGCATCCACTGTTTCTTTTGCCAGCCTGCACTTGATTAAAGGACACTCCACATCCAGGGCAGTGCTGTTGTACAGAATGCATGTGCTATCAAATAATAAACTATCTGTCACAATATTGGCTCAAGGTTTGGGAATTTTCTAATGTAAGAAGATTAAGACGATTGAACTTCAAATAAGTACCATTTCTGACTAATTGTTTGCAGATATGGCATAGAAGCAAGATGGCTTCTTTTGGGAAAGTAATGTGATTTTACTTTACAAGATTCTAGCTGAAAAATAAATGCCCAAAGTCCAAACTTGCTCAAATCTTACATTTGCAGTTACCTGAAGGGAAGCTGCACTTAGAGCACTAGAGAGTGTCCCAACATGCTGGAGTCCCCTAGAAAACTGGAATAAGAAGCAGTCACCATATTAGATCTAATTACCTGGGCCTAGATTTTGTTACAACCACATGGGCAGCCCTTCAGATCTGGTCTACAGACCAGACTTGACCCATGAAGACACACATACCCATGAAGACACACACAGAAATTCACTCTACAGAAATCACAGAGGCTCCCACTTCTTTTTCTAACCATTACTACATGGCCTTTCCTGCATGGGAAGGTCACAAATGACACCCTGTCTTTATCCCTCTCTTGGTATTCTCCTGTGCTGATCTCCATAGGGTGACCTGCACAAGCATTTTCTCCCTGCAGGACATTGATCAACACAGCCAGAAAAATCTTGTTTCTCCATTCTAGCTGAGTCACAGGCACAACATGTGACCTTCTGTCACTTGGTCTTCTCATGTCAAAATTAAAATTCAGTTAAAATCTGAGAACACACTGAGAACCAGATGCTCCAACTGAGCTAAACCTTTCTGGGTAAATATATTGCAAAAAACACAAATCCCACTTCAAACTTTAGGGATCTGTATATATTGTAATGTATACAAAATTCTGCTGTTTCTTGACAAGAGGTTCATGCTCTAGAAGAACAGAAATTCAGCAGGCTGAAATTAATTATATATTAGAATGAACACCAGTGCATTGTTTCCCATTTAAGGAACAGCCTGGATATAAATAAATCCTTATTCATATTCTATTATTTAAATAAGACAATCATTCTTACCATGAGTAACGATTGTACCTTTCACAAAAATAAGAGGTAAAAATTAGTTTTGAGAAGAAAAGAGTCTTAAACTTTGATGCTCTTGCTGTCAGTGTATTGAATGGGGCATGGTTCAAAACTATCTGCTAATGTCCCCAAAATGTCATTGTTTAATCCCAGCCAGTCACCAGCCCCTCTCAGCCCCTTTCTCACTCCCCCACCACTGGGATCAGGGAGAGAATCGGAAGGGTAAAAGCTAGAAAACTCGTGGGTTTAGATAAAGAGAATTTAACAGAGCAAGCAGAAGCTAGGCACACAAACACTGCAAAGCAAGGTATTAATAACACTGCAAGCAAGGTATTAATTCACTGCTCCTCATGGCTGTGCAGGTGTTCAGCACCTCCAGGAGAGCAGGGCCCTGTCCTGTGCAGCCGTGACTTGGAAAGACAAATGCCATCACTTTGAGCTCCCTCCTTCCCTTCTTCTTCCCCCAGCTTTATATCCCGAGTGTGATGTCACATGGGCTGGAATGTGGCCTTTGGTCAGTTTGTGTCACCTGTCCTGGCTGTGGCTCCTCGCAGCTTCCTGCCCAGTGTCACCACCCAAAAGCAGGAAAGGCTTTGGCCGTGCCCATCCACAGTGAAAACATCTCTGTGTTACCAACCCCGTGTTCAGCACACGCCCAAACCAGCCCCAGATCAGACAATTAATTCTATCCCAGCCAAAACCAGCACATGAGGAAAAGACTAAATTGGAGGAGTGGAATTCAAGTTAAGGCCATTTTTCCTTTTGATGCTCTACCTGAAGGTGCTGTTTCCACCATGTGGCTAAATCACATTGCCCAAATTTGTTTGCCAGCATTGTATCTTTCTGAGGTTTCCTCTTGCAGAATGCAAGGAGTGTGCAATGCATGGAAACAACTATTTGCCCAAAACAACAACTAAGGTAAGAAAACAACAAACTAAAGAACATGGATCAAGGATCGTGGACCCTCACTGAGACAATGTTCTCAGTGATGGTGTTCTGGCACTGGTGAGAAAGTGTTGCTTTGCATCTGAAGTCACAGCCTGTAGTGAGAGCTACTCCTGAATATTCCAGTTCACTGGACTAGAGGCAGCTGAATTATTGTACATTTACACAGCTCCATCAATACCTCCAAATAACACCAGAAAGAACTGAGGCAAATGCTTTAAAAACATCATTTAAAAAATCTGAAACACAAAGATTTCAGTTTAATAACTGGTTGTATGGTTCAAAAAAATGTAGGGCGCTATACATTCAAATCCAGTAACAAGATCCTTTTACCACAGCAGAGATCCCTTTCATTCCACAGCAGAGAAAATTGGCCTTAAGATAGATTAATTAGCCACTTGATTTTTTTTATTTGCTATATGTATAAGCCCAGAGTATTCTGCTCTAAAATTCACTGCAGCATTTGGAGTGAACAAGTAAAAAAACCTCAAATCATGAAGTATTTTCCTTTGCTTATACTATTAGTTTGTGAAAACAAGTATCTGATGAACAAACCCTTTTAAACAAACAGGGGTTTAGGAGTGTGCAATACAGCAAATTGTGGTTATTTCTTACATAACTTTGTTACATGCCAAGCACTGATTTCCTTCTTATATAAATGAAAGCCTATAAACTGATGCAATTACCCTCCCCACATACATTAGTTTAAATGCTAGGGTGTTACAAACCCCATTTATCTTTCATGCTTTCTGTTAGGCTGTGAGTCAGCTCTGAGGTTTAAATTTTGTTTAAAAGTTCTTGGCTAATTGATCACTTTAGAGATGCTTTAAACACAGGTAAAACACCGACAAAGATGTTAAAAGTAAGCTTTCCTAATGGATGAATTGCAGCTATCCATCATCCTGCAGCTACTTCCCCACCACCCTCCCACTGAACCTAATAAGTTCTATTAGAGCTGTTAACATGTGGCATCTGTTAATGGAAAGTGTATAATGCACAAGATGTGACCAGACCTGAGGGCTCCAAGAAGTAAAGTTTGAAACAGAAAAGCAAATTCTGGCTATTCCCAAAGTTAATGTAAAGCCAGGTCAGTGTTCCACGCCTTTCTCAGGGGTGATTCCCATTTAAAGCCTTGCTGGAGCAGAGGCAGCGAGGCTTCATTTGCTGGCACAGTGCACGTTATATTTCAACTACAACAGCAAGCAAAATGTAGAAGTTGAAGGAAAAAGAGGAAATATATTTATTTTTGGGTTGAGAAAACAGTGAGACACATGACAAGCCTGGATCTCTTTTGGAGGGGCCGTGCTCTACATTATGGAGATTAAGTCTGATCGTTGCTGAAGGAAGACAGAAACCCCAGCCTGGATGGCAGGGCTGTAATAGTGGCTGTTAATGTCTGCTGTGAACTGGTTCCTGACATCTTGAACACATTGCTGGGGCAGCTCCTGCGAGCCTTTGCCATGTGGATGCTCTGGCAGTTGGAGAGCATGGAGCATGGGGAGAAGCTGGCTGGGAGCTTCAAGGATTGTGTGTAATCAAAGGCTTTGAAATGTTCCTAGCCTGTGAGACCACTTTCCTTGGTACTAGGCGGACTATCAGAAGATATTAAAATGAACAATGCCAGCCCATGTAGTAACAGCTATGAGTGTAATCCAAAATTAGCTCATTAATTCACAGGAAAGTATTTTCTACTTGTCTTTCATTACTAAAAACGTGTCTGCTTGTTAGCAAAAGCTAGAGCTTTAACAGGAATCTTTAAAACATTAGCAATGCACATGTGCTTTTCTATGCCTTAGTAGGAGATTTATTGAGTTTATTCTCTAATCTCTGTTTACAAGCAGAAATATGACAAACATAAATCATTTGAATAAGATTTCAAGCTAGAAATCCCCTTTGCTATTTTCCAGCGTCCTAATGTTATTTCAAACCTGCAATTAATTCTTTTCTTTGCTGGCCCATTTGTTTTTAAAACAATTTCACTCCACTTGACCTTTGTATTTCTTGGAAAAGTGTTCAAAGTTGGAAATAACTCTAGATGTTATCTGTTAGTGCTTATTTACCATGCACAGTGAGCTCAGCTTAGGAGCTCACAGTGAGTTGGAGCTTAGGAGCCCCAGAGAGATGCAAGATGAAGGGGCAAATACCTACCAGTAGGAATTAGTATTGCAGGGAGGCTGTGATCATTATTAAGGACAGTCAGGCTGTTCTCTAAGTGCTGGCTCTTACAAAAACCTCAAATATTTAAAAAAGAATGGAAAAAAATGATGTAAAAGAAAACACCTCTCCAGAGCTCTGTCCTGCAAGGCAATGGGCATACTGCTCACAACCTAAGCAAGTACTAAAACACCCATTAGGTAGGCACAGGTACAGAACTGGGCCCAAGGCCCTGAAATAGCAACAAATTGTCATTATTGTTAATTAATTCCAGTTATTGTCATGGACCAGGACAAAAATGCACTGTGCACTAACTGCATTACAGCAACTTCTAGAAACCCAGAACTCTACAAAGCTGGTGATTTCAGTGATTCTGCAAGAATAGCTTTCATCTTTCTAGGAAGTTTTGCATGTTTTCAGTGGGAAATGTGTGGCTTAAAAGGGCTGCTCTGGTTTTGCAACTTCTGCCAGCTAAGGATCCGCTGAAACTTGTGTTTTCAGAAGTGTAGCCCATATATATTGGATCAACAACAGGGCAACAACATTAACTAAACTATTACATCAATGGTATATAGTCCAGACACACAATCTCTACTTTTTTATGGTAGAGGGAGTTCAAATCCTGCCAAAAAAAAAAAAAAAAAAAAAAAAAAAGAAAAAGAAAAAGAAAAAGAAAAAGAAAAAAATAATTGAATACAGAAAGCCGACAATATTTACATTTAACAGATTGCAGCATTTTGGTTTTCAAAAGACTGAGTCCAAGGCAATTAAAACTTCGGTGGCCTTTTGGTTTTTAAATTGCAACTAAAGGGTACCAACACGGAGAGTGGGTCTCTGCAGCACATGTGGCTGTCAGGGTTTGACAGGTGTGTGCTCGGGCGCTGCCGCTGCGCCGCTGCCTCGGCAACCCCAGGAAACCTGAGAGTGTTTGTAAACAGTCTGTGCTTTCTCAAAAGTGCCCTCGAGATTTGCTACAGGAAGTCAAATTGCTCAAATCTACCTAATTTGGCACGATACGTTGAAAGCATGCTTGAGTGATCATAATTGCACTGGGACTGACTTCATTCAGCAATCTCTGGGCATACCTTTCCAATAACAACTGCAGGCGATATAAATTCAATCTCTTGTTTGTTTCTGAAAGTGATTAGCCTAAAAAATTTGGAATTTAAACACTCATAATTGCAAAGTGTTATTTAGATTCAATTTTGATTTATTAAAGAAAAAAGTCCCCTCTTTTTTTTTTTTTTTTTTTTTTTTTTTTTTTTTTTTTTTTTTTTTTTTTTTTGTTCCCTATCCAGGAATGGCCTGAGTTGCTTTGGAAAGTGAAAGGGATAGAAAATAGAAATGAAAGAAAAGACATGCCTTGTTGATTGTCTCTTACAATGGGATTTTTTCTCCTACAACATATAGTTTTGCAAAAAGAGCATAAAAAGTTCTGATGTTTACTTGAAGCCTGGCTTTTTTGCTGTGAAATATCTATGGCTCACTAGGATTAATATAATTTTCACATCTATGCAGCAATATGTGCAAAAATAAGGCAAAATCAACTGTGCTGTACAACTGCAAGACCAGAAAGAGACCTGGAAGAGTCCCCTTTACATTCTGAGTAAAATAACCAGTGTTGTTCAACATGAGAAACAAGGTTGAAATAAAGATATTTATTTGGTGCATGCATTCAAGTTTTTAAAACCAATTCATCTATTAATATTTTCACCCTTTTTATATTTGTCTTCTCCAGAAACTGTTAGGATAAACACTATGATGGGCAAGAATTTTCCTGAAAGTGAATTTTGGGAGATCTGCAGAAAGAAAATATTGATTCATAAATATGGGTAAAAATTCATAAAGACTTTTCAACAGGTTGCTAGCTCTAACACATAAAATCATTGCCTAAAAAGACCATAACATGTATAAACCCCAAATGTCAGATTTCCAATTAAAGAAAGATCCTGTGAACTCTTTAGAAATTTACTAGTAAATAAAAAAAATTAAATTCCCGACAATTGTCTTGCAAAGAGCAGTTTAAAATATCCAGAGAAAGCTAAAAAATTCATTAGAAAAAACTGTTTCCTGAGAACATCTTGCTTTGCCCTAATCACAAACAGACCTGTGTGCAGCTCCCTTGCTCTAATTAAAACCAAGAAATGAGAGATGAAGTAAAGCAGCAAGATCTCCATCAGGGCTGACCCTGTGGCCCCAGCCTGACATGGCCAGGAAGGACTGGGCTCTCCTCACAGGAAAAACAGAAGCTGGACAAGTCTCTTTGCCACGTTGGTTTTTTCCATATCTTCTTTATAACCATCCTCCTCCTCCTCCTCTTTCTCCTCTGTTCCTGCCCCTAGCTGTCACTGAACGTGGCCACCTCTGTGCCCACAGGTGGGTGAGACCCTGTGCTCAGCACCAGGATCGTGGTGTCTCCACCCCCCCTGTGCACCCCTGAGAACCTGCCGAGCACTCGGACAGGCCAGGAGCACCAGCACACCCCAGCAGCAGCGTGGCAGCAAGGATGTCACCTTTGTCACACGCTGGCCACCTTCACAAGCCCGTCTGGAGACCCCACTGCTCTCCACAACCCCCTGAGAGGAGTGGGGAACCAGGGGGGAGGTCTCTTCTCCCAGATAACAAAGTGGCAAGAGGAAATGGCCTCAAGTTGTGTCAAGGGATGTTCAGGTTGGGTAATAGGGGAAAAATCTTCACTGAAAGGGTGGTCAGGCATTGGAACAGGGTCCCCATGGCAGAGGTGGAGTCAGCGTCCCTTCAGTGTCCAGAAGGCTACAAGATGTGGCATTTGGGAACACAGTTCAGTGGTGAACGTGCCAGGGCTAAGTTAATTTTTGGATTTGAACACCTTAGAAGTCTTTTCCACCCATAACAATTCCATTATGGTTCCAGGATCTCTCCGGCAGCAACGCCTACCCAGGTGCCACTGCTGAGGGGTTCCCACAGCCCACCTGGACACCTGGAAAACGACACCTGGAAAGGCATCTGAGCACTTGGAGGCAAAGGCACCTGCACACACTGAAACTCGAGTTGACTCTTTTAGACATTTCTGAACACCGACAGGGCCCCGTGACAAGCCATTGGATCCCAGTGTCACAAACCAGCATGGTGCCAGCAGGTGCCAGGAGAAACAGGTCACTTAAGTGGTGCTGGAAAAGAGAAGGAGCAGTTCTCAGACCCATCAAGCTCTGCCTAAAGTTTACTTTGTTTTTAAAGTAACAAATTAACCAAATAATCCCTAAAACAAAGCCTAGCCTCAGGGTGGATGATTTAAAAAGGGTCTATGCACAGACGGTGTCAAGCTAGGTGGGACCTTCACCAACTAAGCAAATAATTTAGTGCTATAATTATCCCATTTCCCTGTCAGCAGTATTACTGCTCATCCAAAACATCTCCATTTAGTCTTAAATCAAACACATTATTTACTTGATGGGAGAGAACAGAAAGAGCAGCACAACCTGAACATTCATCACTGTTGTTTGTGCACCTTGAAGGACATTGTTGAATTATTGCTATAAACATTCCACATTTGGCTAAATGTTGTTGATATAAACAAGGATTTTTCCTCATTAAGGTAATTTGGTGCAGTTTGAGAAACTGATTTATCAAGAGAATTAATTCAAGGCAGATATGATTTTTGTCTCTTTGTACTTGTAGATGTTTCAGCATAAACATCCCCATTAAAATTAAATTACGGCTAGTCTAGTCCTACTAACAATAGTTTTCAAATACACTTCACATATGCAGACATGATGTCCTTGCTCCAATTTGGAGCTGTGCAGCAGAGACCCAAGCTCACCGTTGCCATGAGCCCAAGAGGCAGAAGAGCTTGGCAGATGCCTTGGGTGGTGTTGGGGACCTTCACATGGAAAGTTTGCTGGTTTTAGAGTGGGACAGAGGTAAATTCTGTTTTCTCCTCCAGTCTTCCCAAGAGGTTCAGATTTAAAAGGACTTTTATGGGCTGGAGAGAGGATGTAACTAGTCAAATAAAATAAAAAAAACTCTCCCTCCTTCTCTAATGTGCATTTTATGTAGTCCACAGAGGCAGGATGCAAATCAAGTACCAGTGAAAACAACTGTCCCTGAACCAAGCAAGATTTTTCTGTAGCACCTTAGTTCAGGAGGCACTCCTTTATATAACATTTCCTAGCTGTCTTCTTTTTATCAGAAACGAGAGAACAGCAGTCACAGTGGCATATGGATGGACCCCAGGACACACATCAGTCACCCACATTCTCAGTTTCCTCTGACCCAGTGGAGCCCTGACAGAGTTGCAGAGCTGGGACAGGGACACTCAGACCAGGAGCCCGGTGTCCTCCTGGGACAGCATCTGTAGATCCAGCAAGAGTGAATGGCATTAAACCCTGATTCTGGATCCTGAGTCATCATTCTGCAGGTTCCTCAGCCCTTCTTTCACATAAATCTACCACAGAAAGCTCCTGAACTGTTGCTTCTCCTCCCCTTACCACTGGCCCTTGGAGCTCCTCTACAAAGCAAAACTGAAGTGCAAATTTGGCCCAGGGTATCCAAGTGCTTTGAAAGGTGCATGAACTGGGCAGCAGCAGCAGTTGTACCAGGCTGCCTGAAAAGCAGGTCTCTTCTCAGCTTGGTACTGAATAAAACAGTTACCATTTATTTTGTTTTCTGTGCTTGCTGATGAGAACTGGGAAAAACCCATGGTGTGCTCCCCTGCTCCAAATGGACTTGTTCCTGAGAGTCAGGGCCTGGGGTTAGGACAATCTGACTCCTGTGCTCTCACAGGTTGGTTCAGATTCCAGGGTAATCAGCCGTGATCATGTCATATTGCCAGCCAGCAATACAGAACATAATTTGATAGAGAAATCAAAGTCTTCTAATCTTGACACAGAAAGAAATCAGGCATGAAAAGGAATGGGGAAGAAGATTAATCAAGCTTAGGTCATGGACATACCTCATGCCTTAACTAACAGCCTCTCAAAGACTGAAGTACTTACTGTTCAAAACAAAGATGAAAATGCCTGGATTTATCTTCACTCAAAGGAAACAGGCAGTTGTTGATTGAGCACAAGCCACCTTTCTGTTCCCAGTCTCGGTGATCAGTCCTGCAGGGATGCTGAACATCTTCAATCCACTGCTAATTGAGTCTGCTAATTACAGTGCCCAGCCATTCCCAAGCCATGGACATCACAGAGGCATATAGATTACATATATACAGAGGGAAGTCTGGGTTAGTCCCAGCACAACTTGAAAGGAAAGATAAGGAAGCTTAAGGGGACTCTTCCTCTCCTGCAGCAGACGAATGGATTAGCAGAGAAGGCTCCAGCTGTGGTCAAAGGGAAGGGATAATGTGGTGATGAAGTAGGTCTTCAATCACTGTGAAGTATTTAAATGTCACTCTAAAGAAGATACAGAGATGTGGGGAGAAAACAAAGTATAGATCAAAATCATCAGGCAAATTTGAGGACACCATGGCTTGGTTGCATACATATTCTTTCTAGCACAAAATTCCTTCCACTTTTAAAGGGTCTTTCATATATTGCTCATTGAAGTGACAGAACTTTCATTTAGTCGAGTTATTTATCCAATTTTATTAGCTCATTTCTCTCATATCAGACTTTCATATAAAGTGTTTTATTTTCCATGCAGAGAAGGTGTCCCGGGGCAGGAAGGGAGCTGTGCTGCTTGGCCAGAGGACTCCAAACAGCTGTGGGGACTCTGGTGGTCAAGGGGACAAAGTCCTTCCCTGGTCTCTGCATTGGACAGAGTGTGACATGTGGCCTCCAGCAGCAGAATGTGCTGCAGTTGCAGCAGCAGCACTGGAGTCAGTGTCATGGTGGCACCCAGAGCTCCCAGCTGAGGTGTGGTAAGAACCCTGATACCCTGAGAAGGGGAGTGTGGTGGGAGTCTCAGATGCTTTAGGGATGATCTAGCTCCTGAACTGCCAAGGAGCAGGAAAAGAGCAGTAAAACTCCTCTGAGGTCACTGGTGTCAATGCAGGGAAAAGAGCATCACCTGGGATGTGCCAGGGAGCAGAACAGAACCACGCCAAGGCTGAACCTGACTGCAGAACCCCCTTGGGCCAGGCTCCAGCTCTGGGCATTGAAATAAAGGCAACAAAGACAATACATTGTGCTCTTCTATTGGAGGTCTGAATTTCACATCCTCTGGTATAAATCAGAAACAAGGCTCATGGGAGCACAGGGTAAGATAAACTTCTTGCATCTACTTTTTCAGGAGTGAATACTTACCCTGGGATACACACACGTAGCTGAGGCACTGCTGTATGGAAAATAAACCTAGCATTTCACTTATAATTAACTAGCAATTCATTAACATCTTTGGCCTTCATGGAAATACTTATTTCAAGGAAATATGGTGCATATACATCATCTGTGAGGGGAGAGGGGAATGAAGAACTTATCTCCTAGCACTTGAGAAGACACGGAAGCCTCGTGGCTCCACACTTCCCATGATGGTGCTGTCAGCAGCTGCAGTAAGTGGCTGCATCCATTACAGAGATGGGAGTTGTCAGCAAAATGAATTAGAGGCTTATTGGGCCATAGCTGCATTTTACGCCCTCCTAGCAATTCCGTCTCACATGCTCATGAAAAGTAGACTGGGAAAAGAGGGCCCTAGTGCATAAGACACAAAGTATGTAGATTGTTTTTCATTTCCATAATGGAATAATGTGGGCTTTTACAGCAATTTAAACACGCTCTTTTTTTTTTTCTTCTCATATATCCCACTACTAAAGAGCAGTTGTCATCCTAAATCTTAACTGAAGACTATTTAGAAAGCATAATTAATGGCTGTGAGATAACATCCCCTCCACAAAGCTGGGTAATTAATGAGTAATAACTGATGTACTTGTGACTGCCAACAAATTTGTGTCCACTTTAAACTGAAGAACAGACACAAATCCTAGTTCATGTGAAACACCAATAAATGGGCACAGCAAAGCTCAGGCAGGAATGGATCTGGCCCTTCACACACCAGTTCTGGAGGAAGAAAAAAGAGACAAATCAGATTTTAGTCTTCTCCCACGTCTTCAATGCTGCTGGTAGTTTTGCTGGAGCAAAACTTGTACAGTCTGGAGAAATCTCATAACCCAGGTGGGCTTCTTTGGAGAAAATTTGCCAAGAGACCTTTAGGCACTTACCAGCACAAGGAAACCTTGCTGCTCTTCCCAAGAGAGCTGTGCAGCAGTGATGGCAAGTGTGGCTCACACAGGAGCCAGCAAAACAAGATAAGGATTGCCAGGGCACCAGGGCTCCATCTCCCTCCCCACAGCTCTTACAGCTTTTCCTGCCTCCTGAGTGGCACCAAGTGACACCAAGGAAACTCTCCAAATCTTGTTCTTATATTTACCAGAAAATTCTCTGCTGCCTCGTACTGTCTTGAATCCAGCCTCTAAATGCCCAAATTCATAGAAAGATCATAGGGAAGGTGCTTACTTAAAAATGAATGCATATTTTAATATTTTTAAAGCTTGAATAATGAGTATTTAGAATGCATCATAGAAAATGTAGTCTTTACATCTGTGCATTTATTTCCTACAGTTACCTAGTCTTGGGGGATGAAGAAACTGTAGTGCATGTACATTTTACCAGCAAAGAAGAAGAATGGGAGATAAGAGGGGGAAATGCTTATTGGACGAGCATGTATCTGTCTATTTTGGTTCCAAAATGCTGAGCAGCACTGAGTATATCACTAGAACCTCACAGCACCCAAAACTGGAGGGGAGCAGCCTGTGTGGAATGTGCAGGCTCAGGGGATAGGTATTCACCTTCACGGCTCATTGGCAGTATGCTGCAGGACTGGGATCCCACAAAGGCGTAGTTTCCTTCCTGGGAAGGTGCAAAGCCATTCATCACTTTCATGAGAGCACAAAACACTCACAGACTTTCTTTAATACAGTAAGCTGTGTGTTGAAAATAAGAATTCCCTGTGTGGGAAGTGGGACAGTTGGACCATTCTGGCCTCACCTGCAGAGAACTAAAGACAAAACTCTGACATACTGTCACAAAAATCAGCCAACACTGCCCTCCCAATTTTTCTTGCCAACTCAGTCCATCTCTTGGCACCATTGCTTGTTCCGTAACTCGTGGCTGAGCTCACTGACACCACTTCAGGGAACAAACACCACAGAGCATTGAATTTTTCACTGTCAGTCCTGGTCTACAGCCCTGGTCCTTCTGTTACCCCTGAGTCTGTATGCACAATGTGGTGACAAGGGCTCACTGCTCTGATGGTGCCACCACATTTTTCAGAGAGCTGGAGACAACTCCGTGGCACAGTGTGGGAGCTCTGGAGTGTTGCAGAAAATATGAAAGCATCACAACTCTGTTTTAAAGTCTCCAAGCCTGCCTGGGGTTCCTGCATGTAGTTGCAATATGAAATTAATTTCAAACTTTGGGCTGCAATGTGAATGCAGCCTACTAGTCACTGTGAAAAACATGACATGAAAAGCAATAATCCAACAAAATGGGTCAAACTCCCACTCTAAAGAAATGTATAAATGTAATGATTGTATTTTTGTCATGCTAACTAGCTCAACGCAATCAATAACGGGTTATATACATGAGGCTGTGAACCTTCAGCACCTCTAAGCTCCTTCCATGCAATCCATCCATCCTTCCAAGGCAAGAACTCTGACAAAGAGATGAGGTGGATAATTTCTCAATTCTGTAAATCACAGAATCATCCTAGATTTATCCATTGCATTTGTGAAACAAATGAGAGACCCTGAGTCTCCTTCCTTCTGAATTAGCCCCAGATTGTGTTCTGTCAGTGTTCTACTGAGGCTCTGCCACAAGGTGCCCAGAGAAGCTGTGGCTACCCCTGGATCCCTGGCAGTGTCCAAGGGATGGGTGGGACTTGGAGCACCCTGGGGCAGTGGAAAGTGTCCCTGCCCATGGCAGGGGGTGGAATGGGATGATCTGTAAGGTAACTTTTAACCCAAACAATTCCGGGATGCTCTGAAACAAGTTTGCCTCTGTCTCTCTTGATCCAGAAGAAACAGCCCTTTAGATCCAGACATTTGTATTTGGGCTCAATCAGCCCAGCTGCAAACACAGGCATGACCTGCACTTTTTGGACTTAGAGTGGCTTCCCCCAGACTGAAGACTCAGCAGCAAGAAAAGGGAGCTGTGAGGTTTGCAGGTCACCTCTCAATACGAATGAGTTTATTGCAACCCCAGTGAAAAGCTCCTGTTGTGAAGCAGGCCATTTCCAAGTGCTAATCAAGGAGCCACTTTTGCCAAGCAACACTCCATCTCCCCAGGTTGTCATAAATACTTGAGCATCCTGCCAAATTTCAGTGTGAACAATAAAGCACTTTCTGTTATCAGAGCACAAGCCCCACTCTCACCTGCTGTGAATTGCCCCTTAACTTCAGTTCCAGGCATCCCCCAAAATCATTATCCCTGGCAGGCAGGGCTTGGAGCTGCAGAAGCCAAGCCTGGCTGGGAGAGCCCAAAGCCTGACATTAATAAGGTGCTCTATACCTGAAAGACCATAAAGGGAAAACCTTAACTAGGTGTTATGACAAGGGGATATGAAGTGTCACAAAGTGTGTAAATGTCATGAGTTCTCTATGAGGCCTCTCTGTTAAAAAGCTGCCTCATCTCAGCTCCTCTGGGTAAAATATTTCCCTTCTGCTGCTGCTGTTTGTAAAATATTTTGATAACAAGAATGAAAACGATAATTTCAGTGACATGCATGCTGGCAGCTTTGTGGGGATGGCAGCACAGATCACAACACTGAGGTGGAACAGGGAGTACACAGCCTGATAACAAGACCCAAACACGTAATGCTATTAAAAGCTGTTCACAGAGGACTGCAAGGGCTTCAGATACAGCATAAACCCTGCTCCTTGCCACCAGCATTTACAGTCTGACAGTTAGTGACTGTTTGTGACCTTACGCTCTTGGTAAATCCGTGGGAAGGTTTCCATGGTTAATGCCTGTAGGGCTGGGGGGCTGTAAACTCAATCCTGCAAGTCCTGAGCCCCCACCCCTGCGGAGCTGATCACTGCACCTACAGTTCTTCAGGCAGCTGTGGGCACAGGGAGCCCTGCAAGGCTGTGTGAGATCACAGGAGGAACATCTCTGCAGAGAAGGGCAGCTTTGGAGATTGGGTTGAGGTTTTTTGACAGCTGATATGTTGGAGAGAATTTCCACTGTGAGATTAGAGAACCACACAAATCACCTGAGCTGCAAGGGACCAACAAAGACAACCACGCCCAACCCCTGGTCCTGCACAGACACCCCAACAATCCCACCTTGTGCATGCCTGGGAATAAGTGCTCCTAGCAGCCTCGGGGCTATGCTCATTCCCTGGGGTTCTGGGCAGTGTCCAGCACCCTCGGGGGGAACAACCTTTCATTTGGGATGATGTATCAAGGATGATGTGATGATAGAAAATAGACACGTAGAAGTTGATTCTATCATTCTCTATGCATGTGCAAAGAATTTAAAAAGTCACTATTACTCTCCTGGGGCCAAATATTCCATAGCAGTTTTAGTACCTATGGAATGCTTTAGGCACTAAAGCATCCTATAGGCACGCTTTAGTGCCGAATTCCTGGTACAACCAGAAATCTTAGATTAATGGAATGGTTTGAGTAGGAAATGATTCAGTTCTAACCCCCTGTCACAAGGCAGGGACAGACCTCCCAGGCTGTTTCTCATTCTACATGTGGCCAGGGCAGGTGCCAGCACACAGGGGCCACCATCGGGTGCTGCTGGCATGTCCCATGGGCTACCACAGTCCTGTCCTCACTTACCACAGCAGCCAGGGAGGCTCTTTTCATGTCTTCTTGTTAATGAGAAGAGAGTTGAAGGGCTGTGCAGAGCACCTTCCCCAGCCTCACACTGCCACGCCAGCCTGTGATGAATTTGAGCTATGCTTGAACCTAAAGACCAGCAAATTAACAGTTAATTAGGAGATGATAAATAGCACAGTTACACAGCCCCTCTGGTTTAGGCTGTGTTCAGCTGTTGCCCCTCTCCCATATCTTGACACAGCAAGTGTTTATGTGCATCAACAAGTGCCTGAGTGGGCGCCGTGCCTGGCCTTCGTCAGGGCCAGGGCTCTCCCTGACACAGCAGCTTTATCAGCATTTATCCCCCAGATAAAGAGAGGTGACAGGGCTTTCAGAGAGAAGCTGGGCCTGTGGTGGGAGGGAAGGGTGTGTTTCCCAGTCCATCCCTGGGTAGGGCTTGGTTCACTCCTATGGAGGCACTACTGGGTCAGGAGTCTCCTATCACCAGGAATTATATCTCATCTGACCACTTGAGACAAGGACTTGGCTCTGAAGGGGGTGTTAGACCAAACTAAGGGGACTGCAATTCATCCCTCCTCTATACAAGGACAGTTTCCTCAATTCCTGTCGAATTCACTGGAAGAAGTTCCCCATTCCAGTGGAGCTTTGCAGCACCCACCTCAGGCAGAGAAGAAACTCTGTAAAGCTGGAGCCCAGCAGCCTCTTTCATTTCCTGGCACTGCTGGTGGTTGCAGAGCACCAGGGGAGGTTGCCAGGAAAGACACAGATGCCCAGGAAAGCTGTGGCTGCCCCTGGATCCCTGGAAGTATCCAAGGCCAGGTTGGACAGGGCTTGGAGCACTCTGGGCTAGTGGAAGGTGTCCCTGCCATGGCAGGGAATAGAACATGGTGAGGTTTCATGTTGTTCCAACCCAAACCATTCTGTGATAAAATCAAACTAACAGACAAAATAACTACATTTTGTTAAACCTGCACAGGACTGGAAGAGGTGGATATTGGCAGCACCACACCAGGCCCACAGACCCCAATAACTGAGCTGTCTGCAGGGTGCAGGTGAGAGTGCTGGTTGTCTCCAGGAACACTTAGCTCTCCTTTCTCTGCTTCAGAGCTCCAGACCGTGACAAGGATGGAATAACTCTCTGAACTACACACCTGGCTTGGACAAGACTGAGATGTGATTCCAAAATGTCAAAGGCAATAAGGTTTTTTTCCTCGTGAAAAAATAAGGTTTTTTCCTTATGAAGAAGAAGCTGCAGAGTAAAGTAATAGAATAACTTGGAGAAGATCTTTGAGATAATGAAGCATAACTTCCTCAGACAAACATCACATCATTATATATTCAATTTTGTCACATTTTTCTTTAGCTGGTGGTTTTCTAACTCTGCTGGGTATGGGGTCTCCAGCAGTTCATATAGGCTATATATCCTATTCCAGAAATTACTATATTTGGCTAAACCCCATGAGAATAGACCCAAAATATGAGTCTTAATTTAAAGGGACTGTATATTCATGAACCAGGATCTAAAGGTACTCTGGTTCATAAATACATAAATCAACAAAATCCCTTGAGTGCCTTAAAGGTGATTAAACACACACTCAGATTAAATTAAATTCACTCTAGCTTTTACGCATTTCTTTAAGTGACTTGAATGGGTTTGTTTTCCCTTGGAGATAAATAGAACAACGGTGTGACATTCATATAAGAACATTGCTTCAGTCAATAAAGGTACGTTCAATCAGATCCAAAAACTAACATTTAAATAATGTTACAGCTGGGCTTAAACAGAAAAGAGTACAGTGAGGCAGTGATACCACGTTCCTCCCGAGTCCCAGTTTATAAAACTCTAAAGGAGAAGCAATTTCCAAGTTTTACTCTGGGAGCCTCTGTGCCTTTGCATCTCAAACACTCAGCTTCAAGATCCATGCAATGGTTTATTGTATTCAACGGGCATGCTTGGAGATGTGAAACAAGATGGAAACTTGTTTTGGAAGTTGCTTAACAGTCTCTGAGGTGAATGATCATCTGCAAATGCGAATATTCGCTCTAATTAATGGCAGGGAGTGGACATGGAATATCAGTTACCCCTTTCCATCCATCCTCAGTCCCTGTGCAACAGCACAGAGAAACAGGGCCAACTTAAATGAATGCCTCTGTACTTGTAGGCTGCTATTAGTACCAGAAATGTAAGATTTAAGAGAATACAGGCTAATGAAAGAGTCAGTAGGAATTCCTTCTGTAAGAAGCAAATGGACTTTGGATCAAAAAACCTCAAGAACTGACCAAGGAATTCTCAGTTTTTTTCTCTTTCCTGTTCAGCAGCATCCTGTACTACTTTTCCTCAGCTTTTATTATTCCCTACAGAGCATATTAATGAATCCTTCTTAATTTTTTCAAATAAGAAGTTGAGTTCTTAGTATTAACAGGAAGAAAGTAAAGGGTTTAATATTTTTAAATTATTTAATCCTATTTCTATATCCCTGAGCATATGTAATTTGAAGCAACAGGTTTAATCTTATATTTATCTGTTCTGAATATTCCACACCACTCCTTTGATTGCTCTCTGAGATTTTCCCAAACTGCCTTGAAGAGGATGTCATCATTCAAGGTTTGAGCTCACAGCAGCAATCCTCACCTGCTGTTATTTTATTAATTGTGTGTTCTCATAGGATTACCACAGTTCTGCAGCACAGCACTCGAGTGTGTGTGGGAACAACCAGGGGTTATATTTAACCGTGTAATTTGGGCTCCCAGTTTAAGTAAAGGAAACAATAATGGTAGTCTTAATTGCAGAAATTACCAGCTACTCGGGGTCTGACGTGTGCTTAATGACCAGGCAGTGGAAACTCCAGCTCTAATGTCACTTGGCAGACATTGGAACTGATAATCACCGCTCTAAATGCTATTGCTGGTAATCTGTTAGGAACAGATTTGGCTAATTCCAAGCAGAAGCAGCTTTAAGACACAGCCCCCAGCCCAGTCAGGAATGGGGAATATTCACATTTCAGTGCCAACACAAATCCTTTTAGAGACAACCGTGGAGTACCAAAAGACAATGTTGTTCCATCACTAATACTTTTAATAGAGGGTGCTTACTTCCAAGCGAGAATGCCATGCACATTATCGCCTGCCTTGTATCATTGCCTACCTCCCTGTGCATGGTCCTCCTGTCCCCCTGGTGCCTCAGGCCCAAGGAACTCTTCCCCAAGTTGGGAGGAAGATGCTGACAAGCTGCTCCCTATGGCACTGGATGTCTCTTCCGAAGCAGAAAAGAACCTGCCTTCAGTGGAAGAAAAGCTTTCAAAGTGGTAATTGTAGGGCTGATACTGAGCAACTAAATATAAGTGGGTATTCCGGGTGAATTTTCCTGTGTGCAAACGTGCAGGAGAGTTTGCCTGTCTTGTTTCTGTGCTTTCTGTCTCCCCAACAGCTTGGTCAGTAATTCTCTTGTTTACACTTCAAAAGTATTTAAACAGAATTTGCAGTTATCTTACATATTATATGATTTGTATAGATAGCCGTGGTCCATCCCAACCCAAATATTAACTGAGCCTATTAGTGACCTAAACAAAGCCACAGCAGAACGTGATAGCTTTGACAAAATGTGTAATCGCTGGTATCACTTTTCCTCATCTGTTCTTTAAAAGAGCTCTGATTTTCCTGCTCTGGTATACATTTAGAAATAAAATGATTAATAATAAATATTTATAGTCATATTTCTGTCCAGTCTACTATACATCACTCAGTACAAGTAACTTTCCCTAACATATTGGGGAAAATGAACATTAAAAGCATGCCCAGAAGGGAGTCAGAGGAAAAGATAGATTTTCAGTCCCAAATTTAGGATAGGAATGAATGGTGGAATATAATGTGAGTATAAAAGAAATAAAAGCAAAAAAAAAAAAAAAAAAAAAAAAAACCCACAAATAAATAAAATCAAATTTGTTTGTTTGGAGTTTTTAATAGACTGAATATCTACCTAATCACAAGAGGAAGACATTTAAAGATGTTTTAAAGGCCCGTAAAGACAGGTATACATTATATAAACCCATTTAATAGAGAAATAACTTTTAGGAAAAGTAAAAGGCAATGATAAAGAACAAAACAAGCAGCCCTACTCCTTCAAGCTTTCTGCACCATGAACAAACATGAGAGTTTTCATCCCAAAAGTGTTGTGTGTTTGAAGAAAGATGAGGCATGAGAAAAGGAAAGATAATAGTGAAAATCCAAATATAACCTTCACTGAACTTCAGCCTTTTGGCAAACGACGATGCAGAGTGATTCTGGAGACAGCAGGAGAGCTGCTATTGGAATCTGACCATCAGGTTCTCAGTAGCAAAGAAGCAGTTTTTATAGCTAAAAATACTTTCCATGCAGGAAAAGAAAAGCAACTCCTCATTTACTTTATAATTTGCTTACATACTTCAGATTATATTTATTTCTTGCCCAACAGATTCATAACCAGCATCTCTTCTGGACAAGCAATGATGTTTTTGTGACCAACCCATGAGGATGTCTCACACACTGAAAATGCACTGAAATAAAAGATGTCACAAGGAAGACTTGCAACTAATAATCTGTATTTTAAAATACTATTTTAGGTTTTGGTGTTTTTCTGGTACATGTATTCCATACCAACAGGGTGTAATCACAACCAGATTTCACATATTTGTTTCACATATATATATTTTATAAATTCTCTACTTTTTTGTGGTTTTTATTGGTGCTTTTAAGAACAAGGACTGCTTTTAACTGCATTCCTGACTGTGAGATAAATAAGATCTGCAGAGCAGAAGTTTTCCACAAACAGAAGGAGTAGAGGATTTGCTGTGAAAGGTCAGAGTGCTCAACTACCAAAGCATGAGAAGACATTCCCCTCCTTCATTGCAGGCAGGAGCCAAAGCCCACCTTGTGCCCGAGGGGCAGGCAGTGAGATCTGTCTGCAGCCCATGTGCTGGAGCCCTGCTGGTGTCACAGCAGCCTCTCTGAGTAGGGCACTGCACAAATACACAAACAAATTCTTTTTTCCCTTTAAAGTACCCAACTCCTAATGATCTGCCATGAAAAAAATAAAAAAACAAGCCAGCAGCAATAGATATTATCTGCAAGTATCATCAGGAAATTCAACACAGCACAGTTCTGGCTTTGATCTCACCAGCTTCTTGGAATTTAAACATTTTTCTACATACACAATTTCACAAGGACTCAAAAAACCTCAAACTTTCAGAACATGGAGATTTGTTTTGTTTTATTCCTCTGCATGATATTCAAGGCTAAACATTGCTATAGGTCAGAGATTCTCTGGCCAAAACTACAGGCTCATGAGCTGGACCACAAACTGGTGCCCTGAAACAGGACCTAACATTTAATCCGCTCCTTTCCACAAATAGTATGGATTCAGAATAAAATACTTTACTACACAACATGGGGGCTGTTCAGGAATACACCTCACTTCAGCATAATTCCACAGCACAGCCTTGGTATGGTCTCTGTATTAAGAACAAGTTCTAATCCTGATGCCCAGCTGACAAGCCAAGCCTAACTCAGACAGCTTAAACTAGAAACACAGTTTGTAGGCATCAGTAAATGATAACTATTGAATACAGAGTGAAATCTCCACTTTTGATGATGTACACATCATACATGTCTAAACCAGGAAATGTGTACAGCATGAATCACAGTCACTGAGCACCTCCTGCTGAAGATCTCATTTCCATGGAATTTCTGCATTTGGATCACACATTGCTGAGGTTGCATGTCACCTCTGGAAATCAGCCAGCCCAAATCCTTGGGCAGATTGCTCATGGATGTGTCCAGGCTCTGATTGCCTCCAAGTCTGGGCCCCCTTCACCTCTCTGTGCAACCTGTTCCAGTGTCTGACCACCCTCTCTGCAAATCTCCACCTCTGCCTCTTATCCCTCACTGAAGGCTCTGGCTCCCTCTTCTTTTCTCATTGTCTCTGCAGGTATTTGTACACACTGCTAAGTTTCCCTTGAGCCTTCTCATCTCAAGACCTACAAAGTAGAAGCTGAATTGTCCTGTTTGTTTAATAATAACAAATTTATTAATGAATATAGACAGGGTGGGAGTCCCATGACTACCCCAGAGCTTCCTAAAGCTTTAATTGACTCTGGAGTGAGAGGCTGAGTCCCAAAGGTGACACTTGCTCTGAAAGTCTGCCCTTCACTGCAAAAAGTTGACAATTTGACATCAGTATTTCTACCATGAAGCAATACCCTAGAACACAGGTAATCTTATTTACACAACAGTTGATGGAATCACACATGTAAAACCTCCAAAATTTGGGAGGTGTCTGGATCTTGTCAATAAGCTCCATTTGCTCTCATTAGAAAATAAATTACAGAGCAACATCAGTCACCAGTAGAAAAGCCACGTGCTGCCAAGTGACTTCAAAGGCAGCCCCATGTGTGCTGCTGCCTTTGATTTACAATGGCACCAATTACTTCAGCTCAACACCAGTGCTTCAAACCCATGACTAAATCCTAAAATAATGAAGCAAAACATTTTTGATTGGATTATTTTCCTTGCCTTCTGATTTATGATCCATAAGACTTCCAATATTTAGGCAATCTCGCATGCACTGGGCCCACAGTTTGTTTTGAAGTAAAAGATGATTCATAGAATTATTTGCCTGTAGGGTCCGGATCGTAAGGCAAAAGTGAAGTATTAGGAAAATGATCATAAATTTCAAATGTTAACTGCACTGCCACCCTACGTATCAGAGCAAGGCTTTGTTTTATGCCTGTACACGAGATTCAAGGCTAAGCATTGTTTTGTGTCAGGGATTCTCCGGTCAGAATAACAGGACAATGAACTGGACCCCAAAACTGGTGCTGGAAACGGCACCAATTTTAAATGGTGACAGACCATTTCCCAGCTGCAAGATGACTGCCAGGTTGAACTCCAATTGAACAGCCAGCACCAGTATCAAAAGCTCAGATAAATTTTGCACTGAGTTAAGGTTCAAATGCCTCCCTTTGACCAAACACATCCAAACTGCACAACTTTTACATACGTATATATAATGTATTAAAGCAAAACTTAAAATTCATCTCCTTAGGAACATTATCCTTGAAAGCAGCCATGGATAATGCTGGTGTGAGATGAGAAAAAAAAGTTCATGGATTACATTCTTCACCTTTTTATTATACACAGAATTCTAGTATCTGTAATGTTTTAAAGTACTTATATACACTATAGTCTAATATGATTTATTTGGTTATTGCAATAACATTTTAGTGCCATTTTATCTGAGAGTTCATGGAATGTTTTAAAACCCAAGCCTAATGGAAGCCAATCAATCATCACATTTTCAAAGAACAAATTATTTAAGTTTTTGTACTACATGGAGCTAATCACCGCACAGAGATATCCAATTGTTTTGACTGATGTCATTCATTTCTCTTTAGGCTGACCTGATTGATAGTCTAAGCGCTGAAGTTAACCAGACAAATGGATATGTACTTCTGGGCTGTTTCCAGCCCAGCTGCCTTTTTAGCACTAAAAACTTCATATGCCTGATAGCAACTTGCAGCTGGTCATGCTCAGGCAATTGAAATTAAAGCTGGAAAGGAACGTGACAACCAACACTTTTTCTTCTTACATTAAGGATTTTGTCCATGATGCCTCCAAGCAATCACCAGTAATAAATGAGCTGTATTAAATCCACATTTATATTTGATTATGTGGTGGCCTGCTTTCCAAGTTCCCACTTTCACATCTTCAAACACTTATTAATAGCACTGCTGAGACACCCAAGTATTATTGCATCCAACTCTTCCTCTCCTTTCTGAACTGGGATCTAATGCTCTGTCACATTTAGGCTGTTGTTTTTGATAACTAGAAAAGTCCTCCATGTGCCAAAAACTGGCTGCACTCCATCAGGGGAGCTGCCTAACTGAAATCTGCAGGATGATTACCTGATTTTGATGAGGAAAATTTGGCTTATCACATGTAAAATCAGTAACAGCAATACAAACTCCTCCAAATTCTGTGAGATCTAAAACAGGCCAGTTCCAGCCCAAAGAACTGACTAGGCTCTTATACTTTAATGTATTACATTACTGTTTTATTGGCTGACAACTACTTTAAAGAAATTGAGGAAAACTTTGTGAGAGGAATGAAAGGAAAAACTTGCATAGCTGTGATTTTTCATTTATCTGGTTACCGACTCAAATATATTACTGGTTCTAAGGAGCCACATTCAAAGCCATTAAAGCACAGATATATTTGACATTTATGCTATGACATAAGCAGGTTATAAAAGTTTTGATTGTTTTATGTGGAATGAAATGGACTTTTAGAAAGAACATTTTTGCTGTACACCCAGGAAGATGAAAATTCAGACATTCCCCTAGTGTGCTGAAATATCTTTCTAAGCATTGTAGACAGAGCTCAGAGCTCTCCAATTGACTCCAGAAACCCTGTTTACAGTACAGAAGTCTCTGATAGCATACAATGTGGCTTTTGAAATGGAATTTTGACAGTGGAACACCTGACAGAAGTACTCATATAAGGGTCAAACACTAACTATGTTATTCTAGTAAAAAAATCTGCCCTGTCAGCTGCCGCTTAAAGATCACTGTTGCTGTGGACGAAAAAAACCCAGCAAAGCAAAAGGCAAGTACAGAGTTACAGGAAACAACGGTATTAATCCCAGTAAAAATAGCATAGATATGAGAAACAATGGTTCAGCCCTTAATTTTATCAAAATCTGGAATGAAAAAATTACATGCTTCCAGAATTTAGCCTGTCATGAATTAGACAAAATTTTGGTAGAAACTACCTCCACTGGAAGAAAGCACTTCCAGTTTCTGCATATCCGAGCCAAATGCTGTTTTCACCAACCATAGAAACATCAGGAATATTATAAATCAAGGCAACATGAAGAGGTTATCTTCAAAATGTGCATGTTGAAAGGCTAAATATATTTGCAAGGATAAAATCCTGCTCCTTTTCCAAGTAATTAGATAACTCACTGCTAAGCACAGGGTTCTGAAGTCCAAAGAGCTAAATAAAAGGTAAACAGAAAATAAATATTTTCACAACCATTCTTAGAGCTGAAACCATTGTGATGTGGTTTTCTTAACTGTCACTTCCTAAGTACAAAATTTCAAATTATTACAAAGAAATAGTTTCAAGTAGCAAATAGCTATTGGATAGCTATTGACATGGCAAATTAATTCTGCTCAAACTTGGCTTGGCTCTATGAATATTCAGTAGACATTGGACATGAAACTGCTGAAGGCTCTTCACTGTCACATCATTATTTGGCAAACTGGAATGCACTGGACTAAGATTCACATTTCATCCAGAATTTCAAAGAGAATCACGTGCTCTCATTTAAGAAGCAGAAAATAGTGGAAGACTCTAAGCTCAGGCAGTGTATGTGTATGTATATATATTAAATTAATATATTTTTATACACACACAAATGTGCGCACACACACACACACATACACACAGACAGACACACACACACACATATCTGAATTTTAGTACAGCAGGCTGCAGCATTTGCCAAAGAGCTGAACAGATTAGACAGAAATTTTTATTAAGGTAGATCAAAATTATTAGGTTTGAAGTGCTCAATGAGCTTTTCCTTGATAAAGCAGAGCTAGTAGTGATACTATGGAATTTCATAGCAAAAATATTACGTCAAATGTCTGGAATTTGAAACACAGCTGTGTAAAATATGTCAGAGTTTTGCTTAGCAGCGAGAATTAGAATTTTAAAAGCCATAAAAGCAGGAACCTCCAAAAACACACAGTGCAGAAACTCTCAACTTGTTGTACAATTAAAGGGCTCTGTTCACAACTGGAATACATTTAAATTCAAATAAATGTGATTTCTTGTGGAACTGAATTTGGGACAAGACAGTCATGTCCTGGCAGGAGCTACTTTTTGTACCCCAGGAGAGACTGAGGTCTTTTCTCCTCCACAGCCTTGTTCTGGGTCCAAGGTCTGTCATCCTCATCCTGCCTACAACACTTATTTATTTGTGGCAAATGTAATTCTGCCACAGGAAGGAACTGCTCTTGTTTTACTCTGCTTTTCGCTGTGAACCTCAATTTTATAAAAGGCTCAAGGGGCTCAGATAGCTGTCTCTTGCAACTTCTCTGAACAAAAAATATCATGCAATGGTTGTGGCAAAAGGGAAAACTTTCTGGGAAGCATGGAGTATTATAACAGAATGATGGCAACTTGGTGCTAGTGGTAAGAGGTTTTGCCTTAAACTTATAATTGCTGTATTTTTCTTTTTTTTTTTTTTTTCCCTCTGTCACATTATGATGTGAAATAACTCACAGAAGTGGGCTAGATGTAAAAGGAAAGAAGAAGAACCTAAAAAAGTAGGTTCTGACTCCACTATATATACAATAACAAAAGTGACAGTGGATTGGAGGGTGAAATTTTTTTAATTGCCACCTCACCAACCACACTGGTCAAACCAACAGTCTATCAATTCTCTCCACCCACAAAAAAGAGCGCAACACAATCATTATTTACATGAGCAGTGTGAGAAAATTCAGTTGAAATATGTAAATATCAGAAGACATAGGAAACTTTTAGAAGAACATAAAAACTCAAAATAATTGGGCAACATCCCTCCACCTACAAAACTAATCAAAAAAGGGTGAGGATGCAGCTCCAGGCCACATCCCCGGCCTGGTGTCCTGGGGTGGGCAATCCTGCCCAAAGTCACTCTCTAAACCCCAGCTGCCCCCTGGCTTGCTTATCAGTGAACAAATGGCCTGGATTACTGCTGAGATAAGCTCTGGCTCAGTATCTCAGGCAGGCTTTAGCCCATCAGCGCAGTGCTCTTTACACTGTAGGCCCCAGGAAGCCCTTGGAAAGTTTGCAGAGTTTTGTGCTGTTTGCCACAACCCCGGGCATCAAAGTCTGCACCTCAGGATGCTGACGCTGCTGTGATTTAACACCTTTGAGATTTCACCTCAAGAGTTTAAAATAATTCAGTTAATTGAATGTAGCCAGATCCTCCTTTAGTATCATCTTCAGCCTGGGGCTGGGGCAAGGGAAGGGAGGAGCTCTCTCCCAGGATGTATGGGGAATAATGCAGTTGGTAGGCAGCTAACAGGGAACTAATGTAGATATTTCAGCAAGGGGAAATGTGCTCCGAGTGTTTACTCTGAGGGATAAGGCCCCTGATGCATTTTGAACCTGCCCAGCTCCTGAGGAGCCCTGCCAGGAAGGCCTGCCTGCGGTCCTTGGTGTGCTCAGAGAAACCCGGGCTGCCCTCAGACTGGCAAATCTGAAATCCAGAGCTGAGCAGTGCTAAATGGAGCCTCTAGCTTTGAGACTTATATTTCTTAATATTTACTTAAGAGCCTATAGTGATGGGAATTGCTGAGTATAGGTATCGTGTTATTCCTATTAATGGGAATGAAGAATAACAAAAAAGAACTTAAGCAATTGTTGAGTTTACTCCAGCAGAATCTTATCCAATTTCCATTTTAGCAAGAAGAAATTCAGTTTTGTAACACTCAAGCAGATATATTGATTTTTAAATGAACTATATCGCTTTCTTTATATTTTAAACTGCATCAAAATTATAAAATGGAAAGATTTAATTTTCAGGAGTTTTCCTTGAAAGGTTATAGTAGATATTCCTGGTTGAACTATTTTTGTTCCATTTCTTTTATGAAAAGCACGTAACTTTGATCAGTTATGGTTGAGAGGAGTACTGTTTAAATAAAATGCCTGAAACAAAATCTCTTGAATTGGTGGAAAGACTTGCACCGGCTCCCTGGGCATTTGATCAAACTTTCATTAAGAAAACATTTTTGTCCACCAACATACTTAAGCTGTTAAAATTAAAATGCAATTTAAGCAATTACATAAATAAGAGTGACAAATGTTTCTTTTCCTAAGTGCAAGCAGGTGTAAGGCACAATTGAAGCTATTCTCTGAGAGCTGCAGAATGCCAGCAGTGCTGAAAGACCCCGAGACAAAAGGAAGGAAACTTCAGGAACCTCAAACAGAATTAACCCGTGTTTACAACTCGTTGTACAAGCAGATCCGCAGCAGCATCCCTTTGAACAGTGCTCACTGTTCCATGAGCCCCTGGCAATACAAACAGGCAGGAATGCCCTGAGTACAGCACCCAGGAAGATGGAACAGAGATGTTCAAAGTTCTGTGCTTTATTCTGCACCACTGATCACCTGAGTGAGTCTTTATATTCTGAATATCTATTCTGAAAGAAATCAGAGCCCATCTACAACTGGTTCCCCTCAAAGCTGGGGGTTTGCTACATGCCATTACTCTCAAGTAGTAATTTCACTGGACCACACTGATGCTTTCCACCAAATCGTGATTCAAGTATAGAAGAAAGGGAAAAAAGAAAAAGAAAAATGAAACATTTTTAAAATGCCAGGTTATAACATATCCAAAGCTCAGCCCTTAACTGCTCAGATCTCTGCCTTTGCTGCTAACACACTATAGAACTTGAAGTGAGCAGAAAACTTTCTTAGTTCATTATACCACTTAAAAATTTTAAAATATTAAACCCTCAGCACCAGCAGTTCAGCATCTAATGTAAAATACCTGCACTTATTGAATTTAGAGAATCCCTTTAATGAATTCTCCATTGCTGATCTCCAACCATGGGACTTTTCTTCTCTTAATATCAAATATTCAATATTTACTCACTCTATCAATACAAAACCCACAGGGCATTAATTATAAAGGCTTCATTCAGTAATTACAAAGGTTTTGTTTGGTTAACCAGACAGTAAAATCTCAGCTAATATAAATAGATGCTAATTCACAGGTAAGAAAAAGATCAGAGTTTTGTTGTGATGTCAATTTCTGTGATTTCTCTTTGAAACAGCTTCTGTATTTTCACTGCCAGGATGTTACTCTGTACAGATAGGTACAGTTATTAATAAGTTATTAAAATCCTTTTGTATATATTTTTCCTTTGATTTTCTGCTAATTAGTGATGAAATAAAACATAACTCAAGAAGAAAAATTAATTTAAAAATTAGTATTGAGTAACAAAAGTGAGAATTTAATTTTTATTTGCCTCTTACACATTAATATCCCATTAATGTTATTACAACACTTTAATGTATTTTTAAAAATAAATCTCACATCTATTGTCCTTGAGATTCTTCTAAGTACACACACCTCAGTATGAAAAATCACTGCAAAGTCCTACTCTAAAATTGCCCTGTATTTGCTACTTGATGTACTGGCAAGGCTGTGTTTTCTCAAGAGCCCACAGGCAAGTGAGACACACAAGATCCTGATGAAAAGAACAGAATTTCAACACTGTAATTTTGTTATGAGAAAAACAATATTTAAATATTTTTGGGTGTTTTAGAACAGCTCTGTTAACAGTTGAAAGGTAAGAGGATTGTGTGTGGCTTATTTATTACTGCTGCAGAAATATTTTTGAACAAGAACTGTAGCAATTATTTTTATTGATCTTAAGAAAAATTGGGATTTGCTGGCTTTTTCTTCCCACACACAACTGTGTAAAAGTTAACTATACCCCAATGCAGCTTTGTGTGAAATAGATTGGTCCATGGTCATTCCCAGCTGATTCCCGTGGTCACTCCCAGCCTATCCCTGTGGTCACTCCCAGTCAATGCCCGTGGTCATTCCCAGCCGATGCCCGTGGTCATTCCCAGCCGATGTCCGTGGTCACTCCCAGTTGATTCCCGTGGTCATTCCCAGCCGATTCCCGTGGTCATTCCCAGCCGATTCCCGTGGTCATTCCCAGCCGATGTCCATGGTCATTCCCAGCCGATGCCCGTGGTCATTCCCAGCCGATGCCCGTGGTCATTCCCAGTTGATTCCCGTGGTCATTCCCAGCCGATGCCCGTGGTCATTCCCAGCCGATGCCCGTGGTCGTTCCCAGCCGATGCCCGTGGTCATTCCCAGCCGATGCCCGTGGTCATTCCCAGCCGATGTCCATGGTCATTCCCAGCCGATGTCCATGGTCACTCCCAGCCGATGCCCGTGGTCATTCCCAACCCATGCCCGTGGTCATTCCCAGCCGATGTCCATGGTCATTCCCAGCCGATGCCCGTGGTCATTCCCAGCCGATGTCCATGGTCATTCCCAGCCGATGTCCATGGTCATTCCCAGCCGATGTCCATGGTCATTCCCAGCCGATGCCCGTGGTCATTCCCAGCCGATGCCCGTGGTCATTCCCAACCCATGCCCGTGGTCATTCCCAGCCGATGTCCATGGTCATTCCCAGCCGATGCCCGTGGTCATTCCCAGCCGATGTCCATGGTCATTCCCAGCCGATGCCCGTGCTCGTTCCCAGCCGATGCTGCGGCACGCGGGTACCGCACGCCGCTAGATGGCAATGCATTGTGCGAAAGGAATAATTCGGATTTTACATTCTAAGCAGTAACATCACGAGAGTTTTCCCTCTGCAGTGCTGCAGGTACCTCCAGAGAAGGAATTACGGGCAGTGTTCCATGACACGGGAAGGATTTATTGTAATTTGGGAACCGAATAAATTACTTAAGTGCAAGTTTCCAGGGAGAAGGTACAGTAAAACACAGCAGAATCTGCTAGTGATTTGGCAGCTTTTGTCTTCATGAAGTAGTTTAAAATAAATCACTCTTTGATTTCAGTGCAGTTCTATTGTTATTATTGGATGCCCTGGTGTCATCTGCAAACTACAAGAACAGGGCTTAAGTAGTGAAGCACATGTTTCACATTTATCAAAATTCCTAATTTTAAATTTTTTTATAATTTCAGTCTGCACTGAACAACCAATGATTTAAAGACATTTATGAGAGGAAAGACTAATAAAATACTCACACTGTGTTATACAATTAGCCCTTAGAATTCTTCTACTTTACCATTACAGTCAGGTTTTATCTAATTTTGTTTTTATTACTGCTGAATATTTCCTTGAACTACAGCTACACATGCAGATATATAAAAAAATAACATGTTTTAAACTATACCCAGAGTTCAAAAACCATTCAAGGGAATAAATCAGCATATCACATTCACATTTCCATACAGGGAATGTTTTTAGAATCTGCTGTAGTTGAAATACCTTTTCTTATTTATAGTATTTTTTCAGGTAGTGGCAGGAATCTCTTTCTGGGGGAGTTCTTCAATGCATCTAAGAAGTTGCAGAATATTTCTCTATCACTAAAAATATTGGCAAAAACAATCTACATTTTTCAAGTGTCAATCCTTATAAGAAATGCTTTCCATTTCTATGTTGCTCTGCAGCAGAAGCGGCTCCTGAAAATTTGAGATAAGTGTATTTCTTTTTATGAAGAGCAAATGGCCATGAGCGGGCTGCAGAGAGTGGGCAGAATAAACCTCTCAAGACTTAAAATCTAGTAAAATTTTTGAAGCAAAAGGGACTCCCAGAGACAGATGCCCTCATTTCCCATTCTCCCTTAAAAGATGTGGAAATATTTCTTTGTTGCTTCTTTTTTTTTTTTTTTTTTCTTTTTTTTTTTTTCTCTTTTCCAGGAGTTTGGTCATAAATGGTAATAAAATACTACTTTAGGTAACTACTTTGGGATCTGTTTTCCAAGAATTAACACTTTTCTTCACAATTAGCCTGAAGGACTGATTTTTATACTAGGTAGTCCCAGCTCTAGTTACTAAGAATTTTTGCTTTAAAAAATTAATTGGTAGATATTCCAAGTGCTGACTTGGGATTTGCACAACATTCATCCCAAGATTAATGGAAAGCACATGGTGAAAACTCCACAAATCACCTGGAAAATATATACTGAGAAGCAAGTGAATACCTGCTGAGGGACGGGATGTCTTTGCTTCCACATGGGGAAATCCACTGGTATTAAAGGCACTGTTAATCCTGAGGAAGGATCATAAAATCTGCTTCATCTTCCATCAAGTGTGAGAACTTTGAGAACTTTCACAGCAATTTCTCATTCTCTGAATTTGTTCCCAACATATTATTAGAAGTCTGCAGAAACATTCAGAGCTAAATAAGACTTCCCAGTGTATTCAAACTGTACTGGATACAGTGTAAAAAGTGGTTTGGCCTTTTAAGAAAACCATCAGTTCAAAGTATTTTCAGCACAATCCAGGACAGTAAATCACCAGTGAAATAGAAACATTTACTGACAGCTTGAGTACAAATGTTTTATTGTGAAGAGCAGTGGATGTAATGACCAGAGCTGTAGCCTCCTGGTCTGGCTAAACAAGGTGGTGGCGTTGGTGGGTACATGTGATTAAAATGTCATTGCCAGGGCCAATCTGGCAGCTAAAAAGGAAACAGGAAGAGTCCCCACCAGGTCTAGGAAAGCTTTGGAAGGGCCTTAACAACCTCTGTCCATTTGGGTCTGACTGACATAGACTTATTTACCCTTAAAAGGGCAAAAAGATCCATCAGAGTAAATAATGCTGCTCTGAAGCTCAGTCCCTGTGTGGGCCATTCACTGAGGCCTGGACTCAGTGATCCTTATGGGTCCCTTCCAGCTCAGGATATTCTGGGACTCTGAAAGTTGAATGAGATGTAAGACTATCACAGGCTGCTCCCAAATTCATGAGCCATCTCAAAACTGGCTGAACAACCCAGCCTTGGCAGCAAAGATTTTCAGGCACACACAAAACAACTTGTGTTGGCTTTAATCCAGTCCAGACCAGCTCTAGTTTTCCTGGGTCCAGTGTCCATTGTGGTGTCAGTGCAGCAGAACTCACAGGGCTCACCCTCGTGGTCAGGACCTTCTCCTCCAAACCTTGTGTTCCTGCAGTGACACTACGCCTGCACCCAAGCACCCAGGGTGGAGCAGAGGACTGTAATTACTTTATATATATTTTAGGGTTATATATATATATATGCATAATAATGCAACTCTACATTCTCTGTCTGTGCCTGTGGAACATGTCCAAATTGAGTTATTGTCCTGTTGAACAAGTTGTAAATATTTTCATTAGTTAGTGTTCTAGTCTAAACAAATTAGAAAACTAATTCTAATTCAATGCCTATACTTTTCCTTTGCCACACTCCATTCATGCTGCAAGCTTCTGCTTACTCATCACTACTTTTCTACAATAATCTTGTTAATGCTTGGCCTCATTACCGTACTTCTTACTAGGTATCAAAACTGACCAGGAAAAAGATCCAAAGCCAAACCACTGTCACATCCCAAACCTTGCAGAATTGTTTCATTACTACATAGCTTGGTGGCATGGACAGCAGGCTGCAGAAACATGATAAAATAATTTAACATATTAATAATTATGTATAATATCGTAATTTTTGTATAGGATGTTCTTATATATGTAGAGTTGTGTTTGCATATACAACATATCACACCAGGATGTTTGCACTACCCCTCTTCAATACTGTTAAACTGTATCTGTTTTACCGCCATTAAACAATGAGCAAGTCTGCCCTGCTGTAAAATACTTCATTGCCCAATTTTCCAGGAACCAGAGTTGAGGAAAAGTGCAGGAGGGTAGGGCATGTTTTGTTGGATCATCCATGTGTGCTGTGTGGTGAGGGAGGTGCCATGATGGGTTCAGCTTTCTGTTGAAAAAGTCAATTAGCAAGCACTGAGGTATGCAGGGATCTGTCAGCTCTTACAGTAGGGCTGCCTCAGGGCAGCCTTCTCTTGCATTCTTCCCTCCGAGTCAGAATTTCTTTTTAATCCACATAGTCGGGGCACTGAAGCATAACCTTTTTCTTCCTTAATTAATTCTAAGGTATACTGTTAAAAAAAAAACCAAAACCCAATACCTTTAAGGGTTTTTTAAATCTAGGGTTTAATGATGTTTGAGCCAATGCAATTTAGGCAGATGTGTTAAGCAAAGCATGTGTTCCAGGTTTTAATGAATGGGAGCCTGCAAACCAAATCAGCCCAGTGAAAATGAACAAAGATGGAAAACCCACTACAAATGCTGTTTTCTCTCCAAGCTCAAGACTTCTTAAATTTTTTTATCAGCTGCAAAGTGTGACGAGTTATTAGTTTATTTGTCTGAGAAAAAGGGCATTAATAGATAAAAAGGAAATGTGCTGCAAGATAAAACATGTTAGATTTTTCAATATTCCTTACATGTGATATTAGTGCTAGAACACCAAAAATAATGGCTCGATTTCCAGATAGTGATGGAAACAGGCTCTGCTTAGTGCAAGAGATCATCAGCTTTTTAGTAGGAAATAAAATTCAGAGGCATCCCTTTAGGATAACATTTAAATAACCTGCCTAAGCACCTTCTATCAGATTACTGTAATTAAAAGGGTGGTTTTAGACTAATAACTCACTTTGGGTAGATCTGGGGTCTGCCTACACATATTCCTCAAAAGATAGTCTTGGTTTGGTGGAAGGTTACCCCACCCATGGCAGGGGGTTGAAACTGGATGATCTTCAAGATCCCTTCCAACCCAAGCCACCTTGTGATTCTCTGATTCTATGAAGTTTTGGAAGCATTTAGTCAGGTCCATTAACTGAAGATCATTCTGAACCACAACAACACTTGTACTTCTGTTTGCAAGGACAGATGTGCAAGCCCTGAGAGGTCAAATTTAAGAACTGGAAGGCAAAACTTTCCTGAAGTTTATATGAGGGAAAACGAAACACAGGGAAAATCCAAACAATATAAAGGACTGGATTCCACCACTTTTGAGTGCCAAGATGGGTGCCTGGTGCAAGGCTCATTTGCAAAGTCAAAAACTGGCCATGTAAAAGCCATTGTACTTCTACTAATTCATGATTATAACACCATTATTAACTGAAATAAATTAAGAAAAACACAGGTATGGCAATTCCATACTAAAACAAACATCTGGAGCAATCACCACTGGATCTCTGTTGCTGTCTGTGGCAATTTTCATCTCCTACCCATTCTTCTACCTGCCCCCATGGATCTGTGCCCACCTCCCCTGCTTGATTACGTCACCCACGTTCTCCATGTGCTGCAGGTGCCAGGGGGAACTTTCACTTAGTCTTCTTTCAGCACTTCTCTTTGGACCTTTTTCCCAGCCTGGAAACTTGCACATGCTTTAGTCTAGACATGAATACGCTGTCTGTTTTTGCTCCTCAGACAGCATCTTTTCACAGTAACTCCTCTCTTCATAGCTCAAAGTAGAACCTTGATATTTACCCTTGGGGAAATGGAGGGAAGAACACCCCCACTGTGGTGGTCCCAAGCCTCTGCTTCCCTGGGTGTCCAGCCCTTGCCCAAATGCTGGTGGTGGACGGCGCCACTGAGGAGTGCCATTGCAGGAACAGGAGCCACAGGGCTGCAGCACAGCCCCAGGACTGCCCTTGGCCACCCCTCACTGACCCAGCGTCCAGGGAGCTGCAGTGTGCTCCTGAGGGATGGCTGTGTCCTGCTGGGAGCTGAAATCAGGAGTCTGAGGCAAACTCGGTGTCTTGGTACCACCTCCACGCCCTGTCCACACACCCATCTTGGTCCCGAGGCTGCTGCAGACAAGGTCACCTTATTGCTGCCTTTCTCCTCGCTGTGTTGGCTCCCCACTGAGACAGCAGCTGCCAGCCAAGCTCTTGGTGTACCTGAGAGAAGTTAAAAACTGTTACTAATGATGCTCAATTATTTTTCCTCTGCCTCGTTTCTAGGATGTCAGGGTGAGTACATTCCATCCCAAATGTAGCGTCTCTGAAAGGCTGCTGAATTCCTCCTTCAAGCCTTGCTCTGTTCATCACTCAGTACCCAGCCTGTGCCTCAGCCCAGGCCACATTGCTACTCACGGCTCATGAGCGGTAATACAGATTTTGTTTGAAAAGCCACACGTTGGCAAACCACAGTTATTTGCAGCCTGGCCCAGGACTAGTGTCAGACATCAACACATAGGCAGCACAGATATTTTATTTAATTAAGTCATGCCATCTGGGCCAACAATGAAGGCACTCATATGCTGTGCCTTTGCTTTCGGACTGCATAGTGCTCTGATCCCCCAAAATTGTTCTGAAAGTTAAATCTCCATGGAATTTAAAGAACACTTTCAGCTGTTACTTGCATTAGACTAAATTTCTGCTGTAGCAAACCCGGGGTTTTTTCCTATCCTAATAAAGTCAGCCAGATTTATGTGCCTTAGTTTCATCTGAATGCTGCGTCCACCATGCAGGAAATTACTAATGAGCAGTTAAAAGGCCTGTGCTATATATAGCAGGTGTGTGCACCACCACAGAGCCAGCAGCATATTCTGCCAAGGGTTGTTTGCTATGAAAAACAAAGGTAGAGCCAAGCAGCCAGGCACTGGGCACGAGGAGCTGCTCCTCATGCAGGCTGTGCAGAGCTGCAGGGTCACTGGCCATGGCCACACACCCTCCTGAAAAAAACTCTACTTTCTTCCAAATCAGGGTTTTCCTAATGAACCCACAATGAACAGAAACTAGGCCATAAAAAAGAAGTTACAAATATGAACTCAGGTCTTCAGAAAGGAAAAAAGCTTAAAGGATGTTGCATTTCCTGACTTAGTTTTGGGGTTCAGAGAAATGACAGAAGCAGGGAATCACAGAATAGGTTGACAGAGACCAAGCTCATCTTGATCCATCCTCCAGCATGGGCAAGGACACCTTCTACTGTCCCAGGCTGCTCCAAGCCCTGTCCAACCTGGCCTTGGGCACTTCCAGTGATCCAGGGGCAGCCACAGGGATCTCTGGGCACCTGTGCCAGGGCCTGCCCACCCTCCCAGAGAAGAATTTCCTCCTAAGATCTCATCCAAACCTTTCCTCCTTCAGTGCAAAGCCACTCACCCTTTTCCTATCACTACATGTCCTTCTAAAAAGTCCCTTTCTAGCCTTCTCGCAAACTCAGCTCAAGAAAGAATCCAAATTCAGGAAAAAGAAATACTGTATACCTCAGCACCAGCTTTGGGCCATGGTCTGAATCCAAACATGGCACACAGCCACACCATGTTAACCTCTGCTATGTTAAATGTGATGGGCAGATTGTCACTGTTGCTCTAAAAAACTGTAGCTACCTGTGCGGCTTGAGAACAGGGGTAAAACCCCAGAAAACAGAAAAAATGCATGGAAAAAAGGCAGAAACTGAGCACGTGCAGCCTGCTCAAGTTATTCTTAATAGCCCTTTACCCAGATTGTAGCATTTCCACCTTGTTTATGGGAAATTTACTGGTCCTTCTCGTGGGCAACACCACACCACCACACTTACCCAGAGTCATGGCACACAGTTACAGTGGGACTCATAAATGTTTAAAATTAATTAAACTGTTTCAATAACCTGACTGAAATATTTCAGCAAAGTTTAATAACTTTAGCTGAGATTCAGGGCTGAGTTAGATGTAATTGAGTCTCTGCGCACCCCCGATAAGTGCTACACTTACTCTTTTTTTTTGATAGAGGGAAGATTTTATCACTTAACTTAAATAGAAACTGAAGTGTTTTGCTGAACTAAGGCCCAAGCCCATGGAAAGACTAATTTTTGGAATGGAAGAGTAATTTTTGCTCACTGTATTAAACAGCCTAAGGTGTTGTTTAGCACACCTATACTATTCAGCTTTTCAAAGTTCTAAAAGGATACATTGACCAAATTTTTGTGAGGTAAGAATATAGTGAACAAAGCTACGATCAAAGTGCCATTATGTCACTCCCTAATTGCTGGATCTCTGGGAAGTTCCCTGAGCCTTTGCACTTCCCAGTTACAATTTACAAATGACCACATTAAACAATTGATTCTAATACATGTATTTCAGCAGCAAAACCCCCTTATCTCCATGTTATTAAAAGCAAAAATCAACCCATATATCCTGGGAAATGGCATCACTGAACATTTTCAAGGGAAAGAGTATTTTTACATCTCTATTTTCCAAGTGTCTGTATTTAGCAATGCTGGGCAGAAAGTCAAACATTTCCTTTTTGCTTCAGCAGATGCGAGCTGCTGATGCTTCTCACGCTCTTGCTACCATCTCACATTAAGAGAGCAAGAGTAAGTGCTCCTAAGTACTGCAAAAATATCTACATTGGAGACAGGAACAGCAGATGGATGCTCCAGTCAAGCACTACTTAGTGCCATCAGCATAAACACTGAAGAATCAAGGACACCTGCAAATTAATTTATTTAGCATCAGGCATACTCTGAGTTACCACGAGCTGCCTATTATTCTATTATTATAGGGCTCTTGCTATTTAAAACAGTTTTAATGGATCCAAAAGAAGAGTAACAGCAGAGGTCACTATGAAGTATTTCACTGATGTATTTGATGATGTTTTTCTGTGCTTCCAAAAATACAATCAAACTGTTTTAACATAGCTGGTTTATGTAGTAATGAGCTTAGAATTATCAAGCCATAATGAAGATGCTGTACAGAACAGCAAAACATGCTGGGGAAATTAAAGAATTGCAATGTGCTTTAGTGTGTCCGATGATAAATCAAACAGAAAGTCCAGCCTTGTTATTAGTAATTGGTTAAAGAAAAGACTAGAATTGTTTGACACCAAGCATTGAGAAAGTGTTCAAAATAAGGCAATTCAAGAATGGCATCTAAAATATTTCAGAAAATGTTTAAGAGTGTATGCATATTCTTACAAAGCATAGAAATAATTTAGGTTTGTTAAGGACTGAAAAATTTACTTCTGACTTATCTAGTCAAATTGAACCTAGAAGGATTAGTTAGTGAGTTCCACATAGAAGTCAAGTAGAGTTTTTAAAAAGAAAAAAAAAAAAAATTAGACTGCTAAGTAAACACAGAGTTGGGGGAAAAAATTGAAGCTGGGAGTACTAGGAAATAGTGTATTTGAGTAAATAGGAGCTCTCCATATTTACACATGACCTGACTGGGAATGAAAACAAAGCAGGCCCTCTCTTGCATGTATCACACAGAACTCATATGTGTGATAGATAAAGCAAATATTGCAAAGGACATTTATTGGATGGGTGAGGCAATTTACAGCTTTGTCTCTCAAGCTGGAGAAACTTTTGGAAGGCCAAACACAAAGAACAAGTTTCATGACAGTGAGACAGAAGAGGTTCAAATTTCCCAATCTAAAAATGGTTCTGGAAACCTGAAATGCACCTTGAAGGAGCTGAAGGTCCCTTCCCAGAGCTCACTGCTGCTGGAGCTGTCCCTTGGCTGTGCTGGCCACAGGACGCAGAAGCTGCTCAGCTGGAAGATCATGGACACAGAAGATGAAGCAGACAAGCAGCAAATGGCCAGAAACCAGGAAGAGAATTTTGGCAACACTGCAGGAAAACATTTTGAGAAAGGAGAACTGGACAGTGGACAGACAGGGAAAGGACTGTTATGGCACGAGAGCGTCCTTGGTGACACTGGAAAACATTGGGAAAGCAATCCTGCTGAGGGACCGGGTCAGTGCTGGGGTATTGCACATCTCCTGTGGAGTTCCTACAACCTTGCTTTAGAAAGTGCAGCTATGGTGTACAGACCATTTGATTTGCGCAGCACAGGATGCAAAGATTACCAGGATTTTGTACAACTTCCAAAAAATTCAAAAGCAGGAGGAATTATGAGCATGAGAATGGCAATTTCTGCACTCATAGTCTGATAAGTAGTGTTAGTCGTCCAAAACAGGATGTGTAAGCATGGAGAAACTGCAGAGAAGGATCAGAGAATACTGAGCTGAAAATCAGACTGGACATAGGCACAGCCTGAAGCCCACTCTGACTTGACCATGTTTAATTCAGCAGTATTTTAAAATCTATATTAGTTGCTTTTCTAATTTGGATTAATGTGTTTTACAAAAGCAACAGATTCACAATGACAGAGGTTCAGTCCTGCTCTCACTCTTAGGCCTTTTAAGACAGCTGGGACCGTGTTCCTTGTGTGTCATGATATCTACACACATTTGGAACTTTCCCTCATTCTTTGGTTTTACCTGTTTCAGTAGGTGCACAGATCTAAGGAATAAATTTAGATATGAGTTTGGAACATTAAGTCCAATCCACAAGTCACAAGATTCCAACCAAACAGGAAAACCAATAAGTTTCTCACTGCTTAGAAGCCCTTGCTAAAGGTTCTTCAATTCCACAGCCCATGTAAAACAGTGCCAGAATGAGTAGTTTCTACATTTACTGCTTAGAGGGCAATTTCTAGGCTTTGTCTTCCAGAAACAAAGGAACAGTGAAAAGGAAGGGAATGCAGTTCTACACCTTTATGCAAAAAATTACGCACAAAAGTTTGTTGGTGGAAGTCAAGCTGAAAGTTCAACATCATTTTTTCACCCTCTAGCTCCCATATTAAAGTATGTCACTTCATACCATTTCAAGACTGTGACAGCTCACAGACCCATTTAAGATCAATTGATTTTTTTCTTCCTGGCCTATAAATTCTCCAGTGTTTAACAATTGCTAGGATGAGAAGCATCTCTCTCTTACATAAACTTTTATGAAGGAAAAAAAATGATCCCGCTGTAATCCCAAATTTGGTTTTTGTATTTGTGTGGATTGGGAAGTGGTGCCAGCTGTTGGCTGAATTTTAATCTAATGGCCCTCAAGTTTCAGACAGTTACTTAAAGTGGCTGAGCAGCAGTGTTTGCATGAGCAAGCACACAAACACAGCCAGGCCTCTGCGTGCTCTGCCCGTGGTGTTGGAGTGTCTGTAGGGGCACGCAGGGCTCTCTGCAGGCACAGACATGGATCTTTCGGGTACCTGACACTGAACCTCTTCACTCCCTTGGAAACACAAAACTCTCCGGACATCGGCTGATCCATACTTCTGCCCAACAGCTTTTAGCTTAGGACTCCCGAGCAGGTGTCAGGATTGCAGAAATGCCCTGTGCTCTTTTATGAACCAAAATCCAAAATACAGGGTTAAAAAGCACCTGAGGTTGAGACTTGCCATTTAAAGATATTTATTTCCAGCAAAACTGTGTCCGCTTGCCTTTAAAATAGCCTTTTCCTATATTTTCTTCCTGCTGTTCCACCTGATTGAATTAATCTATTTTCCACTCAATGGAATGAACTAGCTGTGTGACAAAGTGGCGAAGAAATCCCAAACAGAATATAAAATTAAATATAAATTACTTGAAAGCATGTTACAGCACAGGATAAAAATACATAATTCTATCCATGAAAAGAGTTGACTGTCAAAAATTCAACATGTAAAGTATATATTAAATATACAATCTGTTTTTTTTCATGTTTGAGAAATTACTTTAATCCTTTTAGTGAATTTTTTTAATGTGTGGAGTACATTAGTCTGGATTAACGGATGATGTTTATCATACTTTGTATTGTGGTTTCAGGAAATAGTCTGGCAATGCTAGGTTTCTACAAATGGATTTAAAATTAATCAACATCTATTTATGAGAAAGTTTAAACGATTATTAATACACTGTAAATACAGATCTCCTTAGAGCTGACCCCAAGTGTCTACCATCTGCTCAACTGTTGTAATCACATTTTTAAAGAGCGTGGTCATACATAATGATTCTTCTCAGGAAAGAGCATCCTTAAGTGCATCAGAAACATTTTAAATTCCACTTGTGTAATGCAACAATTTCCTACTGCCCTTTGTTAAGGAAAAAAGCATATGGTGGTGACTAAAAGCCAATAAAGCAACCCTTGATTTGTTTTCAGGGCTGCAAGGATAATGCTTTTTATTTATTTTTTAGAAGAAACAACCAGAAAATTAGCTCATATAACTTTATATAACTTTTTTTTTTTTTTAATTATATTTGAGTATTCTCACTAGCTTAACTAAAGCAGCTTTGATGGTGGTATAGACATAGATAATATTAGCTCCAAATACAAACCTTGCGGTAACTTGGGATATATTATATGCCTGAATTAAAGCACACATTTAGCAAAGGCAGCTGAACCAAACAATTTCATTTGGAGAAGTCCACAAAATGCCTTCTAATCCTCACAACATCATTCCAAGTTAGCAAACAAGTCCCAAGGCCCTGGTTTAGAGCTGATCTGACACGGGGACAGCATATCCCACGGTCCTGTTATTGACACACCTGGGACCAGCCACCAGCTCCTTTAAAACACATGGTTTTTGTGGGATGAGTAGGATGGGGAAGGGAGGGAGAAGGTGCTACACATCAGCCTCCAGTTTCCATGGCTCTGTGGGCACAGTGTGGGACCACCACAACCTCCCCCAGGGGAAGAGGCCATCAAAGAGGCGATTACCAGTTTGTAACTTCAACAAAGAATTCAATGCTTGTGTTTTACTTTAAAAACATTTTTATTGGAAGCAAATTATGCATAAGGTTTATTAAACAGTGTGATGCACATAGAGCAGCCAATGTTGTTGCATGGGACTGCCATTAGTATCCTTATATGGATCTTAATCCTAGGGATAAAAGGAATCTTCCCATTAAACCAACTGAGAAATTGTTCAGTGTTTAATGTGCTAAGCTTTCTTTGGCAGTCTTGGGTTGATGATTGGATTCAGTGCTCTCAGAGCTCTTCTCTGATCTGAAAGATTCTATGACTCTTTAAATGAAATAAAAATATTTGTAACTGTCCCAATTAAAGCAAGCAAACAAACAAACAAACAAAGCCTGAGAGTTACAATGAGTCCAACAGTTCCTAGTAAGATTAGGAATAAGTTCCTAATAAGTTTCTCATCTGTAAGTCACAAAGTCAAATCCATCAGTAGCCAGTACTACTAAAAAATCAGTCTCATAGGATGGTTTCATAAACAGTCCAACATGAAACAATTTTACTGTTTGTGGTTCTGCAGGGTTTGCTGAGTTTGCTTCAAATTAGCTTGACAGCCCCATGTTGATGGACATGGTGTGATTTCACACAAGCAAAGGGACTTCTCCAATTCATCACAATTTCCAAGATTTCCTAGAGAACACAGAGGAGAAATTTTACAGACTATGAAGCTGTTGCTGCATGGACAACTGACTCAGCAGAGCCACCTGGCTGGGTGCAGGACTGGGGGCAAGAGAAGGCTGGAGGGACACAGAGGAAGGGCAGAGAACAAACACAGGCTTGACCCAGGGGCACAGGAGAGCTCAGGGGCATTATTAGTGGGGGCTGAAGAGGCTGATTTACTGCCAGGAGCTGCTATTTTCTGCCAGGTTTGGGCTGATAGCCAAGGAGGGCTGTCTGCTTTCAGTAACATCCCCACCTTCCCTTTGCCATCTTCTCTTGCAGGCTTGATCTGGGCCAGGCTGAAATCAAGGCAGAGAGCAGCCTGCCCTGCTCTCAGATGCACAGATGTGACTGTACCTTAAAAGACAAAAGACCCCAAACCAATAACGCTGTCACATTGTAAACACTGAGGAACAGCTTCTTCCAGGAGAATTTTATTGCCACACCAGGGAAGATGTGGATTTCATTTCAGCACTGAGCCATTACACTCCCCTTGTAAAGGAGCCACCATCACTTCTTCATACACTCTTTCAAACCATGGGCCGGTCCTGGTGGATGAAAAGGTAATTCCTGCTAGTAATAAATACTGAGTTCCATAATCCTCATGTTAAACATGAATTCTTGCAATAGAAAGCATTTCAGAAATTCTATCCCTAGAATGTCACTGCAGTTACATTATTTCAGTCAGCTCTGGCTGATAACAGCTGATAACAGCTGGTAACAGCTGCTGAGATAATGTTGTGTAGGCAAAGTAATTAAAATTAAAGTACAGGTGCAAACTTTTCAGACCAGCTACTAGGATCATGAGAGTGAAAGTATAAAATTTGATCTTTAAAAATCTCCTCTTTACTCAGTCTTATTTACTCAGGATTGCATTTAACAGTCTTGGAAGGCTGAAAACCAACGATGCAGAAAGCACTTGGTAATTTATTTTGCAAAAATCTTAACAGGTTTTGGAAGCCACAGCTGGATATCCAGCAGAAATTAAATGACATTTGTATTTTATGACATGACTGCTTAAAGTTAAGAAGGACTGGAGGTTATGGTACCTTTAAAAATTTCTCCAGCTGTCACATTGTTGATTCATATTTATTTTTCTGAAATGCTTTTAAGCATAATATTCAATATTTCAACATGAAATGCAATGGTTCTTTCTTAAAATAAGTCATGTTTTTATCTACGATTTCTGCATTATTGTGCATGATTTATCATGCACTGCACAGATGAAAGAATTCCACACCCCTTTCCTGTACCAGATGGACTCAGTTCCAGTAATTACTATTTCAGGCTAGTTACTTTTTTGCCTTCATTTTGCTGTAGGATAAATGAAAACACAAGGAATGGTGGAAAATGGAATTTGTCCTGCTGAGCCAAACATTTGATTGCTTAACACAATTCAGAAGGTGTTACCCCATTAGAAGACGCTTTGTTAGTGCATATCAAGAGCAAGAATTTAATATTACTTGAGAAGAGGCTTTGTCTACCTGTGGGTTTAAAATGAGAAGTGAAGCAGTTTGAGAAGCCAAACAAATATTGACTGAAGTGCCATTCTTTGGTATTGATGATACCATGCCATTATTTGGTATTGGTGACAGCTTTACCAAGGTGTTCAGGACAGGCGTGACCTGGAACTGCGGCTGCTGGGGCGGATGTGTGACATTCGTGGGTCTGAGGAACACTGACACTGACTCCAGCAGGGCTGAGGGGGTTAATGCATTCCTGCTTTCCTCGGGTTCAAACACAGTTCAAGTCACCAGTGAAATGCTGAGGTGGTCTCGAGGCAGAGCACTTTTGTCCAGACCCAAACCCACAGCGAGGTTTGGCCACTCCATGGTCAGTGCTGTCCCCAGAGGCGCCTCGGGACTGGACACGAGCACCCGGGGGGACCAGGGTCATCCTTCCATCAGGAATCACTGCCCCATCCATCAGCAGGGAAATAAATCCCCATCCACAGGTGAAACACAGAACAGCTCGGGCTCTCTGGAAGGCTCTGCTTCCTCCTGAGGTGCTTGGAAATGCTGCCTGAAATGCTCAGGTTTTTCAGAATGTCTTTGAACAGGAATTTTTAAAATGTTGAAGACAAATAATCCAAAGGTCAAATTCCGACTGTGGTGTTTTCACTTGAGCTTTTTCATTAATTTTAATGAGCTCAGGATTTCATTTGCAGTTTTATTTTCCCACATTTCCCATGGAGAGCCGTTATTGCTCCAAATTGATACAAGATATAACAAGGAAAGAGGAAAGTAGCAATTCTTCACTTAAAATTGTCTCAAGAAACTGCTGTAACTATGTATTAAAATTAAGAATAATTGCAAAAATACCAATTCATGTATCTATGTAGGTTTGCAGGAGGCTCCATGACGGCTTCAATGAATGGAGACGAGAGATCTCTGTTGGTTGCTCTTAGAATATTGGGTTTATTAGGGATGGTGAAAGGTCCCGCCTGGAGCTGCCAGACACAGCACATGGCAAGGCCTGAGGTGATGGGGGAGGGGAGAGACAAGGGGTAGAGAGGGTGCTCTAGGAGAGCAGGGATTCCAAGAGGGGGGAAGTTCCAAGAGAGGGGAAGTTCCAAGAGGGCGTCCGGCCCCTCGGACACCCCTTATCAGGGGGCTTCAAGGTGGGCTGGAACAAGACTTGGGCCAATGGGGTGACAGACACCTGATGGTTCAGGGGAGGGTTACAGGTGTGGGGTGAACCATACATTTTGGGGGTTGAGATCCAGCAGTCCATTTGACTTTTGGACCCCTCTGTAGGTAAGGGCATTGTCCAGCCAGTAGGGGACATTGTTTTCATCCTGGCTGTACTATGGTCACTCTTCTGCTAGGCAATTATATTTATCTATCCTTCTCAACATATCTATTTAAAATATATTTCTTTAAAAATCCCAACCCCCAAATTAAATACTAAGTAACTGGTCAGGATGAAAAAGCTTTCTTTTTTTTTGTCACATGCTACTTATGTCTTAAATATCTGAGGATATCAGATGAATTCCAGAAAATAATTCCCTTCCCTGAAATTTAGAAATATATTAAAAACTTTAAAGTTAATGACATAAAGGTAAAACAAAAGGGCAGCAGTGAATTAATTAAAAATATTTCACACTTGAAAATTTTGTTCTCAGAACAGAGCATGGAGATACCAAGGGACATTATCTGTCCTGAAGAACAAATAAAGATAAATTCTCCTGCTGCCTCCTGTGGTACATTTGCAATGTGCATAAGCAAGTGACCAAAGAGACAAAACTCCTAAGGCTTTCTCCACCCCTCGCAGTTCCTCATTCTTTCTTTCTCAAATCAACATGGTTCAAAACTGGAAAAATAAGTCAAGCTATTAGAGGTTCCTGAGTGATTATTTTGGGTGATCAGCACAACTGACATGGTGAGTCCCAATTCACATGGATGCTTTCCACTTTATGAGATGGCTGGCAACTCTTACCTGCCTCCTTCCCTCTTAAATATTTGCTTCTCTAAATGTTTGGACATTAACTCCCCAAAAGCTTGCAAGAAAGTGAGGGTTTGAGCTGGAATGTGTTTGAGGAGCTGTACCAGGAGCTGCTCTTTATTTGCAGTGAGGGGAACACAAGGAGTGTTGGATCAATGAAGACCCAGCTCTCGCCTTGTCTGGAGCACAGCAAGGGAGCTGCCTTTGGCTGCTCCATCACCCAAAAACTTGCCCATCCTGCCCAGGGAGCGGGCTCTGCCTCCAGCGGGAGGGGAAAGAGCAGGACCCTGGAGCTCCTGCTTTAAAACCCGCTGCAGACCAAAGGGAACAAGAAAGCTTTTGGGATCTTTCCTTATCCCAAAGCCAATTAAGGAATTTTCTACAATGACTGAGGTTGCATCTTGGTGGTTTGGAGCATTTAGCTTATGTTGAAATATGCCAGAGTATGTAAATTTCGGGTTTACTGCAAACAATATAAAGAAATTACAAGAACCTGAAAAGCACCACTAAGTAAAGCAGTAAAATACTATATTTTATCCCAATTCTAATACTTGCAGGAGTTAAATTAATTACGTGATTTTTCTATGGCGACTCTCTCTGAATGGGTATTTTAGTTGAGGGAGGTGGAACAGAAAGAGATAAAAATACCAAATCGTTGCTGTTCACTTCCTTTTTTAGGACTTGGCAAACAAGTTTATCTCAGATATTAACTGAAGAGTGTGTAAGATTGCCTGGAAAATCTAATGAGCCTTTAAAGTGTTCAGGTATATATAAAGCAATAAGAAAATCTCTGTCATTTCCCAGTGAGAGACTTGGATGCTGTCTAGTTCTACATGCTATAATTTTTGGGAAAATATTTTTTTGCAAATGATGGGAAGTCAGTAGTTACAGTTACTACTTGCTGTTGATGTTAGGTGACTGTTCGTATGCCCAGAACACCACCTACCTCAGCTAAATGGTATCTTTATGAAATTAACAGAATGCGGTTACAACATGGCTATAAGAAAAAATATTAACATCAAATTTTAGATTATAATTGGAAAACTGACCTTTGGAAAATATGTTACCACTGCAGCCCTGAACTGTACTGTAAAATGACAACTTTAAGAAGTGAAAGAATGACTGCATTATGCAGTTTAGAAAACGCAGCAAATACAAATAATTATACTCTTTATGCTTCACTGGAATTCAAAATTAAAAAAACCTTGAGGCTTTCTATGGCCTTCCTCTTGTGAAACCATTCATATTATTTTCAGTTTTCCGACTTCTTGGAAGTGTCTGTCAAACATTTTAAAGCACTTTCAGTAAACCAGATTTGTCTGTCATTACATGGGCAATCTCCGTAGGCCATTGTGACAGGTAATGTAAATAAAGATTTTCCTGGAAACATCTCACAGCAAGATTATTTCAGAGCATATAAATGTTTCTTTTTTGTTTCTGTTGTTAAACAGCAGATTTGATTGAAAACCTTGACATCAGAAGTCCCAAAATGCATCTCAGCAGAAAATTTTGAGAAGCTTCTACAAGATCTACTTTGATACCTCCTGGTTTCTCTTGGCTCTGTTACTCTTTAGACTTCTGCCACTTGTACATCTTTAGCAGCAATATTGCTGTCCTCCCTAGGTCAGTATTTATTAATGTGTGTTGCTGTATGAAAATACAACTTTATTTGCATTTCTTAACTATTTGCATTCTTAACTATCAGGTCATTCTTATATCATTAAACTGAATTAATTTTCCAAAAAACAACCCTCAAAGATGCATAGAAAAATATCATCCTGTTGGTATTTTTGTTCTGGCTTAATCTCAAAGATTCAAGATCTGATTTTTTTTTTTTTTTCTGATGTGAATGCTCAGTTGTAGTTTGCTTCTCATTGTATACATAAAAATTCCTTTTCCTTAGAAATTTTTTTGATTGGTAGATCAATAAATAGACTTCTAGAGAGATAAGCACAACTATATTGCAGTCGTATTTAATACAGTTGTGCTAAACTACCACCTGATGGAGAATGTAGAGCTCAAAGCATTTAGTCATGTCTTTATTTCTAAGACATTTGGTTCATTCTCAGTATAGAAAAAGGTAGAGAATTAGAAATACTGCAACTTCTTCAGTTTGCCAGTGACTGGCAATTGAAAATTAAATCCCAGAGGACTGAGAGAAGCAAGAGTGTTGTTGTTGGTAAAATATAATTTAAAGAATACCAACACCAATATGGAATGTCTAAATGGGGGGGGGCATCCTCTTTGTTGTGTGAATGAAGCCAGTAAAACACTTCCAAAATTTAAGCTAGATACAAGGATTACCAAACTCTGGCAAGAGTTTGTGCTAAAAATAAAACTAAAAGCCTCTACAGTTCTGAGGAGATGAAAAAATATTTTTTATTCAAATACTAGTTCTGTTTCAACATAATGTCTTAAGACTAAGCTTATTTAATCATAAATGAAATGCAAACTAAAAATAATCAGACTAATTGTGTTATTTTTTGAACTAAGCATTCTGGATTGGTTTATTTCCAGTTTTTTGGCTTAGTTTTTAATTTTGCTGGGATAAACAATTGGTCTCAATACATAGTGACTCAAAATGATCCAACTCAGCCCAAAATTTTTGGGGCTGGCCAGAGAAATTAAAAGTATGAAGTATTCACACATCTGTATTTTAGATACTGCTGGTGTAAACTGAAAGTCTGAGTCAAGGCTCACTTGAAGAATGATGAGTGAGAATCTTCTGGACATTCCTACAGCGTTTCTCCCCTTTTTTTGACAGCCATGTAATAAAGCATGGAAATTGGTGCTTCTTGATGCATGGCAGCTGTTCTTGGCCCAAACCTCTGGGGTTTGCTGCATGAAGTGAAGGTAATCCACTGCAAAAACAATTCCTGTGTCCTAGAAGGAAATGATACAATGACAAAGCTGGTTATTTTTCACAGTTTTATGTTGATCCTTGCTCTGTCATCCACCCCATCCCCTCAGGGGATGCATTTTGCTGCAAAACCACCTCCACTCTGTTCACCTGCAGAACAACCTCCCTTGGACTTCCATCTTAGCAGACCAGCTATTTTTCTCTCCTTCTTTTAATTAAAATCTCCACGTCAGTAGCATGCATTAAATCAAGTTCCATTACAAGCCCAACTTACAAGAGTGCATTTTTTTAAGCAGCTCGTATTTTGTCAAGCCTAATTGCTTTAGTTCTAGGCAATATTAGTTGCAGAACAGCCAGTAATAACCTTTAGTCCTGGCAAATTTTCTCTCTACTAGAAGTCAATCACATAACATAAACAGCTATAAAAGGAGGCTTTTTAAAGCTTTATTCATAATGTGTAGCACATGCATGTGGCAATGTGTATCAGATCACAACACTGAAGGAAATATGAGATTTATCCATGATGTAAGTTATGCCAACATATAGTAAGTTGAGAGCATTAATTTGGATTTGCCTACAGTAGAAAAGAGAGGAGGAAAATGGCATGCTGCTTTATTAGGGCAGACTTTCCCAATTTAATATTAAAACCCATTTCTTGCTCCATGAGTGTAGTTGTTCATGGCACCACACTGATTATGCAGCTCAGTGCAGGAAAAGCACACCAAGCTGTGGACAGAGAAAATTGAGGTGGTCCATGTGAAGAAATGCAGTCTCAGGATCCGAGGGGAGGAAGAGAGATTGGGTATGGTGACAAGAAGAAAGCTGTAAGGACTGAAAACAGAGTGAAACTCAGGATGGCCCCCAGAGCAGCACATGCCCAGGGGCTGGGGAGTCCTAATCTCAGGCATACCTGGGAGCATTCCCGAGGTGCACAGGCAATGGAAAAGCCACATGTTGGCCATTCTGGCTGGCTGGGTGTCCCACAGCAGTCTGGGTTATTCCCAAAAGCCCACGTGTAATTTACGGGGTGTATTTACGAAATGTCTCTGCCTTAAACCACTGAATTTGTTAATCCCCAAAACTGAAGATACAGTCTTCATATGGCAAGCACACTGCAAGGATTTAATACTAATTTAAATAACACTTAATCTGGTATATTTTAAGCCAGTCTGTTAGAGGAAAATGCCTTGCAGACAGTTTTCAGCCTGTCTGGTGGTGCATGAGAAAGAGTCTTCTCAAACCCTCTACACCACACTGTCCTCTCCTAAAAGATGGCACAGGAACAGAGGGGGAATTTATTCCATTCTGTTATTTCCCTGCTTCTGGTTTTATTCACATAATGATTTACAAAAACAGAGAGAACAGGAGTGAAATAGTGCACAAGGATGCTTTTTTGAGCAGTCAGGTAAATGTGAAGCGAGTCACTGAGACTTTAAAAGAGAGAAAAGGCTAATAATGAGTTGTATTTTGTATTTCCATGTAGTCCAACTCACCAAAGAGCACTATATAATAAAGAATCTGAAAGGTGGTGATAGAACTTCCCTTGTGATTTATAAACTCCCCTAAATCAAAAATGCACTGTTAATTTCACAAGGATTGGCTGCAGAGAGGCGCCAAAGTGAAAAACTGCAGCACTGGTTTGAGTACAAAAAGGCCAAAATTCTCCAGAAACCGAATCTTCTGTAGGACCATTATACATTTCACCAATAAGTTTGCATAGTTCAAGCTGAGTTTTTCCAAAAGGTAATACAATCCTTTTTCAAAGGATGCATTGCCAAGTGCAATTATTTGTGAGCATTTGAGAAGTTCATAGAAACATTATGCATAGAAATTCAATTTGAGGAGTTTTAGGAAGTCCTAATTCATTAGGAAAGGCTGATCACAACTGAAAAGCAATTTGTGACTCTGTCCAGCCAATTTATGAATGTTTCGCAAACTTTGAAGTGAAATGCTTTCTTTAGTAGTTACAAGAATTGATCAGTACCTGGTGTCTTGGGGTTTGTATAAATGCTGTACAATTATTTACCTAGAAGAAAAATATTATTACATGACTGAAAAAAATTATGCATCCAGGTTATTTTCAAAGTAAAATAGGGGTTTGTCACTCCTGATGCAAAATTTTCCTCCTTGAAACATATTGCAGTAGATATAAGAAGTGGTGTGTAAAAAATAGGAAATAAAGTATTTTCTTTCTGGAAATCTTCCTAAAGAGTTGCCATGGAGACAAATTTAACTAAATTTCATATCTCTGTTAGGGACTTAATTTCTGTTTGTCATCTGTTATTTTTATTTGTAATTATAATTGTCTTAGAAAGAAACACTAATGTAATTTAAAGATTAATATACAGCTAAATACAAAATGCAAATATACTATTAAAGTTTTATATTACATAACTATACTAATTTCCTGAAGAAGAATGTCGGTAGATTTAGGATTTGTCTGCATACCAGATAACAGAACCCCACAGAGTTCAAAACTGTACAAAAAGAGATTGTTTTATTTGTGTTATTTACATTGCACACTGCCTTAACCTGCAATTACAGAAAAGTTTTCTTTAGCAGAGACCACAGTAAGGGGAAACCACACTGAGCTGTGCCAAGAAAACTGCTGACTGTTCCAGTTAATTACTAAATGTGTTTCTCCAGTGCAATTTTATCTTTAAGGCCAATTTTCAAATTAGCAACTTGGTCTTATCCTGATACATTGCCCCCATTATCGGCCCAGGACAGGGACATCACATGGGAGGTGAAAGCAGGAGTTTTGTTATTTCTGGCTGTCCTAAAGCAGCATTCCTGACTCTGCAGGTCCTTCCCCACAAAGGCCAGTAGAGCCCAGAAGGTCCCAGTAAAGCCCAGTAACACCAGCTGGACACTGGGAGTGCAGGTGGAGCAGGGCACTGCAGCTTTGGTGCTGCCAGGGGCTGCTGGTGTTGGCTTGGACACAAACACCAGAATTTTCAAGTGTATTTTACATTTCTCAGTGAATGCTGAGGGGATATCCTCAGCTGTAGCTTCAATCCCCCTGTTGACATTGGCTGAATTATTCCCACCCTGTTGTGGTGTTAATAATTCCAAGGTTTAGGGCAGCAAGATGCCTGAAAGAAGAAACTGAAGAAGCTGCAAATAGAGATAGACCTGGAAAAAAAAGAAAAATATATTAGCAGACACTGAAAATTTTCCAGTAGTGCAAAACAAGAATTCAGGAGTAGGCTTGGATGTTAAAAAGCCCCAGAATACAGAAATGCTTGGATTTTGGCAGGTACTGTGATTCTGTTTTCTTATTTTCCTCTATAAAATGTATCAGCAAAAGGTCAGGTATTTCGTACAACCACAAAAGGTATTGTGAATACAGCACAGCAAAGTGTGTAAGTGCAGGTTTAAATCCCCTCAACTGCCCACAGAATTTACAATACTGGATCCATTTCTTGGATCCATGGGATGAGATTAGACAAGATTTCTACAACAAAACCCTATGTTATTCTATTTTAAAAACTGAAGTTTAATTTTGATTTCATTTTCCAGAATTGACAAACTACTGCTATGGATTAATGCACCAGCCTGCTTGCAATTCCAGATCTCAACCTGTAAATTCCAGCAGGCACATGAACCTGACTTTCAATGCACCTGGCTGCTGCTATGGAAATACAGAAATAAATAGCAGAAGCAGTGGGGAAACCTGTCCTGATGGAAGAAAAATGTGACATCCAGAAGCCAATGCAGCTAGAAGATACAATTGCAATAACTACAAGTGAAATGGTTCTGTAAGTAGGTATCATCTGGGAAACAAATTAGCAGAACTTGAAAACAGTTGGAATAGATATCAACAAATGCATGAAGCTCAACAATGCATTTGAAAAGCAAACAAGATTCCAGCAGAAATATCATGGAAATTAAAGACTGGAAGCAACACTCTAGTATTGAATGAGTGGAGGCCTCAATTCAGTCAATATATAGGATTTGTTATTTTTATTCCGTTGTCAGCATCACTTTGCTACCTGTATTTTGTCAAATAAAATGATATATGAAAATCAGTGGACACATTTGTGCAGAAGCATGAGAGAGTAAGAAAAAGAAAGATCTTGATTAAAATAATTTACTATTTTTGAATATTGAGCCTGCTAAGTCTGCATGTGTCCTTTTAGCAATAATAATTACTGTCATTTTAGCAATAATAAATTGCTAAATAATATACCAGGAAATAAGGTCAGCTCTTACAGGGTCTGATCCAAAGTTCATTTGCCTCCTGTTAATAATAGGGAATAATAAATAGGGGAAAAAAACCCAAATAACTTTCTTTCCAGAATGAACTGTGCTTACTGAAAAGACATTCAGTTGAAATGTGGAAAACAGGCTGCATGTTGAGATGCACAAAATGCAGAATATGGCATGGTTCTCGGCCAGATGCTTTAAATATATAAGAAAATAGCCAGTTTGGGGTTAATTTAAATGTCTTCTTACATTGATCTATATTTTTCATAATGCATAACACAACATATTGTCTTAGTATATAAACATCCATGTATTTCTGCAGTTGGGACATGAAGATTTTAGCACCAATTGCATTACCAGGGCACTATTTTAAATCTATTAACCATTTTGAAAAGGCAGAAAATCCCCTTGCATCACCACCACTTCCCAGACACATTCCTCAGAAAGTTCCTTTACCTTTTTCTCCCTTTCCCTGCCCAGTTCCCCACCTCAGGGGACGGACTCAGAGTCTGAAGGATGTCAAGTATTCCTCACTCAGGACCTGACAAAGACCTCCACTCTCATTTCCTTCACTCTTTTCTTTAGTTTTGGAGGCAGGATTTATCTCGAAGCAATGTTTGAGCACACTGAGAAGTTGCTTCTTACTGCCCCCATCAGTAAAATGTCCCCACTCTTCTCCGTGGTCTCAACATGGACCTTTTCATGGATCTACAAAATGTGCTTCTCTTGAGAAGGCAGCAACCCCCCCGAGCTCAGAGCAGATGGTGCTGAGCAGTAGCTGAGAGCTTGGAAGGACTGGGAGCTCACAGCAATGCCATGAGGAATCTTCACGTGCAGAACAGGGGGAGGCCATGAGGCCAGGACTGCTCAGCACAGCCACCTTCCCTTCCCAGATGTTCCCAGACAGCCACCTCCCCTTCCCAGATGTTCCCAGACAGCCACCTCCCCTTCCCAGATGTTCCCAGACAGCCACCTCCTCTTCCCAGAGTGGATATTCCATCTGGGAGCACCTCCCAGGGATCTCCCTACTCTGTTATCTCAGTGACTCTGAGCTTTACAAACACTAACTCTGCAATGAAACAAAGGAGGATCTATTTTTATCATTAAAAAAAAAATATGAACAAGTCTTTTCCTTTGGGAAACAGAAAATCTCTGTTGTATTTTCATTTAGACTGCATAACCATCTCTTCTTTCCATTTTAATTTTTATTGTGTAGTCAAAATGAACCATTTCACAGAATCATAGAATGGTTTGGGTTGGAGAGACCTTAAAAACCGTCCTGTTTATGGTAATTTCTACTCCACTGATATTTGTGCTCCTTAGAGTGACTTTCCCTCCTGCAGCACAGAAGCTGCACAAGTGTAGTTTGGACCTAAACCTCAGAATTTTCCCCATAATTTGGCATTGCCTCAGAGCTTTTCAGTGTTTCCTTTACCACAGCTTGGCATTTTCATCAGTTGTTTTCTACGTCACTACTGTATTGGTCCTACAATTTGCAATTAGTTACTTGCTATTTAGAGCATACCACAATTCCAAGTAATTCGGTATTAAATCAGAGGTTAATTATTCTTCGCAGCCCTGTGAGGGAGCTGAGATATTTGTGACAGAGCTCACAAAGAGTGACCCATCTCATGGACCCAGCAGGGAAACACTTTAAGGTGAAACTGAAATTTTGGCCAAGCAGGAAACAAGGCCACTCTTGGTCTCTCAGTATTATACTAACATTAAATTAAGCTCATGGAACTAAGACTATGGCCCCACACTTGCAATGAGGAGCTGTTTCAGTTGTCCTAAGGCTTTTCTAGCAACTGATACCAAATTAAGTGCCTCCAAATAGTCAACACTCTTTGTTTAAACTACTGTTCACTTATCAGAGTTTTTCTGCAGGTAGGATTGCATCTGGCACAGAAAGTACCCGAGCTAATGTTCTTCAGAGAGAGAAAACACATCCTGCGGTCTGCTCTAACCACAGGAGTTCTATCTGAGCTGTGTATGTAACTTTTGGGGAGTGCAAAGGTACCAAACAGAGGATGTGCTGGGCAAGGAGCTAATGGAAATGATGGCTCTGTGTGTAATCTTGGAATCGTTCATGGCTGAAAGTATCTGTGTGTCGATTCTCTGGGCATTATGTTCTTTACCAAGAAATAGATATCTGAAAGAAAAGAATTATGGCTGAATTAGGATAGCAAAAATTAGCCCACTATCCTGCACTTGGCCTCCCTGGATTGTAGGTGCAAGAGAACAGGGTCCAATTTCTCTACAGAAAATCTTTTACTTCTGATGCTGCTTTTTTTTTGGTTTCACATGACAGACACTACTAATTCGGTGAAGGAGTGACCCTTAGACCCTGTTTCTTCTCCCCAGGGGAGCTCCAATCAGTCAGATTCTTCTCTGCCTTCCTTGCTACCAGTGTATTTCAACTGCTTTCCCTAATTTTTTTCTGCTAATTCCCATTTCCTTCATAATCACAGGCTTTTATGTGACTTGCTGGCCAGGCAATTTTCAGGGGAACTATAATTGCCACAGGTCTTAAACATTAACCCTGCCAGGTGTCAGTGCTGGGACTGCTTGTGCATTTGATTAATGATACCAGAGCAAAAAAAATTGTTTTTTAATTGACTGTCGTGTTTTTCTTCTTGTCCAAGTGCTTCTGAAACAGTCAGATGATCTGGAACAAAGGTTCCTTGGGAGAAAACACCTGAGATGGCATGCTGAAATATAAGCAATATGAGCTAAAATAATGAAAAATGGAAGGTCTCAGAAGCCTGAGATGCATCCACCATTTCACATGTGCAGAAATCTCAGCAAGTCTGAACTGTTCCCAGCTTTGCTGCCTTGGGTGGATGTTACACCCCTGGGACCAAAAACTCGGAATGTAATCTCTTTCCATAAACAAATGTGCACAAAAATTAAAGAATAGAAACACAGAATTGGAAAATCATAGAATAGTTTGGGTTGGAAGGGACATTTTACAGACTATCTAGTCTGACTCGTCTTGCAATGAGCAGGTATGTCTTCAGCCAGACCAGGTCACTTTGATACTATTCATAAAGGTAATATTGATATATTCATTAACAGGAATGGTGTTTTACCTGGCTGGGGAAAGCCACACCCCTGGCTGGGGAAAGCCACACCCCTGGCTTTTGGTCTGAAAAGGCTCACTCAAGGCACAGGAGGACAAGGAACTCATTTCCCAACTTGTCTTCAATGGCTCAGTTTACTTGCTGGGATGGCAGCTTACAGAGAGGACAGAGCTCCCAAGTTGTGCAAGATTTTGGAGCCAATAAACAGAGAGATCTGTATACCTGTTGCTCTTTTTTACCATTTTTAAGATCAGAAAGTTCATTTTTTTTATAAGCTGGTCAAGAGGAGGTGCCCTCCTTCAAAAGTAGAAGTATCTGAACACCCATCACTTATAAGAAAACAGTTTTAGGAATTCTCCCAAAGCCATCAGTTGTAAATAAAATACAAGGTTTAGGCATACACATCTCCACAAGCTACTGCTTGACTCGTATAATTTAACAAGAGCTGTTGGAGTGGGATTTAAGTGGACATCTCAGGACAATCTTCAGGCAATCCCAGAAAAATCACTCAAAAGAGTAGTGGTTTAAATCCATTAATGGTTAGATTCTGCTGAATATGTTAGCAGCTTCTTTTCTTTGTCAGTTAAATATGGGGGATGTTTCCACCAAATTCCACTGTCCCAAGTGAAAGAGGAGTGGAGGAAAATAAGCACTGGGTAATTGATCAGGGCCTTGCCACCCCCTTTTTTAGGTGTCTCAACTCTGCTAAGTCAGATGAACAAGAGAAGTCAACAAACACAGGCTCAAGCCAGCTCAGCTACTGAAGAGTATTAACTGAATTAAATCAGTCGAGGTGAGGTTTTCTTGAAGTCTTCCCTTTCAGCACAACAGCCCTTGTATTTTAAGTGCTTTGATGACACCTTGTGACCCCTCTGACTTCAAGAAACACCAGTCCAGCTCCTACTCCTGGCCTATCTTCAGTGCTGAAAATTCATGTTTCTCATGCGTTGTTTTGGGTAAGATAAAAATCTCAGTTTTGCTGCTGGAGTATAAACACTCAGGATAATCCTGGAACACATTTAAGATTTTAGTTTGTTTGTACATGTAAAAGCTTTGTTAACTTCCAGCTTTTCAAGACACAATTTCTTCAAAGTCCCTCTTATTGAAAAATCACCCGCCAGGTGACAGAAATCACTCTGGGGGTATGAAAAAACCCCACTGAAACAAAACACAATTGAAAAAGTGGTGCTAGAATGGAAGCCAGAACTCTGTTTCTTAATGATAGCAAGCACTGCAAGTGATGGTTACAATAAGTGTTTGTTTGAGATACAGTTATTATATATTGCCTAAATATTTAAGTTAGCCAAACCTCTGATCAATTGAAACAGATCCTATAGAGTCCAAGGAGCTGGAGTTATACTGTTGGGGGGATGTGGAGCTGGCATTAGCACTGAAGCGGGAACAGAGGTAGTGGAAGGCACACAAAACCACAAAAAGTGATCTCATGTCTTTAAACTGTCCAAAGAATCATAATAATAAAGTTCTAGATGAGTGTTGAGGGGACACATGCCATTTCAATGAAAATATAAATAATGTTAAATGACATTTTGAAACATTCCATGGAAATGTATTTGAAACGTAATATGGGGACTCCAATAAAGAATATGCTTTTAATACATTACAGATTATATGTGATCATCAGTTTAAGACTTCCCCTCAACAAGCAGGATAATTCAAGTAGACATCCAGCCTGTCTCTACAGTTTGTATTGCCATCCTTTCAAATGCAAACTCTGATGTTTCTCCATGGCTGGAGAAACACAGAGAAAGTATGGTTTTAATTTTTCAAACTCCTTTGCAAATAAGCTTAAACATTTTACAGTTAAAAGGACAGAATTTACATTTGCTGTGTCTGGTCAGTTTTAAAATGGTATCTGTTATGAATCATGTTCATTTTTAAAGTTCATTTAACTTGGCTTATGGTTTACTTTAAAAAAATGTTATGCATCATTTGGATCTGCACTCCCAGCCACTATTAGTAATAACAAAGGCGTGCAGGTTCCATCTGATGGCCTTTGAATAAACTTGAATTTCCATAGGAAAAAACAAACAGGATCCACACAGACGGTAATAAATCCCACAGGCTTGTGCCATGTTTGCTGTCAGGAGTTTTAATCAAGGCACAGCCATTGGGGTGTCTGTGTGCCTGGGATTAGGGACAAAACCACTCAATTTTGTTAAGCAGAACTGCAGTGAGATTTTTTGCTTTTGGTCCTAATGAGCAAATGTGCCTGTACGGAGAGATGGAGTCACAGAGCAATGTTAGTGGGACCTAGAGACTCTCAGCATCCTCTTGTCTGAGCTCTTGACTCAATTCTGCAGCTCCCTTTGTGTTCATTCAGCTTAGCTGAAATAGCTGGGTAACAGAGCCTTCCAGAAAGAGAAGAAATGCAGGATTTATCAGATAACTTGCTTTCAAGGTGGATTAAGGTCCCTGCATTAGCAGAGACAGCTTCACACAGTGGTGTCACCTCCTCACGCCTATTTGTCTCTCTCAGAATATTGTCCCAAGGGCAATAGGAATGACCAAAATTGAGTCTAATTTGTGTTTGAGGCCTCTGTGCTGCTCTACCCAGGTCATGCCAGCATTGCCCCCCAGAAGTCTTCCCCACCCCTCATTTTTTCAAAATAAACAGCAATACACAGACAATGGATTTGACATTATAACCCCCAGTGCTCCAGGATGATCCTCTACCAAAGTCAGAGATGGAAGTCGAGGAACAGAAGGGTCCAGAACTCACACTATCCACGTACCTCACATAATCTTACATCTTTTTGGACCTCCACAACTCATCTTACAATTCCAGCTAATGTCTTTTTATCTCACCATTATGTATTTTAAAAGAAGAGATAAAGAAACTCCCCCTCAAGATGTTTGTCCACAAACACTTGTAACAATGAAAGCACTTGCTTTCCACTCAGGGATGTTCACTGGCAGCTTTGACACAAGAAAAACCGTTTTCTTGTAATTACATCTGTCTCATAAATACAACAAAATATCCTTTCAAAAAGCCACCACAAGAAATCTAAATATGGTTGTAATGAATAACTTTTTAGCACTGTAGCTTGTAACCACAAAGAACAACCTAAATTTTCCTGATGCTTTCCTGATGCCCAATTTGATACGGTCTGCAGAGCAGTTCTCTCTGGCTACTATTATGGTTTTAGCTCCTCTTCCTCCGTCTCCTTTCCATTACTCACTGATAAGGGACCTTTTCCTCACTGGAGCAAGATTTCCCTGCACTTCCCAGCCTCTCCATTAGAAATGTTTCCACTCTTTAAAGCTGTTGGCATGCACAGCTACCTGTGCTGTTTAATCCAGTTCAATAAGTCCATTTTAGAAATCCAGGAGTCCAGTGCAGAGCTCAGCTAGGCAGAAAAGATGATAGTGCAAAAGGATCACCTGAACAATCACTTTTCTGACACACGGAGTAGTGGTGAAGGCCCTGGGTCCAGTCCCTGGAGCAGATGCTCTGTTAAGTTTCTCAATTCACTGAATCACAGAACTACTGGGTTGGAAGAGACCCTCAGGATCATTGAGTCCAACCCAGCCCTAAGACCTCAACTATACTGTGGTATGGAGTGCCACATCCAGTCTTTTTTTAAACACATCCAGGGACAGTGACTCCACCACCTCCCTGGGCAGGCCATGCCAGTACATTAACACTCTTTCTTTGGAAAACCTTTTCCTAACATCCAACCAATATTTCCCTTGGTGCTGCTTGAGACTCTGTCCTCTGGTTCTGTCAGTGCTGCCTGGAGAAAGAGCCCAACCCCACCTGTGCACAGCCACCTTTCAGGGAGTTGTAGAGTGATAAGGTCACCCCTGAGTCTCCTTTTCTCCAGGCTGAGCACCCCCAGCTCCCTCAGCCGTTCCTCACAGGGTTTGTGTTCCCAGCCCCTCTCCAGCCTCGGTGCCTCCTCTGGATGTGCTCGAGCATCTCAACGTCCTTCCCAAACTGAGGGCCAGAACTGGACACAGCACACGAGGTGTGGCCTCACCAGTGCTGAGTGCAGGGGGAGAATGAGCTCCCTGCTCCTGCTGTCACACCATTCCTGACACAGGCCAGGAGCCATTGGCCTTTTGGCCACCAGGGCACACTGCTGGCTCATGTTCAGCCGGCTGCTGACCAGTGCCCCCAGGTCCCTTTCTGCCTGGGCACTGTCCAGCCACACTGTCCCCAGCCTGTAATGCTGCAGGGCGTTATTGTTGCCAAAATGCAGGACTGGGCACTTGGACTCACTAAACTTCATCCTATTGGACTCTGCCCATCCATCCAACTGTTCCAGGTCTCCCTGCAGAGCCCTCCTACCTTCCAACAGATGGACACACACTCCCAACTTAGTGTCATCTGCAGATTTACTAATGAAAGGCTCAATCCCCTCATCCATGTGGTCAGTAAAAATATGGGACAGACCTGGCCCTAGCACAGAGCCCTGAGGGACCCCACTGGTGCCTGTCCCCAGCTGGATGCAGCACCGCTCACCACCACTCTCTGGGCCGGCCATGCACTCAGCTCTTAAAGCTTCTCCAAGTCAATAGGAAAGTGCAATGATCAACCAGGCTTAGAGCTTGATGAGAAGACATCACAAAAAGTTTCATAAAAGAATCCCAAAAGTTTTCTTAAGGTCTGTGATCAACTTGTTAAACTTTATAGAGATGGACCATTAAAGCACCCAGCTGTGGTTGGTCCTGCTGCTGTCAGAGGGATTGTTCACCATATGAATCTGTGACTCCACCTCTGCAACCAAAGCCTGGATGAGAACTTTCCAGTATCAACCTGGTGAGCTTCTGGGAGCTGCTGGGAACAGAGACAGCTAGGGGATGTGGAGCTCAGCTGCGCCATGGACACCTGTCCAGAGGCTGAGGAGTTATTTGGACAAAAACATTCAAAAGCTCGCCAGGCTTTTGAGGCCCACCTGCATGTATGTAGGAGAGCAGGGTGAGCCCAAAAACTTGAACTTGGTTCGAGAATTATCACTCAGCAAACCTGTGCTCCAAAGCATAATTGACCCAGAAAAGAGAAAACCTCAAGTCTTCAGATGGCTGTACTAAAGTGTGAAGCATTTATCTTGTAACACAATGGTATTTAATAGGAGCACAAATGTTTACCTCAGCATTGCCTTTAAAACCAAAGGTATTTATGCACTCTGGAAAACAAACCAGAGAACAGGCAATGCAATTAACTCCATTTACTGAGTACGATGAGAAAGTTTGCCAGGCCTGCCTGAGAAATCCAGAAGTGTAATGGGAATTTCCAGCAGTCACCTAATAGAAGTAGGTAGTGGCTAATGAATAATCTCATCCATGCATTTAGTACTTCTTTCCATTTTAAAACTGTCTACGAGCATATTATTTACAGTTAAATAACTTCTAGAGCTATTTCTTGAAAGATTTTGCATAAAAAACACATTAGTCAGGTGTGCATAGTCCTTGGAATTATTTTTTGTATGCGCTAAAAACAACAAGCTCAAAATTTTCCCAGAAACAAAGTTGAATTATTTTATTAGAATTTCACAGTTTGTTGAATGTTTGCACCTCACTGACCATTTTCACAAAGTAAACAGAGCAGTCAGGAGCTCCCGCAACAAAAACCTATTGAGAAAATGTTGTTTATGCACTTCCCTCTGTTGCTCTGGAGACCATTCTGTTCACTGCTTGGCCCATCCAGAAGCAGATTAACGTAGCAAACAAAGCCCTTTCACCTCCGCTCCTAGGGCCAAGTCTGCTGGAGGAATTCTGGGGCAGCATGAGAATAGCCAGGCAGTGCTGCTAAAATGTTGTCCCACCTGGACAAGTATAACCCAAATATATTTGTAAAGGATGCTGAAAGTATGGCTGAGTTTGATATTTAACGTATCAAATATCAAAAGTAAAGATGAAACTCTTCCTTGCACGCACCTGACGTAACCTCTGGATATGCAAATGGATGCTTAATACTCCAACTCCTTATGTGCTCAAACACAGACATTTTAACTGTAGGTCTTACCATTTCAAATTCCCAGTTTATGTTAATATGTAAGTAGAAGTAAAAGCAGATTTATAATTGAAGCAAAATAAATATTGCAAGTCTGGGAGATCAGAGATGTAAACGCATAAACCACTGAATTGCGGAGCCACACACGTGCTCCTGGAGTTTGCAATCCATTACTGACAGTGGGAACAGACACAGAACAATTCAGGTCACCAGCACAGGTCAGACTTTTCCCTCCCCACTGCAACACCAACCCACTGCCGAGTGAGGGTACCTCAGACCATGAGCAAGCAGGAGCTGTCCTGATGAACCATGGAAGTTGTGCTTCATCTCCTGCGCAACCTTTGCTGTCCCCGGGGGAGCTGCCAGTGACATCCGAAATGCATTCAGATATCCAATGAACACGGCAGTTTTGGACACAAAAGTCCTCCTCCCCTGCGCTCCTAGTGCAAGGCAGGCTCAGCAGATCCTCCCTCTGGCTAAAGAGCCTCTTCATGTTCCCCACTGTCACACCTGGAGGTGTCCTTCAGCCCCACCCAGCCCCAGACTCCCTTAGGAAATGACATTAATGTTTCCTTATCCCTCTTATTTCTGGGACCTCCACAACTGGCAGCGATGTGCGCCTCGGAATGTCTGGAAGGAGAAATCCCTTGTGGCTGCCCCGCAAGGAGCACAGCTCAGGAGTTTAACACTTCTAAACGTGCCCACCTCAGTGAACTGCAGTCTGAACAAGTGAAACTTCCCCACCTCACTTCCAGTCACACCTTCACCTGCTCACACACATATCAAGCAACAGCTTCCTGACTAGTTGTTACTGGAGCATTCCAAATACGCTGAGTGAATTAGGAGAAAGATTTTAAATGCAGAATCACAGAATGGTTTGGGTTGAAAGCAGCCTTTAACACCACAGGCAGTGAATCAAATCACTGATCGCTGGTGTGTCTCCAGAATAAAGGTTAGAGAGACCAAACACACTTAATGGATTTTTACACATATTCTATTTTCTAAAATCTTTCAGGACTGACCTCAACAAAACTCAATCAATAGGAAATAGAAAACCCCACATTTTTCAGGATTTTCTTCTCAAAATAACCAAAGCAGTTATTATTTCCAGTTCATTCACTTATCTGCTTGGCAGTCTAACAACAATTTAAGCAGCCTAGTAAAAACCTCCAATAGAGGACATACAAATTTTAAGTTTGGGGATTAAATTCTCATCTTGCAGAAGCTGCTAAGTGAAAATTTATTGTGCATAAACAGAGGTAAAAATTGAAAATGTTTTCTCTTATGTACCATTTTATTTTAGAACTTCCAGAAATTTAGTATCTTTTTAGAGAAGAACTCCCTCAAAACATCTACTTTTGGAAGAAGCAGACACACCGTACATTATTCCAAACATTACATATTGCTTTCTTCTGTGTTTGTTGAATTACACTGCTTTTGAGTTGATAAGGACAAGGATGCTAACACTTTGTGGCTGGCAAATCACATCTTTTGTCATCCAGCTCTTGGCAATTAGAAACTATTGTGAAAGAAAAATTATTGAGAAAAAAAAAGTAATTTTTCCCTCAGATTTGGCCCCGAAAGTCATCCAGTTTCATTTAGGCACTGTAAGAAATCCCAGTGCATCTCCAAAGTCTTCATTAAATTTACTCCTGTATTAAAGTGAACATAAGTACTTTCAATGATATTTTATTAGGAATAGAAATCTAAGTATTTCTTCCTTTTATAGTCCTCTATGGCTTGCATTTCAAGTCTTTCTTCCTTTTATAGTCCTCCATGGCATATGAATGAATATTAGTGGAATGCAAATCCCCACAATGCTGAATTACTGGTGTGCTTTGTATATGATGGAAAACAGGACACAAAGAAAGTTTCACAAAATGTTGACCAGAGACCAACTTCTGTGTTTATTCAGAGGGACCACACAGAGGGAAGTCCAACCCTTTCCTCACACTTACCCATGGGGCAAGGTGCTACAGCCAGTGGAAAAATGCTAACAGGGAAAAAGCAGAGCTCTTCTGGCATGGAAAAGAGGTGAGAACAGGTCTAAATGTTCTGCTACAATAAAGGATTTGAAGCAGAATCATCCAGGACAGTCTTGAAGAGGGCAGATCGAATAAGCAGGAAGGTTTGGGATGGTCGTGGAACTCCGCCCATAATTATTACCCAGAGTCAGCACTGCAGAACCAGAGGGTTTCTGAGAAATTTCCAATTCCCAGGGGAGAGCTAAAGAGTCGTGTAGCACACAAGGAGGTCCTAGAATAGAGACTTGGCCTCTGTGGTTTGAGGTGTTGCTCATTTTGTCTCCAGCAGGTGTGGAGACCTCACGGCAGGGGGTGGCAGGGAATCCTGCAAGTCCGTGGAACTGCTGGAGCCACTGTGGGCTCCTCATAAAGCCAGAGGTCTGTGAGCACTGCCTCAGAGAATGCAGGATTTCTGTTCTCCTTAGACAGGGATGTCCTCAGGGATGTCCCTGTGCTATGATCACCCACTGTGTCAGGTGTAAGAGGCCTCCCTGATCTTTGCTCACACAGGTAGGGCATGAAGAGCTCTGCACTCCCCAAAACGTAGCTACAAAATAGGGCGGAATTGGAACACTGCATTTAACACCCCCTTGTGTCAGTGCCTCTTCTTCAGGGGGCTGGAGAGCTCCAGCCTCGGTTAATCCAGGGCACAAAATCTAAATTAGCGTCTCAATGTAAGGAACATCCAAAGCCCTTGCTCAGTCTAGCAGCCAAAATTAAAATATCCATGGTTTGAACAGTTCCACAGCTCCAAATTTCATAAATGCAGCAGCATAAGAAAAAATTCCCTGAGCTTCAACCCTAGTTGAGACAACAGAACAAGGCAGAACAGCCATGCAGATGTGTTTTGGAAAAATTTCCATGGCCTCTACCTCTCCAGGTTTTTTCATCTCGTGCTTCTTTCATATTACACACTGCCCAGGCTCCCCAGGGAACGGGCGCAGCCCTGAGGCTGCCAGAGCTCCAGGAGCTCTCAGGGGTGCCCAGGGTGGGATTGTTGGGGTGTCTGTGCAGGGCCAGGGCTTGGACTGGGTGATCCTGTGGGTCCCTTCCAGCTCAGCCTATTCTGTGATTCTGTGGCTCTATGAAAATAGTGCAGGGTTAAGTAGGTCTCATTTTTACATAAAAAATTGCATCAGATTCCCTTTAACCTTCAGCATTTGTCTTATTTTAAGGACATTGCTCAGTAATCACAGGTTGATGGATGCCATCAACTGTAAATTCGTCAAAACTGTAATGAACAGGGTCTATGTCTTCATAACAAAATACATGAGCCAGATTTTTTTGTAAGTCATCAATTTCCCGCTGACTTTCGGGAAGTTAAGGGGGTGAGGTTTACCATGGGCTCTGTGACCTCGGTGTGAGCACAGGTGAGCACACGGGCACACAAAACACCAGAGCAATGATCACTTATGACAGGCTCCTGAGATTATATTTAGGCACCTAATTAAGGCTCCTCGTTTACAAAAGTGCTCAGCAATCTCTGAGTGAAGTTCAACTTCCCGCCCCTATTTTTAATCTGAATTCAGCCATCCAGTCTGATTGTGCTGATAAGTACAACAGATTGTTTCTAATGAGAGGGCTGGAAGGATGCTGTAATTAATGACAAGCCCTGTGCAGGGGAGAAGAGGCTACTGTGAAGTCCCCTGGGCAGAGCAGCATCCAGGGAACCTTGACCTCCAGATCTGGCCTAGCTCAAACATTAAATGCAAATACGCACAGAAACAGAATAGCACAAAAAAAATTACGTATCTTAAAGTCGTCTCACAACTGTTCAAAATTATTTCAGATCTCCCTCATAACTGGGACATGAATCTATTTTCTTTTTAAAAATCCTTTCCCTGATAGCATATAATTTTCCCTTTAAAAGAGCCAAACAAGCCCCAAAGCAAACAAGACCCCACAATGTACTACTTAACACCATGTGACAAGAGACTAAAGACCACAGGACCTACATCCTCCTTCCCTGTCGGGAATTTGTGGGCACTGTCTGTCCTGCTCAATTTAACTGAGCATTACACAATCCCAAACACGGATTTTTTTGGTCACTTAATGGATTAAAATCTGTCAGCCTTTACCCAAAAAAAAAAAAAAAAAAAAAAAAAAAAAAAAAAAAAAAGAGAAGGAAAAGAAAAGGAGTCAAGTGACACATTAGAAGCACTATATTGTTGCTAAGTACTTACAGCAGGTTCACTCTGACAGTCTGTCACAACATAATGGGATGTTCTGTCACAGATGAATCACCTAACGCCCTCCTTACAAAAGGGAAGCGCTGAATTCGAAGTAACATGACAAGCCATGATTTGCCTCAATCCTCCCAAACATGCTGAGGTGGAATGCAGAAGAGAAAGCCAAGAAGGAAGAGATGAAAGTTTAAGGCAACAACGCAGTGTTTCAAGACAGCACGTGTTTTTCTCCACTGTGCTTGATGGACATGGCATGACTAATGGCTAAATATGAGGTTAATTAAAAACAAACAGTTCATTTTTAAAAAGTGTGTTATTGACCAAAAATATTATTTTCTCAGGAGCTTGTTACACGAGCGTTATTGACTTGACTGAGCATTATTGGCGTGTCAATCACTTCCAGGCTATTTTTATAACCTTGTGCATGTTGTTTTATTGCAACATATACAGATAGAAAAGTAGTTACACACCGTAAAGAGCACTGGAATTCATAATCTCTACCAACAATATCTGTTTTGTAGTGTCTGGGGCCACGAGCAGGCTACAGGAGGGTTTTTTCCACTGGAGCAGACACAGGAACTGGATGATCACCTCTTGTAGCATTGTTGGGCTGCTCAGTGCCCATCCCCAGGCTGCGGGCACAGCAGCACAGGTATGCCGGGCGCACATGCAGAGGGAGGGCAGTGCCCGAGCTGCAGCAGCAGCGGTGCCAGCAGTGCCAGGGAAGCTCTGCAGCCACCGCAGGCAGCGCACGGAGGGCTCCGGACCCGAACTCTGTCCCCCAGAAACGGAGCGGCTGAGAGAACTGGTGTGAAGGAATACTGCAGACTCCAGCTAGTCCCATTCCCTGCCTAGACAAGATACAAAGTGAAGAAATACCCCAAACCAGACTGTTTTCTCTGTACGGTACACATACAAATACAGTACAATACAAATATAGTACAAATGAATATAACAATGTAATGGTGACTGCACAAAACTTGTATTTGCATTATTTATTATTTGGAAAACAAGAAGGTAGCAAATGTCTGCACTTCAGGCAGGACAAGATCTACATCAGTTTCCAGGGCCACCTGAACCTTTTTCCCATTCAAAGAACCTCAGCAGTGTTGCTCCTTTTCACTTTTACTGAAGGAAATTAACTGTATTTTGTTCTTTACTTGAGGCAGTCAGAAAATCACTGTCAGATTCAAAGTGCTGTGAAGAGCTGAAACACTGAGAAGCACAAGCCAACTCAAGGTCCCTTTGTAAAGTGACACCCATCCATTACAATGCCCGCTGGGCATTCACTGGCTCCAACAGAAAGAAAGGGAGATGCAAGCAACAGGACTGTTTTCAATTTCAGCATTGTCTCTTGGCAGTCTTTTGTCTGCCATGGAAAGGAATAAACCACAGCAAGCTGACAGTTCCTTGAAACTCAGCATCGTGTGGGACAGTAAATAAAGAAATCAGACAAATTATTTCCTTTTATGAAAACATCTAACCAAGAGATTTGTCAAGCCACCACCATGGTCACGAAGCTCTTGTTTCCTTTTGGCCCTGCATGAAGTTCAAACATCCTGTGCAGCTCCAATATTTATTTGTGTCATGAACTAAACTTAAATATTCCTTTTATTTTAACTCTATTTTCAGAGCTCAGTCCAAACAAGGTTAGAACTGTTCCTAAAAACAAAACCAAAGGAGAAATATAAAAGGATCCTGAAAAAATCCTTAAAACTACCAGTCTCTAAGGAAAAAGTAGAATTCTTACCTGAAACCTTTACTTCAGCAGGTTTGTGTCAGTGAATCCTCGTAAAACCTTTCAAGTGAATTGGCTGTATTAGTCAAGATATACAATCCAATTAATTTGTGGAATATTTTAAATTCAAGGATCTTTCTATAAGTAATTTCCTGGGCTGCTCCCATCATAAACCCAGTAATTCTCATGCTGTCAATATGTCTGAATAGGGACTGTTCTTACATTTAAAAAAAGGCGAAGTCTGAACTACAAGTGAAAACATCAACAGATGACCTGATACAAAGTAGCACTGGACAGTCATGTCTTTGGACATGCAAAGGGAAATAAAAAGATTTAAAAATATCATGATTTTCACTCAAAACAAAATGCATTTGATTTTACGTGAGGGCGATATTTCCAATTTTATTCTCTCCAGCTCCACCTCTATATCAAAGCTAAGGCCACAAAATTCTATATGCTGATAAAACCTGTGCAGTCATTGAAATGAACAGGGTTTATGCCTTTATTAATGTTCAGCTCTTTATTAAAAAGATCAGCTGGGCAGGGGGCTCGACACGGAGCTCACCCCCGCTGTTGTAGCTTTTTCCCGGTAGCCGAAGGGGGAGAAGGCTGCAGAGTCTGTCCCTGGAGTGGCACACTGGTAGCTGGAGGGTACAGAGGTGTGCAGTCTGTAGCTGAAGTCCCCGTCCTCTCTCCTTTCCTCCTGGCACACTGGTAGCTGAAGGGTGAGGGGATGTGCAGAGCCTGTTGCTGAAGTCCAGCAGCAGCTGTCCCCCCTCCTTCCCTCCTGGTAACACCGGGAAGAGCTGCTCCCTTGTTCCTGCTTCCCACAGCCCAGTCCAGTCCTCTGGCAGCTCTGGTGACAGGTCAGACACAGACCAGGGATGTGGTTCCCTTTTCCCCAGCCAGCGCACCCATCCAGCCCCCTCCTCTGTGCCCAGCCTTCCATTGAGGGGTGTTTTCATCCCCAAAACCCCCTCCCATCATTCCACTGGTCCCTCTATTTTGCATCCCAGTCCTAGAGTGGCAGTGTGGGTGGGGTGTGTAGGTGATCCCCAGGAGCAATTAGCTAATTCACATTTCAGTATCAGTACTTAGCTCAAGCCAGCAGTGTCCCCATATTGCCATGGGAACCAGGAAGGCCTTTTTGTTCATAACAGTCATAACAAACATCTGCTGGGTATGGGATATGAAAAGGCCTCAACTCAGTGGCTCAAAATTTTCTGTTGTCTCCAACACCCCATAAAGGTACATCCCCTCATCCTGATATCAAAACTGGATTTCTGAAAAGAGAAAATACAGCAAAAGGGGAAAAAAATTATGTAATTTAAGAGTAAACACCTTTGAAATGGCATTTTTGATGCCCATCAGGTAGAGTACATATGCAAAAAAGACAGAAATAGAATTCAGAGGAAATACATGGGCCTACACCCATTTGTGCACGTATTTTCCTGCTGGGTATATATAATTGCTGCAATGGAATGAAATGAACTTGAAGATTAAAACTCTACTATATTTTTTTTTAAATAACAATAATAAACTGCAATTCACATTTCTGCAGCCATTTCTAAGGTAACACTTTTTCATCATAAGCTTTCAGCAGCTGTGACTCATAAACCATAAACAGTACCAAGAAATTCTCAATGACATAAGATTTAGGATGTAATTGTATCTCTCTGTATAAAAACATTCTTCCTTTACATACAACCTCAGTGTATTGGACACAGCAAGCACCAGCCTTATGTGAAAGGAAATCAGTGATGCAACTAAAGCTCCAGCAGAACTGGCAGGACCTCTTTAGTGTCCTAATTAATTATTTAATACAGATTTTGAATGATACTGAACAGCCTGCATCACTTTGAGGAAAAAGGCTCTGATTTAAACAGCTTACACTTCTTTTTTTGTGATACTGAGACACAATGTGATTTTTTGCACTATGTGTCTGTTGATATTACATTCCAGAACTATTTTCTTAATTGAATATTTTAAAACTGAAGCACATATATTGGCTGTTGACACTATTCCACATTTCCCCAAGGAAGTAAAAGACACAGCAAAAGCAGTTTTAACAACCTGCATCAAAGTTCCTTGGATAACTTCAGATTATTGTTCCCTGTCATCACAGCTATTGGCTGGGGGCATCTTACGGTGTCTTGGTTTGAAAGACAGGTGTTTGCTAAGGAAGGCAGAAGCCTCTCTTAAAATGGAAAATGTAAACATCCGCCCTCTGAATTGTTAAAATTTTTAAATTAAGGGGTTCTCAGGCAAAGATATGAGAATAGGAATAACAGTTCTTTATTAGGGAAAAATAAAAATGCAGCAACACAAAACACCACTGGCAGAGTCAGAGCACCCTGTGGGTCAGGGAGGTGTCAGCAGCCCCATCGCAGGGTGGCTCAGCCCTCCTGCAGTGCCAGCTGTGCTTCTGCTGGAGCAGGATCCTGCACAAGGGGGGAGTTTTCCTCTGGAGCTCCAGGGCTGGGGGAGATGGGCCTGGGCTCCTCTGGGAATGCAGTGGGAAGAAAGCTGCTCCCCTGGGAATGCAGTGGGGAAGAAAGCTGCTCCTCTGGGAATGCAGTGGGAAGAAAGCTGCTCCCCTGGGAATGCAGTGGGAAGAAAGCTGCTCCCCTGGGAATGCAGTGGGGAAGAAAGCTGCTCCTCTGGGAATGCAGTGGGAAGAAAGCTGCTCCTCTGGGAATGCAGGGGGCAAAAGCTGCTGTGCTGTTCCCAGGTCAGGTTGTATCCAGGTAGGAATGTTTGGCTCCTCCCCTGGGTAGAGCATCTCCCCATGGATGATGGAATTTTCTCAGCCATGCAGGGACACTCAGTAGCCATGGACAGCAGAGATCTGCTGGAGGGAGGATGGGCTGTGGGAGAGATAAAGAAAACTGCCCCACCTGGTTTTACCAGGTGGTCCATTAACAGCAGAAACCTGCCCCACCTCTAACAGATGGCAGTAGAATACAAACCCCTGACCACATCTTGTATTTGCAACCTAAGACATAAGGGCTTCACTTCACTGTAATATAAACAAGCACTAAATGTAGTGTGCATTTCACAGGAAAATGGTCATGTGGGAGTACAAAACTTTTTTTTAAAGACTTTTATGTATTGAATAATTTGCTGCTCGCAGCATGCTCGCAGTACAGAATATCATATGAAATTTGAAATTATATTCTTTTGCATACTTAAATATTGACCTAGAACACCTGCAAATAAGTACCTGTGAAAGCCCCCAGATTCCAACAGGCTACACTTTATTTGCAAGAAGAGAATCTCAGTTCTGGTTTATGCAATTTGTTTTATGGAATTTGTTATATAATATAGTAGATCCCTGTGTTTTATAGTAACTGTAAGAAAACTGCAAGAGGTGGGGAAAGACTTAGCAAATTGTGACACAGAGTAGGAAACCACTGTTTCCTACGTCCTATAATAGGAAAAAAATAGGAATAGGAAAAAAATTGGAACATCAAATGAAATTAGTGAGAAACAGGTTAAAGGCAAACCGAAAGCAGAAGATCTTTGTATATCAAGCTGCAGAAGAGCTGCCCCTGTGCTGCTGAGAGCCAGGAGCTTGCCTGGATTCCAAAGTGACTGTCCAAATTCTTGGAGCAGAATACTCATCGAAGGCTATTCAGCAACAAGAAACCACCTCTGGCTCAGGAAGTCTTCAAACTTTGCAGGAGGAGCAAAATTCCATAGCTGACAAGTTCCTGTGCCTTCCGTAAGGATCTGCTATTGAGCACTTCAGAAACAGCTCTCAGGGCTGAATGTGGGATTCTAGGAGGGATGGGCTGGGTACCTCCACTCCAGAACAGCTTCCCTTGCACCTGATTGGGGAGAGAGCCTGGAGGACTTGGGGAGTCATTGTCAGTTCTTTTGCCTAGAGAATTAACAGCCCCTCCAATTCCCTCCCAGAGTATTCACATCCAAAGCCAGGAAACAGTGTAAGCTTGTAGCAGTGATGTGGAAGAGTACATGGATAAAATTGGTTATAATGCATGTGTTTTAAAATTTAGAAAAATATTTCTAAAACCCTCTAGCAATAGCTGGAATAAGTTTTTAGTAGAAACAGTGAACAAAACCCTATTTTGAAGACTGGGGTTGATCATAAAAGAGGTAATGTGCACAGTTCCCTGTAAAAGCAGCAGATTGCACACAAGGTAAAATAACCTTTGAAGACTTCCACTGCTAAATTGGCTTATTTGTCTGGAGCTAATCTGTCATCTCCCTTGATTTAGAAGGAGCACAAATATTACCTTGTGCTCTGTGGTGGGGCACAGGCCAAGGGCCAAGGAGAAGTAATTGCTGTGGCACAGAAATTAGGGCAGGGACACTGTGGCTTTCCATTTTGAACACACTTGTAGTAAAATACTTAGAGAAGGTACATGCCTGACACTTGTTTGTTGTCCTTTTGCATCACTCTTGTGTTTGTAACACAAATAAAGTTGCACAAGTATGGCTCTAGCTTGCAAACAAGCAACTGTACAGATTAGAGCATTAGTTACAAATAAGCATATCTTTCTTTGGTCTTGAAACTCGAATTCTTTCCAGGGGAAGACTGTAATTAGCATGACATGGGGGCTTTTAGCAGATGTGAAACCGGATAGATTGAGCTCTCCTATGAATAGCCTGAAACTAGGCCTGCCTTGCATGGTTTGTAGTAATGGAGAGGAAATTGAGCATTAAATACAAATCAACAATCGTTCATTTCGCGGGGTGGCAGAGCCAGTGAAGTCACTCTTTTCAGCACCTTGCATCCTGCTGGACTTTATTTGCAGCGCCGGGGCTCCATCCTCGGGAAAGGCCACCTACAGGGAACTCAAACAAAGAATGATGAAGGGAGAAAGCGATTTAAGGGCCGATTTTATACACAACCATCAGAGAAGTGATGTTTTCCTTGCTTGAAATTCATGGTTGGTCTTTAGATATATTCATTAAGCTATCACTCACCCAGTCTGGAACGAGGTCAGCATGGCCAGTGCCGCGAGCCAGGGTAACAGCAGATATTATTAGCTGGATACTTACTTGTACAATAAGGGAAGGCAGAAGATTTATTAGTCTTCTAATCCACAGACTGATCTGACTCTCCATTTAAAAGTTGAATAGGAAGTTGAAAATCCCCCCTAATGTTTCTGAGAGGTGTGAGGAGATGAGGAAAGCACCTGCAATGCATCATTCTGTTTAGATTGCAGCATGAAACGCTGGATTTGTTGGCTGCAGTGGTCTCTCAGTAGGGGGAACAGACAGCAACAATCAAGGAGTTCACTGCTCATTATGTGTGAAGAGAAAAATGGAATGCTATCCCCCTGGAACACCAGGACGCTTTCGAGGTCAGCCGCTCTAAAGAACTGCTGTAAAATAGAATATCAGATTTAAGCTCTGAACAGTTCAAGTTCACACTAACGTTTGCCTACAATTCTTTGTACAATTTAAGAATAGCTATTATCTGGATATTTAGCTGGCATCTGCAATGTACAGAGAGCAGCTCTAAGGTCCATGCCTTAAATGTAGGCACTGTAATTACTCTGCAAAGCATTTTTGGGAGAGAAAAATGCCAAAACAGGGTTAGGTTCTTAATTTCATTCCCTCTGTCAAAAGTTGCACCATTACAAGGCCATCATGACAATTCTATCAATATTCCAGGCACTATCAGTTTGATTCTCAAGCTGTCCCAGGAATTTGTAAAAGCAGTGGTATAACACCCTTTCCCTACAGACGGACTCCCGTCCTCACACCGGCCCTCCAAGGCTTGTCACAACCTTGTCCCACTGCCAAGGACTCTGCTGCTGCCACTGTCACAAGCTCCTGTGGAGGAGACACAGCAGATGGGACTTCAAAATGGCCTGGAATTCATCCTGGGAAGAGGATGAACCAACTCATCTCCTGCTCAACTGAATAATATGGGAGAGGAAGGGAGGTCATGCTTTTCCTGACATGATTTCCAGTGAACTCCAGGATAAAAAAAGCCTTAAACCTGAACTATGGCACTGTACATGATGTTTTAGGACTATGAGATTGGTGAACCAGTGAATGAAACATTTATTCATTATGACTCAGAAAGAATGTGGATCTATGTTCAGCTATAGCACTGAAAAAAATCTGCATCATCGCCTATTGTTTAAAAAGACAATTGTTTCAATGCTATAAACAACTGAAATTTAGCCTTAACCCGTATTTTTAAACCACTGAAAGATACATTCTTTACTGAAGGAGGAAACTGAATAAGTCATCAAGAAACATTAATAGGTTTCAACTTAGAAATTCCCTGAGCTGTCAGAAATACAGCAAGACTGCAAAGATGTTCCCCAGCATCAAACACAGGGGCAATGATCCTGCTCTGCCAAAATATTGCTTGGCAGCCAAGAATCACTTGCACTTCTCCATTCTTGGGGCTGTTGAGCTCTGATGATAATTGAATAAATGACAGCTGGGCATTGCTGAGAGCCCTGGGCAGCCTCTGCCACGGACCCTTCTGCAGCACAGAATGGGGCTGGGAGGGGAGGCAGGAGAGCTGGGGTGTGAAATGCGCTCAGGAGGATCCACATCAGCTGCATCAGCAGAAGATCCCATTGCAGGAGGTAAAAGCCAAATGCTTCGGTCTTCTTGCAGCTCTAACATCCCTGGACGAACACACAGCTTGGAGGATTTTTAGAGTGTTGAGGATTTCTAAAGCATGGAGGATTTCTACCAAGACAAAACACAACCATGAGCCGACTTTTCCCTGGAAAACCATGTGTGTTCCTGACACGAATGGCTTAGGATATTCCATGCAAACACTGACAGCGTCAAAGGCAGGCTGAAATAAGCACTGATCAAAGATTGCCAAAGTAACACTCAGCTCCCCTGCCCCCCTGTTCTGAGTGACAGCCTTGCTGATTTTGGGAACTGCACATCTCAGAAAAACTGTGTGAGGAGGAGCTCTCATACCTTTAGACTTGGTAATAAGCAAGTGCTGTATGAATTGGACCAAAATTATAAATTTATGAGAGCTATTGGGTGTTCAGAGCGATAATGCTTAACAGGCTCTGTAGTCTGAAAGGCTTCACACACTAGAAATCATCAGAGTTAATAAAGTCACATTATTTCAGGAAAAAATGGAAGTCAATTTTTTGAATGTCTTACTGCCAGGTGCTAACATTTTCTTCTTGCAGTCCGGTTGTGTTTCCTCTAACAGAGCACTGAGGAACCCCAGTTTTAGATCAGGCAGCTCACACACACAGAAGCCCAGACATGTCCATTAGCATTGCTGCTGCTGCTGTCTGGTGGAGCTGAACCCTCAGCAGCACCTCCTGTCAAAGCAGACCTGATGGCCTCTTCATGGCTTTTGTGTCTAACACACAAATCCTACTGAGGAAAAGCATTTTTGATTCTCCTTTTCTAGACAGATTTAGGAAAAAAATTAAAAATACTTTGGAGTATGAGCAATAATGATCGTTGCCCTCAGCAGTGACACCTTGTATAATTTGAAAAATGATGTGACTTTTGGGCAAACATGAACATGCCATAAAGAAGGTGTTCTCACATTAATTAAAAAAAATCAAGTCTACATGCTGGGTAATGAGCCAGAAAAAGGCCTGATTTTTAAAACATACATTACAAGGCATGAATTATGTCTGTAACTATTTGAAGGTATTTATGACCTGTATTATTTAAGCCTGTAGGATCAGAGTCTATCCTTAGAAAGCAAGAAAACATTGAATAGATATACTTTATGTATTTTAAAATGTCCATAAACCAGCAAGTCAAATTGAACCACAGAAGAGCATTCCAAATGTCCCTTGTATATACAGTGAATGATCATTGACAAGCACGAGCAACTTTAGCAGGCAGGAAAACTTTTCCATGGACTTTCATGAGCCACAAATCCCAGCAGAGCTGGATGGGAGTTTTGCTGAGTAAGGATTCAGTGGAAATCTGAGGGCTTGTCCCTGATACAGGTGCAAAGCACAGTTTGCAGTGGAGGTCTCAATGAAGGCCTCAGAATTTGGTCAAACAGACGGAAATAACGTCACTTAAAATTCCCTAGAAATACCATGAAATTGGATACCACACATTACCATACTCAAAACATTGAGAGTCTATTTACTTAATTTGGATGAGCTTTCAAATAACTCAGAATTAAAGTAATCTATGGTGGGCACAACAGCGCGGAGGAAATACTGAAGCTGGTCTGTCATGCACCCTTCACCATTGCTGTTGAAACAGGACTTGTAGATGCATCCCAGGGGCCTGTGCCAGACCTGCCAAGGCAAGTTTTCTTAGCAAATGTTACTCAAAGTTTGTGGAAAACCAATAAAAATGGAAATGACAATTTTAAAAAGAAAATGTCATAATTTAGAGTCAAAATGAACTAATTTTAGTATGAAGGGAAAAAAAAAGGAAAAATATAAAGGGTATAATGATGTTATTTACGGTCATTTGTTAATAGTATACAACTATAGACAAATTTGAGCTCAAGTATAGGACAAAGTGACTACAGAAGCATAAAGAGCATACTGACTTCAAGTCAGCAATCACAGATTATTTATACTTTTCACAGCCATCACTTTGTGGCACAATTCTTAGCCCTTACTAGATGATAGAACTTCTCAGCAACCTTCAGGTTGCATCTGCCCCACCAGCATCAGTGGAGCCAAAGCAATTTACATTCTGTGAGGATCTGGATGAAGATGAAGGCAGAGCTGAATGATCTTTCTCTGGCTGTTGAGAGTATGCAAGCTGTCTACCCCAGCCTGAGCTGGTCCCAAGTGCTGGCACTGTCAGTCAGTAGAAGGAAGCCTGTGGGAACACAGGATGGGGGAACAGGAGCAGCCCCAGGTTCCAAGAACACCCAGGCAGGGCAGCCCTGGAGTCAGCTGCTGCTCTGGCCAGAGCAGATCAGGGTCAGCTCCCCCGGACATCTCCAGAAACCACCAGAGCATGGGTACTTCACAGACAGTAGTAACTCTTCAGCAAGGCTCTAGAGGCCCTGGATCCTCTGGCTGATTTTAATTTATTTTCAATGTGAACACCTCAGTACAGGCAAACTGGACTGTACCAGCAGGAGCTTTTGGGAATGCTCAAGGCACTCCCACGTGCAGGGAGTTTGACTGTCCCTCCCAAAGCACAAATCACCTCTCTCATGTTCATGGTCACAAGAATGCCTGTACTTCTGTTTTAATCATGTTTTTGAAACAGTAACAGGTATGTCACTATTTTCACCTACACTTTGTTCAGTTCTTTTTTCCAGTAGGCTACACCACCTTACTGATTTCTCCATGCCATGAGGTGGTTGTCCATGAATTTCTAACTCATCAAGGAGCGCCATCTAAATGCAAATTTTAGGGACAAACCAATTGAGAAAGTATTAGGATTACACACTATTTTTTAGAGCCACCAGAACCAGCAGAGGTGTTGGTATTTAGCACTGACGTGTGCACACATCTCAGAGCACATCCTGTGCTCAGCTCTGGACGTGGTAAGTAGCATCTGCAGCATCAGTGCACACCAGCAGGAGCCTCTCAGTATCCAAATCTCCTCATTTCCAAATCTCCTCATTTCCAAACCTCCTTGTTTCCAAATCTCAGAGCTAGAAGACAGGTGAGCAGCTTGTAAAACATGCAGCTTGGGAGGTATAGCTGCAACCAGCTATAATACACTTCCCTGGGGCCCACAAGGGTGGCTCTGAGTGATGGAGTTCACCAAATTGACAACAGCAAGGAGTAGGTGCCTGTGTTCCTTCCTGTGCCCTGTTTGGAAGGGAGCAGCCCCACAGCAGGCACTGCAACCCTGCCAGTGCCCACCTGGGAGAGGAGTCACAGTGCCCTCCCTGAGCAGCCTGGCTTCTGCCCAAACCACCTCAACCAAGTGCTGAGGGGAGGAATAAACAGGAAAAAGGCAACCCAGCCTAACAACACATGGCCACCATAGTAAAGAGCCAGCTTGCCCCATTCTCTGAGCAGGATGTTCGGCTAAAACACATCATCTGCAAATTTTCCATTTAATCAAATCCTGCTAAAGAATTCTACAATCTGATAGTTTAAGCTGCATGTTAGAAAAAGCCAGAGAAACATTTGCTTTGGCACTGACAGGTCCTCAGATTTTTCCAGTTGGAACAATGATAAATGACTTAACCCTGATAATTTTTCTGAAACCTGATTTTTTTTTTGTTTGACATTTATTTACAGTTTCTATAAACACTAACACCTATAAAACATGGTTTACTGTTTGATTGCTTGGCGGACAAGCAAGCCTTAAATACATAAATTATGAGCACCTAGTTAATGAGTGACATGACGGACATGAAGTTTTATTTACTATTGGCATGAGCCTTCATATAAAATTAGTGGCATAAGAAAGCCAGGTTTTGTGAATGCACATAGTCATGCCTATTCATGGCCTGGCTCTTTTTTTTCCTCCTTTTTTTTTTTCTTCTTCTTTTTCCTTTTTTTTTTTTTTTTTAAGACTTGACATAAGACTGTGGCCTATGTGTAATTTCATTGCCTGGAGCAAGGTTAGGGGAAAGCTGCTCCATCTGGCAATTTCCCTTTGACTGGCACATAGTTAAACAATGATGCAGTTTGACAAATTTCAAACCCTGCTTATGAAAAAATAACATAAACACAATAGTCACTCTGAGTAGATTGTCCACCTGTGCAAGCGGGCATGAAGTGTTAAGTAAAGGCTGCTGGTAATGAATAAAGATGCAGTGCATAGTTGGATTAGGTCGTTCCAAATGTAAATCACTGTCAGATAAAGCACTTGTGTTTACGTGCAGCATTAATATTTTGATCAGTATGTTTAAGAGAATTAGCTTCTTAATGCAGATGTTCTCATTTACCCCCTCACACCCTTAGCATCAGCCAACTCCTTTACCATCAGTTATGTCAACATGCCATAAATCTTTGCTGCTGTAACTTCTATTTTAAACAAAGCTTTGCTGTTAAATTTGGAGGCGTGTTTCCTTCGGGCTTTATTTTTGGCAAATTTCTTGTTATTTTGTTGAAAATCTGACACATTAATGTCCAATTAACCATCTTTGAGTGCTTTACTGACAAGGATCCCAGCAGCAATCAAATGCCTTTTTATTGTAAGGACCTCCCCGCCCCCCACCCAACCAGCTGTATCCATTATGGGAACAAGAAGTCTTTATATCTTGATGCACAAACAATAAAGGCATTACACTTGGTGGAAACAGGACATGTGTCCCAACAGCTTCATAGCCTGTGCCCTCCTGGACAACTTGTTGGAAAGGTAAATGCTCACTAACTGCTGACAAACTGGGATACAGTGAAATTCCAACACAGAATTCATGGACAGTCAGTGTTTTCTTTTTTGAACAAGGAAGATCTTTTAACCTCCCCAAGTTATTTTAACATCCGCATCCTTCTCATGGGAGCTTGGTGAGACATGTGGGACATGACACCTGTGGTAAAACAGTCCCTACATGAAACCGCAAATTTTCTCTCGGGTCATTATGAGTGTGGTGATGGTGTCACTCTGTAAACTTCACAGGGTCACTTTTCATGAGATTAACATTATCCCCTTTTTAATTAGTGACTTTACGTTCTCCCAAATATCACTTTTTGTTTTCCCTAGGAACTTTAAAATGTTGAAAACAAAATGATAATTTAGTTTTAAATCAGTCATTATTTGAAAGGAAAATAATTAATTTTTTCTTTTTGTAGCAAAGGGATGTCCCACAAATTCAGATTATTTTTTTCAGTAATTCTGAATAAAATAATGAAAAAGAAATATTTGCATTCTAGAGGATTCACACTTCGTAAAATCCACTTTGCATGCCTCTGATAACTGTGGAGTTCTAAACATCAATGAACTGTTACTATTCACTGTGGTTTTATAACTACAGTTTGTAAATGCTTGACATTCTCCCATCAATCTCCCCTGACATTATGGGACTGTCCGGAAGCCCGTCTTACCTTTTCAGGGCTTCTGTTGTTATCACAACCAAGGAGTTGGGTTAAGTTTTTAAACAATTCCTTTTCTGAATTTTGCAGTTCTTTTCAATGCCTTAACTTCAAACAAACCAGCAGGGGGATGAGCAAGTTCTGTGAAGCAGCTCAGGCTGAGGGAGAGATCCCACTCCTGGGTATCTGAGCTGGACAGAATTCATGTCCCCAGTGACAAAACTGGAGGGTGAGAAGCCCTTTCTGCTTGCAGCAGGTTCCAAACCCGTGGCTCTGTGCACAGCGGATTCACCACAGTCCATCAGCCTCACTGTACCTGTGGGGTGAAGGAAAACACTGTCATCTAGGGATTTAAACTGAATTACAGAACCACAGAATAGTCTGTGTTCAAGGGACCCACAAGGACCCTCAAGTCCAGCTCCTGGCCATGCACAGACACCCACAGCTCAGGCACCAAACCCCTGCAGGAGCCTCTGTCCTTTTGCAGAGTGAAGGTGTCAAAGCCACCTAACTCTGCACTGGTGGCATGGAAGAGACACAGCCCAGAGCCTGGCTCTGGTCTCCTCGTGGAAACCTTCAAAGAAAGAAAAGCAGAAGGGTGTTTTGATGAGTGCAATGTTTCCATTCCACTTCAGAAAGTCATTCATTAAAAAATAGATGAAGAGCCGGCTGATCTACCCAGGGACTCTAACAATTAAATTGACATCAAAATTCAACTCCTGAGACATTCATGAAAGAAAATCAAATCACAAAACTGGTGGGATTTGCCAGAAAGCCAAAGAGCATTCCTCATTCTCTTATTTTAATTCCAAGGATTTACTAAGTAAAGGTCCTAAAAAACCATTTTAACTTCCCAAACTGTCCCAGCAAACTGCAAGAAAAAGCTGAATGCTGCCCCACTGCTCCTTCCAACCATCTGTGTGCATCTTCCTTCAGATGATGTCCCAGAGCCCCACTCATCCATTCTTCTCCTTCAGCTTCAGGACATCCGTGGAAAAGGCCAGAGGAAAGGCTGGTCCCTGCTGCAGCTGCACTGTGCTGAGGAGCAGGGAGGAGAATCCTCACTGTGAGAACCCACACTGATCTCTTGGGAGGATGATATCAAATCTATCTATTTGATATTCAGGCTTCAATTTTCTGCCCTTACAGCTGCCCATGGTCTCCCTCTCTCATTGTAGGAATGACACCACCACAAACCTTTCTCATTTTCTTCATTTGTTCTTCTAAGTTTTGCTGGCTTGAGATCTCAAATGTATATAGAAGGGATTGGATCCACCTTTACTCCTTGTCTGATCTTGATCTTTTCTAATGGTTAAGTACTTTTCCTCCACTTCTCTTCTAATTTAGAAGTGGTAAATCAATGAAAGGTCCTTCTTAAAAACACGAGGATATATCCTTTAAATAACGGCACACAAAAATGTTTAATAAAAAACCAAAACCAAAACTGTGCCTCAAGAACTCATACTCCAAAGGTTTCCAAATTAAAAATCAAACTGATATGAACATAATAAATATACCCATATCTAGACAACATTATTAAGAGTGTATTTGGATGAAATAAAGTCTTCTGTTTATTAAGGCTCAAAATACTTGTTCCTAAGTATTCTTATTGCCTGGAATGAAATCAGTTCCTTCAATACTTGTTGTTGGTTATTCTAATCCTTTAATATTACTATTTATTCCAGCTGAGAAAAAAGGGCTAAGCCATCTGTTCCAAACATCAGCATTTTAATGTTCTCAGTGTGGGCGCAATATTTTATCACCTGTTTTTTATGTTCTGTCTCAATTCATACATTAAATTATATGTCAGAGCTACTTATGGGGGCAGCAATCAGTTTATACTGATTTAAGGGTGCAATAAAAACTGCACAACAGTGTGAAAAGATTTAAAATGGCAATGATGTAGCTGTGCTCCCTGACACCTCTGCACAAGCCTGAGAAGAGCTGCAGAATCCAAAGCCCAGGTGTTTCTGGGACCAAACCTGAGCCTGAGAGCTGCAGAGTTGTAGGAAAACTTCTATTTAAAGTATTACCTGCCCATCTTAAAGTTCTAAACTATATTCTTGCTATCTTCTCTATTCTTGCAAGAAATAATTTTACACCTAAAAATGGCATGGACAACTCTTCGGAGAAGGAAGTAGGACAGCAGGACTAAAAGTGGTTAAGATTATTTTTGTGGTATTGACTAACTTGGAAAAGGAAAAAAAATGAAGGTTTTTTTTTTAAATATTGAACTTTAAATTTCTTCTTTAATCACACAACAAAGGTATAGGATATCTCAATTCATTGATTTTCTTGCAGTTCATTTTTGCTCAAGGACCACATCAAGCCACAGATGAAAAATAATGGATGCTCAGAGGTAAAAGAATGGCAGATACTACTTAGCCCTCCAAAGAAAAAGGAGGAGTTTGTAGAAAAATACACGATCCTGGGTAAGTCCCTACCTAGTCTATTCCTTTTCACACAAGATAGAATGTATCACTGCTGTCCAATGGCTCTCTGGCACAAAACCTGTAGGAATATGGGGTTTCTAGAATCTGCCTTTGTGAGTAGAATTTACCTAATTATATTTGATAATCTGAAGTTTCCCAGATTTCTCAAATGAAGTGTATGAAATACAGGTGATCATTAGGCAGCAGACAACAGTTCTAAGCATGTGCAATTGTTTTCTGGATGCTTTGCAAGTTATGAGGACTTTCATGTGAAATGTGATGTATGTTCAGCTCTTTACACTTAAAAAAAAAAAATATGTTGAGGCAGCAAAGAGAATGGAAGCTCTCCAGGGGCATCACATCCCAGCATTTAAGGCAACAGTACTAAAAGATGGTTTAGAGAAAAATATTCTCATTAAAGTATAAATAAATAGTTGACTCTTTAAATGTTTCACAATAAGTTGATTGTACATGTAGAACACAGACTGGCTTTTTTCCAGCTCTGCAGAATCCTAATCAGTGGTGTTGGAACTGTGTATTTGTGTAAGTGATTAGACTGTTACGGTGATCCACACAGAGTTAGGAAACAGTGCAGATGATTACTGATTATGGAAACATTTACAGGATTTAAATGAAGTGACCCACAGAGTTCCCTGGTATCCCCTTACCCAAGAGCATTACCAAACATCCCCACACAGCAGCCAACGTCACCCCTTGCCTGCCCAAGGAAACTGCTGCTATTTCAATCTGCTTCTAAAGCTTTTCTGAAGTTTCTTTGAGGTCTTTTTCAGAATTTGCTGTGGTATCAAATTTTCTTACAATCATGACCACTTCTGTAAACACATTTTCCCATTCTCAGAGCATTTTGTCTTGAATTTAGACTTCAGAGATGAGCAAGGCAGAGGGTCCATGCCAGCACTGAGAGCTGTGGGTGGGCACAGAAGGGCTTTGTGCTCTCCAGTTCCACCTCTCCCCCTTCAATCAGGAAAAGGAACAGAACCTGGCTAATCCAGCACTCTCCGTAATTTCTTGTGTAAATTGAGGGTGATCAGTGGGAGAAGCCTCACTTCAGAAACGCCCAGGGTAAAGCTCCACAGAGTGTAGGGCTTTTGGCTGTGCTCCCCTTGGCAGGAAGCTGTCACTGCTCAGGGTTCCCTGACAATCAGACCTGTCCCTTGTTTCCTGTTTTAAAGACAGCACCATGTGATCATTCCTATTCTTGCTGATTTACGACACTTATTTTGCAGAGTTCCATAGCAATCAAGAAACACAGTGAGACCCAGTCTAGCTTCTTCACAGCTCCTGAGCAGCTACATTTTATCGTGATGTGATTGAATACAACAAAAATGAGACTGAGAGGGAATTTGGAGTCTGACTCAAACCACCTTTGAAATGCAGCCTCCACCAAAATTTCATTTCCAGGCATTTTCAGTTCCTGAGTTTTGGTTCTGGCCCATTTCCAGCAAGACCATAGATCTGGCAAAGATTTTCAAAATCAGCATAGCCAAGAACCCAGTTATTACTCTTTCAAATGATCAAATAACACCCAACCCCCACAAATACTCTGCATGGGGAAAGAAAAAAAAAAAAGAGAGCATTCCATACTGATCTTCTTCAAAATTATGCTCATAACATCTGACATGTTCTTCTAAATAAAAGAATACACTTCAGAGGGAGATATAACTATAAAAACAAACACCACACTTCCTTTCTCTTTTCTGCCTTGGAAAGAAAGTGTACTTGATGGATACAAGTAATTTATCCAAACCCCAAATTAATTAATATTTAACCAGCATATCTACTTTGAGCAAGAAATTGAACAGCAAACTGGTGTATCATGACTCTGGAGGAGAATCAACGTTTCACAGCCACAGAAGTTCAGGTGATGACCAGGGAGTTCAATGGAATCCCTTCCATTGCCTGCAACAAACTCCCAGTGTAAAATAACATTACTAGAAATTGTCTGTTTTACAGAGTAGTTTAGAAAACTGAGAGGACCCCAGCATAATTTTTCAGGGCTCACTGAAGAAGACTCAGAATGTTGAGGGCTTTTCCCTGAACCCTCCTCCAGTAATTGCTATTTAAAGATCATTTGAATGACCTTCTAGTATGTCTTAGCCATCTTTTTATTTACTTGTCTGGTAAAACCCAATCCTTCATCGGGCCAAATAGTCAAAGAGATGGAAAATTCAAACCTTTCCAGCTCCTGAAGGAAAGTTTCTCCCAACAGCTGTCTTGCTTTATGAAAGCATGAAGTCAGTACATCCAATCTCATGCTATCAATCACGCTGGCTGACGTTTCCTGCAAACTGTGTCCACAAGACAAACGGGGAAAGAGAACCTAAAAGGAACAACAAATTGCCAAAAAGCAGATGGAATTATGTGCTCTTGTTTATAGTTGGCTGTTCAAATGAGCCTGGTCTAAATGCCTTCCCCCTCAGAATTATAGCACTAAGAAGTCATTTGCATCACTGGTGAAAACACCTGACACTCGTATTAAGAAATATTGGGTTTAATTGCAGTCCATTAAAATGTGGAAATGTCTTCAGTGTAGGATTAATGATTTAAGTGAACTGTCGGCTTTCAGAGTATTTTTAGGCCCTCCTCCTCCAGATGCAAACATCCTCTTGCTCCCCTCCCGCCCTGAACTTTTGCAAAGAAGGTCTGCCACATGTTTCTCATCTCCTGGCTTTAGGTAAGTAGCATTTAAAATTACTTTGGACATCTAGTATCTATGATTTGTGACTTTCAGAAGAGTGTTTGTGTACACAAAGGGATGTTAAATTGTTGTTTTGACTTTAATCTAAATAATTTTCATTTCCTCTTACGGTGAATATTTTCTGCACATACCAAACAGGATTTGGGGTTTGTCAGTTCTTATATATGTACAAGCATGAAGTTCCAGGCTGTATGGAAGGCACTGACCACTGGTACTCTCTCACTGGATTTCCTTTCCATACACAGCTAATTTTGGTCCCAGCCAGAACCTGCAGTTGAATTTCAGTGGCTCTGGTGTATAGGTCTGCAGGCATGGACACAGGGCAAGAGCTGTTGGTGCTGGCAGTCTTGAAGTAACAGGAAAAAAATATTCGTAGTCTTGGATTCAGTGCTTTGGATACTGTAAATGTAAATATAAATGTTTTTCTTATCTGGGAAAAAAAATACCTGCTTCTTGGGTGAAATCACCAGGACTAAACAATTGCAAGACATCCTAGGATACAACCACAGAGCTCCAAGCATCAAAGGAGGGAGGGCTGGATTAAAACTGAGAGCATTTGAACTGAAAACCTGTTCTGGAATTTGCCCCAGCAAGAGAATGGGTGAAAATGTACTACCAGTCCCACAACTTCTCTGAAGCTGTTGGGTTCTGGCCCCACACTCAGCACTGAAGTCCTGCTGGATCCAGTCTCCATGGAAAAATCCTGGTCCCTGTCCCATCCCAGGAGCATCCAACCAAGATTTGCAGTCTTTGCTGTCTGGCTTCCTACTCACAGCTTACTAAGGGTTCACCACGGTGAACTGTGACAGGTGAGGGCAGCCCAACAACCGAAGAAGTGTGAAAATGGGTCCTCTCCTGAGCAGCATCCTCTGTCTGGAGAACAATGCCCTCCGCAATGCCCTGCACTCTGGTTTTGCAGGTCCTGTATTTATTCATCATTGCCCTCTCTTTCCTTTCACAGCCCAAGAACCAGGAAATTCAGAATTGTCCAGACATATAAATCTGGCTGGGTCAGCTCTGGAGCTCATAGATGTGAATGTGGACAGTGTGTAAATACAGGTGCCGTGGCAGTGGCCTCCTAGACCAGTCAATCAAAACCAAAACAAAATCCACCCTGAAACTGAAATTGTATTTACCAAAGAAATGAAAGAAAAATTAGACATAACATTCAAGCTCAGAAAAAAATTATCAAAACCTTCAGTTTGCAGCAATTTGGTCACTATTCTCATGTCATGTGTGACTGTAAGGGAAATTACAAGAAAGTCAGACCATGTCTACAGTGTCAAAGGCCAGAAAAGTACAAATATTGTACATGAAACTTGAGGTTTTCAAAGGCTTAACATCTGCAGGTAATTGTATATTTGCACTTGTATATTTGCCATTTAACTCTTATAGAAATTGGCATTTTACATTTTAAGGAAAATATTTAAAACCTCTAATTATAGCCTCTGTATGTCAAAAAATGTCCCACCATTTCCAGGTGTCTTTTCTCATATTCTTTTTCGCACAGCTTCCACAGATAGCCATTAAAAATATCTTAATTGTCCAGTATCTGTTATTTGAAAATAGGTCTGGAATACTCTCAGCCTGCACCTGTGCACATTATTTATGTCATGTTCTGGGTCATTAGCATGCAGTTACTAAAAATGCAGTTCACAGACCAGGCTGGACTGCACCTGTAACACCGCTGCTTGTCGTTTTCCACACTCCTCTATAAACATAAGGACCAGTGTGTGGTGGCTTTAGGACATATTTTAAAATATTGTACTTGAGCATTTTCTGGAAAGGCTGTGTTTATGAACAGCTGGTACCTGCAGAAAGGTAAGGTGCAATTAAATTTAAAGCATTGAGTTTGAAGCATTGTCATCCTTTTGGGACAAGTGCTCACTCAACCCCTTGCAGCATCCGTGAGCCTTTCTTTCAAGTAGGCAGAAATATCACAATTTACTTCAATAATGTTTTAAAAAGCTGAAGAATTCTGAACACTTGTGGCTACACCTTTGTCCCAGGCATTTTCCCATGCTGACTACTGCTGACAATGCATTCACTCCTCAGAAACCATTTTAGTATGACCTGAACATGGTTGACACCAGTTTCATGTTCCTAAAGACAAGGCAGCACCTGAAGATGAGTTGCACTCCTCAGGCCTCCAGCAGGATGTCACCTGGGTATTGAGTATTTTCAGGTCCCTTTTTTTCACCTCTCTGCCAAGGGATTATCTCTGATTTCCATCAGTAAGAGCCATGCTCCATGGAACAGCCTGGTCTGTGGTACATGGCTCAGGGTTAAGCCAATTGTTGCAAAAGATGGATGATTTTCCCAAAAGTCAGGTATTCAGAACAGTCAAAATAAGGACACAAAATAGTAGTTGTTTTGTTTTGTTTTGTTTTGTTTTGTTTTGTTTTGTTTTGTTTTGTTTTGTTTTGTTTTTAAACAGGCAGCCTACACATATTCTGTCCCTACCCAAGAAACTGAACCAATCAAGAATATCCCGAGAATATTCAGGGTTTGTGAAGACAGTGTGTGGAGCTTAAGTAGTCAGAGACCACACCTCCAATAAATGGCCATTTCCAGGGATTATATTACTTTTACAGCAGGGAAAGGATTCCTACAGTCCTCTGTGACAGGAACTCTACAAGGCGTTTGTGAAGCAAACAGTGTCCACCCATGTCATCCTTGCTTCTGCTGTCCAAGTTCTCAGCCCAAATCTGGGAGAGGATTAGATGCTTCCAAGTCCCTGGTTTGGAAGCAGAGCTGGAGGTCCAGCACATGGAAGTGTCACTAGTGTCCAGTGGCAGCCAGGGATTAGGTGACAGCTGCGAGGACCCTGCAGGGCTGGGTCTCACCATCTGGATCTCCATCTGCTGGTGGAGATTTCCATAGCCCCAGAGCAGGGGCTGCTGGCCCTGCACAGGTAACAGACAGTGCCTGTGCTCCCTAAACACAACAAAGCTCATGAGGATCCTTGAAAACCCTCAAAAATATCCTCTAAAGTAGGGTAGAGTGTGATTCCTACCCTAAAAATCACTGTATGATGAAGGACAGCCTGGCGAATGAGTGAGAATGTACTACCATGAAAACCAACCAAAAAAATCCAGGCTGCTGGGGGCAGAGACTCTATCTCTATCAGGAAGTTATGTGTATAATTAGGAAATACTCTGACAAGGTGTTTCCTTAGAATGCTGCTCACCTCTGTTCCTTCTCCTGGCTTAGCCTGCTGGACATGCACCTTTCTAAAAGAGTCCTATCCCTGAAGGAGATCCAACAGGACAGAAGGGGTTAAAATCAGAGACGTCAGAGAGGTCCAGAGACAGCCAACAGGGTCTTTTAGAACTGTTGATTAGGTCTCTCCTATCCAACTTTATATTCACCAAAAAGAGTTAATTGAAAATAGAGATTGCTAGATATGCCTGAATAAAATTAATTTGTGGATCCTAGACTTAACAAATTGGTATTTTAAAAAGCAGATAAATTTCTTACTGTGTTTGTTATTGCCCTGTGAATTTGAAAGCCATGGATACTTAGTTGTTCTCAGCACCTCTTTTATCAGCCATGTGCCCTCCAAACCTTTGTATTTTCCCCATCTGTCTTTGCTACTGCGTAAAAGCATGTGGAATAAGAAAACAAAAGAATCACAGGTGTGAGATAAAATGCATCAGAAGAATGATAAGATGAACAAAATAAAAATTAATGACATGGTATTATGGGAAAGTAAAAGATAAAGGTTGAAAGCAATTTTCAAGCAACATTTAAAAGTTAGTAGCTGTGGAAAAGAAGAAAGCATAGGAAAACTTCAGAAAGTGGATGTCACTGCCAGATGAACATCCAACAGGTTCAGGAAAAGAGCAATGAAAGACAGAACCAGCACCAGCTGGTTAAGTCTTTCTGCTAACTACAAAAACCAGAGTGTAAGGTACTTAGAAAGGGAGTATTTTTGACAGGAATATTGGGCCTAATTAGCAACATACTGTAATTAAACACCTTTTACAATCTGTGGAATTTATTCAGCAAGACTGAGCTTCTCTGACCAAAACTATTTGTATAAAACTGATTTAAATTTTGTTAGTCTCTGAAGCCCAAGGCTGCACACAGACTGCACTCAGAGTATATTCTGGGAACAAAAAAAATCACGAAGGTAGAAATTTCATGAAGAAATAAGGGTGCTCACAGCCCTTGCTGCAGGAAAACTGTGCTCTCCTTCAAAGACTGAAACTATTCTACCAGAAAAAAAATACAGGTATCCTGAAACCTTCCTTTTCAGGAAGCTTTGCCCTATCTCAGTAGTCCGGGTTTCAATAAAATGTAACTTTGTCTGGTGTTTTTATAATTTAATTAAGAACCTACAGACTAGGCTGCGCCATGAAGAATGCAAGTCCTTTATGCAATAAAATGTTTGTGATGTGAAGCGTGCAGAGAGTATCACACATAAACCCAGGCCTCAGATAAAATAGGAAACCATTTTTAAGAGAAAAAAAAATTTGATTGGCAATTCTATTTGAAACCTACTGGTCGCAGGAAAGAATTGCTGTCACTCTCATGGAGCCCTGCCCGTCCCTCCCAGCGCTGCCCTGGGGGTGTGGGGTTGGGATAGGCATTTACAGCTCAGCTCTGCAAAACTCCCGTTGCTCTTACCCCAAGGAATCTAAAGAAGGACTGGAAAGGAGACACCAATACATCCAGAAAAATACTGCAGTTCTATGGTGGAGTCCCCATGTGTGAAATGGGCAAAGGAATCACCGGCTGCAAGGGGACCCTGGAACCCACATCCAGTATGGGACTGCACAGACAGGGGAGGGTTCCACTGGCCTGGGACTGGACTGTGATAAAAGATCTTATCCATGCAAAAACTTCTCCAAATTAAATCCTGTCTCCAAATTAAAAGCTGCCTTCTGTGTCCCTAGGACCGCTGGTTTTTTCCTTCAACTTAAACCCCAAATTAACTCTGAATCCCCTTGGTCTCATGAGGTGCAAACACATTCACACCAACAGCACAAGGAAAGTGTTCCAGGTTCAACATCAGTAGCCTCAACATTGGAGTTCCACAACTTTTACAGCCCCGGTGCTCTTTGTAGATTAACAAACTATCAGAATTATTAGGCAGCATTAAAAGGTAATTGCCTTCACTTCGTAGAGTACAATTCTTCAAGCATTTATGCAAGCATAGGAAGCAATTGCTGATAACTTATTTTTACAGAAATAAGAGCCCAGCTTCTCAGAAACAGCTTCCAATGTAATTGCTGTGAAGCCTGAAGAGCAAAACCAGCCACTCTGTAAATACACAGATTTTACCATTTAAATAAATGGTTATTTTTCCCTTATAAAATAAAGTGTTACCTGATGCCTGAGAGTTTCAGATGGCATGAAAATTAGGCTTCAATTGCACAGACAAAGTAACTGCTTTGTACTAGTAATGGCTAAATGCAGTAATGATTTGCAAATTAAACTGTGCTGTAATTGCTGTGCAGAGCTCTACAGTAAGTGAGAGTACGGCGACATCAGGCTTATAAAGTGTCACTTATTGCTTTGGCCTTCTTAAGAACCTGCAGCTGCTCTGAAATTATCTCCAATCAATTACCCCCAGTCTGCACCAGCACAAAGACGCTGAGAAAGTGTTACCTGGGTTTCTGGTAGTGACTTTGATTTCTATGGTGAGGGCTACTCCTGCCTTCTGTCCTACCTCCTCTTTCCTTGGACAAAGGGGTGGTTCAAACTCTCTAGGAAGTCTCTCTGTTAGGAAGCCTGGAGGTTAATAGAAAAATTGTTGTGCTCTTGAACTGCCTGGTGTAGTCCCTGAGTCACACCAGGCATTCCGGTACCACAAACACATTAATTAATGGTTTTTCTGTGGCACTATAAACTCTTTATAGAAGCAATTATGTCATCATTGTTCTTCTGGTCTGCCTTGGTAATTTCTCCTGGTTGAGCTTATCACAGAGACTTGTCCAATAATTCCATTTCTCGCCCAGGCTTTTTGTTTTCTCTCCATTTTCCCAGGTCTGTGCCTTACACAATCGCCCTCTTTGCCTGGATCACCTTTTCTCCTCTTTTTCTGAACTTCCCTTGTTCCAATCCTGACATCAACACACTGCAGAGCTGTGAACGCTGCAGGTTCTTACGAGTTTGCTCTGCTTATACTCCCTCAGCTTCATCTGACATTGTTCCTTTCCTGTGTTAACTGATGAAATTGAGCACATTTCTAAACAAACTCAAGCGCTGCTATAAAAACACAGTAATGCTAACTGTATTCATTTTTATTTTGAGCATGCTGAACAACTGGAAGCAAAGAATAAAAGGATATTAAAACCTAAATTACATAATGAATCAAGAATTTTAAGAAAAAAGAATAGCTAGCTAGAAAATTATTACCTGGACATTGTCTAGAAAACACTGCTACTATTTTGCAAAATTACAGAGTCAGAAGCTCTAATTTACTAAATGGAACATTTTTATGTAGCTTTACTTTATTAGAATAAGAACCTCATCATTGCCTTCATTTTATTCATTAAGCTATTCCAGTAAAGCTTAAGTTTGGATTGTCTGGCCTAATCAATGATAAAGTCTATAATTAGATCAGAATGCTGTCATTCAAACATACTTAATTTGGAATATATTATAGATTTAAAAGCATAAACAATGACAGGGAAATAGCGAGTTTAATGCAGCAATTAGAGAAAGGGTTTCATTAAGGGTCACCTCAGCAGATGGATTCCATTTCACAGCAAATATCTGCCACAGCCACGCAGAAGCCACAAGGGTGATTGTGCTCCCAGGAGGGGATGTGATCCCTCAGCCCTGCAGGAGAAAGGCTCTGTGCAAATCCTGTCTCTGATGTCAGTGCCTGCTGAAGCCACTGAGCACCCAAGTAATGGAAGAGGCACTTCAGGGTGGAATTTTCACCACTGCAGACGAGGCAGCCAGCTTCTCCTGGCCCTGAGGAGCAGCACTGAGCTCCACCTGTCACCTGCCTGGCCCAGGAGCACCAGCAGGATGGGTCATTTTTACCATTCTTCTCTTCCATTACTGACAGTGGAACACCATCCTCAAGCCACTGTGTGCAAGAGCAGAACATTGTGCTGCTAGAAGGGACTCCAGGATTGCACCTGAAGTTTCATCACATTAAACGTAACACTACATCAAGAAAATGAAAATTGGATTTAGATTGCGCCCAGCTGCAGTGGTTCCGTGCACCTCAAAAAATATATGGACTTACAATTTTCTGAATTCACTTTTTGAAAGATTGCTCGCATATCTGCAGGCACAACTTTCTGCTTTTTTATTATCTGAATTTTAAAAAAGGAATATAGAAGCTATAAAATGTTGCAACATGCATGACTTTTTATAAATCAACTAATACCTATTTAAAAAAGGATATCGTCCCCCCAAGTCAGCTGAAGCTACAACCTCTTCCAGACTTTGAAATTACCACCTCTTCAGAATTTGCCTTGCTATGTTTTACAAACACCATTTCCTCCTATTCTAACACAGAAGAATCCATAAAAACATGTATTTTTTTTAAATGGCATATCCATACAAAACAGTTCTAAATCTGTTGCTTTATGCATTGTCAGATTTGCAAAGCTTCCCTCCAAGACCAATCTTCCCACTCCAGAAGAGCCGTGCTCCTGACTCCAACCCAGCCCTAGAGCTTGGTTTGAGGGGATGAAAGAGCCAGGATTACTGAGGAGACCCAGAAAAGCAAAATCTGGGCTGGCATTTGACATTATATGATGTCCCTGGCTCTTTTCCTTGAAAAGGGACCCTTTTCTCAAGATTCCTAGACCAAGGTTTACCAATTCATTTAAAAAAAAAACAAAACTAAACAAAACAAACAAACAAAAAAAAACAAACAAAAAAAAACCCACCCAAAACCCCCCCACAAAACCAAAACCAAACCAAAACAAACCAGCCAAACAGCCCAAGGCCACTTTCCCCTGGGCTAGAGCAGCAGCTGTGAGTCTGCCCTGCTCCTCCATCCAGGCAGGGATTTACCTGGCACATGGCAAGCAGGACTGTGTGCCTGCTCCTCTGGGAGCTTCCAAAATCCTCCCACACCCATTGCCCTGGGCCAGGGACCCCAGCTCCCACACAAGGGGAGCCCAAATGCTGAATTCTCTCTGAGCAGCTCTCACATGGGTTAGGAGAGCACTTGCAATGCAGAGATACTGGCGGATTGGAAGCTGTGCTTCCAGGCTGTTTTGGGATTAGGAGTAAAAAAAAAAGTCTCAGAAACAAGCTAGAGCAACTGCTGTGTATTAAAGCAGGATGGAAAAAGTTATTCTATTGATGCCAGTGTGTTAGTCCACTAGCTAAATGATTAATGTTGATAATTCCTCTCCAGCAGACTCATTAAACCTGAACTTATTTTTCTTACAGGCCTTTGACATTTCCTACTTTCTTAATATCAGAGGTAATGACAGTGGCGTGATTATATACTTATTCCTTTCCACCTTCAAGCAGTTTTTTTTGGCAGGAGTTCGTTTTTCAGTAGAAAACCTGCACACGAGTACTCATTCTTTCCCAAAAACTGTTACAGCTCCATTAGCAGCACTAAATGGCAGTGCCTTAGAGGAATGCACAACACCCTTTCTAAAAATTAAATAGTCAAGGTGTTCAGACCAGCACCAGGGAAGGTATTTTCTACATAACTGCAATTTATAATGGTAGGGGGGTCCTGCACCCTCCCTCCACATTTCTTTTAGATCCTCTTGTCAGAAAATGTCCAAGTTAAACAAAGAAGAAATTACAGAATGAATCTGGAGCTTAGCCTTGAAGAATTAGGTTTCACTCTAATTGAGATCATACGCTGCATGTGCAGTTTTGGCACATAAGCCATATTAATCAGAAAGTCTTTAATCGTGGATAATTTCTCCTGTGTGTGCCAGATTGGGCATTATGCTGCTGGCCCAGCTTCTAAGTCTGTTTAAGAGTCCACCTTTGACTTCACAAACACCCACTTACAAAATTGGGGTCAACTTCCTCCTATGAAGGTATGCTGCACTGGTGCTAAAAAAATTCCCTTAATGATTAAATTGCATTTCATATGGAAATAAAAATGTGCAGATTCCAAAGGAGTGACTGTTTTGAGTGATTACAATTTGTGCTGGAAGCAGCCCTCACTCCAGCCCGTCTCTGTGAAGCACAGAGCAGAGGAAAGCCAGGGGAGGTGATCCAACAGCATGGGATGAATCCTGGGTGACTGACTGGGCACTGCTCAATCTGCTGTTATTGTACTGCTGCTGTGATCCAGAAAGGGCAGATAAGACATAAACATGTTTCTGGTATTCAGGACCGAGCAGGGAGGGAGAGGAACCAATGATGTGTCAGAAAACCCACTGGATTTTCATTCCTTTGGGGTGGGATGAAGCTGGAAGCGCTGAGCCCACAGGGAAACGCTGCTCATACAGGTGGAACCTGCTCCTGCCAGGCTGGAGGAGGCACCACGGCATTTCTGAGGCACCATGGCTTCAGTGGAGTCCTCATCATTCCAAAAATTGGGCTACATTTGGAGATCAAAATGAGCAACACTCCTCCCACTGAGAAGAGCTATCACTTACATCGTTCATGCCTTTTATTATAATAGTCACACACTGAAAACTTAAATATCCACAGTGCATATGTACAGCTGTAAAATCTAACTTAGATTTGTCATAATGCACAAACAGCCTCTTGTAATAAATGGATCTTTCTGTAAATTTCTGGACCTGTAGATTCAAAATGAGCTTTTGTCCCCAGTGCTCCATTTGATATTTAATCTGGTCAATAGCATGACACCTATGAAAGATAAAATTACTACCACAGAATTACCCTTGTTTAAGTTTTAAAATACTGAAGCAAAATCAACTGCAGTATAATATATAAACCTCTAAAAAACGAAAAGAAAAAATATTTGAAGGGAACCCTCTTTACTTGAGCATACCACTCCCATGAAACATCTCACGTGCTTTTCTCATGTCCACAATTTCTTTTAATCATGACTGCTGGACTCTCCATTATAACATTTCCAACTTCAGACATCTCTCGTTGTTTCTACAACTTCTCATTAAATAGCTCCAGCCTGCCCCACTCACCTTGCCTCTCCCTACTCCTCCACTTCTCAAAAGGAAAATTTTTGCCTCCTTTTTCTCTCTTTACACATTATTACCCACTTTCCACATTTTATGTGAAAAGGCCATTCTAAATATTATCTCTTCACTTAATTAACTCAGTTAATCTAAATTCTAATCTAAGTTAATGCTTCCCTCCTTTGCCCATAGATGCTGTAATGAGGCTCCTTTCCCCTCTCAAACTGGGTTTATTGTATCATTTTCAAACATTTAGCACAGGGATAATCCTGCACCTTGCCAGCTTGCTGTACCTTTCTACAGGAGACACAGACAATTTTTTAAATGAAAAACACACTCTTCAGAGCAATGAGTATATTTAAAATTTAAAAATTAAATATTTAAAATGTATTTTCTTCAAACTGTATTAAAAAAAAAAAAATCAGTCCATAATATTTTTCTTATTTAGGAAAAAAGTAAAAGGTTATTCTTGCATTGCATCAGCTAATGAAAGAATAAGAATCTGCAGGCTTATGATTAAAAAAAACCTGATAAATATTTTAAAATTAAATTTTTAATTTCCGGGGTGCTCTGATTTTAATGTCCCGGGGGTGCTCTGATTTCAGAGGGAAATGCCTGTGAGCAGCTGAGCCCCCAGGGTCTCCCCCAGCAGGAGATAACAGAGAGTTTGACTCGCTGCAGCCCAGGGAGGCTGTGCCCCCTCTCAGCAGGGCCAGGCTATCAGTGACACAATTAGGGCAAGAGGTACAGCAAACACATCTCTGAAAGAATGTTCATTTCCCAGTGAGATAATGGCACCATCTACCAGCCAGAGCGACATGTTTCATCTGATGGATTGAGCATCCTTTAATCCTTCCAGCTATCCATTAAAATGTTTATTCTCAACGTAAATTGTTCCAGCCATAAATTTACACCAGCTAAACTGCCCATCATTCTGCTTTGTGCTCAACCACAATTTCTGCATTTTCTGATACACATCTATAGATTTTCAAGGCTTGTATTGTCTAAACTTAAAATCCTAAAGCAGGCCAACTGAAGGCTGCATTTTCCAGCAAGAGTATTCCAACATTTGGGAAATACAATCTCTATGTTAAATTCATGCTTCCTAGATCTCAACCCAAATGGTTGTGTTCTATAGCCTCCAAATTGCAGGAACTTAGCCAAAAAAATCTCTTTTTTTGCATGTTCTGCAAATGTTTTGCATCACTCTGGGCCCCAAGCACTGTTTGTTACAGTTAGCACGATCCCTGCCCAAATTATCTGGACAGGATTTGCAATGCAGTCACCTTAATACCAGCATCCATTATAAGGTGAGAGAAAAAGCAAATGTGTTTCCTTAGTGCAAACTGCTGGACAGTTTTCTGGACTGGGAGTAGTTTTCTTGGCTTCCCCCATCCAGCCCTCCTCAGCACACAGTTAACCTTTCCCTTTCTGGTGCACGGGGATCTTTTAGGCCCTATAGAATGCCCACATTGAATGTGGGGTGTGGGACACAGGGCAAGGATGAGCTGCACACAAACCTGCAGAGCCTCCAAGCTGGTGCAGCTGCAGAGAAACCAGGAGCAGTCATGGATCTGGGCTCTCTGTTCCAGATCCGACAGCACTGGGAACAGAGGGGGAAGCAGTGGCTCTTTAGCAGCTGCCAGTAAAGCATGGATTAATTAGTAGTTTGATTCCCTATTAGTGGACATCGGCTGTATCCTAAATTATCAATTCTGATTCAGGTATCCCAGCCAAGGATTCACAAAGGTAAGACAAAGAAATTGAGACTTATACAAGTTTAAAACCATATGCTTCTCTTTTTCTTTTTCTTTATTATTTATTAATTTATTAATTCATTATTTATTTATTAAATTATTAATGTGACATGTTACATGTGACAGGTTATCTAAAAGGAAGTGGAAGTAAAGAGGCCACATTTGGTGTGGTTGTACAGATGCAGAAGTGCAGGAACTTTCCAGGAGTTGTAGTTAACTTTCCCATGGCAAGTTAGGCATTGGAAAGCAAGTTTAAGTGTACCTATAATGTAAATCCCTTAATCCTCAGGTAAACTAACAAGGAGGATTTGCATAGAGTAAGGATGAAAGGTTAAAAAAGCCCAGCATTGAGGCAGCAGCTCCCCATACCCTGGTTTTCCAGGAAACTCATTTTAGTATAATGCAGTTTATTGTAAAAACACACCATAGAATCATAGAACAATGGAATATGCTGGGTTGGAAGTGACTCCCAAGGATCCTCAAGCCAAATTCCCGGCCCTGCACAGACACCCCAACAATCCCACCCCGAGTATCCCTGAGAGTGTTGTTCAAATGCTCCTGGAGCTCTGGCAGCCTTGGGGACATGACCAAACCCTGGGGAGTCTGTTCAGTGCCCCAGCCCCCTCTGGGGGAAGACCCTTTCCCTGATCCCCACCCTAACCCTCCCCTGGCCCAGCTCCAGCTGTTCCCTGGGTGCTGTCCCTGTCTTAGGGAGCAGAGATTGGAGCTGCCTCCTCGGCAGGAGCTGCAGCCCTGGTGAGGTCTAACCTTAATCTTGCCTTCTCCAGCTGAGCAAACCAAGTGCCCTCAGCCACTCTTTGCAGGGCCCCTCCAGACCCTTCCCCATGCTGTGTCCCTCCTTTGGACATTCTCTAATGGCTTCTTGCATCGTGGTGTCCAAAACTGCTCCCAGCACTCGAGGCTGCATCAGCGCAGAGCAAAGGAGGACAGTCACAGGTACCAGATACAGTAAACACTGACAGCATTGAAGTATTATATATCTCTCCCCCTCACAATTTGCATTTGTAATATTCTTTTAACAGACCCATGGATAATTTACCTGGTCCAGGAGGCAGCAGTGATGAGCTGCCCCTCAGGCACCCTTCTGCCCTGGGAGAGGGCCACAGTTTGAAGTTGCTTGGCTGGAACACAAGCAAGGGAAGTGAATGAAAGGCTCTGTGCATGTGTGAGGAACAGAAAGTGATATCAATTATTAATTTTGACAAGTCTGAATACCTTAAAAATATATTATTCTAAGCTACAAGCTTTTTAAAAAGCCATTGAGGCTGAAATGAGCTGACTCTGTGGCTTAGACTCTCATTCCTCAGCACACAGCAAAATGCACTGTGACAACAAAATGTGCTGTGACAGATTTTGGCCAGTGTGGTCTTGTTTCATATATTTAGTAAAGAGCTGATAAATACAGTGTTTAAAGTGAAAGGGTTGGGGTCTATCAGCCAGGAAATGCTATACATTAACCACCTGTCAAGAGAGAAAAGACAATTTAAAGTAACTCTTGCACAAACTGACCCATGAGCTGGTTCCCTCCCACGTCAGGACTCTTTAGTAACAGGATGCAGGTGTAGGTAACATAATTTCTTTAATAAAACCAGATTATTTGTGCAGACAAATTTACCATTAACCAATCCTACTCTATTCTGCAAACTACTAAGGAGGGAAATATGTCATATTTCCACAATGTATTTAAGAGTAACTTCTGGGCTGCTTAACACAAGAATTTCAGAAGCACCCAGGGAAGCCTCTCTTTTGACACTACCTCCAACATCAATACCAAGCACAGCTTTAAAACCCACTTAGACATTGAAAGTGCTTCCTACCTCTGGGTCCCAGAACGTTTTACACTTATTAACCAGAGAAAACCTCTCAACATCCCCACAATTATGTATTCCTGCCTTTATTAGGCAGGTTCAGGAGAGAAGAATTCATTAACTTGAACACAAAAGAATTCTCTCCCTTGGTGCAGATAAACTGTGGTTTTATTTGAAAGTGTCAGGAAGCTGAAAGTCAAAAATGAATTGAAACACCAGAATAAAAATGGACATATTTAAAAAGCAAATTTAAGGGATTATTTTCCCCTATCACCCCATACAACTACAGAAAGATTTGCATATTTGATTAATCATACTTTTCATATTATAATTTCTAAAGTGACCTCAGTGAACAGGTAGCAACCTTTGAGTAATAGAAGGCTTGAAAGACAAAGGTCAAAACAATTACCTGCCAATATCAGAAGATCCAAATATTTATGCACCCAAAACCCTATTGAAATTCCCAGATTTAGGTAGGAAACAATTCATAATTTTTAAATTGTACAAATATTCATTATTCTCTCCAACTTTGCTGATAGTTTGTTTCAAGGGAAAAATACTTGGGAGTTTGAGTGTGGTTGCCCCAAGCTGCAGACAGATGTCCAGGTGGGGATAACAGACATCCACCAACCTGTGTGCACAGGTAAATCCCATTTTCTGTACCTCATTTGGGGTCCAACTGAGTGAAAATAGTGCAAAATGAAAAGAACAGCTGAAACTCGAGCTCCTAAGACATGCAAAGACCATTCCTTAAAGAAAATGAAAATCTCTTTCCCAGTACTTACAATGAACATTAACTCTTAAATTATCTGGAACAATAAGAAAAGCACTGAGTTCAGTACAATTACCAGAATCTCCTATTGTGGCACTTTTCATTCATCCAAAGTCACACATCTTACCCAACTGTTATTTAATAAAGCCAATCTAGCTCTAAATGTCATCCTAAATCCTGTAAAGGCAAAAGGCTCAATCAGCTCCACTGATGGCCCCAATTCTGTAAAAACTATTCCTAAAACTTCATCCGCCAAGCCCTCGAGCACGTGCAAACCCCTGAGCCCTGCTGACTTCCCCAATGTGAGAGTGTGCTTTAAAATGGGATTTCTGCCAAAGTAAAGGCTGAGGTTTAACAGGAACAAAGCAACCTAAAAGTTAAGCAAATGCCTAAAAATAGCTGTTTCTTTTGTGAGGAACAGTATTGTTGGCTTCTTCCTGTGTGTTCAATTAATCAAAAAAAGTCCTTTTAAGCAAGGATTAAATTGCAGTTACTACCAAGAAACCCTAGCAATATACACCATTTAAATGGATTTAGGACTAAATAAACTCTCTTGCCTCAGTGTTTTTTACACAAGTATGAGCCCACAAGGATGGATTTCCCAGTCCCGTCTGAAAGATGCATTGTGAAACAGGCGTGTGCTCATCTTCCCCTGGATGATACAGCATTCTGATGGTGGCTCGGTCCTGCTGGGGGAAGCTGCTCTCTCCATAAAGTGAATGTGCTGGAATGGGATTTCTCTTTACACTCAGCCCCTTGGCAGGTCCTGGCAGCACAACAGGATCCCACTTCGGGAGCTCACACACAGCAGTTATGGATGGAGTGGAAAATCCCGCTCGTGGAGGCCTGAAACCAAACCAGCCATTCAGTACAGCCCTGCCAGCACAGCAGTGCCCAAGGTAAGCGCCTTAATGGGGACAGTGAACCCCTGGATGACAAACGGGGCGGTGTCTCCTGCAGTGAAAGCAATGGCACCACGTAGTGCCGTCACTTCTGCTCCTGTAGTCACCAGGAGAGGAACGGAGGGGCACGAATCCGGCCCCTGCTGAGGAGCACCAGCAGCAGCAATGTCAGGGAACCCACCAAGCCCTGCTCTGCGGCTCCAGCATCTGCCAGGGGTTCTCCCTGCTGGCCTGGGAGTGGATTCTGTGCTGCTTTCCAGAGGAATTCCCACACAGCCCATTCTACCCTCTGTGCAGTAACTGCTGCTGCATCGTCAGTTCCAGGCCATCCCAAAATTCAGGGAGGCACCACCACAGCCTCCGGAGTCTCCAGTTTTCCCTCAGCCGTGGCATGGCTGGGAATGGTCTCTCCCAGCCACACCAAATGTGTGAATCAGCACACACGGGTCACCGGGGGGATCATCAAACCGTGGCTGGAATGCAAAGACTGACAGACAGATAACACTTCTCCACAAATATTCCCTAACGTAGGGCACTGCTCTATATTAGGCACCAACAGTGGCACAGAAATGGAAGGGAGCAGCTCAGCTGGAAAACAGACATTATCACCTGACTTAGGCAGAAACATCACTTGAAAGGGGCAAGTCCTGAGTAATGACCACAAAAAATGGAAAGCTCAGTCTAAGATTTGACGTTGTCCTTGGGAATAGCACTGTAAGAAATAACTTTTTATTCGACTGTGCTACAGAACAAGTCTCTGCTCTGCCTCCAGCGGCTTTTCCAAATGCAGCCTCCTGGAGCCATGGCAGCTGGGCAGTCGGGGGGACAAAGCAGGTGACAGGGAGGGCAGAACCAAGTGGTGAATCACTTGGCCCAGACCCTTGAGGCAGGTGGAGCCCCCACAGCCTTAATGTTCTTGTTCTGCAGCCACGCAGACAAATTGTCCCTCCAAGGCTGCAAATCCTGTAGCTGTCATAGGCACTGAATTCAATCTAAAAATCAAATTTAACTATTAAAAGCCAGTTTCAGTTCAATACTAACTGCTTGCATTGCCACTCCTAAGAGCTCACCATGGGCTCCTGCTGCCAGAACTTCCAAATAAACTAAGCAAACTTGCTTATAAGAGCAGGAAGAAATCAGATCTTTCCAAGCACGGAGGCTCAGCCAAATGCATCCCAGAGTCCTGTGTTGCCATGAACCAGCCCAGCACCATCTGAACTGAGGCTGGAGCTGGTTTCCACATTGCTTTGTTTATATTGACTGCATTTATGATGCCTCAGAAGTTGCCAGTAAAATATTTATTTAGCAGTTAAAATGTTCTGCAAATGATTTTGCTGTCCCAAAAGATAAATATTTCTTGGCATTCTGAAATGATACATTGATGTTTTTGTTAAGGAAATTGCATGTTGATAAAATTTTCTCAGATTACACTTCGTCGTTCCTTTGTATTTGAAGTGGCCACATTAATTTTTTGTGATATTTATTGTAATTGTAAATTGCACCGAGATTAAAAACATTAAACTTACCATAAAATGAAACACATTTCAAGTATTTCCGAGTCATCTATTTAAGGGCTTGAGGACATGTTTGATCCTTCAGGTTACCAGAGTGCTCTAAGCTTACAGGACAAGGATCCAACACAAACCAGAATCCCACTTTAAACTCTTGGGGAGCCTTTTTCTTCTTTCCCCACCCCCTCTTTCCTTTGTATTAAACAGTAATATCCAGGTCCACTTTGGGGTGTCCCTGCACTGCAAAATTTCACCCTGATTTAAGTTTGCAGCAGATTTGAAACTTATGCAGGCTATTAAATAAAAATGGATAGAGCACTGCCACCTTTACTGATTCCTTCTGCTTCCTTTAACCTCCCAGCAGCACTCACATCCATGATTTGAGTCGAGCTTAGCAATTTAGACACCACAGGATTGTTTCTCTAGACAAGGCCAGACACTTGCAAATTAATGAAGGCTGTCAGAGCTCCAGACCACGAAAACTTCCATGGAACACCGTGGTCTTGGAGCCTTCTCCCAGACACGTGAGGTATCTGGAGAGGAACTTTATTGCTGTGAAAAATTTCAGTTTTTCAAACACACCCTCAGTGCAGCAGCCCAGCACAAAAACAAAGCTCCTGCCACTGCTCTGCTGTCCATCAGTCTCAGAAGTCTTCTTCCTTACACTCAGATCCTCAGTTACATCTTCTGAGAAAAATCAACCTGAATATGTCACCTGAGTGCAGTCAGAATGGATTCATGGAGAGCACAGGGTACTGCCAGACCCCCCCAAGTTTGTTTTTGTCAAAACAGTGCTGAACTAAGCACTCAGCATGAAAAAAACTCCAATGGGCTAAAATTTGCCATCTTCCTCAGCAGTTTTTTAGTGTATCATATTACCTAGGTTTAAAACAACAACAAAAGAAAAATAAAAAAAATTAAATGTATTTGAAGTTGAAATCAAATCACAACAACCTTGCAACATTTTCCATTGTTGGAGGGAACATTTTTTGCATTTACCTATGCAAGAAACTTTTTTTCCATATTTTCTCCTTTTTGGTTGGTTTTCATGGCCATTTGTGCCATTTGACTTTAGAGAACATCTCTGTATTCACTGGAAATCTTCAGGGATAGGATGAAATATTAGCCATATAGGGAAAAGTTCTCATTCTTCTGTCTTCAGTCCAAATTTTTAAACTGTCCACCAACACTTTTCAGTAACGAGCCCTCACATCTACGAATGCCAACTCTTAACATGTACAATTAAAAGAAATCAAAACCAGCCCTATAAACGAGCAGGGTTGCAACCACAATCTCCACGGAGGCTTCCACCTTTCCCTCTGTAGAGCACAGCTCTGCTGCCAGTTCTAGAACCTCATGGAGTAAAACATTCAGGATTCATGGGAATCAAAGTAAAATTCCTCAGGTGATCAGAAAGCCTGAGAGTGCTCTGAACAAACCATTGGAGGGCAGCCTGATGACATGAGCTGGCACCAGGGCTGGGATTCTCTCCAAAACCACTGATACAGGGAGGTTGGGTACCATGGGTGTGCATCCAGGACTCTGAGAAAGCTCTTGATGAAAGATATGGAAGAACACCAGGCAGAAGGGAACGTGCTGGCGTCTGGTTCTAAAAGTACTGCACGTGCTTCAAAGAATCACCGAATCACTTCATGGCTTGGGTTGGGAGGGACATAAAAATCATTTTGTTCCAACCCCCTGCCATGGACAGGCAAGTCACTGATGTTCTTCAGCCAGAAATTAAACCCATCATGTTTTAGACCAAAGAGTGGAGTGGACCTCAGCACAGCCCAGTGGTTGTCACCTCCAGGCAGGAAAATATAGAGGGAATGATGGCAGAGTTCCATAAAGTGAAGATTTGCATGGGGAAAAGAAAAGAGGCTGTTATCCTTGTGGCAACACTTGGGCTAAGTGCAACAAGTGAAATGAGCAGGTGGCAATTAGCAAAGCAAACAATGGGAAGTAGCATTTTTGCACAGGCAACAGAACTTGTTCCCAGACAATCTGACACCTCCCGGAGGACAATTTGGCTGAAAATAACAAACAAACACAAGAATTGCCTGCTAGAGTCTAATACAGTGTCCACCTGCCTCAGGAAATCCTTGAGACCCAAGTGATGGAAAGCAGAATTGAAGAAATGGGAGTGCAACCCAGACTGTAAAATCTCTGGAGCTGTCTCATATTCATCCTCTATCTGTTAAAGTGGTTCATTTGTCACAGGTCAAATCTTAAGGGTTGCACTGAGACAGAAACAAGAAAGATCCAAATATAATTAACAAATTGGTGCCAGGCCCAGCTCAAGAACTTGGGCAGTGCAGGGAAAATCCTTATTATTGGAAAAGAACAGGATGAAACTGTATTCTCTAGAGTAACCATTATCTCCAACCCTCTTGTCTCTTTATAAAACCAGTCCATGGAAGTGGTCAGGGTTAAAGTACAGCTCATTCCTGGGAGAAGCTGCATCATGGAGGTATAGCAACTCCATTTATAAAAATCTCTGACTCTGAAAACTGTGCTTGGACTTGGAGCTTTCACAAGCACTGAATGCAGGAACAGAATGTGTATTGGGGAGAATTTGTGGACACTAAGGACACACTGACCATGAATACCAACATTAAAAATATCATCAGGAAAAATGCACCTGGAAATTGTGAGATCTGTAAATGCAAGGTCAAAGAAGAGGATTTTTGTAGAGTGCATCTATCCAAGCCTAAGAAAACACAGTGGGATTTTTAATGTTAATAGGGCAGAAAATTCAAATGTATACTACAGTCGTTGACCCAGTTTTGGGTGCTGCCAGTTCTGGGCTCCCTGCTTATAAATGCAGTATTTCTTACCCAACCCAGACATAACTCTTCCAAATTCATGCAGGGATAACACCTCCTCTGGGGTTTGTCTCATCTAGGAGAAGACACTGTGAGGGACTGTAGAGAATAAAAGAATTTAGATACAAAGAAATACCCTTTCTTGCTATTTTTTCCCACATCCAACAGATCACGCCTCAACACGGTCACAGAAAGGTCTGTCAGGATGTCAGTTGCTTTTATAAATCCCTTCCTAAAAGAAACGAGCATGGCAACAGCATTAGGGAGACAGGCAAGAGATGATCACAGAAATCTGTGGAAGTTTTACCATCCAGCTATTTCCTGGTCTAGCAAGAGGAGCAAAACTCACTGGAAATTGTGTGTATCAAGGCAGCTGCCAGATGCCATGCCAGCCTCTGGAGCATATTGCCCAGCATCCTTACCAAGCTTTCCAAACCTCAGCAAACTACATCCCTTTGGAACCAAGTACTCCTGCCTGAGTCCTGATCACACTGAACCCATTTGCACGCTGAAAACACAAAATTCTGCTAAAACAATGTTTTCTGAAAACCATTGTAAATTCCTTAGCTTCCACACAGAGAAGGAACTCTTTGGGCCCTCAGGAGGAGATCTGGATTGCAGGATTCATCCCTGAGCAATGAGCCCTGCAGAGCAGGCTCCTCCTTCAGCCTGTGCATGCTGCTCCTGCTGCCTGGGAATGAAAGGGTTAAATAGACGCAGCTTCCTTTCACCCATGAGCCAGTGAAAGCTGCAGTGAAAGCTGCAGAGCACTAATGTGTGTGTTTATCTAAAGCTTCTGATGTTCTCTGTGTTTTTTTGAAGGAGCTTGGTTAAGATGTTTTTCAAATTGGGCTATATTTTTCCCTTTAAATTAATGAGAGTTAAATCCAGTTGGCTTAGCTGCAATTTGCACACAGGTAATTGAAAAGCACTGGCACCTACAAACCTGTCCCCCTTGCAGCATTACATGCACCACAGCTTAGCCCAAAATCTGCAAATATTCATTGGAATTCAGAAGTAAATTCAGCCATATTTGCAGCTGCTTCACAGGCCCTTTCTGCAAATATTTGAACACTTGTACTTTACTGGTACAAATGCTGGTGAATAAGGAATTTTAATTTCAAATAACTGCTGAGCTCAACGTGCTCTGTTCTCTTTTACACCATGGTCTGTTCACCAACACTTGCCTAGTGAGACGCGGCAGGAAACAAGCAGCACTCTGTGACTTCTAAAATTAACAGTATGGAATCTAATACGAAATATTTACACACTCATTAACGTGGAAGGTTCACAGCACACCATAGAATTAAAAAAAAAAAAACAACCCTGTGGGACCCTTTAAACCTTACCTGTGGGAACACTAAGCCTCAAAGAGCTGGAATGAGAGGAGGCTCTGAGTATCTGTAAGGACTGGCACAGACATCCAGCATTTTGCACAGTCTGAACAGGCTCTGTGAGAATTTCTGCTTAATAAATGGGAATATTCAGCAACCCAGCTCTCACTTTCATGAAAAGGGAAAGAGGACAAGACACTGAGATTATTCGTTTCTTTAAACATCTACTAAAGGCTATTTTGACTCAGACAAGATGTTATTCACTTCCATATTTCAGCAAATTATACGATTAAGAGATAATATAATTTGAAAATATTTGGGATTTATATTCCTTGTGTTTAATCTTTACTAAATACATTAGAAAGTGTTTCTAGCAGCAACAACAGTGTGGGATCTCTCTAAGACCTTGTCAAGTGGCAGAGAATGATAAAGCCTGTTGGCTCAAAATGAACAGCCAGCTTCTCCCTCGGAGAGCTCACTGTGGTGAAAAAGGTGCATTTTGGGAGCACCTTCTTTGCCAGCCAAAGTCAGACTTGTACTTTGCTGACATCTCCTGCCATATGTAAATTTTTACCCAGGACTCTTCTCTGACAAAAAATAGCTGTTCTTCACAAAGTAGAAGCTTCAGGGCTGGAGAAGATAGTTCATAATAAATTAACCTAATCCATGTAAAAATGCTGTAATTTATGTAAAATGGCCCAGTGTAATTTTTGAGGATCTCCTCTCCCAGTTACTTCAGTCCTGTGTCTCCAGACAGGCGTCAGAGCTCCCAGGACATGCAGTTTTCTCCTGCACATCTGCCTGTGCTGCCCTGGGCTCTGTTTACCCTTTGTTTGTTGTCTCCTGGCAGGATGTGCTGAGGCTGGGGAAGCTGCAGGCAGCCCCCAGCCAGGCACTCATGGGACATCAGCCCAGGAACCATTGCCATAAATGCATGGGGTTTGTGTCATTTTCACTGCAGCTCACACCTGAGGAGCTGTGGAGTGGGAAAGAGCAGGGCCATGGTGCTGCAAGCACTTCTGATCTTGAGCTCTGCCAGTGATCTCTTCAACATAACCCGAGGGGTTCCTCCTCCAGTGGTGTTCTTCCTTTAAAAAAAGCCCACTGACTTCAGAGTCTTGTCAGAGAGCGAGTGTGCCCTGCCCAGCGCTCTCTGAACTGCACCTCTGAGGGAAAAACCATTTCAAGACAATGGAATCTTCTCATTCCACTAATACTCAAACTTCAGGCACAAATCTGTCCCTTACTTATTTGCTTTATGTACTATTTCAACTTCAGAAAGTTCCCACGTTCCCATCCTAAAAAGAAAGACGTTCTGAAAACACCACAAGCTCATTTTGTGGTTTGTTAATATAGGTGCAGTATAAACAATGGATTTGGGGATCCTGCAGAGGAAGAGCCCATGTTGTATATAATCATGTTTTAATACACTCTGTTTGTAAATGGATGAGTCCATACAGGATCGGGACTTTTCCATCCACGTAGAGCTGTGTGGGTAAGGGATGGAATTTTAAAGTCTGCCATGAAAACTGCTGCCTGCTGACCCAGTGGTCACCACCAGCCTCATTAAAGGTAACCATCCCTTTCCTCAAGCTTTCCTTCTGGCTTTTCCTACAGATTTCATGGCAAAGCTCAGCCAAGCAGACATAACAGCATGGAGAGCTGTGTTAGCATGGATAATGCAAACTTGCCCTGAGCTTTATTTACACAGTGCTGGGCCAAATTTCAGGGAATTGGGAGTTTAGCATTTAGATTTTATCTCCTCTACAACTCAGCTGAAACAACCAAATCTAATCTGTGTGCAATGACCTCAACCCAACATTAAGCTTAAGACAAACATGTAATAACAGGACATCACATGCTAGTTAATGAACTTTAGAGAATTTGACTGAACTCAGTAGGTCATCTCAACCCCTGCATTCTGTTCCTTTTGGGCCAAAATGGTGAGGAAAAGTCCCAGATAGATGTTAACTTTTTCACCCCAAAGCCAAGAAGGTCTGACCCACCCCAGCCTCGGTTCAGCACTCGCACATGGTGTTGAGTGATGTCTTTTATCAGTACATGGGGGTGCAGGCTCCAGCATTCCCCCCCCCCCCTCTCCATGCCCCACAAAATCCCTCTGCACCCTCTCCCTTATAACCCCACAATATCCCTTAATATTCCCCACCCAACCCACAGTCTCACACACGTGTTCTTGCATCCTCCCACATCCTGCTTCATGTTCCCTACAACCCCTCCAACCCTCATATCTCCCTTCCCATCCTTCCATCCTCCCTGCATCCCCCTCCAGCCTCCTCATCCCCTGGCCACGCATCCCCTCCCACCCCTGCATCCTGCATCCCCTCCACATCCCTCAGTACCACCCCCTCCACATACCCCTGCATTGTCCCACAGCCCTCTGCATCCCTACTCCCCCATCATCCCACATCCCCCCCACAACTCACAGCCCCCATATTTCCTCTTGAACTCTCCCACATCCCCCTCCGTTCCCATCAAACTCTCACCATCCCACTGAACTCTCCCATCCCCGTCCCCGCTCCACCCCCTCTGCACTTCCCACCCTCTGGACAGGAAAAGGCAGCATCAAGTCTGTGCTTTAGGGTTTTTCTTTTTGTGAGAAGTGCTCACAAAAATTGCTCTAGGATGAGATTTTTCTTCCAGAAGGGCAGAGCAGACTTCCCCTTGCCTGCAGGTGTGAAGCAGGGAGTCAGGGCAAGGCCACCGCCCCCCAGGGTGGGACAGCCCCTGCAGCCCCTCACAGCCCCATCCTGGGGTCTGGTCTGCTCCTGGCAGAGCAAGAACTGCCTCTGAATAAACACCCATGGCATCCATCTTCAAACCCCCTTGCTCCGTGGAGCTATACTTAAATTGACATTGATGAAAAAGCAGAACTTTTCTCAGGTCTCTTTGAGATGCTTCATAAAAAGGGAATTTAGGCTGTTTGAATTGGAAACTCACCTTAAATGGATTTTTATTAAGAAAACCATCAAAATGTTTGCTGATTACCTGTGACCCGAGTAGCAGTCAAACATGGAAGGACCCACTTTTCCAGCCTTCAATCTACACCCTTCTACTTTGTTTGAGAGAAAACACATGCTGTTCTACCTATACAGGTGTAATTAAAGTGTGGAGTTTCCCAGTGTGGATGCATTTCTGCCAGAATGAATGTGTATAGTAATACAGCTTATTTACACAGACAGAGAATAACCATCAGGTGTATGAGCTACAAATATCATTTACTGGCCCCGTATTACACAACACTGGCAAATCACCCTCGCAGCTTTTCCAGCCACTTTGGGGTGCGCCGAGCGAGATCATTCCCACAGGCAAAACACGGCTCTGAGGAGAGGCTGCAGCCCTGAATGAAATGAAGTCATCCAGATCTTCCCCAGGGCTCCTGCTGGGCATCTCGGAGGGTCTGGGCTGACCCAGCTCTGCTGCTGAGGCGTGGTGGGTGCAGGGATTGCCCATCGCAGCCCAGCAGCACCACACGGGCTCCTCACAGCTGTGAAAGGTAATTGGAAAGTGAAATGAGTATATGGACTCATCCGCTTACAAACAGAGTCTATTAAAACATGGTTATGTGTTGCCCTGTTCTTTTAAAATTTTTAAAGTTCTTTTAGAAGTTTTCTATGCATTCTAATATTTACATATTTCTACTGGAGTTCTCATGCACTGTTCATGTAAATAATGATTATTTTACATTCTTTGTAAGAAGAAAAAAATCAATAGATAGTTAGTTTAACCAGTGTGGTTAGAGGAGTAGTAGTTTCCTCCTCCAATCCACTGTCACTTTTGGAATTGCAAAGTCAGAAATAAAAGTTACTTCCTTTTACTCTTTTAATCTTAGTGTGAGCGCGTGAGTTATTTTGTGTCATAGTGCAACAATTATGTACAACGTGGGCTCTTCCTCTGCAGGATCCGCAAAGAAAACAACGGGAGAATCCTCCCGGTACCACTGTCCAAAATCATCCATCAGCACAAAACCTGTGTGCAGGTGAGGCCGGCTGTGATTTCCTTGTGGTCACTCATGGGCCAGCAAGGTTTATCGGTGCTGCTCCAGAGGAGCCCCAGCTCGGCTTTCAAATGCACTGGAATATTATCGAGCACATTTGAAAGGGCTGCCACTGACGGAAGGTGGCATTCACCCTCGCTTTTCAAACAGAATCAGAGAATCTCAGAATGGTTTGGGCTGGAAGGGACATTAGAGATCATCTCATTCCACCCCTGCCGTGGGCAGGGACCACCATCCCCTTGAGCTCACCTCACTGGGACCCTTCTGCTGCCACTCCAGCCAGCCCAGCAAGCAGCCGACCTGAAGAAGCTGTGGGAAATTAAATTTTGACAGAAAGCAATACATAAAATCGTTTAAAATAATCGAAATATACGTGTGTGAGTGTACGTATATATACATATCACAAGAAAACACAAAGCAAACCAAGCAATAAAGAAATCCCATTAGTCAGGTATGTTGTCCGAGAATTCTAACAGGCTTCTTCCGTGCCTGAGAGGACCTTGGGTTTCGTTAGCTTCGCCGAGGAGGCGGGAGGGCTCCTCACCGTCTCGGTGCTGTAACCGGCTCTTCCCGAAGCAGAAATTGGTCATTAAAGTGGTGAGCAAAGCGCTGCTGGGCGGGGAGCCGGAGGTGCCGCGGGTCCATCCGTCCCCTCGCTGTCCCCGCTCCGTCCCCTCGCTGTCCCCGCTCCGTGCCCTCGCTGTCCCCGCTCCGTCCTGCCGAGGGGAGGCGGCGGCACGGGCTCAGCCCCAGGCGCTACGGGGCTCTTGAGCATCTGCCAAGGCGAGAGAAGGTTCGCCCGAGCCCCGTGGGAGATTTTCCTGCCGCGGCGAAGCAAGAAAAAGGTTTACCTTTGTGTCCCATCGCGGGTGCGCGGCCGGCGCTGCCCCGGCACGGCGGGACCCGTGCGCGGACAGGGGCGCGGCCACCACGGCCACCCGGGCACGGCCACCCGGGCACGGCCACCCGGGCACGGCCACCCGGGCACGGCCACCCGGGCACGGCCACCCGGGCACGCCCGGCAGCACGGACCCCGCTCGGCAGAACCGCAGCTTCACCACAGCATTCCCAACCCTCTCTCGGCTGTCTACGAGGGAAAAACACAAATCAAAAAAATTTACTCTATTGAATGCTTCGTGTGCTGGAAAAAAAAAAATAAATATCACCTATTTATCGGAGAAAATAGAATCGCTTCTCCGTCACTTGCTCAGCTGTGAAAAGAAAATATTAACATTCTCTCGCAAGTGCACCTCGCTATTCCAGCCCGGTGTGTGACACCGGTGACGGACACAGCCTGTCGTCCTGTTAATTTAGGTTAACATGCCGGCCAATCTCTCTTTTGATTAAAACCGGGTGCTGTTCTCAGGCGCAATGAAAGCACCAGAAACAACAGCCAGAGGTGACAAGGAAGCCACACGCCCAGCGTGTCCTGACCCCGCCGAAGGGTCCCGCAAACCCCGGCTCTGTCAGCCCCGCCGCCGCTTTCCCTCTTCCCAGCATCCATCTTCATGCCCAGGCTAAAAAAAACATTTCCAGCCAATTGCTTGGTTAAATATCTAAGTCATTTCAGTGAAAGAATACGAGTCTGTTTCCTTTTATTCGGCACTGGCCGTGTCCTCCACCGCTCATCCCGGGGGCTGATTTAACCCGGGATGGATCCGGGGCACCTCCCGAGCCGGGCCCTGGTAGGCAGCGAGGCCGGAGCCGTGGAGAGAGAAACAGGAAAAGCGGGAACGACCGGCACGAGTTCAGCGCCGATTCACCTGGAGGGCTCCGAACGGTTTGGGGTTAAAGCCCGGCGATGCTCTGTGCTCCGCTCCCACTGGAGCCCCCGGGACAGGCGGTCCCGCCGGGGCAGGGAGGCACAGATGAGCCCCGAGCCGCGAGTGCTAATTACCACCGTTAATTGGGAGGCGGCCCCGCAGCAGCGGCTCAGCCCGGGGCTGTCCCGCCGTTCCCCGGCCCTCACTCTCCACCTCTCGTTCTCCCCTGCGCTGTTGCTTTTTTCTTTTCTTTTCTTTTCTTTTTTCTTTCTTTCTTAGCAGAACAGCAGTAATTGCATGTCTCGGTGGATGCTCTGTAATTTAACATCCCAACGGAAAACGCGTAGAAGAGACTCGGGGAAAATAAGCGAAAAAAATAAAACAAAATTTAAAAAACCCCACCCGAACAACAAAGTGCCAGGATTTCATACTAGGATTTTTGCTGCTACATCGCAGCAGCACACGAAGAGTTTTTAAGATAGTATCATTAAGGATGCACAGTGCAGAATTTAATTAGCCTTTTGTCACCAACTAACATATCTTTAAAATCCGAAAGCATCCGATTTTGATCAAGGAAAGACCGAGGGTCTTGGCCTCTCCCGGCCACGGGCAGCCGAACCGTCGCGGAAAACGATGGGAGAATCCTCTCGGTACCACTGCGCTTTGCACTTTCTCTGTAGACCTGCCTGGAACTTGGTTTTGAATCTCTAACCTGCCCCCGTGGGGGGAAAAAAAACAAACCCAAATTAAAAAAAAAAAAAAAATCAACCCCAAAGCATTACGATACTCAGAGCAATAGATAATAAAATATTTTATTGAAATAAAGTAAATATCTTCGCATTAATAAAACTGATCATAAAATGCAGTTTTCGAATAACTAGGGGCACCACAGGGTTTTAGACAGCGAGCAGATGTGGCTGGTGGGTTCCAGTGTCCTGCTGGCCCCTCGGGCCGCCGCACAGCACAGCGCATTGCTCTGCGGCGCGGACAGGGGCGGCGGGGCGGGGGAGACCGGGATGCGGCAAAGCGTCCCGACGTGCCGAGGCCACTGTGTGAGCCGCCCTCCATCCTCTCAGGCCGGCGGGGCGGGCCCCCCTCACCCTCACCCTCACTCCTCCTGGCTGACCTCGGCCGCCGAGCCCACGCTCTCGGGCGGCTTCTCGGCGTCCCGGGCGCGCTCCTGCTCCGAGAGCTGCTCGCTGCTGGGGATCGAGTTCTTCTTCGGGCGACCCTTGGGCTTGGTGGGGGACTCCAGACCGCCCCCCTGCAACACCTGCGAGGCGAGGAGGGGGCGGAGGAAGGGGACACCCCGGCAAAAACGAGCTGCCATCAGCCCGCGGCGCAGCAGCCCCTCTCTCCCCCGTCCCCCGGAGCGAAGCTGCCGATGCGGGTCCTCTCGAGCTGCGTCCGCCGCCCGGGGCAGCGTACCGAGCGCTACAACGGAGGGCTCGGAGGACCGGGAGGGAGGGCTGGCCGGGGCCCAGGAGATGCTGGACCAGGGGCACGGTGTTAAAGACCAGGGGCATATGATTATTACCGTCATGGTCATCATTACTATTATCCTTAACGTTATCGTTAAATATGCCCGGGCCGATATGCAGAAGGACGAAGCCCGCAGGGCAGGACTCGAACGCAGGCACGGCGCGCACAGGGGGAGGACTGTTAATAAGGGGCACTTACTATTTTCTTCCATTTCATGCGCCTGTTCTGGTACCAGGTTTTCACCTGGAGCTGGCTGAGCCCCAGCGATTCGGCCAGGTCTATTCTGCGGGCGAGAGAGAGATGAGGTCAGGCCGGCAGCTTTCGTCTCGGATGGCAGCTTCCCGACTTTTTCAAGCAAAATGAGCCCCGTCCCGTGGCGTCGCGCCCCGGGTCCGAGGTCGGCCGTCGCCTACCTGTCGGGCGTGGAGAGGTATTTCTGCTTCTCGAAGCGCTTCTCCAGCCCCATGAGCTGCAGCTCGGTGAAGACGGTGCGGCTGCGGCGGCCCTTCTTGGCCTTGCCCGGCTCCGGGGGGCCCGGCTCCAGCTTCCCGCGGAGGTGCAGCTCCAGCGGCAGATGCGGCGAGGCGGAGCCGCCCTGCAGCCCCGAGCCGGCGGCCAGCAGCGCCGAGCCCAGCCCCGAGCAGCCCAGGGGAGCCAGCGGGAACTTAAACACGGCGGCCGGCTCCGCCTTCAGCACCGCTGCGGGAGAGAGCGGCGGTCAGCGGCGGGCAGCACCAGGGACCCCCGGGGCTGCAGGGTGCCGCGGCTTCCCGGGCAGCAGCCCCTGCAGGGAACCCGGGCCCCTTCTCCTCCGTTCTCGGCACCACTGCGGGTCCTGAGCCCCCCGGTTCCGCCACCTCCGCGGTGCAGGGACACGTTTTGCCCTTCAATCAGCACATGCTAATCACGGAGTTACTTGGGGGTTGCAAGTGAAAATTATTCAAACCAACCCAAAAGCGTTCCCCTGGTGTCATCCAACAGCTGCCGGACCCGACTAAACTCGGCGACCAGCGAGGGAGGGCACGGTCCCAGGATTCCCCTCCTAGGAGTTTTCAAGATATTTACGACCCGATGATAATTTCTATCCCACTCCGTGAAGAGCAGCCTATGAAGGGGTGCCCGGGCAGAGGACAGCGAGCCATCCCCGAGAATGCTGTTTTAGCGGGCTGGGGCTGCCGCTGGGCCGGCTCGATTCGCTTCTCCCCGATCCGGCCCGGCGCTGCTCGGCTCGAATCCCTGGCCTGGCTCGGCCCGGCCCAGCTGGGTCCCTCCCGGCGCCCCCGCTCCTCTCCCCGGCCTGCGGGTGAGCTGGGGCTGCGGTTCTGCTCAGCCCAGCCTCCCCGCCAGCCACACACGAGAGACCTCGCGGCGGGGGAAGGACTTTAGGGGAGTCTCTGCGCGGTTTTCTCCTCTGCCTGTCTGAAATCGCCTCCCTTCCTACACGGCCCGATCCCGCTCCCACCTATCCCTGCGGAACTGAGCCTGAGGGGTGTAAAGAGCCTTTTATCTGATCCGTTATTCCGAACAGTTCTGAATAGTTCATCTTGAAAATAATACTAGTTTCTAGATATTCTAACGCATATTGCTCCCTTGCTCAGGGGCTTGACGCTTTCTTCTTTTTCTCTTAAGTGCAGAAAATGAAACTGGGATACTCCTTTTCTGTTCAGGTCAATGGATAAAGGGCTACGGCTCCGCAGTTGAAGACGGCTTGGGAATAAAATCTTTCGCCATCACCCATTTAAATATTGGCCTTTAAAATATATTAAGTAATGGCCTTCAAAATGCATTAAACATTACCGTTCAAAAACAAACAAACAAACAAACAAACGAAAAACCCAAAACACAAAAAAGAAAAAACCTGAAAAAAACTTCCCTAAACAATAACAATAAAAAAATAACAATTTTAAAAAACCCAAACCTATTTCAATACGTTAATAAACTGCATTTGTCCTAGATGCTATATTCGACTGGACAGAGAATGCTGGCACCCGTTTTAATAGAAAAACCCAAGCATGTATTATAATATGGACAATAATGCTATGTCTTCCATCTTCTATATTATTATTATATAAACATAGCCTATATGTATATATTGTATATAATATCTCTGTATATTATATATTTTTATGTTTACACCTAAGTCGGGTTTCCAGCTAAAACAGCTCAGACCGCAGGGCCTCTGGCCGCTCCTCGCCGGCACGCACAGACCCCGCTGCTTGGCTCCAGCGGTTCTCTCCTCATCCAAAAACACGGGGGAAAACCCAAAACCAAAACTATCGACAATAACCTTCTTCCCTGAAATCCAAACGCCATTCTGTACAGAGGCAGCTGGAGCCACAAATCCGCTTTCTTCGGTTTTAGGCCCCAAACTCGCGGCTGGAGCGCCCGCGGCGCGGCGGGAGCCGGCGGGGATGCGCACGGCCGGCAGAGCCCCGCAGCAACTTTCGTAGGCACAATTCCTAAGTTTTTCTCCAAGGAGCCCGGCTCCCAAAGGCGCTGGAGACCATCGGCGGGCAATGCCTCCCGCCTGCCGCCCCCAGCCGCCCCCCAGCCGCGGGGAGCCCCCCGGGACGTACCGAGGTGGTTGTGGTAGGGCCGGGCCGAGAGCAGCGCCTGCACCCCGAACTTGAGCAGCTCCCCGGCCGGCGCGGCCCCCTTGGCGTCCGGGGGGTCGGTGAGGATCTCCTCGATCATGAAGCTGCGGTAGCGGTGGGAGCGGTGGTCGGGGAAGGCTTCGGCCGGGAAGTAGCGCGCGGCGCCCAATTCCAGCGGGTGCTGCATCCTCGCCGCCCCCGGGGCGCGGGGGGACCCCCGGCCGCCGGGGCCGCCCTAGCGCAGCCCCCCGGCCGGCAGCCGGGCAGCGGGGGCTCTGCCCATCGCCCCGCCGCCCCCTCCCCTGGCCCTGCGCGGCGGCCCGGAGCCGTCCCCGCCGCCTGCACACGGGGCGCGCCACCGGGCAGCGTTTCTCTCTCCGCCCCGGGGCCGCAGCGGCGGCCTATTATACGGCCGGGCCCGGCGGGGCCGTCAGCGCGGCGGGGGAGGGCGCGGGAGGGGCTGCGGAGGAAGGAAGGGGCCGGGGCGGGCGAGTACCTGCACGGGGTTACAGCCCAGCATTTGATCCCCCGCCATATAAAGCAAATTACCCGTTCTGCTCGCTGCGGGAGAGCAGACACCCAAAACACCGCCGGCCCCTTCGAAGCCCCGGCCCCGGCCCTGGTCCCGGTCCCATTCTAATCCTTTTGACCATCCCTGTCCCCGGCTCCAGCCCCATCCCCGTCCCCGTCGCCATATCCATCGCCATCCCCGTTCCCGTCCCCACACCAATCTTCCGTCCTTTTCTCGTCCCCATCCCCTTCCCCCGGCGGGTCTGGGCCGCCTGGGCTGCTGGCCGCAGCCACGGAGCCGCACGGACCCTCGGGGGGCCCATCCCCTCGGCCGGGCCTGCACGTCCCTGCCCGCAACACGGGCGGCTCGGAGCCCTCCGGGCAGCCCCGGCCCGGCGGAGCCCCGGCAGCCGGGGACAGGCAGGGGCCGCGCTGGCGGCCGGGGCTGCCCCTGGAGGGACCCAGCCCGATGCCCTCAGCTCCAGGCTCACTCCTGCTCTCGGTCAAAGAGGTGTAAACGTCTAAAAGGAGCTGGTCAGGGAACAAAACCCAGCACGAAGTGGAGCGTTTCCCATGACTTTTAGATCATTTACTCGGACATTTTGCTCGGTACAACGTGATCCATTCTATTCCCTTTAGGTTGTGTCACGCACGACAGCAGAGACCCACGACCCGGCCCTGCTCGTTACTGACTTGCTTCGAGACAGATCCGTCTGCGGGAGCCCGAATGCCCAAATCCTTCCCGAAAATGCCGGCGCTAATGGATTACAGGGGGATCGTTTGGCGAAGTCCCAGCAGCCCGGCCCGGGGTCCCTCGGCGTGGGGCAGGTTTGGCTGCGCTCGGCCTTTGCCCACGGCCGAGCTGCCCACGCGTAACCGTGCCTGGGCAGTGCTCGCAGGAGGCTCCCACGGGCTCAGCCCGGCCGGCCCACGCAGAAGGACGGGAGCAGGGCTCATCCCTCCGCCGAGGGAAGCTCAGACTCATTTTTACGATTTTGGACCAGAAAAAGAGGGTTCTGCCCGTTTTGCCGACTGCTGCGGGGGATGCGCAGGGAAGAACGGAGCAGCCGCGGGATCTCGCCCGGCTCCGTTTCGGAAGCTCTAAGCAAGATGCGATGGCCACGGGAGTCACCCGCGAGTGCCGTCCGTGAGCGCAGCACGCGGGGGACGAGTCCCAGCGCTCGGCTGCCGTCGGGGCCCGAGTGTCAGACCACCTTCCCGCGGCCCCGGGCTCCCCCGAGCCATGCGGGATCCAGCGCTTCTCGTGGCTCCCCGGCCCGCCCCACGCGTGGGTCTCCGTCCGGCGCGCAGCCACGGCCCCACAGAGCCAGCGAACAGCCCTGGGGGCTCCTCATGTGGTGGCCGATGCCGCTGCAGGGCCCCTGGCCCCGTAACTTGAATTAAATATTGAGGTAGGGGCAAGGCGGAGGCGTTCAGGGGACTGTGGAGAACACGAGGCCGCCCTGCTGCTCCTGTCAGCGCTATTTGAGTCCTGCTGCCGTTTCTCTGTACTACTCACCCCTGCATGCGACAGCAACGAATTAATTTATGCTCCGTACTTCACTGCCTGCCCACATAACCTGTTCCATATGGTTACTGAGACTTGTACGGAGCAGTTCCGCGCGGATTTGTTCTGGTTTCACCACGTTTCTTCAATTTAAAGTTCCGCCACTCGCTCTGTGAAACACTAACGGGCTGAACCCCCGTTAGCTGCCCGGGTGCTCTCTGCTGTTAGTGCGTTGTCATTTATTCAGACATCATCTTGGTGTGTGCACCGCCAACGGGTTCGCGACACGCGGCAGAGCGGAGCTGTGCCCGGGACCGGCGCTGCCCTCCGGGGGGACAGCGGTGACAGGAGCCCACCGAGATGCCGCGCGGCCTCGGGATTGGGCATCTCCCTCCTTCCCTCCCTCACCTTCCCGAATTCCTCCCGGGAATCTCGGGGCAGCCGTGTCCCTGTGAACACCTGCCCTCCGGGGCCTCCAAAAAAAATCAAAAATCCCAACCCCAGATGCTGCCCGTCCCCTGACGGGCCCATCCGTCTGCCCGTCCTTTGTCCATCTGCCCTGCTGAGATCACAAGGTGTTCCCATGCCAAGGTGATGATTTCCTGCGGCCGAGGCCGAAGAGGCCATTGGAACTATTACGACGAAACGACGAGAATAATTATGAGTAAAGTAAGCAGAAGTTTGGACACATTCAAGCGAGCAGGCAAATCCACATCGGATTGTTTAAACAACCTCACCCCCGAGACCAGCCCGCTCATAAACAAATAGTGCACGTAAAAGAAATTACCCACGCCTCGCTTGAGCTTTTTGTTTCTTTAAAATAAATCAAAGCTAAAGAATAACGGTAAATAATAATACTTCGATCCCCACCTCGGAGCAGTTTTGGATCAGAGCGGTACAGACCCGGTATAATTTCTTATCATACGGCATCAACTTTGATAATTTAAGTTTTTATAATCCTTGGGATCCATCTGCCTCGAGGCTGCCCAGGAGAGCAGCTGCAGCATGGACGATCGGCGGATCGCACATCCTCCCCGCGAGCAGGCCTCCAGCCCCCGAGATCACCGGAAAAATAAAATTAAAAAATAGCATTTCTGAAAAAGCTCTTCTTGAAAGATTTCGATGCTGCTCTGAAGAAAGAGAGGGTGAACTTCACCATCTGGCCGCACTCACAGTCAGGAATTTAAAATCGTTGAAAAATAAATCCTGTAGTGAAAAGGACATAAGTTATTATTATTATGATTATTATTGTTGTTGTTATTATTGTTATTATTATTGTTATTATTGTTATTATTGTTATTATTGTTATTATTGTTATTATTGTTATTATTGTTATTATTGTTATTTACTACTACTACTACTACTATTACTACTACTACTTTTAGTGCAGTAGTATCTGAAAATAGTCTAATTTTTTGTACTCTTACAGAGCACGTAAACCCATTCTTTTATTTCACATTTATTTTGGCGGTAGATTCATGCAACCACTTTTATAAAAAGTAGCATCTTAGAGTGGTAGTTCAGCAAAATACGTGGGGTTTTAGGGACCAACTGCATAAACAAGCTGCAGACTCCAAATTTTTTTCCTCCCAGCAACCAGAATGGAATCATCTTTATTTATGAAATTGCTCTTCATGTACCGAGGGGCTTTTAAAAATTCTTGGTTTGTTGTTATTTTGGGTTTTGCTTGTTTATTTGTTTTGTTTAGGGTTGGGTTGTTTTGTTGATTTTTTCTTGTGCAAGGTACTTTATATGACTGCTAGAAACAGACTATTTCTAGTTAGCTTTTTAAAAAAATAATTTTTATACAAATGTTCCTAACTGGTTTCAGAAACTATCGATTCATTTATCACATTACGAGGCCCTTCTGATCTTCGTTTTGCGTTTTTTAAAGGCTCCTCTCGCTTACTTCCACGCTTCAGATATTTTGATGTCTTTATTTCGGCTGAGTAACTCACAGAAGAATGACAGTTCCACCCGTGAAAATTTTGCTGCGAAAAAGCAAACGAGTTCACCCAGCGATCTAAAATCTTCCCTGGGGTGGGAACAATTTTGCTCCGCTGATTCATCCCCGATTTGACGAGAAGAAGAGTTTTGATGAATTCCCGCACTTCTCCCGACTCCTACAACCGTAACGGTAAAAAACAGTAAAACTCCAACTCCTCTCCTGCTGGATCCCTCAGGAAATATCCCAGCCGGGAGAATATTGTGGATGCCCAGAGCAGCCACGGAGCCCCGAGCAGGGGGTCACGGTTCTCCCGGGAGCGGCGCCCGTGCCCGGTCACATCCCGAGCTGCCCCGCTCCGCAGCGCTGCTTAGATTCATTAAATACTGCCGTGATTTTGTTAGCTTTTTCCATTTTTTAAAAATTGTATCAAAGCTCTCAATGACTTTTAAACAAAACCTTTGTTTTCTCAACAACATCTTTTGTAAAACTCGAATAAAATGTCCCCGTCCCCAGCGCGGGGACCCGGGTGCCCTGCGGAGCATCTGCCCTTCCCACGGGGCCCGAGGAGGGGAGCCAGGCACAGCCACCTCCCTCCCGCTCCCTCCCCGCAGCACTTAATATTCAGGAAATCCACAAAGTGCTACGAAGAGAGTGGAAAACGTGACATCACGGGCTTATTGGGAAGGAGCGTTCGGGTTGAGGGAATAGCTCAGCCCTGAGTAATCAGTTATGTTTAATGGCTGGGTAAAGCTTCACCAGCGGCCGTTAAACACGTATCCCTATAAAAATGATTTTCTGTGAACACCTGGCCCTGTCAGAAAGTCAGGCTATGGAGTTATCTTTGAGAGTCACGTTCAGAGCATGCAGTTTGCTTTGAGTGAGGGCTGCAGCCCCTTTATTTCCCTGCCCCTCGAGGTCCATCGTCCATCCTCCTCCCTCCTACACACACCCCAGCAACTCTTCACAAGCTGGGTGTTCTCCACTTCTGTCCAAGCATAAGGAAACCATCCCTGAAACTATTATTGTCTGAATATATTTCATTTATACCCATTAGAGTAGCCAGCAGAATGAGAAGGACCTCACATGTGCCACCTCTGTCCCCACCGCTGCCATCTGGTACCACACACCTGAGTGTCACACAGGTACCCAACTGTGACACTTCCCTGAGTTCTTTTATTGTGCAGAGCCCCAAACCAGCACAAATGGTAAGGCATACTCTGTGAAAGTCCCCTTCTCTCACTTGCATTTTTTACATAAAGGATTTTAAATTTTTATTTATTTGTTTTTACTTTTAGTTAGTTCATGGACAAGAGATGAAATGCTTGGAAATACAAACCAGTAACCTGCCACACACGTGATTAGATTTCAGGCCAGGCAGTATTTTTGGGACAGCCTCTTCTCTGTGAACTGATTCCTGGCCATGAACAGATCTGTAGGTTCAGAGCTCCTTCCCCAGTCTGGCCAGGAGGGCAGTGGTTGCCCATAAAACCAGGGTCCCAGTAAGAGATGAGAGCAGTGACACTTCCCCTTGGTGACATCTGTATCTCCATCCTTCTCTGTCCGGGCCTGCCATGGCCTGGGGCTGTGGTCAGTGCCCAGCACCAATCCCCCAGCCCATACCAAACCTGACCTGGCTGCCACCGGAGCGATGGCCAAGAGCTGAGCAGGTGACACTGCAGGTGACACATTCTGAAAATGATGGGCCACACATAAAAGAGCAAGTTAAACATCAGTGCACTGGTTCAGTAACTATACTTCACCTGAAACAGCATGTCTGGCTGCACCATTAATTTCTAGGTCATAAAGGAGTTTCAGGCAGAAAACGATGATTTGTCCTTATCACTCCCGTGTCAGCTGAAATCCAGCCCAGCCCCTCATCTGTGTGGGAATCAGGGCTGCTTTGCTGACACCCCGTGAGCCCCGTGCTGTAAACACCCGCTGCGTGCTGAGGCTGTTCCTGTGCACATGGCTGACTGCAACGGGACTGTTTATGGTTCATAAAATTAAGTTAATGACTACATCTGTGCAGAGCTGGGGCCTTCGGTTTTTAAAAGGGAAGAAACAGAATGAAATCCTTACACTCTTCAGTTTTATGGTTTGCCTCCAGTCACTTCTGGTTCCCAGTTCTCGCGAGCTACATCGGATCTGGATGATTTGGGTTTATAGATCAGCAGGGAGATGTTTAAATCATTAAACACAATAGAGACTAATTGAAACACTTCATTTAAAAATAATAAGATCTTTTATACATATTAAAATATTATCAAAGCTGGCTTCCCTGTCCCTCACAAGCAGCACTATTGGTAGTTAAACTCCCTAAGTTAGAGAGGCTAGTAACAACAACTAGCTCTCAATGAAGGCCAAATAATACAAAATATTTAAGTGATGAAGGGTTCTTCCAAACCATTCCTTTCAGTGATTCTGCCCTGTCCAGTACGTCTTTATTTTCCTTTCACACACAGGGACAGGGACCCTCACAAGGATTTGAGGCCCCTGACCCTGCAGCAGGTATTTTAAATTCTAAGGGAGAAACCCTTTCTGACACTGAAGCCACCAGAAGGATATCTGCCTTGAGGTGAGACATGAGTTTCACATTGCTTACACTGCAATTCCTGCATCTGATATGGAAAATTTCTATTTACTGTGCTCAGAACTAAATTTCAAACCCATATATGGCCACGGCTGCTTAAGAAGTTTAAACAATTTCCCTTTCTGTACATATATTATGACACTTGCAAATTTTTGGACACTAACATGACATTCTGAGACCCACTGATAGCGATCTGCCGAGCTCCAGATGGAGTGATTTAACACGGCCCATGCTCATCCTGCTGGGCTTGGGGCCTCCTTCCCAGCCTCTCTCCTGGGCTGAGGTGATCCTGCACCCTGCACCCCACATCCCACACCCCACTCTGCACCCCCATCCCACACTCTGCATCCCACATCCCCATCCTGCACATATCCTGTGGCCTGTATCCCGTAACCCTATCCCACACCCTTATCCCGCACCCCTATCCTGCACTCTGTATTCCCCATTCCCACACCCCTAACCCATATCCCCATTCCCGTTCCCTGTATCTCCCATTCCCTTTGCTGTGTCCAGGAGGCTGTATCCCATAACCCCCATTTCCACATCCCATATTCTGTATCCACTATTCCCTCACCCTGTATCCCCTATATCCTGTATCCCATATCCAGTATCTCCCATTCCCCATTCCTGTATCCCCCATTCCCTGTCCCATGTCCCCATTCCCTGTCCCGTGACCCATTCCCTGTCCCGTGCCCCATTCCCTGTCCCGTGTCCCATTCCCGGTCCCGTGTCCTATCCCTGTCCCGTGTCCTATCCCTGTCCCGTGTCCTATCCCTGTCCCGTGTCCCATTCCCTGTCCCGTGCCCCATTCCCTGTCCTGTGTCCCATTCCCTGTCCCGTGCCCCATTCCCTGTACCATGTCCCCATTCCCTGTCCCGTGCCCCATTCCCTGTCCTGTGTCCCATTCCCTGTCCCGTGCCCCATTCCCTGTACCATGTCCCCATTCCCTGTCCCGTGTCCCCATTCCCTGTCCCGTGTCCCATTCCCTGTCCCGTGTCCCATTCCCTGTCCCGTGCCCCATTCCCTGTCCCGTGTCCCATTCCCTGTCCCGTGTCCCATTCCCTGTCCTGTGTCCCATTCCCTGTCCCGTGCCCCATTCCCTGTCCCGTGTCCCCATTCCCTCTCCCGTGTCCCATTCCCTGTGCCATGTCCCATTCCCTGTCCCGTGTCCCCATTCCCTGTCCCGTGCCCCATTCCCTGTCCCGTGTCACATTCCCTGTCCCGTGTCCCATTCCCTGTCCCGTGCCCCCATTCCCTGTCCCGTGTCCCATTCCCTGTCCCGTGTCCCATTCCCTGTCCCGTGCCCCATTCCCTGTCCCGTGTCCCGCGGCTCTCGCGCCCCCTGGCGGCGGCGGCTCCGAGCGCAGGTGGCCCGGCTGTCCCCGGCTGTCCCCGGCTGTCCCCGGCTGTCCCCGGCTGTCCCCGAGTGTCCCCGGCTGTCCCCATTCCCTGTCCCCGGCTGTCCCCGGCTGTCCCCGAGTGTCCCCGGCTGTCCCCGGCTGTCCCCATTCCCTGTCCCCGGTTGTCCCCGGCTGTCCCCGGCTGTCCCCGGCTGTCCCCGGCTGTCCCCGAGTGTCCCCGGCTGTCCCCATTCCCTGTCCCCGGCTGTCCCCGAGTGTCCCCGGCTGTCCCCGAGTGTCCCCGGCTGTCCCCGGCTGTCCCCGAGTGTCGCAGGACCGGGCTCGGACGGGTCCCCGCTGCCGCTGCCCCTTTTCCTGTTCCTGGGGTTGCTGCAGCTGCAGTGCTGAGCCCAGTGCTGAGCTCCGTGGGCCAGGAGGGGTATGGAGCTCCTGGAGTGAGTTCCATGGAGGCTGTGGAGGGGACGGGAGGTTTGGGATATAACCAGCAGCACCAGGACATCTGCACAGCCACCAGCTTCCCTCTGTGTGAGCAGGGACAGGAGCTGAGGGAATGGCTGGAGCTGTGTCAGGCACAGCTAGCTTGGGGGTCAGGAAAAGGTGCTGGGGCACTGAACAGCTCCCCAGGGAATGGGCACGGCCCAGTGACCCCAAAAGCTCTCCCACCTCATCCTGGGACAGAGCATGGCCTTCCAGAACATGCTTAGAGCTGCAAGTAAAGAGGAGAGACATACAAAACCCTCTTTTAACAAGGTTAAGACAATGTCTTTTAAAGATTTCTTGTCATCCCCCTGCTGTGGAAGAACAGCAGCTCAGCTGTGACAGGGAGGTCCCTTTCAGCACATGGAAGCCACAGACCACAGCAGAAACACCAACAGCACCATGTGGGAGCTGCTTCCAGGGAGCTCCTAAGCACAAACGCAACACCGGAATGATCAAGAACTTTTGGTATATTTTAAACCACATCCAAATTTCTCTGTTCTCCCTTCAGCACTCCTGCTGCTGGTACTCTGTTGAGGGACCCAACCAACGACACAGGAGTGGAAACTCAGCATTAGCTTCCCTCACTGGAGGACTCCTGAGTGACTGGCTCAGAGTCTGCACTGAGAGCAATCCTCTAACAACTCATAGAAGAGCCTTGGAGTTTGACATTCTTCTAAACATCAACCTTTTTATCTGCAGTGTTTGTTGTTTGAGGAAATCCCTTCTAGTTCTTACGCATGTATAACATCTAAAACAATTGAATTAATACCATATGAGGGTAGAGGGGTGAAAAATCATGTCCATAGCCAAAATAGTTTAGCAAAACGGTACAGCTGAGGTTTAAGGCTGCCTGTGGTGACTTTGTATTTTGTTTAAACATTGTTTAAACATTGGTGTTAATACTTCATATAGATATGTGCAGCACAGATTACAACAGTATGTGCTGTGTGCTGTATAATTTATGAACAATTAAACTTAATTCTTATGTTTTGAGGTTGTGAGTTATAACTAAACAGAATCTAAACTGGCAGCAAATGAAGTTTTTTTTTAGATAGTTTTTTCTGGGTTAAGCTGTTTTGTGGGGCTGGGGCAGACAGACCCAAAGCCAAATACTTGCACACCCAACCTCAGCACGCACAGAGCTCAGGCTTTATAAATTTAAGTATCTTTTATGTTCTGCACATGTATAACCTCTACTGGGGGACTTCCAAAATACAGTTTATCTGGCTAGATTTGTGCTGTGTGTGGGAGGAGGACTCTGGCAACTGGGGAAGGCAGTGGGGAAACTCTTCTGTTCCCTCTGAACTCCAGGGATGCTGGAAGAAGGGAGAAGGGCTGTTTGACATCATGTTAGTCTGTAAAATCTCCAGGAAGCACAGCAGTGCTGACTACGAGTCTGAACTGCCCTCAAAAAACAGAGCTCAAGTTTCTTGACTTTCTTTTTCTATCTTGCTCAGTGAGATAACAATGTCTTTGTGGGCAGTGTGGAGCTCCAGGCAGTCCTGGGCTGGTGCTTCCCTGGCTCTGCAGCCCACACTGCTTCCACTCCTGCCACAGGTGAGCACAGCCCCTGCTGCACTGAGCTGCAAAGCCCCTTGGCTGTGCCCCTGTGGCACTGCAGAGTAGCAGCCAGCCCCAGCAGAGGCAGCAGGAGGAGCAGAAAGGTAACGGCTGTGCAAAGAATTAGGGGAGGGAAAAATCCCAGAACCATTAAAGCTGGAAACATATCATTGAGACCGATGGTTCACCCAGCACTGCCATGAAACCACATCCCCAAATGCCACATCTACACATTCTGTTCAACACTTCCACCACCATGGCCCTGGGCAGCCTGTTCCAAAGCCTGACCTCCCTTTCAGTGAAGAAAATTTTTATAAATACCCAATCTAAACCTCACCTAGTGCAACCTGAGGCTGCTTTGCCTTGTCCTGTCGCTCGTTACCTGGGAGAAGAGGCTGGTACCCACCTGAGCACAACCTGCTTTCAGGCTGTTACAGAAAGTGATGAGGGCCCCCTGAGCCTCCTTTTCTTCCACCAAATAGCCCCAGTTCCCTGGGGTGCAAGAATGAGGGGTGTGTCTCCCTCCCAGGGCCAGAGCTCACACTGGAACATTAAAGCCAACAGCTTTACGGGGGCAGAAGGAGGAATCCACACAAAGAGTGAACCTGGAAGTCCTGAGGAGCAAACAGGTGAGACCACTGCCCTCAGGGGAGCTGGCTAGAGGGTGAACATCTCCTCCAGCTGTAGCCAGCCACCATCCTTCCCTAGAGCTCACTCCTCCATCTCAGAGCTCAGAGAAACCACCAAGCTGTGGCCAAATCAGCATATTCCTCACACATACCCGGTGTCCAAGGCTCTATCCAGCAGCTGAATCACCAGAAGGGCCTTTGCAAATTACGCTTTTCAATAGCTTCTATTTCACTCTGACACGTTTATGTCAGGAGAAGGGGTGGATTTGCCCTCCCCTCCAACTGGGCTGTCATGTCCTGGCAGCAGCCACCCCACATCCTGCGGGAAGGAGACAGGATACGGCAGGAAGGCACATTTGAGCCATCAGCCTGACACTTCTTTATTGCAGTGTATTTATTTTTTATCATGTGCTTTGACAGGAGTCTCATAAAGTGTTATGCTCCTTCTGTAAGGTCAAAGTCTTGTGACCTTCCGTGATTTTAGAGAGAAGGAACATAATTTTTGAGGGCATGTTTATTATTCCTGTAAACAGTCTGTTTTTCATGCCAAGTGAACAGTTTTTATGCATGTACTTAGATGACAGCTCAATTTTACTGGCTCACTTTCCTGACCAAGTCTTGCCTGCCAAATGTTTTTGATCATGTTCTGGCAAACAAACCAATATTAATATCTGAGCTGAGCAAATAATTGCCAGAAAACTGCTGATTTCTTTTAAATCTCTTTATTGCTTCTATAATATCTCTGAATCAAATGCAGTTTCCTCAAGTGCAATTACAATTTTAAAGCAGTGTATTTCTTTTTAAAAACAAAATCACTCTCAGAAGTCACTTCCAGAACAGTTGGTTGTAACTAAGCAAGTCCTTCAGATTGTGCTGCTCGTGTCCCCAAGGAACCAAGTGTCCACGTTGCTCCAGCATGACTGACCAGGCTCCTGAGTTCACCCTCTGGACAGACAGCTTCCACATCTGTTTTTGTGGGCACACATTTCCATGGATAGTAGACAAACCCATAGCCAAAACAAATCTGTTTTAAAATCGGAACACTCCCCTTCTGCAATATATACAGTCAGCCATTGTAGGCTTTGTAAGTGAAAAATATTTAAGTATTCATTTTAGGAAACCAAACAATTGCACCCGGGTGAATGATAAAAGCAGGTTTCTGAAATAAATGCAGTCAGCTACACCTTCCTCTCCTGCCATGTTGGTGTGTTAACATCCTTCTGCAAGGAGGACACACCATGCACAGGAGGGAGAGAAGGGTCACAAAATTCCCCAATTCCCTCGTTTGAGAAAGAATTCACTCTAGTCAAGGCTGCAGACTTCCAAATTTCTTCATCACATTTCTTCATCGTTATTTTGAAGTACAGTCACTTGAAGCTGAAAACACTCAGATCTTTCCCCATTACTTTACCTGTGATGTTGTAAAACATGGGGTGATTATTAGTTCATAATTATAAAAATTGCTTTAATCACAAGTGTGGGGAAGGTAAACTATGGAAACATCTATCCTTTTGTGATAACTAACTCTCTTTGAACAACTTCTCACTTAGTGAACTGTCACAGCTGTAAAGGCCAAAGCAGAGCTTTGAGGTCTTGAAGTTAACAACTGTGAATCATATAAAGACCAAAAAGGTGAGTAAAAGGAAACTCAATACAAAGGCCCATAAAAAAGGCCAAGGAAAAAAAAATGTAGTGAGAACAAGACAATTCCACAGAATCAGGAGAAGACTGGTAACTTGGCAGAGACACGTTTGCATATTTTTAGGAGAAATGGGAACCAAATCCACAGGATTGTCACATCCCATTGAGGACATGTCCAGCCCCAGGAGCAGCCTCTCTAGCTACTTTCTCCTGCTGCTAGCATTGTTTCCTTACATCTGCTGGATATCCCTCGGAGTCTTTTGTTGCCTTCCCACCACGCTGATGCTCATGGCAAACAAGAGAGACATTGTACAATGCACGATGTGTCTGCATAAACATTGCAAATGAAAGGCTCCCGAAGAAAACCTGAATCATCTCTGTAAAGGCTGTGTTTATGCTAGAAAGGAACACTGCTATCCCCTGGGAGTGAATGGGATGGCAAGAAACAAAAAGTGGAATAAAGTGTTCAAATCACAGAATTATGGAATCACAGAATGATTTTGGTTGGAAGGGACATTTAAAGCCCACCCACTTCTACCCCTGCCATGGGCAGGGACACCTTCCACTATCCCAGCTGGGTCCAAGCCCTCTCAACTTGGCCTTGGACGCTTCCAAGGATCCAGGGACAGCCACAGCTGCTTCTGGGCACCGTGTGCCAGAGCCTCCCCACCCTCACAGGGAAGAATTTCTTCTTTATATCTGGCCTAAGTCAGTTTAAAGCCATTATCTCCTGTCCTGTCACTATCTGCCCAGATAAAAAGTACCTCTCTCCCTTAAAGCACTGGAAGGCTGCCAATCCTGGTGCTTGAGCAAGGGAAGAAAGGACCCTGAGCAATTCTGATGAAAAAAGGAAGGCAAAAGGTTAAAGATTTCATACCCCACTTTATGGATTATCCCCATATACTTCAGTTACCTGCTTGGCTGGAATCAGGAAATGCTCAGAAAAGCGGGCTCCAAAGCACACTTAGTGCTGGAATAACATCACAGCGCAGACCACCACCACTCTGAATCCATGGGATTTCCAAGGGACACAGGAGCTGCCGAGATGAAGCTCAGGAACCTCGCAGATGAAACCCACCCTGCCCCTCGGCCCCCAGCAATCCCAGGAACACAGAAAAAAGGCAAAGCATTACAAGAAGTGTTTCGGGGCTGGGAGAGGAGCTGTGCACCGTGATCCTTTGCCACATGGTGGCACAGGCTGATGTGAAATCAACTCCAGCCAGGAAAGGTCTGGGCAGACCTGGGGTGGCAGGCTCAGTTTCCCTGGATCTGTTCCTTCGGTGTCAGGCTCCAACTCAGCCCTGCAGCATTAGAGAGTCATTGTGCCCCCAGGATCATCACCCAACCCCAACTCACACTTCTGGGAAAGCAAGAATTGTCCCTTTCCCCTTTTCACCCCTGGAGTTTTTCTCTCTAAGGAAAGCTCTTTTTCCTGGCTGTACCTGGGAGACTGCCCCCCATGCTCAGCTTCACTGAGTTTTCTGCTGGTTCATTCTCTGAAGTAAAACCCCCCTATAATTCAAAATACAACTTTTCTGAGCATTCCAGAAGCATGGATTTCTCTGTGCCATGGTCCTGAGAGGTTGTCCCTGCTCAGCTTGTGACAGAAGCAGCCTTGCCCTCTCTGCAGCACTGCACAGGCACAAGTGTTTGTGCAGCTGCACCATGAGCCCAACCAAGGACAGACTGTGGTGAAAACCTCAAATTTTTCCTTATTTCAGACAAGAAAGAGCAAAGACAGCATTTATTTTCATGCCTTTGTGGTTGCATCTTTACAACAAAACAAAGAGAGCTTTGCTTTCTTCTATGAATTTTACAAATTCTTTGTGAAGCATGCAAAAGATTGTTTATTCATGTAATTATGTAATGATAAACACAAAGTTCGGGAACAGATCACATGGTGTGATCATAGCCATGCTCAGCCTTCCAAGTTCAAGCCAGTCAAACCTTAAACACATGAGAATGATAATTGATGGCAAAGGCACAAATCTCTCTCTGTGGGACAAACACTTAATGTGCTCCCTGCAGTTTATTTAGAAAATGAAACTTGTAAATTTTAATAACGTTTTCTCATAGGCAGACACAGGGAAACCCTGTTCAAATCTTTTGGAGGAAGACAGAAGGAGGAATCACACAACCATTTTTAGTTTTTTAGTTTATAAATCGATATTATTGTAGGAATATGTTATGCTGACAAAAATCAAGACATATTTAAGACACTTCAGTACTGATGGGATTGACACATTTTAAGAAGAAAGCCATGTGTCTCCTATGCTGACAACTCCTTCAGCTTAGCAGAAAGGAGTGACAGAATTCTTTTCGGCATTTCCACAAAGTTCCCAAACCTGTTTTTATCTTTAAAAGAAGTCTAAAGTATGTAAACCCTGCTAGTGTTTAAGTAATTGATATACTAAGGACGCTAATTCTAGGCGTTAGTGTACTAATGTGGCTAATGAGATAGACAAAGAACACTGCTAGAAGTCTGTGAGTACCTTGAAAACCACAATTTAAACTTCCTAAGTCTGTTAGCAGGCAAGCACTCCAAGAACACTCTGCTGACCCTTGGACAGATGTTCCACCCCAGCTCACTGACGTGTGCAGAGGTTTATGGCTCTCGCTCCTCCTTTAATCAGCGACTGTATATTCAACTCCAGTATTAAAATAAACCATTACGAACCTATTCTGCTTTGTATCCAAGACCTAAATTGCCTTTCATGCCTATCAAAAATCTTCAGCTAAGTCTCTCAAAGCCCAGACCTGTGTCTGTGTGGCATCTCCTTGATAAAATCCTTGCTGAGATGTGGATGGTGCAGGGGTTTGAAGCTGAAACCTTCGGGATGTCAGTGCGACCGCACCTCCACCTGTAGGCACCTGGAAAACACGGTCATTTGGACATTTTCCATTAAATTCCCGACCTTTTACCATTAAAACCCAACGGCCAACGATTGAACATTAAACCGTGTCAGTAAAACGGCACAGTTTAATATAAATATTCACACAGACACACGCAAACACGCACACTTGCCCCAGACCCTCACCTGCCGCTCTCTTTTCCCGATCTCGCTCGCTCCCGCCTTCCCCGAATCCGCTCCCACTGCTCCCCCGCACCCCTCCCGGCTGCCCCGCTCCTGCCTTTCCCGATCCCGCATGCGCGTTCCCCCGCATCCCGCCTTTCCCAATCCCGCTGCTCCTCGACCCCGCTGTTTCCCAATCCCGACCCCGCTGATCCTGACCTCGCTATTTCCGAGCCCGCTATTTCCCAATCCCAACCCCGTTGATCCCAATCCCGACCCCGCTGATCCCGATCCCGACTCCACCGTTCCTGGTCCCACCCCGCGCATGCGCAGCGGCACGGGGCGGTGCCGGCGGAGCGGCTCCAGCGGCCCTGCAGGTGAGGTGGGTCCGTGTCCCCGCCCCGCCCTGCCCGCCCCCCTCACAGCGCCCCGCGCCCCCCTCACGGCGCCCCGCGCCCCCCTCACGGCGCCCCGCGCCCCCCTCACGGCGCCCCGCGCCCCCCTCACAGCGCCCCGCGCCCTCCTCACGGCGCCCCTCCCTCCTCACGGCGCCCCGCGCCCCTCACAACGCCCCGCGCCCCTCACGGCGCCCCGCGCCCCTCTCACAACGCCCCGCGCCCCTCTCACAACGCCCCGCGCCCTCCTCACGGCGCCCCGCGCCCTCCTCACAGCGCCCCGCGCCCTCCTCACAGCGCCCCGCGCCCCTCTCACAACGCCCCGCGCCCCCCTCACAGCGCCCCGCGCCCTCCTCACGGCGCCCCGCGTCCCTCACAACGCCCCGCGCCCCTCACGGCGCCCCGTGCCCTCCTCACAGCTCCCAGCCCCGCCGGGCACTCCCGGGCTGTGGGGCAGCCCCGCTCTCGCTGCTCGGCCTGGCCCCTCTGTTAAAGACTGAGACCCCGCCGCGGTCCCGTACGGCTCTCCGGGCTCCTTCTGTCGCCTCCGGGCCGTGCCCGGCACCGGCTGGGGCCGAGAACGACCTGTGGTCCCCCGGGGCATATGCCCCGGTGGTACAGCCCCTCTGCCACCCGCTGCTGAATAGTCACAGAACCGAATCACAGCAGCCCAAGCTGGTCTGCGCTTAAAGAGACCTTAAAGTTCATCGCGTCTCACCCCCTGCCGTGGCCAGGGACACCTTCCACTGTCCCAGGGTGCTCCAAGCTCCGTTCAGCCTGGCCTTGAATACTTCCAGGGATGGGGCTGCCACCCCCTGAATCCCCCTGAATCCACCTCAAAATGCTTTCAGAGTAATAAATGATCTGTGTAGTTTTACTTTCATAAAGGCCCACAGCTGTCAGGGAGAGAGAGGTTCATGAATGACAGCGAGGTAGTGCAATGAAAACTGATTTTCCCCTTCTCATCAGTGTCTTCATGTTTTGTAGTTTTTTCCCCATTTCTAATCATTTTTCAGTCACCCTGAAAAATGCAGCTCAGTCAGTCCCGTTTGAGGGATCTCAATGGATAGGTCAATCCACACAATAGTAGCTTTTAGATGTAGCTATTACTGCTTTTTGCTACAGACTGTCACTACACTCTTCAGAGGAATAATAAAAAGATTAACAGTTACCTGATATTTTAATAATCTAAAGTTCAGTGTTTTCTCTTTGCACAGATCCCTTGCTTTTGCTTTTCTGAGACGTATTTTTGGGAGTCCTTCACACCACTGAGCAACACCGAGCTTCACATCTGTGGAGGAATTAATCCCAAAATAATTTGTACAATATAAATGTGTTTGCACTTTTGTATTGCTTGAAAGCATTTTCAGGTTGTGATTCAGGTGGTGGCTGCTCTGGATCCTTGGAAGTGTCCAAGGCCAGGTTGGACAGGGCTTGGAGCACCCTGGGACCATGGAAAGTGTCCCTGGCCATGGCAGGGGTGGGACTGGATGGGCTTTAAGATCCCTTCAAGCCAAATCATCCTGGGATTCTGTGATTTTTCCATCTCCTGTTCCCATCAGTAGTTTATGTGAGACATAGAGAGTACCTGCATGTCTAAGGCAAGATGAAGTGAGAGAGGGAGACAGTCTGCAGGGCCAGCTGCTGCGAGAGTATCTGACAATTAGCAATGTAGTCCTCTCTCATGATGTACTTGCTTGTCTGGACACACAAACCAACCTGAAAAGCTTTTATTCCACATGTTTAAGTAAATATTTCACTTCATCATAGATGCAGTTATACCATTATGACTATTTCATTTTGTGTAATAGCAGTAAAATTATAGGTGAGAGGAGTTGCCTAGAAACTGGGAAATCTGACATGGAGAAGATAGTTGTCTCATAAATCAGAGCTTTCCTTTTTCTAGCTAGATCTAGTTTAAGTGGTTCTGCACTATTTTCCTAGATGTGTAGTCACCTTTTGCATTTTAAGTCCATTGAATGACCTTTAAATAACACATGATACAACTCTTCAGTTTTGGAACTGTCTTTTGAATTGGAATTTTCATATTACTTTGCTGCCTTTACCTAACATTTCACTACATTTTGACGTTTACTGGCAATTTTAGGTAACAGTGGAATCAACAGAAAAAGAGAGACTGTCAGAAGTGGAGTTGATGAAAGAGGACAGGGATCACAGGTGGGCTGCTGCTATGAGATCTCATTAAGCAGCTAAATATGTACATTTCTCCCACAACTGTAACACTGCTGGTAAAGCTGAGGTCTGCCAAAGGCTTTGAGTTTGCTCTTGTGATTGATTTGTGATGGTATAGCATTATGCTTAATGAACAAAAAAAAATTATATGTGTATATATATAAATATATATGTAAAATATCTAAAAGCAGAACTTACAGAAATTCTTCAATAACATGTATATCGTGGTAAAGTTACACAAAGCTAAAGCCTCCCCTGCAGAGTTTCAATGCAGGCTGAAAATAAAACGTTAATTGATGTTTATGATCCAAATGCTGAGAAGAGCAAAAAGCAAAAGGAGAAGCTGGAAATGCCCAAAGCCAGCTAGGAATCCAAACACACAGTTTGTCTTAAACAAAAATGAATCTTAGGTTTTAGTCAGCTTTAGGTTTTAGGATAATGTGATGTTTTGATTCTGTCTATGTACCACTGAAAACAGTGCAGTGTAGGCAGTGGTCAGACATTCTAATGAGGCAGTTTAGACACTTTCCTGCCTGCATAATCTGATAAACCTGTACCTAAGGTCACAGGACAGGTGGATTTGCTATGTCTGCTGTGAAGTAGCCATGAGGCAGCTCCTGCAGTGCAAGAAAAGCTGCCAGAAGCCCAGTGATCCTGTTCTACTTACTTAAAACACTTCTTGGTATCTTTAAATGGCAATCATAGTTCAGCAGAATTTTCTAGATGACTTGGGATTCTTCATTTTATTGAAACAGGAAAATGCCAAGCCTAGAGACATGAATATTGCTAGTTTAGTCATTAGCATACCACCTACTCTGTGTATTCTTTCCTTGGAAATAGCAAATTATTTTAGCCTGTAGGTTAATTCTCCCAAAAAGTCACCCTCAGTTAGCCCAAAGCCTTGTCTTGACCCAAATACAGTGGCACGTCCTGTTTGAACAAACACGTTTGGCTAACTCTGCAGAGCACTAGAAAATATTCGTTCCCCAGCTGAACAAAGTGTCATTAACAGTGAGGAGTACAAATGTAGGAACAGATAAAGGGATAGCCAGCAAATCTCTGACATCTACAAGTGGACATAGCAAAGCAGAGGCTGTTGCACCAGGAATCCAAACCCTTCAAGGATTAACCCCCCTCTGGAATCAAATAGGTAAAAAATGTTATATTACCCACATGGAAATTAAACTTAGGTATGTAACTGCCAGCTTCTCATATATGAACATTCAGAAGTTCCCCCAAAGAGTATGCCTATATTAAGAATTTAATTAATATTTATTAGTTATCTGAAGCTGCTCTTTGTTCTTTAGTCAACTAAAATGATGCCAGCTTCCTCCAGCTCCTCCTACAAAATGTTTTGCCAGATGCTCCATTTGTTAACACATTTTAGTGTACTGACATTTGGAAAATACATGTATCCCTTTACTCCTAATTCATAGATCCAGATTTCTAGAGCCACTTCTGTAGTGAGTGAACAATGTGAAACGGAGTGCTGCTGTGGGGCTGTTCCTGTTGTGTGAATTGACCCAAAGAGGTAACCAAGGGCTACCCTCAAACCACAGCTCAAATGCAAAGAGCGGATTTATTTCACTGTACAATTTATATTTCATTCTAGCTGACCTCTGATTCTTTCTACCCCACATTTCCAATACAGATTCCTGCTGAAGGTCTGTCATTCCCAGGAAGTCTTCACTGTTCTGCTGGGGCTCTGCTCTCACCAACACCTGAGTGTGCCTGGGCCCTGGCCCTGGGCAGGGCTGCTGCAGCAGTGGCACTGGACACGAGTGAGTGTGTCAGTGTGCCTGGGCCCTGGCCCTGGGCAGGGCTGCTGCAGCAGTGGCACTGGACACCAGCTCCTGACACTCTGGGAACCCACATGGGTTCAGTTTTGGAGGTTCTGAACCCCCCAGTCACAGCTGCAGGCTAGGGAACCTGTGGCTGCTTGGTCCTTTTGTGGTTGAAACTTCTACCAACACACTAAAGAAAGGTGTGTGAAATGAACAGGGTTTATGCCTTTATTAATGTTCAGCTCTTTATTAAAAAGATCAGCTGGGCAGGGGGCTCGACACGGAGCTCACCCCCGCTGTTGTAGCTTTTTCCCGGTAGCCGAAGGGGGAGAAGGCTGCAGAGTCTGTCCCTGGAGTCTCCGTGGCACACTGGTAGCTGGAGGGTACAGAGGTGTGCAGTCTGTAGCTGAAGTCCCCGTCCTCTCTCCTTTCCTCCTGGCACACTGGTAGCTGAAGGGTGGGGGGATGTGCAGAGCCTGTTGCTGAAGTCCAGCAGCAGCTGTCCCCCCTCCTTCCCTCCTGGTAACACCGGGAAGAGCTGCTCCCTTGTTCCTGCTTCCCACAGCCCAGTCCAGTCCTCTGGCAGCTCTGGTGACAGGTCAGACACAGACCAGGGATGTGGTTCCCTTTTCCCCAGCCAGCGCACCCATCCAGCCCCCTCCTCTGTGCCCAGCCTTCCATTTAGGGGTGTTTTCATCCCCAAAACCCCTCCCATGATTCCACTGGTCCCTCTATTTTGCATCCCAGTCCTAGAGTGGCAGTGTGGGTGGGGTGTGTAGGTGATCCCCAGGAGCAATTAGCTAATTCACATTTCAGTATCAGTACTTAGCTCAAGCCAGCAGTGTCCCCATATTGCCATGGGAACCAGGAAGGCCTTTTTGTTCATAACAGCGTGCAAAAGAGGATTTTAGACTCCACAATCTGTTCAGCCAAGGTACCTTAGTGGCTTTTCCCAAATGGTGTACATATCTTTTCAAGTCCCATCTTCATTTCTTTTTTTTTTTTTTTTTTCCCCACGGACTTAAAATCACAGAACAGGTTGGGTTGGATTTTAATGTTAAGGATACTTTGTTTCTAAGTAATTGGGAGGTATTTTAAATTAATCCCTACCTTCATTAATGGAAGGGTTTTTTTAACAAGACATGCAGGGAAGTGATTGGAATAGATGAAAGCCCTTATTTTTCATCAGCTACTACTTAGTGCTTGAAACTGATTTTGAGATAAGATCTATTTTAAAGCTAGAATAAGATTTTGTATCATATTTTATTTGCATTTTTCATTTATCAAGTATTAAATCAACAAAATCTTTAGGTTTTACTTGATTATGTTTTTAGTTGATTACATTTTTAGTTGATTACATTTGATTATATTTATATGAATTTTTATTACATTTTTGAGACATTAATGCAGTTAATTTATACTTGCTAAAAATACTTCCGTGACATTCTGTGCTTTTGCTGGGTAAGAAGAAATGGTTTATGCAGATAACAATGGAACATTTCCGTGTAATTCTCTTGTCATGGCATTTCAAAATCAGTCTATCAGTGTAATTAATCTCAATTCACAAAATTCTCTCTGTGGCTCTGTGTTTGTCTGGTGCATGTAGACATACACAAATAAATACCTGTTTACTTGTTGCTAATAGGAAATGAGTTGAACAGGAAGAGCAGAGCTGGGAGAGTCAGTTATTAGAACATCAGGCTGGTGTGGCCTGTTTGCCTCAATCTCTTTAAAGGCCAAGCAGACGAAGAAAGCAGTTTAGGGATGATTATCTGCATAGTCCCCGAGGCACTCCCCGCACAGTTCAGGTTAAGAAAAGATCGTTGCTGGCTCCTCCCAGATTACCATCCCCGATCCTATTAGCAACAGGAAACACCAGGGGAATTCATTCAGCTTCTCTGTAAAACGTGACTGCCCTACATCATGTTTCTTGTGGTTCATACTGCAGCAATGAAGGGATCAGCACTCACTCATTCATTTTGCAGGGTAACAGGTAAGGTGTTACACTGAAATTACTAAAACTATTAAAGCTCATGTAAATTTGCTATCGTTTTGACTGTATTAGATGTAAAATCCTCTAACTTGCAGAGATAATTTTTGAACTTGCACTTGAGTACTGTTAGAATGCTGACAATTACTTACAGTATTTCATTCTTCTGCGTGTAGTCACTGTGATGAGTCTGAGAGTCTCTTGGTAAACATGATGCTCATGATCAAGGGTCTCAGAGCCAGCATTTTTGTTTGTAGAACAGTTAATATATTCACTTTATGCCATTGCCTTGATGAGTCTCTCTAGTAATTACTGCCTGCCAGCCTGTTCAAGGTAGTTTAAAATATCATCTGTTAACTATTAGGTTAGCACTGCCACAGAAAGAAGTGATTTAAATAACATGGCTCAAGTCAGTTGAGAGATTTGTCCATCAGTTTAACTTGCAGTTTCTTGCTGTTTATGTCAAAAAATCTATGAACAGCAAAGACTGAATCACCAAACCAGCACCTACATAATCTTTTAATGAATTGTATTGTCTCATTTGTACATGATGATTATATGACATGAATCTTGCACAAAGACAAATGGGGAATCTTTTTTTCCCAAAGAGGGTAAAAGACAGGTAGAAATAACAAATCCTGTTCTGGTTGTGGTTCCAGTGTGAAACCCCTGGAATTTCACAGCAGCTGTAGTATCATCCTGCTGTGTAAATACTGTATAACTGAACCATATGAAAATTTGTTTATATTTTTACCTAGTCTTTTCTCTGTCCTTTGTCCGTGTGTTTATTTGCTTTTCTAGTGTTTTGGTGTTTGCTTACAGGTAGTAAACATTTCAAATTTCAAATAATTGAGCTTTTTAAAGCACCTTGGGAATTGGGGTGTGTGCCTACTGAAAGATGTGTGCTCAGTGCTAAAACTGCCTTCCAGACCATGGTTAAACTGTAGATTAAGCATTCATGAAATATCTGTTCCCAGTGAGCTTTTTCACTGGTACAGGCATTAGAACAACAACCTTTGCATCTTGTTTCATTAATCATAATAATCAAGTTTAGCAAAACCCTCAGTTATCATAATTTCTTTACAAACCTTTAGAAATGCTTTGTTATTCCTGGCAATGTTAAAATTAGATAGTCTATGGTAATTTAAAACGAAATTTCATTTACCAGTGCTTCCTGTACCAGTGACTAACCTGTCTCAGCCAATTTAGAAGATTTTTTGCTAGAAACTCTCATGATCTGTCAATCTTAAAGCATCAGATTCAAAGCCTGAACTGAGAGACAAGGTTATAATTTAGTAGCTCTTAACCACTGTATTAAATATACCCAGTCCTCACTACACTATCCTATTTTTACTTAGTGTTAATCATCTAAGTTATCTTTAGTCATCTGCCTGAAACATCTCCATTAGTGCTGTTTACAGGATTTTGCATTTTGGCAGTGAAACTTTATCCCATGTGATCTTATATTTAGACATTCTGTTGACTTCTGTGGGTCTGCTCACAAAAGCAAAGCTTCTCAAGTACTTCCAGAATTAGGCCACAGGAAATTTTAAAGGTGTCAGCCAAGTGCTTAGGTACTAAGCTATGCTCACCCCTACCTGCAGTGAGCTCACTATGTTCCTTTAAAAATTTGGCTGCTAGGTGGTTAGTTACACATGACTGCAACAGGGAGAGAACAAATTCACTTTAGAAGACAATAAAACAGTAAAAATAACCTCAGAATTTCATGTGACAGGCCTAAGCATCAGCATTGCCTCTATTGTATGAACCTGTTGGAGGTTTAAATTAATTTTTCCCATGTATTGATATTTTAAATGGAAAACATACTACATTTTTTGCATGTTAACACATACGGGTAATCTTTTTAAGTGTGTGGTCTGCTTTGGCATCCTTGTTTACCAAAGTCACAGGAATTAAAGATCTGGGCCCTCACTATTTGTGGATAGGTGCACAGGGACACAGTGGGGAGCCTTAAAATGGGATTACTGTCCATGCTGGCAGCTACATTGTCCTAACTGGAATCCTTCCACCTGGGAATGCAAGCGCTTCTCTCTGTTTGAAAACATATTCTGAAGTAAAAGGTAGCAATTGCATTTATTAAATAACCATTCTCATTGCCAAGATAGAGTGAGACCAGATCTTCTTGTCTCCTCACTTTTTGACATATTATTGTTTTCAGGCTGCTGCAATAATGGACATTGCTTCTCTCGTTTCAGTCTGGAGCAAAAATTCAGCCCAGCCACTGGACACCACTGGTTTCCAGATCTTGAAATACCAGAAAGGAATGTTTTTTTGTGACAAGGCAGAGTTGTTCATTTGCAAACCACAATGCTGGTTTGCTGGGTCTGTCCTGCAGCTGGCTCCCGAGAGCCAGTGAGGGATGCTGCCTGCGGAAGGTGGCCTTTGGAAGGAGCATGGAACTGCTCCGTGGGACCCCCGATGTCCCAGCTGTCCTGCTGCCTGTGTGCCACCCTGCTGCTCCCCTGTGACTTTACGAAGAGCATGGCCCTTATTCCAGAGGAAATGGCCCTGGGCAACAGGCTTCACTGCTGAGAAGGTGGATGCCCAGAGCAACCTCATCCGGGGTGGCACGAAGTGTCCACACTGCATCCCCTGCAGGAAATGCACCCCTGCATGTGTGCAGCAGCGAGTGGGCTGTGGCAGCTGTCATGTTTCCAAATGCAACATGTGAATCCAGTGCAACAGGAGACAGAAATCCCTTCTGGTAGAAATTGTTCAGCTCAAAAGTGGGGGGAAAGAAAAGGCAACTCAAAACTGTATACAAACATCAAAGCACATATCAAACCCACAGCTGGAGGGGAGCTCTTGAAATACCCAGAGTGTTTGGCATGAGGATTCCAAGAGATTCCTTGGGCAGTGTGGTCCTACTCTGGACTTCTGCCAGCTGACAGCACAGGCATATTTCCCAGTGTTTGGTGTCAGGAGCTGGGGTGTTCCTGCTCGCTGGATGGCACCACTGCCTGTGCTGGAACAGAGGTGGAAGCTCAGGGACCGGACAGAGACGTGACTCCACCACAGGAGATACCGTTCCTCATTCGCTCAGGGAGCAGGGATTAAGGGGCGGTCTCTCTGCTGTCATGGCAATAGAGATGCACGGCAGAGATGGAGCAGCAGAGCTGATTAAGGGGATTGCCCCAAGGTACGGAACTCCTCAGGCAGCTCATGGCACCGTGACCTGGAATAGCGCTCCAGGCCATGCCTTCCGCAGCTACTAAGCTTTCATGATAAGAGCAAAATGCTGAAGAATGTCTTTAAAAATCAAGAATATCTGGTACAGAGGCAAAGCAGGAGAGAGCTACTGCTTTAACCTAAGCACTATTTTTACTTCTAGCACCCTTTTTATTGGTGCAGAAATGTAATGCCCCTCTGTGGGAACACCAGCACTGACCTAGAAAGTTTTTAGAGTCTGTGGAGGATAATTTTTTGTCACAACTGGTGGGCAAGCCCACCAGGGGAGGGACTATGTTAGACTTGTTGTTCACAAATGGAGATGGACTGGTGGGTGATGTGGAGGTTGGAGGCCGCTTTGGGCACAGTGATCATGAAATTATAGAATTCTCGATAACTGGTGAAATAAGGAGGAATATCAATAAGATCTCTACACTGGACTTCTGGAGGGCAGACTTTGGCCTATTTAGGAGACTTATTCAGAGAGTTCCTTGGGAAAGAGCCCTTGAAAACAAAGGAGTCCAGGAGAGATGGGTGTGCTTCAAAGCAGAGATCTTGAGGGCACAAGAACAGACTGTTCCTGTGTGCCGAAAGATGAGTCGAAGAGGCAAACGTCCAGTCTGGATGAGAAATGAGGTTTTGAAGGAACTTAGAAATAAAAAAAAAATGTATCATCTCTTTAAGGAGGGACTGATTTCTCAGGAAGTATTTAAGGGAGCTGCTAGGGCATGTAGGAAAAGCATTAGGGAGGCCAAAGCTCAGTTTGAACTTAACTTGGCAACTTCTGTTAAAAAAAAAAAAAGTTTTTACAAATATATTTATGGTAAAAGGAAGGGTATAACCAACCCCGGTTCTTTATTGGATGAGGCAGGCAACCTAGAAACTAAAGATGAGGAAAAGGCGGAAATACCTAATGCCTTCTTTGCCTCAGTCTTTAGTGGTAAGGCAGCTTGTCCTCAAGACAACTGTCCTCAGGGGTTGATAGGTGGTGCCAGGGAGCAGCATGGTCCTCTTGTTATCCAAGAGGAGACAGAGAACTACTGGGACACTTGGATATTTATAAATCAATGAGACCAGATGGGATCCACCCTAGGGTGATGAGGGAGCTGGCAGATGTGCTTGTGAAGCTGCTCTCCATCATTTATCAGGAGTCGTGGCTCACTGGTGAGGTTCCAGATGATTGGAAACTGGCCAATGTGACACCCGTTCACAAAAAAGGCAGGAAGGAGGATTCTGGTAATTACAGGCCAGTTAGCCTGACCTCAGTACCAGATAAGATAATGGAACAGTTCATACTTAGTGCTATCACACAGCACTTACAAGATGGCCAGGGTATCAGATCCAGTCAGCATGGGTTTACAAAGGGTAGGTCATGTCTGACCAACCTGGTCTCCTTCTATGACCAGGTGACTCGTCTGGTAGATGCAGGAAAGGCTGTGGATGTTGTCTATTTAGATTTCAGCAAGGCCTTTGATGCTGTTGCTCACAGCACACTCCTGGAAAAGCTGGCAGGCCATGGCTTGGATTGGGAGCACCCTTGGCTGGGTTAGGAACTGGCTGCATGGCCGGTGAGAGAGTGGTGGTGAACAGTGCTGCATCCAGCTGGGGACAGGCACCAGTGGTGTCCCTCAGGGCTCTGTGCTGGGACCAGTTCTATTGAATATTTTTATTGATGACATGGATGAGGGCATTGAATCCTTCATTAGTAAATTTGCAGACCACACTAAGCTGGGAGCTTGTGTTGATCTGTTGGAAGGAAGGGGGACTCTGCAGAGAGATTTGGATCGATTGGACGGATGGGCAGAGTCCAACAGCATGAAGTTTAATAAGTCTAAGTGCTGAGTTCTGCATTTTGGACACAAAAATCCCCTACAGCATTACAGGTTGGGGACAGTGTGGCTGGACAGTGTCCAGGCAGAAAGGGACCTGGGGGTGCTGGTCGACAGCCGGTTGGATATGAGCCAGCAGTGTGCCTCGGTGGCCAAGAAGGCCAATGGCTCCTGGCCTGCATTAGGAATTGTGTGACCAGCAGGAGCAGGGAGGTCATTCTTCCCCTGTACTCGGCGCTGGTGAGACCGCACCTTGAGTGCTGTGTCCAGTTCTGGGCCCTCAGTTCAGGAAGGACATTGAGATGCTTGAGCACGTCCAGAGGAGGCAACGAGGCTGGTGAGGGGCTGGGAACACAAGCCCTGTGAGGAATGTTTGAGGGACTTGGGGTTGTTTAGCCTGGAGAAGAGGAGGCTCAGAGGTGACCTTATTGCTCTCTACAGCTCCTGAAGGGAGGCTGCAGACAGGTGGGGTCGGTCTCTTCCACCGGGCAGCAACTGGCAGAACAAGAAGACACAGTCTCAAGCTACGTCAGGGAAGGTTTAGGTTGGATATTAGGAAAAAGTTTTTCACTGAAAGAATAATAAAATACTGGAATTGTCTTCCTAGTGAGGTGGTGGAATCACCATCTCTGGATATGTTTAAAAAAAGACTGGACTTGGCACTTGTTGCTGTAGTCTAGTTGTGGTGTTAGGGCATAGGTTGGACTTGATCTTCGAGGTCTCTTCCAGCCTCATTATTATTCTGTGACCTGTCCCAAATTACCACCTTACACCTGTCTGAGGAAGTGCAGTGTAAGTCAGCAAAGTCATTTGTCACAAAATTCCTAACTTTTTTTTCAGAAGTAAATATAAGGGAATTGCTCCCATTGATTGCACTGAGCTGTCAGTCAAGTTTTGCAAACTGAAAGGCACAGGCAAAATATTCAGGTCAGTTGGGCAGCACAGGAATTATGGATTTGGTGTATTAATGAAATAAAATCGGTTAGACATCAAAGAAAAACAGAGCTCACCTCTGCCGCTTAGAAGAATCTTGCTAGTATTTTGTCATACTCTAGGTATATTTTCCTCTGCATTAAGCTCCATCTCATCCCTTTCCAGTTAAGAGTTCTTGAGTTCTTATCTGATTCCTGGGTATTAAAAAAAAAAAAAACAAAAACCAAAAAACTAGATAGAAATATCCCTGATATTTAATCTCTTTTTTTTTTTTTTTTTAATCACTTGAGTACAAGGAAATAGGAGAACTAAATAGTCATAGTGGTGGTGATTCTGCTGTCAGTATGATGAGATATCTTTTTCAAATATTATCTGGACAAACTTAGGAATTCTGAAGAGAACTTTCTGAGAAATAGAAACCAATAATTTTTGTTAATTCAGCATTCTTAACTCTAAAAAAGAAATTCTGGAGATAAAATGAAGTTCTTTCTTTAGGTTCAAAGTTTCCTCCGATAACTGAAGCCATCACTTTTTGATTTCAAAATCCATTAAAAAAAAAAAAAATAGAGGTTCTGGAGCTTCTCCAAATAGAATGCAGTTATATGAAGGTACTTTATTAAAGGATTGACTTTTCAGAATATAGAGTCAGATGGTCAAGTAGTTGAGTACTTAATCTTTATTAAAGAGCATTCTTGATTAATATTCTTCTTAACATACTTAAATTAGAGATGCATTTCTGAGCATCTCTGATGTTTCAGAATGCTTTTTGTCTTTTGCTGACAAATGTAATTCTCATCCCTTTGAGAGGACTGGTGCAGCTCTGTGAAAGGGTTCTTAATGTGGATCTGTGATCTCTTCCCATCATTAAGGATCTTGAAAAGAACAGAGCTGCACTGGGTGACTTTGTGCAATAAAGTCCATTAGCATTGCTGAAAGTATAATTTATTCAAGTATGTCATAGATAATGTAATATCTGGATGAATAAATTTTATTTAAAAGTTTACTACAAAAATAATTTTGCAAAATTAGAGATAAAAGCTGGACAATGAACAGCAAGCAGTTAGCACCACACAGGCCTGTTTTATCACCTAATCCCCACAGGACTCCTATTTTTATATATATATTTTTTAGCAAATCTGTCTTTTAAAACCCTATTTATGCTGCTGAATCATAATACTGCTTTTGCAGTCTTGGGAACCCAAGGTTTGTCTATTTAGCAAAATTTCTGTAGTTAATGATTCAGCATAGATGTGATTAGTTTGGTATAAAAATTGCTCTTTTTTGTTATGCTTGCAGCTATTTTTCTATAGAGATAAGAGAAACAGAAAGGTGATCTTATACTGAGTAAGAATTTCCACTCAAGAGCCATGCAAAGTGTTTATTTAAACATCACAGACTGATTACTGTGTTCATATTTACAGCTTGCTTTATCTTTCTGTCAGATAGAAGGCCTTCAGAACAGGACCTACCTTCTATTAGAAATAACAGTAGAGAAAAAAATCTGTTTCTGCCTGGAGAGAGTAGTAGGTTCAGTTTTCTTGTTAGAGGAGAATTGTGACAGATGTGATTCCAAAGCCCAAGAGTACAGGGAAGAGAGCAGAGGGCCGTGGAGTGCAGACTGTCTATCAAGTACCAGCCCATGCCTGACTGCCCAAATCGTCAATGACTCCATAACCAGGAGCACATGGCTTTATTCTGCCTTTTTTTGAGCTTCTCTTGTAGGTTTTCAGTGATTATTTTATTGTTTCAACAGGTACTGCAATGGCTGCAGGAGTTTTGCTGCAAAATGAGCAACCATACTCCTCGCTGATAGAGAGCAGTGTGTATCTGGCAAACATGAGTTCAGGTAAGAATTCGTCTCTGATGTGCTGTTCATAATAAATGCTTAGAACAATTCTGGAAAAAAAATCACAAAATTTAAAAAAATCCAGAAATATTATCCATGTTTATAAATGTAAAATGTCTCTAGTAAAACCAAACTGCATTATTTTATCAACATATCATGGTGATAATATGTTGATCTTTTCTGTAACTTTCATTTTGTCAGATCTCTTAATCTTAGTCTTAAGAAACTGCCTAGCTCTCTGAAAATGCAAACCCGTCTTCAACAAAACTCCCCTTTCTAATTATTTATACTTGTACAGGATACAATTCTTTCTTACCATTTTGGTGACTGTTTGTTTGTAAATCTGCTAGATTCAGTAGGAAAATAATGATGTGTAGCCTTTTATTTTCCTCACTTCTGTCTCCACTATCATTTGATACATACTAAAAAGTTTCTGGGAAGAGAGAAAAATGATTAAATACAAGAAAGGAATGTCGTTTACTAGAAAACATTTTTCACATTTCTTGGATGCAGGTAGTACTTGAAATAGCCTTTTTCTTCTCCTTTCTGGTCCAACCCCCAAAATAACAATATTTACATGTTTCCTCACCTGTTGATATCAGCTCCACGAATGAATGAAGAGGCAAGGTTTTGAACATTTTCCTTTCCTCACATGATATCACTGCTGATATTTCAGGCCTGGTACCCACAGCAAACATTGCCACATCTCTCTAAGAGCTGGGGAGCAGCAGCCAAAGTTCAGCCCCCAGTTCCTGGAAGAAGCAGATTTTTGCCTGGTGAATTTGTCCCAGAAGGGAACTTCCTCTTGTGCAAATTGTTCTGTAAAAGTTACTTGTTTTGTGGTACAAGAAGAAACACAAATGTCTTTTAGGAAAATGCAATGGGATTAATTTGTTCATTGACAAAGTTAAAGTGTATTTTCTTGATTTTCCCAGGCTTCCCCTTTCAGTGCAGTCTGATGCACAGACATTGGGATGACAGAGGCTTTTTACATCACTATAATCCATTCTGTACACAGTCACTTTTTCAAGTGCTGCAATCTTTCCGGCCACCTCATTCTCCTGTTCAGCACACTGGAAGCAAAGTGGGAGGCAATTTGCCACCTCATACCTACCTTCAGAAGCCTGAAGCACTCAGCTGACACACCTTCTCCTCTTACTGATCTGCTTTCTGTCAGGCTGAAGGGTTACAGCTTTGCTTCATAAAAAAACTGTGCCCTGGAAAAAAACCCCAGCCTTTTGTTTTGGATAACAAATTGTGTTTTGTTAGAAGGCAAACAGTCTACAATTCGTCATATACTGAAGCATTTCAGCAGGAATACACTAATCCCAGTCATTACACAGCTAATGATGCATTTTGGAGCAGCAAAGTGGAGGAGGAGAGGTGGCTGTGGAATGAAGAACCAAGAGATGGGGGAGTATAATGTGCTTCCTTACAGATCTCTCAGGAGGCAGAGCCTCCAGCTACATTTTGATTGTTCTGTTCAATGGAGTATTTTTGTGTCTTAGCAGTTCTGAATGCCTGTTATTGAGCAGGAACTAAATACTCCCATTGTTTATGACAAACATTTTAGTTGTTCCCAGCGGGTTTGAAAATTACCTACTTGACATGCAACTATTTTCATCAAGCGGTGGAACAGTTTGTCCCGAGCAGACGAAATCGCTGTGGAAAGGAGCAGCCCGGGGCTGGCTGGCAGCAGCGCCTGCATCCTCCGTTACCACGGCGACAGCTCAGCCCCGGGCACCAGCTGCCGAGCGCGCTCGGGGATGCTCCGCTCCGCAACTTCAGCGCTGAGCAACTTCCCCTGCGCTCAGAGCGCCCCGGGCAGCGGTGCCGGGCGGAGCTGGGGCCGCGCAGCCATGCAGCCTTCCCCCCGCAGGCGCTCGGCCGTCAGCATCTTTAGCCATTTATTCCAGGGGCGGAGGCATTCCTCCTCCGATCCCCTTCTTCGCCTCAGCCAGCGGCGCCGCAGCTCCGTGGTGGAGCTGCTCTCCTCGTCCACGCACCGGGTCATGGTGGCTCTGTCGTCGCTCAGCCCCGAGGAGCTAGATGCAACTTTTCCTGAAAAAGAAAGTAAAGTACTTTTCATTGAGACTATGGCAGTTCTGGGTATTTTCTTAGTATTACTATACTTTTGTTAACTTTTGTTTTGTTCTGTACTTTTTTTTTTTTGTGTGGATAAAATAGTGGGGTTTAATTTTCTTCTTGTATTTTGTATATTCTGTTTTGTTCACTGATTCCTGATTCAGGTGTTAATGCATGTTTTTTGCTCTAACAGCTCAGTCATAAACAACAGGTAAAACAGAAGCACACATTCATTCATGCTCTGAGGACATGGTTAACTGTATTGGATTTCAGGTTGGAGAGGACTGTGACTTTTTTTCGGCTGCAAAGGATGTCACTAACCTCTAACTTCATCAGAAGAAAATACCTGGCAGTAATGCAAGCAATTTTTTCCCCTCAGAAGCCTTCCTTGAACAATGAGCCTGAAATCCATATTGCATGTATTTATGGTGTTTGTGACTGCGTCATAAGGCTGAAGTGGCATTTTTCAGTGAGCTCCTGGCTAACGTGGCTCTGCCTGTGTCGCAGGGAGCTCGAGGCGCCCCACGGCCAAGTACACGAAGGTGGGGGAGCGGCTGCGCCACGTCATCCCCGGGCACATGCAGTGCTCCATGGCCTGCGGTGGCCGCGCCTGCAAGTACGAGAACCCCGCGCGCTGGGCCGAGCACGAGCAGGCCCTCAAGGGGCTCTACTCCTCCTGGTGAGCAGCTCAATGCGGCAAAATAGCTGGGCTTGTTAAAAATCAGCTGCTAAGTGTAAAACATAATGAGAATTTCATCTGGAATTAGAACTTGATGTAGTGGCTGTTGTACACAGCCCAGGAAAGAAAAGGTTCCTGTTGACATACAGTGGGTTTGGTTCAGATCCAAAAGAATAAATACCCGTCTGTCATGAATTATTAAAAAGCTGTTCTGGGCTACTAAGGTTTAGGATGTAAATGAATTAAAGAAATTGAAAAGTAAAAGCACTTCATGCAGATGAAATAATGTGGGCGTGTGTTCAGAAGGATGTTCACGTGCAGGGAAAATCACATGAAATGTCTCTTGACATTCTTACTATTTTTTTTTTTTTCTAACAGCAGATGCTTAAGCAGCATTTAAAAACCTTAAAGGGAAAAACAGGGATCTGGGTCCAGATTTCTATTCAAAGGAATTTTTACTTATGTCCTGGCATTTAAGCAGTTCTAGTCTTTTGATAATGTTCAATCTGTATCAGTTTAATAGGATTTATCACTAGCACTATGGCATAGTAGAATTTTTAAAAGTAATTTCTAACTAATCACCAAGGTATTTCTCTCTTTCTTGAATATAACAGTATTCTTACTTTGGAAGACTCATAACCAAAAAATTATTAATGATAACATTATTATTTACTTTTCTAATTTCTCAGGATAACAGATAACATCCTGGCTATGGCTCGACCCTCAACAGAAGTAATTGAAAAGTACAACATTATTGAGCAGTTTGAAAGGTAAAAAATATCGTCACTATTTATTGTAAGTATTACTGGTGTAATTCCTGATCCATTTTTTCTTTCAACGTAGATTTGGATTGTTGATAAAGATCCTTTCATTTTAACGCTCTACAGGTAAACATTTATTCTCCACTAAGAATAAATATGTGTTTCAGAAAATAAGGGACAATGAGATTTTGGCTGCCTATAATACTTTGACTCATGTATTCCTTCCTTAAGATGTGGCATAAAAACCATAATTAACCTTCAGCGTCCTGGGGAGCATGCGAGCTGTGGGAACCCCCTGGAGCAGGAGAGTGGCTTCACCTACCTTCCTGAAGCCTTTATGGAGGCTGGCAGTAAGTTCCCTCCTGCTGTTGTTCCTCATTAATTATTGACTTTGGCATTTCAAGATATTTTTACTTGAATTCCTGTGAGTTAAACACAGCTATGTAGGAAACATTGCACAAAATGTGAAACCTGGCAAATACAATGAAGAGCAAATAACACATTATTGAAGAGTGTATATTATACAGAGAGAGATGGAGGGTTTGTGTTCAGGTGTTTCTAAAGAAAGGACAACAGTTCCTTTTTTCTTCTGTATTCACAAATTCTGGTACACTCATGTCTTCTTACCGAGACTATAAAAAGTTACTTTATTATGAGGACACTGCTCCTGACAGTATTTTTGTATTTTCATATTATAGTGAGAAGAGAGAAAGTGCCTCTTTGTAAAAAGCAGCTGCTGACTGAAGAAGTGCTTTTATTTCTGAAAAGAAAAAATTGCCCTTTCTGTATATAGCTGAGTAATTTTGCATGAATCACTGTTTTGTTACATCTTTTACATTTTAGCTGAACTTGAGTTTGACAAATCTTTGCTAGCTTCGTGTATCTATCAAGTTTCAATAGCAAGCATACACTGAAATGCGAAAATAATCTCTTGCAAACAAGATATAGTCAGATTTTAAGCTCCATTATGCAATTCTAGTACTATAATTTCTTATTAGTAATCTCTCCTCTGCAAACAGTACTACACCTTGCACAATCGGTGTGGCAGAAAATCACTCTCTCTCTTTTTATTTCAGTTTATTTTTATAATTTTGGATGGAAGGATTATGGAGTGGCATCTCTCACAACTATCCTTGACATGGTAAAGGTGATGTCTTTCGCCCTGCAGGAGGGAAGGGTGGCTGTTCACTGCCACGCAGGACTTGGGAGGACAGGTATATGTCTCGTGCAGGAGCAGCACCAGGGTTCCTCTAGAGACTCCAACCATCTCTGGTTATAAAACAGTAATAACTGGGCTAGAATTCTGTGTCATTGCAAGATGGACCTCTATAAAATGGTTACAAGTGCTAAATGACTGCGTCCAAATATCCTCAACAGCTAGAGAAAATCAGTTTTAGTATATTAAAACCAAAAACCTGTAAGATAGAGAAGTTTTTAATCTGTATAGTTGTTCCATTACAATCAAATGTGAGAGCTGCTTTTGGAGGGGAAAATTTCTCCTGGTACACTTTCATTGTCCAGTATTTATAACATGTTCATAAACCTGCCACTCACTGTTGGATCGTATAGATTTGGTGGAGCGCCTAAAATTTCATTTGTTTCTTTCAAGTCCTTCTTGGTTGTGTCCTTCGCTTAGAAGCCCCCATTGCTCCCAAGTTTGTGAATGGTGGAACTCCTGGAGAGGCTGTGGGGAGCTCCCATTGCAGTGCAGTGAGCAGGGCTTCACTGTCTTGTGCTTCTTCACAGGCAATTACATTTACATAACAGCATCACCTATATGTCTTCACCTATATTAATTTCTATCCCGTGTTTCCACTGAGTATTTGTTTGAGTCTGACAGTTCCTTCACTAATCCTGTCTTTGTATTTTCCAGGTGTTTTAATAGCTTGCTACTTAGTTTTTGCCACCAGAATGAGTGCTGACCAAGCGATTCTGTTTGTCAGAGCCAAAAGGCCCAATTCCATCCAGACCCGGGGGCAGCTGCTGTGTGTCAGGGAGTTCTCCCAGTTCCTGGTCCCCCTCCGCAATGTCTTTGCGTGCTGCGAGCCCAAGGCACACGCGGTCACCCTGTCCCAGTACCTGACCCGCCAGAGGCACCTGCTCCACGGCTTAGAGAGCAGGCACCTCAAGCACGTGCCAAAACTCATCCACCTGGTGTGTAAGCTGCTGCTGGACCTGGCTGAGAACAGACAGGTGGTAGAGGCAGAGCTGCTGGACATCCCAGACCTCTCAGCTGAGATTGAGAAGACCATGTCCCAGCTGGCATCCACGGAGCTCGAGCAGGAGCTGGCCAGGCATGACAGCGACACATCAGACTCATCCCACACCCACTCCTCTGCTCTCGACAGCCAGGACTCACACTTCTCCCTGGGACACGAAAGGGATGATTTCTGTAAAAGAAGGAATGTCGAATGCCTTCAGCCTCTTACTCATCTGAGAAGGCGTTTGAGCTACAGTGAGTCAGACCTAAGGAGAACTGAGTATCTTTTGGAACAGGATGACACTGCCTGGACAGTGCCTGCTCAGATCTTAGTGAACAACAAACCCAAGCAGAACAGTGGGGAGGAATGTTCTGTAATAGGTGAGGCAAAGCCACAGCTGGAATTAAACAAAGAGGCATTAGTGCGTAACACGTGTGTGTTCTCGAGTCAAAGGAGATTTCATTTGGATGGAAGAAGGGATGGCTCCTATGACAGAAGGAGCTCTATCAAAGAAGTACAACGCAGCAAGACCTTTTCCTCCGGCCTTGCGTGCATGCACAATCCCAAGGAACCTGGAATGCCAAGGCACAGCTTTGCCAACGAGACTGTTCACAGGAAGGACCACAAAACCAATATATATGGCAGGAGAGTCTATCTCTCTGAGGATTCTGACTCTTCCTCTTCCAAAGTGAGCTTTTCCATTGGATATGAAAGCAAGAGTGACAGAGAGCTGTCAGAGACAATTCCACACATTGTTCTGCAGTCAGAATTAAGTTTGGAAGCTCGAAGAATTTTGGCAGCCAAAGCACTTGCAGATATAAATGAATTTCTGGGAGAGGATGAATTGAAGCAGAAGGTAGAAATGTGGCAGGTAATTTTTAACTTAAATCCATGCTACGGGCTCTGCATATTTCACCTCAGTGAATTTCTGGAATGGCAAAAATGCCACGTGGAGCTCTGAAATGGTACACTGGGATAGCAGTTTATATGAGGTCCAGGGTCAGATCTTTCACAGGCTAGCAAAATGCATGTACACATTCTGGTCTGTAGCAGGAGGGTGGAGGTTCTGGTTATGTTCACTTTTCTAACTGGGGGAAATTGATGCCATTATTTCTGGTTGTAATGTGGCTGCTGGTGGCACAGAAATAGTACAGGTTTTAAAGGTTTGAGTTAGTTTGCCTGTTTTTTCAGAACTAATCAGAGGATTTGTGAGTAAAAGAAAAAGAATTTAGTAGAATCTTAATTGCTTATTGTCAAACCCAAATCCTCTTAGCAACATTTGCTTTGAAGTTGTAATGCAAAACTGGTTTATGTATTCCAGTGGAGTACTGGGAGGTTCTCAGCTGCACTGCGCCTGTCATCCTTCTTGTATTACTGCTGATTAATATTGATACTCTGGAAAAAAATATAAATTTTTTTGATATGTCTTTTCTTGTTGAAATGTAAGAGCCAAATACTGCTACAATCAAAGCAAATGTTGGCAAAGGTAAGTAGATGATGCATCTCTTGTTTTGTTTGTTTGTTTGGGTTTTTGTTTTGTTTTAAGAAAGAACTGAATTCTCAAGATGGAGCTTGGGATAAAATCTGCACCGAGAGAGATCCTTTTATCCTCTGCAGCTTGATGTGGTCATGGATAGAGCAGCTGAAAGAACCTATTATATCCAAAGATGATATTGACATGCTGGCAAAAAATTGCACGGAATCCCAGGATGCGCTCTACTTGCTGAGAAAGGTACATATTGGGTCTGACAATTCATTCTTTCACTTTAGGCAAAGGTTGCACTTTAAAAAAGCCACTTAATTCTCTTTCAAACTCAGAATGAGAATTCATTCTACATCAAATTGTGTGACTTGTCAGGGTACCTCTAGGTATCTTCTAGTCCAAGTGTCTCGCTCAAAACAGAGTTGCCTAGGGCAGGCTGCTTATGTGACAAATGCTTCAGCCCCTTAATTAAGCTGGCAAAGGGTTAGGATGGAACAGCCACAAAGATTGCTCCTCCCTTTCTTCCTCCTTGCTAGCACTGCTCAGTTGTTTCTCTGCCAGCTTCCAGTGGTGATGGAGAGTTGGAAGAACAGAGAGAGGTACAAGATGGGGAAAAAAGTCCTGAACATGCACAGCATTTTGGGCTGAAAAGATCAAATCTCACTTTTCCTATGCCAATTCACAGGAAGGCTACTGTTTGTGGAGGGGATCTTGGAATTCCCAGAGTAGTTTGTGGCACTCAGGAGAAGAGTTCTCCTATCATGATTGAAATTATTACGCAGAGGGTCTTTGGGCTGGTGGGAATTCCCCACCAACTCCTGCACATGAAGGTTTCAGCACAGGAAGGCACTGGTGTTTAAACAGCAGTTAACAAAATCTGAGTGCTAAACTGCTTTTTGTGGCAATAATTCTTCTGATGAGCTGCTGTTCCTTTTCCCACCAGGAGCAGTGTCAGACCATCCTTTGTATTTTACATTGTGTAGTGAACCTGCAAGTGCTGCCAGCTGATGTGGAGGAGGCCTTACTTGCTCGTGCTATTAAAGCTTTCACCAAGGCAAGTAATCCCAAATAACTATCCAAGATATTGTATTTACTTGGTTTAAATCATGAAGGGTGAATCAATGAACAAAGGGAGGCCTCTGTGAGAAAGGCTACAGTAATTCCTTCATGCTTCAGTGTGAAGTTTATTTATTTCAGGGTTTACATTTTATAATAATCACATACATAGAGGGTTGGAAATATTCTCAACAAAACTCAATTCTGTCACTAAAACCTTAATCCTGGAGTCTCATTTTTCTCTTTCTGGACCACTGCCAGTTCATGGACATATTCAAATTAGGGAAAAGATAATTTTACAGGGTGATACTGACTAATCACCTAGAGTAGCTTACCAAAGTCTTTGGTAGATTCTATACCATGTGACTTCTTTCCATCAGATTAAATAATTTTCTGAAATTACACTGCAAGCCAGTTCTGTTCCAGGCCTGTACTACAGGATGTCAGCAACTAATTTCTGCTTTGGGCTTATTCAGTAACAGTGACAAAGTGAAGCTATTGCTCAGCTCAGATTTCTTCTCAGATTCAGTCAATGAAATCTGAGCTTGAACAGAATGTTCACTGTGCTGCTTCCTCATCTCTTGTAAATCTGCCTGTGAAAACAATCACATTTCTCTTTCTTCTGTTTTATTTTAATGTCTAATTAGCACAAAATGGAAACCACTTAGCATTATGCATTCCATCAAAAACACATCTTTTTGTTGATAAATCTCAAAGCTGGTTTTTTTTTTGAAGTTGTGCATCTACTTTGCATTTTACTGTATGGCATCTCTTTAACTACTGAACTGAAACGTTTCTTTTTTATTAGACAAGCTTCAATTCTGAGAATGGGCCATATGTTTACAATACCTTGAAAACTGTATTTAAACAAACACTGGAAGAAAAAAGGAAAAGGATTAAAGAGGGAACAGAGAATCCTTCTTGATTTCTACACAGCTCTGCCGAAGCATTAGATGGGTTTACCAAATTATTTTGCATTTTCCAGCTACTGTATTTTGTGCTACCTGGCATGATCTACCTAACTTCAGGTAATAGAAGTTATTAACAAATAATTTTATTTTTTTAGAGGGAGTTCAAGTGGCATTTGTTCAGTTTACATGGTTTTAAAGAATGGCTCCCTGTGACCATTCTCTGTAGCATTTTGTTTCAGGTACTGTTCTTTTATGTTGTCAAGGGTTCTGCTGTTCTCAGCTGTGTTTATTGATTTGGAATTCTCTGTTACTGGCAAGAAACATTATTGTCAAGTTACATGACTGCCATAAGTTCAGTGCCATGGTCCCCAAAGGTTTAATAGATTAATATTTATGTATTGCATATGTTTACATTAATGATATTTGATTTCACTTTGCAGAAAATAAATATTGACTGAACCTGTGAAACTGCTTTTCCTTTCAGAAATTTTAAAGTACGACCAACAGTAATAATGGAGAGATTGACACAGATCTTAACAGATAATAAGATCTGTTATTGACAGCAGAGAGTATTTTCCTTCAGATCTCTTAAATACTTGTAACCAAAGTATTCCTATAACGTGTTCCAGGAGAGAAATGCACTGTGTTGAGCAGTAGTCATCAAGCCCTAATGCAGACTTTTTTGGCTGAGAAAGCTTCAAACTGTTTTTAACAGAAAATTGATTGAACAAGAGTAAAATTTTACTTTATTAGCTAAGCTATTATTGCCTTAAGTGAAAAAAGACACTTATTCATGAAATCTTCATAAGAATATGATTCTGCCTATACTTACATCCAGCAAATACTTACATGAAAAAGTATGATATAATCATACTAATAAAACATTAATCAAAACCTTACCAGCTGCAATACACTTTGCCGAAGCATTTTTGTCTAATAAAACAGAAACAGCTGGGCCACCATCCTAACACAATTTTGGATTCCAGCCTTAGGATCTGTACTGGGATGCCAGTTTGCAGAATGAGCAGTTCATCTAGTTTGATAGATTTAAGTAGTTAAACAAGAATCTATCAATTTCCAAAATATTTTTATTCGTTTCTGTAAAAGACTAACATTTAGAGTTAAAAACAGACTAGTTTGAAATACAGATAATTTATATACGCCTCAACTATTGGATGATTTTATATCAAATTCAAATTAAAACAGAAACTTTGGCAGAATCATCTTAAAATAGGCTCACTTGAAAGGAAAATATCACATGTGAATCACAAACACAAATCCAGCTTTGCAAAGAGGCAAGGCAACACAACAGGTAGTTCTGTGTTAGCATTAGCAGTCAGGCTCAAACAAATCCCATTTTCTAATCTACGGAATGCCCCTTCTTCAGTGCCTGCTCTGGTGCCCTGCCATCTCACACACCAGAGTGTGATTCACATACTGCAGCCCAGAGTTAGGTTTTTGCAACATTGAAATGGATGTGGTCAGCAGGATTGCCGGGGATAAATCGCTACAGAACTAAACAAAATGTGTGCTCCATCCCAGGCTGGACTTAAATAGGCACAGGAATTTTGGGAAGATGAAGACAAGATAGCAGAGAACAATGTAAAAATCGTCTGAAAATAAAAGGAGGAAAGGCTACAGGAGTGATTTGTGCACATTTGGGGGTTTATTTTTCTTGGGTGCAAAGAAAAATCAAAAGGTCCTAAATGGCCAAAAGATTGGAAATGTGGAATGTCCTCCATAGCAGAGTTTTGGATCTCTGGATTCTTAAAACAATTTTATTGTGCTGGAACAGTGGCAGTTTGAGCTGGTGCCTCTGGGGGACCCTGAACAAAGAACCTCTTGGCTTTTATACCCTCCCAGCTGAAGTGTGACAGTCTGGGGCCTTCCTGCTGTGTCCGAGTGGCCGATCACGGGCTGGCACCACAGGTCCCCAGGTCCTCTGCTGAGCCATCCCTCTCCTACAGTCAAGTTCAGTCCGTCACATTTGGCTTTTCTCTCTGATCCACCACCAGGACCACAAGAGCACATCGTGATGAGGATGTAACAATGCCTGTTCTTGCTGGAACATTGCTGTTGTGTGACACCCTGCAGGCAGAGCGGGCAGCTGTAGGGAAGTTGACTCGTTTCCCTGGTGCCAGCACTGCTGCATGCATCAGAGCTCCTGGGCGTTGGTGCTCGCTGGGACACGGCCCGGCACCACGGGGAGTTACAAAGCGTCTTCAAAGAATGCCCACACATTAAACCACACGGCACCCTGCACACCTTGGGAGAGATCCCAACCCCCGCATGGCTCACATGGGATTCCAAAGCTCATGCATGACTTCAAGTGGACCCCAGTGCCCTCCATGCCTCAGAGGGAACCTAAAATATCCCTGTGTGTCTCACAAGGGACCCTAGCACCTGGCGAACCTTATGGGGTCGCCAAACCCTCCATGTGCCTTATGGGGAATCCCAGGCCAGCTACGCCAAGTGTTTTGTCCGGGAAATCAAGTGCGGTTTGCAGCTGGGTTGTTGTGCCTCTGGGGCTGTTCATCTGCCCCGTCAGGCCCTAAGGCCACACAGCCCTTCCCTTCCCTTCCCTTCCCTTCCCTTCCCTTCCCTTCCCTTCCCTTCCCTTCCCTTCCCTTCCCTTCCCTTCCCTTCCCTTCCCTTCCCTTCCCTTCCCTTCCCTTCCCTTCCCTTCCCTTCCCTTCCCTTCCCTTCCCTTCCCTTCCCTTCCCTTCCCTTCCCTTCCCCCTTCCCTTCCCTTCCCTTCCCTTCCCTTCCCTTCCCTTCCCTTCCCTTCCCTTCCCTTCCCTTCCCTTCCCTTCCCTTCCCTTCCCTTCCCTTCCCTTCCCGCCCTCGCCCAGAGGAGCAGACCCTGTGCAGCACCCTGGATTGGTGATGGCCCATCAATTAGGTCCTATCAAGTGTGTGTTAATTGGGAAGGAGCTTTGTTTTGCCTGCTGGCATTGCTGCTCAGGCTGTGTCCCTGCAGATGCTCTTTAAGGCTTCCCTCTTTTCCGGGGAATGCCACTGGAGGATGTCCAGGCCCAGATGATCCCACTGAAGGAAAGGTGCCCTCAGCCCAGGGATGCTCAGCATGGGCTCCCCCAGCCCCTCGGGACCCCGCTGCTGGTCACAGCAGCCCCTGCCTGGCTCCTGCCTGCCCTCACCGTGGGCATCCATGGCTGCTCCTGGCCATGGAGCTCAGCCAGTGCTGGTGCCAGGTGGGCTTTGCTGGTGGTACCACCCGGACACGGGGGTGACAGCTCCATCTCTTTATTGAATTAGAAGAGCTGATTTTGGATTCTCTCAGTGAAGGTTCAATTGAGCACTTCCGAATCCCTTCCTGGAGCTTTCACCTGATGCCCTGAATGGAGGGCTGGGCCTGTGGCCTCAAAGCATAGTGAAGCTTGGATGTGAAAATAAAATCTGGTTAGACTCAGAGCTGCTGCTATTGCTCTTTTGGCTGTAGAGGTCTCGGGACCAGCCACCAGCTTTCAGCTTTTCTTCAAGGTGGTGCCTGTGAAGAGAGGAGTGGCTGAGGCCCCACTGCCAGTGGCACACAGGGAGCCTCCTGCACAGCAGGGCCCAGAGCTGGCAGGGCTCCCCAGCACGGCTGGAGCGGCTGGCACACCTTGGCCCAGCTGGACAGCTGCCCCTCAAGGCCCCGGCGAGCAGGGACGGCTCTGGGCAGGCTCCCTGGCCAGGAGCGGGCCCCAGAGCGCCTCTGCCTTTCAGGGGCGATCTCGTCCCCGCTCTTTCTCCTCCCCACCTTGCTGTGCCTCTGCCCTGTGCCCCTGGGGCTGCTCGTGGCCAGGCAGCCTCAGTGGGAGCCAGCACTGGCTGCAGCCCCAGCGGGGCCCAGGACAAGGCCCAGCAATGAAGGGGCCAAGGAAAGCACTGGGCACAGCAGAGCCCTCAGCCGAGTGCTTTGGACAGCCATGGACTGGCCACAGCTCCACTGCAGCCTGACTGGAAATGTTTCCCATCTACATTAGGTTTTTAAAAGAAGCTGTTTGAAGGAAATTTGATAAAAACACTCACCGTTTTCTCTTCCAGTAACACCTGATTCCAACACAGCACAAAATGAAGACAAGCTCCCCACCAGCCACAATAGACATTAACCCTAGCATCCAGCGAGTTCTTTGACAGAAACCAATTCCGATGCCCTTCTGGGCATCGGGAACAGGTGTTGCAGTGCTGTTGGCATCTGTGGGAGCAATGGGGAGCGTGAGCCCGTGCTGTGCTGCACTGCTGAGCTGGCAGCACAGTGGATATGGCCAGGACGGTCTCTGTTTGCCCCAGAGCTGGGGCCTGCAGGCACCTTGCCGCCCCTTGGCACCGGCTGTGCCACCCAACAAAGCCCAGCAGGCCGGCAGGAGAGCCCGGGGCCAGCACAGCTGCTTGGGCCATCTCTGCTTGGAGGGACAGGGGCCAAACCCATCCCTGAGCAGCCCCTGCCAGCCCTGGCCCTCCCTGCCCCGCGACAGCTCCCCCAGCCCCAGGGGACAGAGCCAGGCCCTGTCAGGACCCAGTGCAGCCCCGGCCCAGTCGGGAGCCAGGGCTGGCTCTGGCCCTGGGCTCGCAGCAGGGCTCCCGCTCGGGGCTGCTCCTGTGCCTGGGGCCTCTGGGCACTCAGGGCCGGCTGCGGGAGCAGCTGCAGAGGGAGGGACATAGTTGGGTCCCGATTCCCCAGGAATGACCTTTGTGCTCTGAGCTGGCAGCTTTCCCCAGGGAACAGGCCTTGACATACCCTCAGCATCTCCCAGAGGGTCATTCCTGTATCCCATAGGCTCAGTCCTGAACGTGGGTTGGGAAGCCAGATCACTTTCACCAGCAGGGTTATCTGCAAAGAAAGGCAGGACAGAACAGCTCCTGTGACACTGCTGAAGATTCTCCTTCAGGCCGCAGTGGCAGTGAGTGCCCCTGGGCGATTGGTGCCCTCCAAGGCACTCCCTCAGCTCTGCCTTCCACCCTGGAGCAGGGGCAGGGGGACCACGAGCCTGCGGTGGCCCCACACTGGGATTGAAGGAGCAAGTTGTGGGGCAGTCGGGGCAGAAAGGACTCCCTGGAGCTGCCAGCAGCTCTAAACCAGCCCCAGCCAGGGCCAGGCCTTGGCAGCAGCAGCAGGAGCAGCTCAGGCTCCCTGGGGCCGGCAAAGGAGCTGGGAAAGGCTCAGCCCCGGGGCACAGCCCTGGGCCCGGCCCCTTCCCTCTCTGCTCTTCTCTGGGGCTGCACAGAGCACACGGAAGGACACACTGGCATTGCACATGGGAGGAGGATGGACAGCTAAATGTTCCTTCCTCCCACTGACAGCAATCATATGGGATCACTCAGGGCTCTAGAAGGGAGCAGAGCAAGGCTTCCAGATTTCTTCAGCCCTGAGATTATGTGAAAAGGAAGTGTAGCATGAGTGAGCTCTTGCCAGATGGACACTGATTACTCTGTCAGGAAAGGCACACAGAGAACTTGCCTTCAGCATCCTCCAAGAACTTAAAATGGTTATGCGCCAGGACTTCCAAATAATCAAAGTCACCATCCAAATCTAGAAGGGAGCACAGATCAGAACTATTTCCTTGGTCTGCTGTGGTCCCCTTCTGCCTTTAGGAACTGAGCACTTGCAAGGGGGTCGGGTAAGGAAGTGGGATTCATATCTGAATGGAGAAGGCCAAAGGAGCACAGGGGCCTGGGGAGCTCAGGGCTTGCTCCTGGTCACTGTCCATCTTCTTGCAGGCCCTGGCAACATCCATGGAGAGGCAGCTGGAGCAGCCCCGGGCCTTGGGGGTTCTCTTCCTCCCACAGAGGAAACCCTCCCTAAAGCCCAGGGGAAAACTGCAGCAGGCAGTTCCACAGGTATCCCACCCTCCCCCTGTCCCTCCAGCTGTCCGACTGCTGGGACAAATCCCCCAGCCCAATGGCACATAGCCAGGCCCTCTCCGGACACCCTGCAGCCTTGCTCTCCCCCTCTGCCCTTTCCCCACCATGGGCACCCCGTGCAGCCGCTCCCAGGTTTTGGGACGTGTCTCCCACAGAGGGACCCCAGCAGGACTGCTCAGTACCCGAGTGCCCTGAGCATAACAATCCCTCTGGGCTGTGCCGGCCTTGTCTGGGCTGTGCCCGCCCTGCCAAGCAGCAGAGAGGGCAGCTCAAGGCTCAGCAGGGCTCAGGCCCAGAGGCACAGCAATTACCTCCTGTGACTGTGCCTGGCATCACCTCCCTTCCTGCAGCAGAGGCTGCCAATGAGCCACTGCTTCCTCTGGGAAATGCTTCCTTCTGCACAGGCTCTCCTTTCAATTCTGGAGAATAGAAGAGGCACAGCTGGATCAGGTGGGGTTGTTTCCCATAGGGGAGGGGGCATCTTCATGAGGCAATGCTTGTCAAAGTCATGAATAGGCTTCAGGAAATCAGGTGGGCTTTGGGGTCTCTCCCTAAAACCCTCCCTCTTTCAAACAGCTTCCCTTCCTGATCTCCTCAGAGATAGGGAAATTGCAGGGGATCTCAGGCCCATGGTGCAGTTTGGGCTCCCTGTCAGCTGGTGCCAAATGCCTTCCTGCAGAGGCTGGGGAGAAGCTGCAGCCAGGCCAGGCTGGGAAACAGCCCTGCAGGGCATGAGAGCAGCAGTGGGGCAGCGAGGCTGCCATGGATCCCTTCCTGCTGTGCCAGGCACGGCCTGTCCAGATGTGCAGGGAAAGGCCCCCCGGCTGCTGAGTCCCAGGGGAAGGGGGAGGGAAATGCACCCACCACGGCGTCTCTCCAGATCACTCAGCATCTGGTCCAGAAGTTCGGATGGCTTCAGAGATTTATTTTCTTCTTTAGCTTCGGTCTTTCCTTTTGGAGGACCTTAAGAGAAAGTAGTTCTATTTCCCAGGACTGGATCGCACAAAACCAGGGCTCAGCCTGTTGGGTCAGCAAGGACACATTACTCACCCCTGAAATGGGAGCCAGGCATTTGCACAGCATCCAGCCCAGAAGCTGGAAAATTTGCTTCTGCAGACACACCTGTACCTGAATAGCCGCAGAAGCTTCTGTCACCTGCTTCTTGACAGGTTGTCAATCATTATTCTATGGAGGAACATAGATATCTTACCTGTGGGAAGACCCTCTGGATCCAAATTATCTTCCAGCCAAGGTGCTGGGAAAACATTTCCAGCATCCCAATCTAGAAGGAAGCACAGATCAGAACAATTTCCATGGTAGCAACTGACAGAATGAGAGGGCACAGTCTTAAGCTGTGCCAAGGGAAATATACATTGGATATTAGGAAAAAGCTTTTTACAGAAAGGGTGATAAAGTACTGGAATTGTCTGCCGGGGAGGGGGTGAAGTCATCATCCGTGCATGTGTTTTAAAAAAGAGTGGAAGTGGCACAACATGCCATGGTGTAGCTGAGGTGTTAAGGCTGGGTTGGACTTGATGATCTTGAAGGTCTCTTCCCAACTAAGTCTTTCTGTGATTCTATTATTCATGGTGTGCCGGGATCCCCCTCTGCCTTCGGAAACTGGGCACTGCAAGGGGATCAGTAAGGCTGTGGGAGCCAGGTGGCAATGGACAAGGCCAAAGGTGCACAGGGGCTTGGGAAGCTCTGGGCTGGCACCTGGTCACTGCCCACCCTCTTTGAGACCCTGTGCAACATCCCTGGGAGGGCAGATGGAGCCACCCGGGGCCCATGGGGGCTCTCTCCCTCCCACAGAGGAAACCCTCCCTAAAGCCCACGGGAAAACCATCCCCAGCGCTTCCCGGGGAGCAGGAGCGCTGTCCCGGGAAAGGGCAGCCAGGCTGAGGCTCACCTGCTCCCTGCCCTTGCACTGGAGCAGCCTGGGCAGCCCTGGCAGGCAGGGCCACGGCCAGGAGGAGCAGGAGGAGGGGGCGCAGAGCAAGGGCCATGGTGCCTTGTCCTGTGCCAGTCCCGCCGCTCTTGCTGCCACCACTGTCCTGCCACCACTGTCCCAGTGTCAGCACCACGTCTGCCACCACTGTCCCAATGTCAGCACCACTGCTGCCACCGCCGCTGCTGCCGCAGCAGTTGTGCTCAAGGACTGCCTGCTCGGGCGTTGTGGTGCTCTGGAACCACGGGGCCCTGGGACCTCTGTGACCTCAGAGCCTGCTGTGACCTCAGCCTGCTGTCACCCCAGAGCCCGCTGTGACCTCAGCCTGCTGTGACCTCAGCCTGCTGTGACATTCAGGCTGGGGCAGGATTGTGTGGGATGGATCTCAAGAGGTGCCCACCCACTGAGGAGAGCATGTCCTGCCAGGCAGCTGCATCCAATCTTTCAATCTTTGGGGGTTTCTTTTGGGGTTTGTTTTTTTTTTTGGTGCTTTTGGTTTTTTTTTACAAGAACTGCGTTATATGGCATTGGACAAATGTGACATTAAATGAGACATTTCATGGTTCTACATGCAATAGCATTGTCAAGTCCAAAATTCAACTCAGTTGGTGAATCCCTCGATTGTAGGCAGCACCAGCCCTGTCACACAACACTGTGTGCTCAGTACTGGTTTTTGGGGCATGATTGACATGATAACAAGCCTTGTCATCCCCAAAAGCAATGTCTGATCAGTGTGTGTGGACACAGGCAGCCTCATCCAGCTATTCATGATTAAACCTGTCCAGGTACTGGTTTTCTTTCAGTCATTAATCTATTCACTCTAATTTCCTAGCTGCTATCCATCACATGATGTATTTGAAAATAGACGAGGGATGACTTATGTGGTTTCTATACCCCTGGCTAAAAGCAGCCCCCAAATAGTACTGTCTTGATAACTACTCGAGCCTTACAGCAAAATGTTTTCCTACCTTATACTGAATTATCAGAGAAATAAGGTGCTCCTGCATTACTCAAACCATTTTACTTATTATTTACTTTGCAGATCATTTAGTTGAGGAACGGAGGAACCTGTTAGCTTGTTATCAAATAGTCTAATTGAAGGCTCACTGGAGAGATGTAAATTTGAGCTTGAATAAATCTGTACCTAGAAGAACAGACAGAAGATCCCAAATCTTTAAAGAACATGCAGAAAACAAACTTGCTATGAATTTTTCTCTATCTCTTTTCATTTTAGAAATCTGCACACTTGCCATCCTATAAGTGCCAGCTGCCTACTAAGTAAAAAAATGTATTTATTAGAAATCATAGGTGTTGATCAATACCTCACAAAGTCTTTATGTATCAAAGTTATTATAATAAAAAAATAAATAACATTAAGATACAGAAGTTTATTCCAAAATTATGACCGAAAGGAGACACATCTTCCCTTTTCTGAGCTGATTTATTAAAAAAATATGGATATTGATCTAGTATCGATATCCAACTGTGATGGACAAAAACTCTCTAACAGTTTAAAGTCAGAAAGTGTATGTTTATTCGACACTGGGCAGCGTGCGGGATCGCTCCCAAATACACACCGCACGTTCCAGGTGATTACAGAGCCTTTTTATCCATACAAGTATTGAATACACAAAATACAAGTATGTATTCATAATTTTGGTACATCCCATTCCTCGCTTCGTATGCTAATCATTTCAAAAACTATTTAAGCAGGTATAGTTTGTTCCTTGAAATGGGTCGGTGTCCCTTTCATGGGAGTCCCTTTCAATGAGGAAGTCAATGAAGTCTTCCTCGTTCTGACCTTTCTACCTTTTCAATGCCAGTATGACAAATGAACCCTTGGTAGAACTCCCATTCCTTGTCTTCAATTGGTTTCAGAACAGAGGAGGCCCACAATTGTCTTATGTTCTCAAAAGAAAATTGTCTTATGTTCTCAAAAATTTCTCAAAAGAAAAAATTCTGACAAGAATACATTGTGCACTCACAGTTTTGTTTACTTCAATATTTGACACAGGATAGAATTATTTATATAGTTATATATTATAATTATAAATATTATATTGAATATTATAGCCAATACTTTTATTTATTAGAATCAAGACCTATCCCAAAAATCTTGTGAAAATTAAGAGACATGGAAAATGAATGCTATGTTTGAAGTTCGATTTTAAACACAGCATTTCTCTTTCTGAGATTGTATGAGTCCTGATGAGTGTGATATTGCAGACACACTAAGGAGCTGAAAGACTTCTCCTCTGAAAGGCTCTGATGCTCCCTGCAGACCCTCTGCATCCCCAAAGGTTACAAAAATCATTCAGGAATACAACCAGAAAAGGTTACTTGGACCCTAGTGAGGTGGTGTTGTGCCTGCAGCGAGAGGATCACAGGAAATGGCTTTGACCTGAGACAGGAGATTCAGATGAGATATTAGAAAAATGTTTTCACTGTTCAGGTGGTCGGGCATTGGAGGGGCTGCTCAGCGCAGCGGTGGAGTCACCATCCCTGAGGCGTGCCAAAGGTGGCCGGTGTGGCGCTGGGTGCTTTGGGGTCACAGAGTCAGCGCTGGGTGACATTAACGGGCTCTTTCACCCCTGAGGACTCCACGGTTCCGTGCGATGGGCCGCGGGCAGGCCAAAGCCCGAGCCCTGTGCTGGTGCCAATGCCGCCCCCAACGCCCGAGGGGCGCGAGGCGGGCTGGGCCGCGGGGCACACACGGCCAGGACGATTCACCCCGCCAGGGAAGGGAAGGGCAGGGCAGGGCTGGGCTGGGCAGGGCAGGGCGGCGGCGTCCCACGCCCGGCAGGGCAGGGCCGAGGTGCAGGCGGGGAAAAGCGGGCGCGGCCCGCGGCCGCCGGGGGCGCCATTACGAGACCGCTGTGGAACGCGCCCGAAATAAATGGCGGAGGGGGCGGAGCCCTGTAGATTGCTGACCAATGAAGAGTCACAGTCCCGCGCGGGGGCGGGACCTCGCGGCCCCACAGCCAATGGGCGCGGGAAGCGGCGGGTGATGGACGGGCGGGCGGCGGCTGCGGCGGGCGGGGCGCGGCGCCCTTCCCGTGGTGCCGCGGGAGCGGCGGCCGCAGCGGCCGCGATCTCATCCGGGTCCCGCAAGTACCGGGACGGCGGGGCCGGGCGGGGCCGGGGGGCGCGGGAGCGGCCGCGGGGTCGGGGCGCGCCGGGGGGAGGGTGCAGGCGGAGGGACCGAGCGGAAGGGCCCGTACGGGCGGGTGCGGGGCCTTGGCCCGGCCTCTCCGCCGCCTTTGCCGCGGGCCCGGTTCATTGTCCTTATTCCCCTCATCGATGCCTTTTCCCCTCGTTCTCCCCCGCTCTCCTCCAGGCTCACGGGAAGGTCCGGAAGTGCCGCCCCCGGGAGCCGTCGGCGCCAGGTACGTCACTGCCGGGGCCGGGGGGACCTTGGCCGGGGGAGCCCTCCTGGTCCCGGGGCTGGGGGGGGCTCGGCCCTGCCCGGGCCCCGAGAGAGCGGCGGCGGGGCAGAGCTCGGACCGAGGGGCGGAAGGTGAAGAAAACCCCTTAGGAAGTAGGTGGAAGTGCCTTGGCGGCCCAGCCCCTGTCAGGGGCACGGAGGCTGCTCGGGGCTGTGGTTGGTGGCGAGCACCATTCCCTGGCTGGGGCTGCGCCCTCCCGGGCCCGTGGCCCCGGCCGCTCCCGCCGGGTCCCCGCGGGTCGGGAGCGCGGCCCTGCCCGGCGGCGTGCGGGTGACACGGGCACATCGCCGCCGGTTCCCCGCGGGTCGGGAGCGCGGCCCTGCCCGGCGGCGTGCGGGTGACACGGGCACATCGCCGCCGGGGCCTGGCGGGGCGGGCTGCACACCTGAGCGGCAGCGCCCTGGTGTCACACGTACCTGCAGCTTCTGCCCGGAGCTCTGGCTGCCTCTGGGCGCTGCAGGAGTGCCTCTTGCTTTGGCGTGGGCAGCTCAGCCCCCGGTCCAGCTCAGGAATCGGCACGTGTGGTTCTCTTGCAGGGCTGGCAGTGACACAGAGCAGGGTCCAGCTCTGGCATGCTGCAGCTGGTGACTTTATTCTGGCATGCCTCAGTCAGTTTTAGATGAAAGTGTTACCCCATCAAATAGTGTTTTTATGATTTTATATTACAGCTTTCCGTGATAGTGGCAGAACACTGAAAGAGGTTGCCCAGGGAGGGTGTGGAGACCTCTCCAGACTCCTCTCTGGAGACATTCCAAACCCACTTGGATGTATTCTTGTGTCACCTGCTCTGAGTGACCCTGCCTTGGCAGGGGATTGGACTGGTTGGTTTCCAGAGGTCCCTTCCAACCTTAACAATTCTGTGATTTATTTCAGGAGTGAAAACTCAACCTGATGATCAAGGTTGGGATAATCCTTGTTTAGTTATGTGCCTGTCCCACCTTGTTGCTGCTGCTCTCGATCTGTACTGCTCTGCATGGGCAGTTTTGTGACTGAAGTGCTTAATTGGCAGGGAAAAATTGCTCCCATGCAAATTGTACACAGGAACAATGCTCAATAGCAGCAGTGGGGCAAATTGAATCCATCAGAGAATTTTGGGGAAAATCAATCTGTCCCTTCAAAAGCAATAACTTAAATAATATTTAAGAAACAGGGCATCATCAAACATCCCCAGCTGCCAGGAGCCTCACCAAACAGTTATTTGCTGTTGTGGCTTCTGTTGTCAAATTTGACCAGTTCAGTTCACGGCAACACTCAGGTGTTAAATAGTCTGAACTCCCAAGAAGTTTTTTGCAGTGATGGTTGAAACTTGCTGCAGTCAACATGCAATAATGGTTTTGAAGCCTTTTTTGCCCTATGATAGTTAGCTTCATGAAGAGGGACCTAGTAAATAGCTGTATTGTGATATTTTTAATAGACAATTGCTGGCTGTGATTTTTTTCACTGAGTTTTTCCCAGGTTGTACTCTGTGTATCTTATGTGCAACCTCAGATCACATAGGTCATGCTAAGAAATTATTTTGCATGCTAATACTGGAGATTTAGTGCTTCCTTAGTCAGAAGGAAGTTTAGCTAAAACATGAGTTCTCTTGCTTTGTCCTCCCACTGCAATGAGTGGTATCTTTACTTCACTTTTCATTTTGATAATTGTCTTCTCTATTGTCCTCTGTTTTAAGTGGTGGAAAACATCAGTTCATTTGCAAATAGTGAAAGGCTCCCAGGACTTAGGGTAATAGATGTCTGTTTATATTGCCAGTTAATAACATAACACAGTAATCTGAAATATTTTTTGTGCACTAACTTTCTTGCTGAATTTGTGTAATTGTTATCATATGTGAACTTTTTGCAGAAGAAGCCTACTTGCTCCTAGCATGTTCTAGGAGACATAAATCTAGTGAATAAATACACAGTTGTGTATTTAATATATATACATATATATATATATATGTGTGTGTGTGTGTATGCACACACACATTTATGTTTGAAGCAGGGCAAGATAACCAAACTGATGATTTCTTTTGAGAAGGTCATTGAGGCCTTTGTAATGTTTGAGGCTGAAGTGTACATTTATTTATTTATAAAGATCTCTCTCTGTGTTCTGAGAGAGGAGTACTCAAAGAGGAGTAGAATATGTGACCATTTTGGTGTCGGCATTCTCAGGCCTTCCTGAGGTTTCTAGCAGCACTGTGCAGTGCTGTGGCACATGCACCACTTGGATGGGGAGAGGTTAGTACTATTGCTGTAAAATCATGTGTGTGTGGGGAGAGATGCCAGGATTTGTGTTCTGTGTTCATAGCAGAAATCATTAATAGTGCTCACAGACTTTACTTTTCCACAGGAGATAGGCTTCATTCTGTGCTTGAGTGGGCAGTGCTGACTTTCTGTTTCTCTCAGGCCACAGTTTCTGGATATTTATATTCCATTATATTCCATCTATAACTGCATGGTTAGAAAAATAAATTGAAACCAAGCACACTAATTGAAAATGTAGCACAAGAGTAATATCTTGTGATAATTTCTTAAAGCCAGAGTGCTCTGTGTTAATTAAATGCAAGTGGGGTAGAGATTTTTGGAAAAAAAAACCAACCCTGTATTTCCAATTGAGGCAGTAGATAAAGGCATTATTGGTAGCAGTCAGTGCTATTAATCTTAATATTGTGTAAAAAATTCCAAAAAATATCATTGTGGACACGTGTTCCTGGGTGTGCGGGCTGTGGTGCTGCCCAAGAACGCATCTTTGCATTTCTATGTGCTGGAACTACTTGTTCTCCTTTTCTCCTCAGTACAATTTCCCAGTTTAGAGCAGATTTCTGGTGTGATTTACTCTTGCTCCAGTGTCTTGCTGCTCAGTGTCCTGGCAGGTGCAAAAGGAAATATTAAATGTTTCAATTTTGGGTCTGAGTAGGGGAAAAAAAGGTGCCTGGGCTTGAGCTAGGAGATGTTACCTTCAGATTAGCACATTATTAAGACAAAGGAAGGTACAATCCAAAACTGAATATGCAAGAGGAAGCACTTGTAGTTTATGCTGAGACTTTTGTATCAATCAGCATCTGATTTTCCTGAGCTTGTTTTGGGAAGAGGGGCTGAGGTGTGCCTGTTGCATGTGATGACAGGCAGTGCAGGGGTGGGTGAGTGCAGTGAGGGGAAGCAGTATCAGGAATAATTAAGTTTATATTAATTATATTTATTAGTTATTATATATTAGATATCTTATTATATTAATTATGCTGCTCCTTTTCTTCCTGTTGTGCACCTCAGTCACACAAAAACCCCATGGAATGGGCACATCTGAGGCAGGAGCTTGGGATGCTCGGCACAGCTGGAGAAGGCAGTACACTGTAACTCAGCAAGCTCCTGGGATTCAGGAAGTGTGGCTTCAGTGCAGGGATTGCTGCTGGAATCCAGGGGTAACACTGAGGAAATGGTGTTGGAGCTGTTGTGTAAATCCAGGAGCTCCATCGTGTGGTGGGAGCTGTGCAGCCAGACCTGCAGCACTGGGACTTGGGGCTGCTGAGATTGTCCAGCTCCACAGTTGGAGTCACTTTGTCCCCTTGCACTGCTCTGGGGATTTTAAACACGTGCTGGAAGGAAAAGCACTTGGGAACCTGGCTTTTTTAACAGGGAAAGCAGATGAGTCGGGGATTGTGTTCAAGCTTGTCTCTCATAATGTGTTGTGCTGAAAGAGTGAACGTTGCAGGTGCATGACCCTGAACTCCTGTGCTGCACTGCTGTGACAGCAGCAGCGTGGTGACATCAGCAGCAGGGAGCTTCTGCAGCTCTGGATTCACTGGGGATGAGAACACACCAGCTCAGTAGAGGCTGTGCCAGCCAGATAATTTGTCAGGCTTCCCTGCTGCTGTGAGTGCCAGAACCTCCTGGTGCATGGTGTGAGAGAAACGGGGGTCCCCAAGGGCACCTGGCAGATCTCACCTGTCCAAAAACATGGCAGCCTAGGTGATGCAGCTTGGAAAGGCTGTTAGAAATAAACCACAAATTAAAAATGCCCCAAAATGCAGGATTAATGTAGAGCAGAATACTAAAAATAAAAATTGCTTGATACATGTCAGGTTGGTTAGGTTTGCAGCTAAGCTTTGTCTAAAGGTGGAGAAATGAAACAGATCTATTTCTAGGTTTATTGTAATCCTTATGTCTTTCAGGCTTAATTTTAAAAAGAAATGGAGAAGCATTGCCTTACATTTTATAACATTTAAACAAGTGTGTAACGCCCAGATCCAGGTTTTCAACGTGCTTCGAACATTTTCAGTACACCACAGAGCTATCAGCCTCAGACACTGAACATGGGACTTTATTAACTCCTGGGGTCACTGTCCAACTGAAGGTGCAGAGTCGGTGCTGTGCAGCTCAGCTGTAGGCCAGGCTGCCTCTCCCCCTGAACAATGGGAATTCACAGGGATTCTGCTCAGCTGCTGAAGGCTGGGTGCAGGAGCAGAGAGCTGAAAGCAATGTCAGCTTCACTGCTGAATGTCAGCTCTGCCAGAACTGATTTAAAAGGATGTGATGGGAGCCAGTGCTCTATAAAGGTTTGACTCTGGCCCAGAGCTGTTCTGATTTATTCCTGCTTTGGGCATCAGGACCAAGTGCTTGTATCCAAGCTGAAGTTTATTTTCTGGTAAATGTGTAAGTTAGCAAAAGCACACATGCATTTATAACTTGCAACTGGATTTATACCAGTTACAAGTGAGATTTTAAGGTTGATTCACCCAAATTTGTCATCACTGTTTGTATAAAGGATTCTGTAATAAGGCACTGAGGGGGCTGGAAAGTAATTTGATTTTGTGTCTGTCCAAGGAATAACGTCATCCCTTTGTGTGAGTGCACGGGATCACGCGCTGTGTGCTTGGCAAGGACACCAGCGGGCATGAGGGTGCTCTTGTTCTGTGCAGGCTTTGTTTGCAGAGTGGGCTGAAAGCAGCAGGCTGCGACTGGGATCGAGTACTAGTAAAATGTATTTAATGTTTTAAAAACTGCTTTTCTCTAAACGTTTTCAGCTATTGTATACACTACCTGGACAAACAATCATTTTCCTTTCCAGTCCTGTTCTCAAGCTGTCCTTGCTACAAAGGGAATTCTGAGTCACACATCTGTCTGGCAAGTGTTTTCATTTCAGTATTCAAAGATGATGTTGAGCTGTGTTAATGTGGAAATTGGCTTTAAAGTTACATCAGGGGAGAAACTCGGACTTCTTTCTGATGGGAAAGCATGTATTTTCAGTGGCCTTTTGGTAAGGCAGTTTAACAACTAAATGTCAGGATAGAGCCCATAATCTTACTGAGTTTTATTTCTAATAAAAGAATTCCTGTGCACAAGGTGTAATATAATTTAAGACTAGCAGAAAAAGCTCCAAGCAGTATTTGGGACAGTGCATGGGTTTGTTTGGGGTTTTTTTGTTGGTTTTTTTTTTTTTTTTCTTTTAGCTATTGGTGCAATAGGTGAAAAGGTCACTATATGTAATAATATTTTTTTAATCAGGTTTACAAATATTAGGGCCTCCTCCTGATCTGTATAAGTCAGTCATGTAGCTGTGGTCGTAGATTACATTATTTTTAAGTTCTAAAGAGGAAGAAATGTGTGTCTGCCTACAGTGTTGCTGATAGACTTTTCTTCTGATTTCAGGTGAGAAGTGACACCTGTGGAACGTGACTGGTAATTCAACAGAAGTTTAATTACTGTAGTTGCTATGAGACTGCTACAGCTTGCTTACTTAAGACCCAGGCAACTGGTAAAATTTGGAAATTAGGAAACCTTATTTTAAAAATAACTTCCTTCTGTGACTAGGGGGAGCAAGGGAAAGGCTTTTTCTATGGTGAGTGTTAAAAATGCCGTCTGCAGCTAGCCTGACTTGTCTTGACTGAAGCAGCAATCCTGCCCCAGCTCTGAAGATGCCTGCGCTGTGGGATGAGGTAGTAGGTTGTATAGTTTTAGGGTCATACCCACCACTGGGAGATAACTATACAATCTACTGTCTTTCCTAAAGCAGCAGATAATCAACAATGGAAGCTCCTCAGTTTTAAGCTCAATGTCAGATTTTGCTGAACTTCTGTACTTGTAATGCTTATGACAGGACAAAATACTTGTGTAATAGCTATGGGAATTGTGCTTAGATTTTTCTAGTTCTTGGAAAAGCTAGGTTTCATTCTGCATTAATTTTTCTGCCCTAATGACTAAAAAGTTAAGAATAGATTATTCCTGTATGTGTATGGTGGGGCAATCAAATACAAATTCCAGTTGTTGGGGTGTTGGATCAAGCGTCCTTCAGAATGAAACTGAGGTTGGCTGCTGAGCCCTTGCTTCTCTGTCAGAGTGAGGTAGTAGATTGTATAGTTGTAGGGTAGTTATTTTACCCTGTTCAGGAGATAACTATACAATCTATTGCCTTCCCTGAGGAGTAAAACAAACTGCGCTCCCTTGCAGCCAGTCCTGGGCTAAAAACATTCATTGAGTGAAACGAGATGAATTCAGGCTTGGAAAGCAGCAGTGCCAGAATGCACAGGACTGACAGTGTGAATGGTGCAACCCCCACAGGATATCCTTGACTTAACATAACTTTTCTCTCAAGGTGAGTGGCACAGTACTGGCTGGGAATGGAAAATGCCCATGCTTAGGTAGAGGGTAGAACACTCCACAGAGGAAAGTTACTCTAAGCCAATTAGGAGAACGTAAAATACAGGGAGCTCAAGCTTGTGCATTGTGATTTAAACTCTTCTGGCACCCCAATTTCCATAATGCATTAAAACTCTGTGACTCCCAACTGCTTGGTAGAAGTTGGAGGGAAGACTTAAAATGACCCTTTATTAATAAGTCTACATGTTTTTCTGCAGCTTTTCCAGATCCAATGCAAAATTTAAGTGTTGGCCAGTTTGGGCCAAAACTGACCTCTCACCTTTCTGCGGGGGGTGTGAAGCTATGGAGTTTGAGCATCCAAGAGCCAGAACTTTTCTCTGAGGTGGTATTGTTTCTGTAAAAAGACTTCTGAAGTTTATTGCATTCTCTTTCGTCCTACTGTGCTTGGTGTACCCAGTCTGTAACTGGTTCTGTGCTAGCATGCCCAGCAAGCAGCTTGCTGTAGTAACAAAAAACCCCACGGAAATAAATGCTTTTTGGGACGGGAAGCTCAGCTTAGGCAGAGTGAAAATGGAGCGATTGGTGAGTGTTACAGGCAGTGAGCCCCTGTTTGTCAGTGCTGACAGTGTCACCTCGGAGTGTGTGCCCAGCCAGGGCAGAAGAGCAGAGCAGCTGGGGAGCTAAAGTCCTGCAGAGAGTGAAGAACTGCACAGAGGAAGCGTGGGGCTCCTAGGAAGAGGTAGTAGGTTGCATAGTTTTAGGGCAGGGATTTTGCTCAGAAGGAGGTAACTATACAACCTGCTGCCTTTCTTAGGGCTTTATTATAACACCAGGACCTTTTGGGCTCCAGCCTGCAAACCTCTGCAGCTCTGGGACATGGAGAGAAAGGACAAGGTATTTCTAAGGCTGCTGAGGCTTAATGAAAACTGTGTCTCGGCAGATTTGGTCCCCAATGGAAGTGTAGGAATGCTGGCTGGAATGCAGCATGGTGACATTGGGGCTGCACGTGCCACTTTGGGGACACTGGGCTGTGGTAAGTAAGAGGCTGTGCTGGGAAGGCACTCCTTCCAGAGTGAGCTGGAGGCCCCTGAGGCTAGGGTAGAGGTGTGAGTTTCTGAACATCAAGGTACTGGTAACTGTGTGCTCACAGGGAGCTGAAATATACCTTCCTTTGGCTTGATGCATTTCAAGTGGAAAAACTCCAGTTTTCCTTCCCCAAAAGTATCAGATTCCAGCTCCCCTGAAAGCTGGTGCTTTCTCACCAGGCATGGCACTCAGAGTGAACAAGCTCTCGGTGCGTTATTTACAGCGCTGCAGGGAGGAAATTTCCAGTTAAAAATGGTGGCGTGGTTTCTCATGGAATTGTTAAAAATCAGTCCACGTTTTGTGATGTAATTGCAGTGCACCACAGCAGTAGTTCTGGTAGGGCTGGGCACTGTTCTGTGGGATACTGTGATGTCAGTTCTAAGCACCTTGCAGCATTAATGTGCTGTGCTCACACCTGCCACCATTTAAATTGCAATCCAGACACAGAACTAGCTTATAAACATGTTAGGTATTGCTTATATTGCTTATATTGTGTGAATTTAACTGTACTTTTTTGATTTAGTTAATAAAATACAGCATTTTGTGCAACTGATAGTGAATTGCCTTTACTTTCTCCTAAATTAAGACGTGAATTTTAAAGGAAAAAGCAGTGCCCACATTGAAATAAACTCAAGGCCATATTTAGTCTTCACTATAATTCCAACACTCTAATTATAGTGTTAATTATTTTAGTATTAACTTTTGTTTAAGATCTTTGGTACAAGACTTCACTTCTTGGGTAGGAAACATCTATTTACTGCTGAATGTGCAGGAGCTCTGCATATTCCAGACCTGGTTTCTGACCATGAGTTTAAATTGCTGCATAAAAATCTTGACTAGTCTTAACATAATCGCAGCTGGTAAGTTATCTACAGGTAAGGCTCAGACACCAGTGAGTTTGAATTTGGCAGGACCAAATGCCTTAAAAGCTTTAATACACCTAACATTTTACAGATATAAGTGGTATGCTTACAAAAGGTTTAAATCATTGCTACCTACTGCAGCTGGTTCAGCAGTCTTGTCTCACCAGATTGTTTCTGTGATCTGTCTGGATTCCACCCAGTGGACGGGAGCTGCGCAGTGGGGCTCATGGTTGGTTTGCCTTTCTCATGGGTGTATTCTGAGGGGTGCATGGATAAGGTGCATGACAAGAGCCCTTCTAATGCAGGCAGTGGTGAAAGAATGCACAGCAAGCAGTGCAGGAAGGGCTGCAGCAGCACTGGGGACTTGTTTACCACCCATAGTGCAGTGATTGTGTCATGGTGGTCTTGGAAACATTCCAGTATTGCTCCAAAAATAGAATACACAGCCCCAGCCCAGATCCACATCCCAGGAGAGCAATTTGTGTGTGTGTGCTTCCATGCAGAAAGGTGTGCTCTGAATTCCCCCTGTAGTGTGAAACCTGAGACCTGTTAGGCTTTTTCTGGGAGAGAAATTACTGCTCACGAACTGTGCTTGCAGAGGGCCTCTGGGTGCTCATGCCATGGTCATGGTAGGGGAAATTGGTGCATTAAAAATTCTTTTGTTGAGAATTTGGGGCATGGCAGACAAGAATTTCCCTCTGCTGTGTCCAGTTCAGGGATCTCCAATATAGGAGGGATGTAGAGCTGCAGGAGAGAGTCCAGAGCACTGGACCAGTTCCCAGGGCTGGAGCCCCTCTGGAGCCAGGCTGGAAGAGCTGGGAATGTTCACCTGGAGAGGAGAAGCTCCAGGGAGAGCTCAGAGCCCTTCCAGGGCCTAAAGGGGCTCCAGGAGAGCTGGAGAGGGACTGGGGACAAGGGATGGAGGGACAGGACACAGGGAATGGCTTCCACTGCCAGAGGGCAGGGATGGATGGGATAGTACATACTAGCAGTGCTGGGTTAATGGTTGGATTCTATCAAAAGGCCTTTTCCAACCTGAAATATTCTGTAACATCTTTATGCCCACAAAGCCCTTCTTGATCTGTCCCCAGGTCAGCAGCAAGCTGGACTCTCATCGGTGCAGACAGGTTTTTGCTTTACAAGACTAATTCTAAAATACCTGATATATATGCAAGGGGAATACAAAAACCATTGAAAAAGAGGAAGACAAGTCTCAGATACATTGGTCAAGAGACAAGTTCAGCTAAGATTATTGCTTTTACCTGAGCCTCCCAAAAGAACAGATATCCCTCAGTTCTAGAGCCATCAGAGTATGGTGTGGTCTTCAGCCCCCAAGCTGAAGCTGTGAATTTAATGTCATAGTTCTGGAAAGATGAGTCCTGGCAGGAGCTACTGGAGGCATCACATGTCAGTGTGTGTGTTGTTGCAACATGAGAAATCAGATTTGTTCTATTTGTTGTAGTGGAATTGGATTTTCAGGCTGGTTTGTTTCAGACACTTGAAACCACTCCAGTGAAGAGGCTTTGGAAAATCAGACACTGTTCTCTTCCAGCCTGTTGTATTAAAGCAATCTTCAAAATAAAGCTCTTACAAGCCACATAACGCTACTAAGGACTGTATTTTTGGCAACTGAAAATGTGCTTTCTAAAATAGGAGAATGTTTCTGAAAAAATACTCCTTTGACATTAAAACTATATACAGATGATGTTGAGCTGGTTAGTTAAACCCAGCACAACATAAAAGCAGGGAAAGGGATCAAGTCATGGAAGTCCCAGTTCTGTGAGGGAGTTTACTACTCCCTGTGTACCTTACCTTATGTATTACACAGCCTTTAGTACCCTCCCAACAACTGTGTGAATGAAGGGAAAGGAGCAACCAGCGGTCAATCAATGCCAGTGTCCCAAAATGCTGCCACACATGGACCCTGATTCTCAGCTGGAAGTGCTTCTGCAGTAGTTCCCTAAAATGAGGAGGGATAAGGAAGAAAAGGAGAGGTATAATTTGAATTTCCTGCAACAGTAAATGTGTCCCAACTCACGCTGTGCCTGCTGGAGCTATTGTCCTGGTACAAAACTCTGAACTTAGGCCGAAAGAGCAGCCAGAGCCTTCCCTCAATGTCTGTTTTACAGAGAGCAAGGCTGAGGCTGTTCTCAGAGCCTGATCTAATTCCTGGTGGGTTCTTCATCAGCTGCCCAGCACTGCCCCAGCCGCCTCTGTGCTCCAGGAACGGGAGGCACAGACAGCACTGCAGCTCTTCCTCAGCCCAGAGCAAACCTCATCAGACCAGCGGGAAAACCTGCAGGGAAGTGAAAGAGGTGGAACGTGAGGCCTGAGAGTAACTAAGGAGTGTGCAGGAAGCAGAGTACACGAGTATCTGAGGAATGCAAAGGCAGGAAATCGCATTCTTGTTAAAGGCTGGTAAAAGTTCCAGCTGACTGTCACACACAGGTGCAATGAAGTATGTGCAGAGAGCTGAAGTGGGTGCAGTGCCAAGGAGCAGCTCTGGTGAGTTGTCCTTTGACAGGAACAGACATGTTTAAACCTTGGTTCAGCTGAGTCAAGGGAAATCCTTCCCTTAATCTCAGGGCAGGATTTAATTTTGAACTCAGAATAATTCACAGAATCTTAAATATCCCAAGCTGGAAAGGACCCCTATGGATTATTGAGTCCTGCTCCTGGGTTTGCACGGGAGACTCCCAGAATCCCACCATGTGCCCGAGGGTGTTTGCCAAACACTTGATTGAAATAAAAGTGTACAATTAACTCATTACATTAATTAACATATTAAGAGAAGACTCAGCTAATATACTAATTATTAAGTATTCTTATTTATATTAACATACTATAAATTAAAATATTTTAAGATAAAATTATTAGAATAATTATTAGCTTTTAATAGATTTTTTTTAATCTACTCTAGGAAAAGTTTATTGTTGACTGAGTGGGCAGCAGAAAGGTGTGGATGTGAGAAGTGCACTGGGCACTTTTCCAGGGGCCATGTGCCAGCCTGGACCACTCAGGGCAGAGGCTGCTGGCCCTTGCTGGGGCACTGGTGGCTTTCAGAATGTTTACTTTGAGGAGCTTGGCCATGTCTGCTTAGCCCAGCCATGAAGAGAAAGATGCTATTAGCACACTGAGGGATACAGGAGTTAATTATTACCATATCACAGAATCCCAGAAATGTTTGGGTTGGAAAGGACCTTAAAGCCCACCTTTTTCCACCCCTGCCATGGGCAGGGACACCTGCCATAAACCAGGCTGTTTGCTTATTCATTGTGAAGTAAATTAGACCACATATAATTCTCCAAAGCATTTAAAGTATATTTCTGAGGTGTCTGATAAAATTTTTGCTCCTAATAAAATACCTGTTTTCTGTTTCACATTTCAGCCCTGGCAAAACCTGTGTTCCCACTGGATTGCCGTGACTCAGTGAACGCCATTGTGTTGCAGAAATTCTGAAATGGGGCCAAGAAATTCCAAGATTACCTTCTTAAAGAAAAAATACCCACTAAACTGCTTGTCCTTCAAATCCCATTCAGTGCTGTATTTCAAGCAGGACCAACACATGAGCTTTCCTTCGAACTGCTCTTAAAATGTAGGAACTAAAAATCACAGAATATCCTGAGTTGGAAGGGACCCACAAGGATCATTGAGTTCAGCTTCTGGCCCTGCACAGGACACCCCAACAATCCCACCCTCCCCAGTTTCCCTCGATCCCCTTTCCTTTGTTTTAGGAGCAGCACTGTGCTCCTGTGGAACTCCGAGCCCGTGTCAGGATCCAGATGCAGCCCAGCGGTGCACAAAGCCTTCTGCCTTCTCTGCCCACTCATGGCACTGTGGCTCACAAAGGGACATCCCAGGGATTTTCAGACTCCACTGAGCTGCGGCTCTGACAGCAGCCAAATCTAAGCTGCTCTGGAACTCTGTTTACTGGTTTTAGGGTGACTGCTGGGGAGTGCAAGTGCTCAGGAGTTAATCTCCAGAAAGCAAAAGTCAGAAGTGCTGATCAGTGAATTCAGTGCTGAACAGGGTGTTCCACTCAGTGGAGAGCAGCACTGAGCTGATGGCTGTGCCATCCCTCTCCAATCCAAACACAGCTCTCTCCATCAAAGTTTGCAACAGAAAATAGCCCAATGTTGCTTTTAGATTTAGAAAAAATTCTGTGACTAGATGACAACAAAACATCTCATGTGCACCTCTGCCCTGGAGCCAGGCTGGCAGAGCTGGGGGTGCTCACCTGGAGAGGAGAAGCTCCAGGGAGAGCTCAGAGCCCTTCCAGGGCCTAAAGGGGCTCCAGGAGAGCTGGAGAGGGACTGGGGACAAGGGATGGAGGGACAGGACCCAGGGAATGGCTCCCACTGACAGAGGGCAGGGATGGATGGGATATGGGGAAGGAATTGTTCCCTGTCAGGGTGGGGAGGCCCAGGCACGGCTTTGGATGTTCATTTTCCAGCACCAAACATGTTCATTGTCAGACAGATAAGCCATGACAAGTGTTTTTCCCACAATAAAATAAAACAACACAAGATGAAATAGAGCTGAAAGGTCTGGGTGCCCAGAAGCTCTGCTTAGCAGGGTTTGAAGCTGTGGAGCTCTCCCTGGGGAACAGCCCAGCTGCCCTTTGGCCAGGGCAGCTCTGAGCTCTGTTAGTGACTGCCCGTGGGAGGGTTTTTCTGTGTCAGTGCTGCCTTACAGGTGATCAACAGCTCCGATTTTACTGCAGCTTCCACTGACACATTTGCACTATTAAGGTAACACGTTGCTGTGCGGATAATGCCCCAAAATATTTTCTTGAGTTGGTCCACGGTCAGGGAAGATGGCAAAGACACTTTAAAAGTGAAGTAATTTCTTGCCCACCACTGATGACCTAATGAGACACAGTCATGAGATAAGGGTTTGCGTCACCGTCTTTTATGTAAATTCTTTTTTAGGGCTGGTAAGGGAGTGTTACAGTTGGCCACTTCATAAAGGAAAACAAACAGATGGAGCTCTATTTTTAGTCTTCTGAGAATATAACTCACAAATGCCATTTTTCCAGAGGTGATTTGTTAAGTTTCCATATTTCTGCTTTTGGTGAGCAAAGCTTTTAACGTGGATTTGCACATTAAATTCATGTGACAGCTCCATACAAAGCTTTGGAAGTGTTGGTTTGATACCTAACAGAAAGTACACAGGTGGCTTATTCTAACATGCATTTTTGGGAGCTTCATCAAAACTCCATCAATTCCAACCCAGGATTTTGAAAACAGTTACCTATAAATGAGGCAAGTAACCAAACCAAACTCTATATTTTCTACAGCCTAAACCATGGTGAATATAATCCTCCCTCATATTTTTAGATTATTTACTGGCCACATTTAGTGGATGTGTTATTGCTTGGGTAGTTTGGGTATTTTTCTTGTACAATAATAAAATCCCAAGCAAACCTTTATAAGGTGTACCTGTACAACATTGGTGTTTCAGCACTGTTTACCCAAATAAAAGCAATTTTTATACTTTGGGCAGTAAGTGGAAGAAGCCTTCCCTGCCCAGGTAGCTGTTCTCAGAAGTGTTGCTTCAGAACTCTTGTGCCAGGAAAAGAAAATTTTTAAAAACCAGTATTTTAAACATGGTGAAGCCAATTCAAAGCATTTAACACTCAAGGGAGCAGCAGCAGATTGAATCTGTTGTGCCACTACAGCCCCAGTTTTCTGAGCTGTTGATGTTACACATCCAAAGAAACTGTAAATGTAAGTGTAGGCTGCTGGGAGAGTTTTCAAAACAAATCAGTGTGGTCACGGTTTACTTCTTTGAAGTAAAAGCCACTAGAATATTCCATTTTGTGTTTTTTCTCATGAAACAGGTCATAACTATGTACCATACAGGGAGAGTTTGTGAGACTACCATCATATATAAAATCAGTTTGGTGCTAAAAACAGTTACATCAGTCAGGAAGATCCCCAGGAGCTGCTCCTGGCCCGTGAAGAGCCCAGAGCTGCCTCTGGGCAGCAGGGCAGGCTGGGGCTGTCCCTGCCTCCAGCGTTTGCTGGCAGGCAGTGCTGCAGGAGAGCTGCTCAGACTCTGTTCCCAGCCTGCTCGGGCTGGTACCTGGGCAGCTTCACCTCGGTGTGTGTCAGCTCTGGCTATGCTCAATACCGAAAGTGACCTCCTGTGCTTGGCATGGGCGTCGTGCTCCACCTGTGTGTGACAGGGTCACAGCAGGAGCGGTGCTGTACTACCCTGGGGACCGTCAAACACTGCCAGTTCACCAGGTGAGGGTGGTCAATGCAATCCCATCCCACCTGGAGTTTTCCTGGCTCCCTGTGTTGGTGCTCCCTCTTTCCGGCTGTGTCACGCCATCAGGGAGAGCCGAACAAGCTGTGAGCTCTGAGCCCACCCCTCTAGTGCAAACACCAAAGTGAAAGCAGGGGGAAAAGCTCCCAAACAAACCCAAGCCAAGCTTCTGACCCACCTTTTGGTGCCATCTCTGGCTTTCATCCTGTTTCTGTGTGCTGAGGTGGAACCCAAGGCAAGTGGCTGCTCCGAGCCGAGGTGGGGAGTGCAGGATGTGCGGACAGAGCTGGACAAGCACGCTGGCAGGAGCAGCAGAGCCCAGCTCTCCCAGGAGCTAATCCTGCCCAACGGGCATATCCCTTCCCTGTGGCCTCTGGGCCACGAAGAGATCATGCTAAAGCCTGCCCAGGTTATGTTTTTCATGTTCAGTAAAATTTGGGTGCCAGAAACGTTCAAGATTCTCCTTCCCCTGTCCTCCATGAGTTATGCTTCCTTGAAAAACCACAACCCTCTCTAAGTACCTTAGAAATGCACCATAAGCATTAAGCCAACACTCGACGATAATAAATGAGGCCAAATGACATGCCAGGATGTGCTGGTGATAATGTTTTCCACTGAAGACTGGAGCAGTGAAATTTTCCAGCACAACAACAGAGGCACTGTCCCCCCACCCCACACGAGTGACCTTTACCTGACCACCCTGTGCCCATCCAACCCCAAACCCTCCCCACAGGTGACACTGGGGCAGTGCCAAGGGTGGCCAGCCTGGCGCTGGCTGACCTTTAAATCCATCTTGTCTTGTTGGCATGCCCAAGAGGAAATCACATGTGTGGCACGAGCCTGACCCAGAAATATTGCAGGGAGTAGGATATTTTGTGCGAATAAGGAAGGGCAGGGTCTGCAAGATGAATCACCAAAACAATAATTATCCTGAGGAAAAACCTTGGAGGGTGGATTAGCTGTGATAACTGCCCTTTCAAGGTAACAACAATGCGAGCCATCAGCTCCTCTCGGTGGCGAGGGACACGGAACGCTGTAGCACAAAGCTTAAAAATAAAAATTATGAAAGTTCATGAGAAGGGATTGCCCAAGGAGGCATCCTTCACTTCCCAACTGTTCTGACTTCAGCCTGTGATTGTTATAAAATCTGCCACAAGAATTGCTCCAAAAATTATTTTTAGCACACTAGTAGTTTTCAGTGAAAATAAATAAAGGGCCAGACAGTTGCTATAAAGACAGGAAATAAACTTTAGAAACTCTTTAAGTTTTGGCTAAGCAGAGCAACTGAATTACACAGTTCCTGAGCATGCATGATTGTCTCAGATAAGATGAGCTCTGATAGTTTTCTTTTTTCTTTCTCATCAGCCCAATTACAACATCATGGTCAGTGTGACTGGACACGCCTGAAGCCAACACCAGGGCCACAGATCTCAAGGTGCTGCAGTTTTTGCCTGCACCTCTGGTGTGTGTTTCCTACGCTGTGCCACGTGCAGGCACAGAGCTCAGAGCCAGCAGCTCCTGTGGGCAGCACTGTGCCCGCTCCCAGCCCCTGCAGAGAGCAGTGTCCTCTCCTGCCCAGCCCACCCTGCACGGCTCGGGCACAGGAGCAGCAGTGCCTCCTGAAGAGGCAGTGGGGCTCAGCTTGCCTGGCTCTTACACTGCTCCCAGGAGCTTCAGGTGTCCCAAAGGTGGGCAGAGCCATGCTGGCAGCGAGGGGACGGGGCCTGGGCCTCCAGCAGAGCTGGGCAGGGGCAGCAGCACCTCCAGCCCCTGCAGAGCCGCGGTGGGCAGTGCCCCTGCCAGGCTGCCCACCGGGCAGAACGAGTGCTGCCCATCCCACATCTCTGCCCTGGAGCACAGTGAGTGAAGGCCCAGCTCTGATCATCAAGTGAAACAATCTTCTGATTCTTGTGACTGAGCCAATCTTGTGCCCAGCCTGGGCTGAACGCTCCAAGCTCTCAAGCTGTCAGCTGGGACAGATGCTGGGAGGTGACAAGTTTTGCTGCCTTTCAGTTTTACACCCAGTTATCTGCTTCAAGCGTGCTTTGAGCAGCAGAGGTGCCACAGCCTTGTCTGTGCCTCTCCCCAGTGAGAGTGCTGGCATTCCTCTGGGAATGCTGCCTGGCATGGGCACTTCCCTGGGGAGAGCTCAGTGAGAAAACCCACCTGGGGCCCCTCAGGCTGTGCCCTGCAGCCGGGCAGGAGAGGTCTGTGCAGTGACAGCACCTGGGACAAGCATGCAGGAGCTGGCACAGGGAAGCACAGCGATGTGTGCTCATGCAGAGGCACAGGCTGCTGCCCGGGGAGCAGCGGGCATCGCCTGCCCCTCGCTTCTCACCTCGGGCAGCAGCTGGGCAGGGATGTGCTGCCAGCCTCCTGCCAAAGAAAGGCTCCTCCTGCTCCTCTCCCAGGCAGCTGAACCCCTGCCAGCAGCCAGGAAAGTGAAACCACAGCATGGCCACGGAGGAGCTGGAGAAGGCACTTCCCGGGCGCTGCTCCTTCCCAGGTGCTCACAGTGGCCACAATATCCTTGTGCCCTTTGTGACCTGTGCAGGAACTTTAATAACAATCAGAAAATTAATAAAATAATTTCCCTGCTCCTGTGGGATGTGGATACTTTCCCATCTCACAGCTCCTAAGTTATTAGAAGGAATAAGTAGATGGTTGCAATTCACCATTACTGAGCCTGTTAACAGCTTTAGTGCCTCAGCCAGTTCCACTTCCAGCTGCGTTGCCAACAGTCTGATTTCTCCCCACCAGCCTCCCCTGAAGGTCTTGGATGTCTGCTGGCTGGAGTTGGGAGTTGGGTCCATCAGCCCTTGAAGGGTGGCCTGAGGGCAGGATGAGGTCAAACCACTTAAACATCCTACTGCCTTATTTGCTTGCTTAGCTGTACATGGAGTTTTCCTTTGATTGTAGTAACATCCCTCCCTTCTGTTTTTAATTTGAGGTTTAACAAAATTATTGTAATTTTTTTTATGTTTCCAAAGAATAAAAAAACCCATCTTGAGCCACAGCCCTTCAGCTTGGACTCAGTCATGCCTCCCTCAGTGACAGAATGGGAGTAAAACACCTTATCAATTTGGACAGATCAGTTTCCTTTATGGTGGAGTTGTTTTCAGCATACTGTGATGTGTATTACAAAAGCCAAAGATACAAATGATCAACTGGAAGCTTGAATTAATTTTTCCTTGTGTCTAAATTAGGAGAGTGAGTAATTGCATCAGTAATCGCGGGCAGAGCCTGTTTATCAATGCCAGTGAATAATTGGCTATCAAACAATAGTGCACTTTGCCTTTGAACATTCCCAACACTCCAGCAGGAAGCACACCGCCGGTTTTGTGCTCGCCTGGTGATGGATGAGAGGAGTGGCAGGATTACAAACGGAGCTTGGGAACAGCTTTCTGACGTGTCACCCCCAAAAGCATCCCTGTGCCTCAGAGTTATCCTTGCTGCAAGGCTGAGCTCACGGCAGCCTCAGATTACAGCATCTGAAGTCACAGGGCCAAAATAGCAGCAGCGGAGTGTGTAATGATCAGCGCTGCTCAGGGCAGCGCGGGGCTGGAGCCGGAGCCGCGGGCAGAGCTGCGGCTGCTCTGGGCTGTGGCACCGCCGCCTCTGACCTCAGCCCTGTCCCGCAGCTCCGGCACCCTTATCTGCTTCGGGCCCTCCCATTTTCCGTGCCAAGCCTATCCTCTGCCCCCCGTGCTCCTCATCCCTTCCTCTGCCGCCTCTGGGTCGTGTCCCTGTCCCGCCGGGGTCCCACCCTCCGCCCTGTCCCCCGGTGCCACCCTCCTCCTCCTCCTCCTCCTTTTCCCTCTTCCCCCGGCCCTTCGTGGGCTCCGTGTGCTCTCCCGGCCCCGGCACATCCTCCAGGTCTCAGCACCTCACCTGGGCTCTCCTCCTCTTCCAGCACCTTCCTTCCTCTGAGCTCTCTGGGTCGGGAGTGACATGGACCAAATGGTTGGGGATCCCTCGTGTTCCGCTGATTCTGAGCCCCTGCTCCTGCCCAGCCTCTCCCATCCCCTCCATGCTCCATCCAAGGCTCTCCCTGCTCCTGCCCAGCCTCTCCCATCCCCTCCATGCTCCATCCAAGGCTCTCCCTGCTCCTGCCCAGCCTCTCCCATCCCCTCCAAGGCTCTCCCTGCTCCTCCCAGACTCCCACACACTCCTGTGTGGCGCTCTCAGGTTCTGCAGTGACAGCACAACCAGTTCCTCACATCGGCGTCTCCTCACTCCTTCAGCTGAGCTCAGCCCTGTTGGACTCAGGCATCCTGAAATGGTTCATTCTGCAATATTCTGCTCTTAGCACTGCTCTTCCTCGCCTCTGCTGTGTGAATTGTCATGTGCAGTGTGTTTTGCTCACTGCTAATCCAGATAATTCAATTAGTTTTCCTCTCCTCCTCTGTTTGCAAGCCTCTCCTCCCTGTCCTTTTCTCAATTTGAAAATTGTTCATTTGCTTTCAAGCTTCATTTCAGCCCAGTCTATCCTGTTCTCCCAGACTCTGGCCTACTAACTGAATTTCACTGCTTTTTATCCCCCTGGAGCTTTTAACACAGCAGAAAATTAATTCTCTCTACCTCTGTACCATTACCTTTCCAACTACACACCTGTAAGATCCAGCTGCATCTGAAGAAACGTATCTGCAACTCCATCTGATGCAATTTCTCACTTGGGGCTCTCTCCTGGCTCCCCTGTTCTCCCAGGAAATGTGAGCTGGCTGGTTTTCCTCACATCTCCAGGAGGACACTGCTCTGTTTTCCCTTCCAACAGCATCTCCCTGACATCTCACTGTCTTTCATCCTTCCTTCATCCCTTTGAATTCTAATTATGTTTAGCTGTTCCCATTTAACCTTGAATTCTGCAGTTTCCCCTTCACTAACATACTTTAGCATCTCCTTTCTTTAAGCTGTATCAGATGTATGAAAGGCCCTTGATTTCCCTCGTGTCCTACCACACCCTGCTCCATCCCAGAGCTCGCTGCTGTTCCAAACCCCTGAAGTGTTCACCCCACAGCCGCTGTTTGGGGATGTGTGACTGCATGGCTGAAGACACCAGGTGTGCTGGAAATGTCTGCACAGGCAACCTCTCCAAAACCAGGAGTCACACCAGTCAAGTGTTTCCCACGAAGGCATTTTTGGCAAATCAATTAATGCTATTTACATCCTTTAAAACGAAAGCTTGAATGCAAGACTATTTTGCCCTTCATCTGGACATAATATTTATCGCTGCACAGGTAGATAGGGAAATGTTCCCGGCTTTGCAGGGAGACAGGAGATTATTGATAAGACCTCTGATATCTGCAATAAAATACAATCCACTTTCATAGGGTTCCCAGAATTGCCCCAAAGCTGTCCTATTAGCAAACTGTTTGGACAAACTTGGCTGGAAAACAAAATCCAGTTCAGTACTTTTCCTTTTTTTTTTTTTTTTTTTAACCAGCAGTGCTATTTTAAGATGAATTTTATGGTTCTAGTTTAGGCAATGGCCAAAACGGAAGGGAAAAAAAAAGACAATATTTCATAAAGTTTACATGCTTTGCTCGTGACTCTCTCACACCATGATATCACCATGGCCTCGTGCATTTCTATTGACATTTGACATCAGCCTTGTAAAAGTGCATCTCAAATCTTTGAATAGATGTAAAAGGGAATTTTTGTTTTGGAAAAAGACAGGGTTTGAGTTCTCTCATTTTAATTATAGTTATATAGAGATATTAATCTAGTCAGAGTCTCAAAATGTTTTCTTTTGATTGTCAGATTTGTAAATACGCTTCAGCCCAAGGTCAGACTTCATCACCACATAACGTGGACTCGTGTCTTTCTGTGCCCTCCTCCCCATCATTCCACTTTCTCCACCCTTTCTCTCCTTCCTGCCATGGCCATGAGTTTGCTTCCCCTCCTCTCCACATGATTTCCTCATGCTATTTGTTACCCCTTCCACACAGGGCTGCAGGACTCCTCCCTGCCATGGCCGGGGAATGGACACCACCCTTGTTGTCCAGGCTGGTCCCACCCAGCCACACGTGCTGGGACATCACCCAGCCAGCCTGGCCAGCCAGAACAGCTCAGGGTGCTGCTCTCAGAGTGCCAGTGCCCAGTGCCCAGTGCCCAGTGCCCAGTGCCCAGTGACCAGCTCTCAGTGCCCAGTGCCCAGAGCCCAGCTCTCAGTGCTGTTCCCAGTTCTCAGTGCCCAGCTCTCAGTGCCCAGTGCCCAGCTCTCAGTGCTGTTCCTAGCTCTCAGTGCCCAGTGATCCTGCAGTGCCCAGTGCCCAGCTCTCAGTGCCCAGTGCCCAGTGCCCAGTGCCCAGTGCCCAGTGCCCAGCTCTCAGTGCTGTTCCCAGCTCTCAGTGCCCAGCTTTCAGTGCCCAGTGCCCAGCTCTCAGTGCTGTTCCCAGCTCTCAGTGCCCAGCTCTCAGTGCCCAGCTCTCAGTGCCCAGTGTTCCTGCAGTGTCCCGCTCTCAGTGCCCAGCTCTCAGTGCTGTTCCCAGCTCTCAGTGCCCAGCTCTCAGTGCCCAGCTCTCATGCCCAGCTCTCAGTGCCCAGTGTTCCTGCAGTGTCCCACTCTCAGTGCCAGCCCTGCGGTGTCCAGTGCCCAGCACAGCTCTGCCTCCTGCTCCTCCCCTCCCAGTGCCCCACGCTGGAGCAGCTGCCCGAGCTCAGTTGTTTCCCCTGGCCAGCCCCTGGTTCCCAGCAGCTTTTGGCACCCAAAGGCTCCTGCAGGGCCACAGGCAGCAAGGGTGACCATCCACGTCCAGTTTTGCAGCCCAGCTCCCTTCCCTCCACACGTGCTCTTGCTGCTGCACCTCCCTGAGCCTTGGGAAGATCCTAATGGCTCTGGAACCTTCTTCTAACAGCATCCACAGCTGTCTGCTTCTTACACTGCCTGGAAGACTGTGTCGTGTTTTCTGGATCAGATCCATGGTGTTTAAGACCTTTCTTTGGCAATGAATAATCTGCTTTGACAGTTCATCTTTTCACCTTTGTGTCCATTAATAAACATGTAAAGGAAATATCATATCTTTAAAAAAAAACAAAAAAAAAGGCAAAAATAGTGTTCGTCTAAGTGCATGTTGTGATAATGAAGGAATATTATTTTTTTGTAAATACCACATATTCCTCAGTGTGTTTGCAACAAGTAACACATTATGGGGTGGAAAGTCTCCCAAAGCAGCTGTGCAGAAAATGAATAATAAAAAAAGTCTGGATGAGCACCATCCCTGAGAGCAAATAGCTGTGTTTATGCCTGTCAGGGAATAAAGGGTAAACAAAAAGAAAGAAAGGAGCCCCTGTGGATCTGGAAGTCACTGAGTGACGTGCAGTGGGCATCTGGTGACACTTGCACATTCCTTGAGGGACCAGACAGTGCAAAGAAGTTTATTTCTCCAGTTCTGCTACTGATGTTGAGTTGATGTTGAGTTGCTCCTTCTGTTGGAGAGAGAATTTTCTTCACATGTATTAATGATTAGTTCCTTCCCTGGTGTGTGCACCAAGGCAGGGTCCAAACTCCAGGGGGTACCAGGGGAGGGGGGCACAGCCTGCAGGGCAGCAGGGCTGATCCCAATCCCAGTTTGGGACCCAGCCCCAGCAGCAGCCCAGGGTGAGCCTGAGTGTGCCACAGGAGCCGGGGACACCACTGGGTGCAGCCACAGCTGCTGCAGAGGCAGCACAGGCACAGACAGAGGGATTGGCACAGCAGCACAGGAACAACCTCCAGGTTCTCCTGTGGTTTTTAACACTGGTTTTTTAGAATTGATGGTCATGGTTTCATGCAGACATCCTCAGCTGTCAGACAGAACCATATGACCCTACCTGGGAAGCCAGGCTGGATGGAGCTCAGCAGCTCTGGCTTGGAGCAGTTTAACAAGCCATTACTTTGGTTTGGATGTAAAGTATTCCTTTATTTGTACTTGGATTAAAACATCTGAGCAAACTCAAATCTAGGGAAACCCCAGACCATGTTTTCAGGAGCTTCTGAGGCCATGTCCAGCTGCAAAAGCCACAAGATATGTTGGAGGCTGTGCCAGAGGAGAGCCTGCCTGGTGCTGAACAGCACTGCACCACGAACAAGCTGCACCTCCCACACCACTGAACAGTCAGGAAAACTCAAATGCTGCAATCAGAGCGCCTCTTTCCTCATCCCAAATCTTCTACTGACTTCTGATCATCCATCCCCGTCCCCATCACACCCCCAAGCCCTCTGAGCCTGTCAGTTCCCAGTCAGATGAAGCTGCAGGTAGTTGGGTGCCAGGCACCTGTGCTTGCCCAAACTCTTTCTGCTCCCTGGATGCACTGACTGTGGGGTAGAGTGAAAAATGCAGTGAGCCCCGGATCCAGGGAAGAAATGATGGTGTCTGGCTCCAGATCAGAAGGCTGAAGGATAGCTTTATTAAAACTATACTATATTATATTAATATACTATTCAAAGAGATACTATATTATTCTACATACTGACATTTTACTTACCTAAGTCAAACTCGTGATTCTCTGCTGAGAGCCCGAGCCACAGCTGGGTCCCATTGGTCACTGACCCCAAACACCCTTCACCAGAATCCAACCCAGC